>NC_137162.1:30598805-31247453 GCF_951394435.1 Stenella coeruleoalba
TCAGAATAAGTTCAGCTCCTCTTAGCCTTCCAGTTTAATTAACACCTCACTTCAATTGTCTTTAACTGCCTATTGGCCAGATCCCACCAAAAAGAAGTCCAGAGAACATTTCTTCTGAAGTGCCTTGGAGCAATGCTGCTCAAAGTGCGGTCTATGGGGCAATGGCAGCCTGAGAACTCTTTGTAATGTGCCTGAAACTAGATAAGGAACTCGCACCAGAATTTTAATCAACACATTGCTTCTTCCTTCATTGGGAAAGTATTGCTATGAAAAAATGTTAGCTAAACTAAGTTGTGTGTTTAGTGTCATAGGTGATTGCATTTTGGCACAAGTCCCTTGTTTGGGGACATTCAGTTTGAGGACTAGCTACTTTGAGTAGCACTGGCTTACAGAATTTCGAAACTCCAGTTTATCTGTCTTTGCTAATGACCTAGCCATGGTGTTTTGACTGACTATTCCAACGGTGGAGGTGAGGAGTGGTAGTTAGAGTGATTTGTGGCTGGTGATAGAGTGACAAAGAGAGAGACAGCCTTTCTTCGGTCTAATTTGAGGCAGCCCCACTAGTGGTGCGGATACGCTTGAGGAGAAAGGGAGGGAGAGGGGACTAATGTGAAGGCAGTTCTTACTATGAAGCTGCCTGTTGGGGGCTGAAATACCAGCACCTCCTTATCATGGGGAAGGACCACCACAAAGTGTACTTGAAGTTTGGTGATGTATTTAAATGTGTCTCTAGGAACTATGGAGTGGTTTTGAATGAGATTAATTAAAGGAAAATTTACTAAAAGAAAATGAAGGCAGGGCACATGGTTTTATTTGAGTCAAGAACTGCATGAAGTGAGCAGATATGAAGCCATCTAAGTCATGGGCCCTCCCCCTAAATGTCACGGTCTGGGGGCATGCAAGGGTGAGAAATAGGAGCACATACGTCGTGTGGAGTGATGAGTGTTCCAACAGAGGTAAATGCACATGTTAGGGCTGTGGCTCAAAAGAAGGAGTGGTGGGCTCCGGGTAAGGGCTGGGAGAGGTCAGAGTTCACCAGGTGCAGAGGGAACAGGATATCCAGGGGCAAGAGAATTTCAAGAAGGGTAACAAATTCATGCAAGGTATGTGGGGACCCGTGAGGGAGGGGGGCCATGCCCTGGAGTACCTGGCAGGTGGTGAAGCTAAAGGGTCTGGAGGTTGCACTTTAAGTAAATGGGAACCACTGCGGGTTTGTTGGTAGAGAAGTGACCTCATCAGATTTGTGTCTTAGAAAGATTGCGTGGCGCCCACCATGTGGAAGATGGATCGAAAGGGGGCAAAGCTGTGGGTGAGAGATGAGGCAGAAACCAGGAGAGAGATGACAGTGTCTTGATGTAGCAGAAACTTGGGAGGAGGGGGCAGATGGAACAGATGAACAGAGGCACAAGCCAGTTAGGTGAGGGTCTGGGAGGGAGGACGTGGGGGTAGGGCAGTGTTTCTGGGTGGTTGGAGCTGCTGACCGGGATGGAGAGCACAGCACGGGGCACGCGGGTGGGAGGAAGCACAAGAATTGGAGTGTCTGTGGGACATCAGGTCTCTGAAGGGGACTTCGTGAGAGAGGTCTGGCTGGGGCCACAGAGGAGAGCACCATTTGTGCACGATGGTGCGGGAGTCAGGAGCGTCCCTGAGGATTGAGGGACTAAAGGAAGAGGAAGAGCGAGGACAGGGCTTAGTGATCCCTGTTCCTAAGGGGTGGGTGAGAAAGAAGCATTCGCCAGAGAGGTAGGGGGAACGTGGGAAGACAGTGGTCTGAGGAGATTTGAGAAGAGGGTGGTCAGTTGGGCCAGTGCCACAGGGTCACTTGGAGAGCACGTTGCCGTGAGCTGGGGCTTGGGGGCCAACAGACTGGGGTTTGACTCTATCTGTACTTCCTCCCAGCTGTGTGACCCTGGGTGGGTCACTTCATCACTCTGAGACCCTGCACCTTCTTTTATAAAATGGGTTTACTATCTCCCTCATAGAATTATAGGGAGGGTGAGTGAACAAACCCACGTAAAGTACTAGCGAGAGAGAAAGGATAGAGAGCCCCCTAGACCTGGCAGTTGGGAGGCAGCTGGTGCCCTTGGTGGGAGCATTTCCATGGTGGGTGGAGGGTGGGAGCCAGGCTATACTTGCATGGGGTGGGGGATGAGGAAATGGTGACCTGAAACCCTGGAGACACAGAGCGAGTTCAGGCAGCAGAACGGAGGGCTGTAAATAATTGTGAACCAAGCGCCCCTCCACCACCTCCCACCCCGCAGAGTGCCGGTCAGGACAACTTGGCTGAGGGATGGCCATGGCCAGAGTGGGAGAGGGGAGGAGTTCTTTCTTTCTAAATGATGATACTTTTGTCTTTTCCAGGGACCTGAGTAACAACAAGATCAGTTCCTTAAGCAACTCCTCCTTCACCAACATGAGCCAGCTGACCACTCTGTGAGTGCTGTGGCGGGAGGCGGAGGGAGGGCTTGTGGCTACTGAGACCCTCCCCAGGCCTCGGTCACTGGCAGGTATCCCCACGTAGCCTCCCTTACCCTCCAGGGAGGGTGACGGGGCCTGCCCACTGAAAAGACTTCAAAAAAAATTTTTTTTTATTATGAAACACAGCGTGTATATGGAAAAGTGCAAAAAACATAAATGTACAATTTAACAAATAATCATAAAGCTAGAACATGTGTAAATACCTAAGGCAAAAAATAGAACACAGCTAGCATGCCAAAAGTCCCCTCATCTCTTCCTGATCATTCTTCCTCTCTCCCCCCACACCCGAGGCAGTCCCTACCTGGAGTTTTATAATGATCACTTCTTTGGTCTTTATAGTACCATCTACATATGCATTTCTACACAATGAAGTTTAATGTTGCCCACTTTTGAATCTTATATAAATTGAATCATACAGGATGTAGTCTTTTATGTCTGGCTTCTTTTATTTACCATTATGTTTGTGTGAAGCTGTGGTCTCTTCATTTTCACTGCTGTATAGTATTCCTTTGTAGGAATATACCATACTTCCGTTATCCATTCTACCACTGATGGATATTTGCAATGTTTCCAGTTTGGACTATTGTGAACGGTTACCCTCTGAACATTTTGGTGCCCATATTCTAAGATATTTTAATGATTGCTTTAATTATATTCCAAGCAATTGATCGGAAAGTATTAACAAGCATCATTTATATTTGCCTGGAGCTTAAGAATGTATTTCGTTCACCTTCCCAATACCTCACTTTACAGATGATGTGCCCAGGACTTAAGAACTTTCCCTTTGGTTCTACTGTGGTCAAATAATAGAGCCAGTACCCTAAAAGACAGGGTCCTGACTCAGTCAGGCCCCCAGGAGCAGAATGTGGTCCCAAGGCCACGAAGTGCTGCACTTACCTGCCTCAGGTCTGTTAGTCAACTGGTTTCCATTTCAAAGTCTTCATGAGCCTGTTGACTGAAAGAAAAATGCACAAGTTGTGAGTTAAGTTTTATTCGGGGACCTTCCAGAGGACTATAGCCTGGAGACAGTCTCTCAGATAGCTCTGAGGAACTGATCTGAAGAGGGAAGGGACTAGCCAGGATACATATGAACTTTTTTTTCTGAGAAAAACATGCGGTCAAGCATCAAAAGGTTACTGTTAATCACAAAGAACAGATATCTCAAGTTAATGATTTTAGTGCTTTTCTACGTATGGGAAGATGTAAGAGCCTGGGGTCATTTGAAATTTTTCCTTAGATATGCATCTAAGCTATCTAAAGGCTAGTATATTCAAAGCACAGAATGCACCCTGTCTTTCTCCATCCTGGATTCCCCTCAGGGCACACTGTGGGCAACTGAAGTGGCTAATGGCTTGATCCTTGGAGAACTGGAATGGCAGGCAACATTTTTTTCTTTACAAGCGTGTGTGTGAAGCTGCCATGGTCTAGGGCAGCGGTTCTCAACCAGGGGCAATTCTGCTCTCCAGGAAACATTTGGCAATGTTTGAAACATTCTTGGTTGTCGCAGCTGGAGGAGGGCAGGGGGAGCTACTGCATCTCTGTGGGCAGAGGCCAGGGACGCTGCTCAGAATCCTGCAAGGGACAGGACAGCCCCCCAGCAAGGAACTGTCAATAGTGCTGAGGCTGAGAAGTCCTGGGCTACGTGATCCTGGGAGCTGTAAGGGGAAACAGCCTTTTCCTGTGATAAAAATGTCTCATTTCTCTTGTTATTATTTAAAAAATAACTTTAGTGAGGTATAATTAATATATAATAAACTGCACATCCTTAATGTGTAAAATTTGATACATTTTGGTATATGTTCACGCCCATGAAACCACCACCACAATCAAGGTGGTGACCACCTGCATCACCACCGGAAGTGGTGCCCCTTAATAATCCCTCCCACGTTTCCTCCGACCCTCCCTCTTCTTCCTGCAGGATCCTCAGCTACAATGCCCTGCAGTGCATCCCTCCTTTGGCCTTCCAGGGGCTCCGCTCCCTGCGCCTGCTGTGAGTCTTCCTGCTCTTCATTCCTCCAGGCAAATCTGCCCCACCGAGGGCCCTTCTCACCCACCTGGCGGGCAGGAATGTCCCCAGGTCCGGGGCCCCAGCAGGGCCAACTGTGTCCAAAGTGCGAGGCCAGTCCACTCTCGTTGGAGCTCCTAACGGAGGCCAAGGAATGAATGGGAAACCATCCGAGAAAAGGGGGTTGCTGTCTGCCCCAAGTTGTGTTTGCGATGTGTGTGCTGAGGCAGGGTCCGGGGGCATCCAAGATAAGGTGGCCCCTTGTTTGCATGTGAGTCTCCTGTCAAATGGAGAATGTAGCACCTTCACTAAGAATTCCCACTGTGAGGTTTGCCCTGTGCTCACAGCCCTCTGCCATGCCTGTTATGACGGCCTCTGGAATATCCTTGCACTGAGTCCTCTGGCAGCCCGCCTGGGGCAGGGAGACATTCTTCACCCCCAACCTAGGGCTCACCCAGTAGCTTCCTTACCAGGAAGAAGCCTGCCCCCTCAGGCTCCCTAGCCAAGCTAGGGAGGGCACACGCTGCATACCTGCACACGTCCATTTGTCCTGTGAGCAGACATGGTATGTTGAGTTAGTTGTGATGGCCCGAGCAGGGTCTTCCGGAAGGGCTGAGGGGCAGCGTGGTCTGTGATAATTAGGGTCTCCCTCTCCTTGCCTGTGGCCAGCAGCGCAGGGTCTCTGATGCAGGGACCCTCTCCCTCATGACACGCCCCTCTCAGCAGAGGGCGTCCCTCCATCAGTTCCTGAGTTTTCTGTCTTGGGATGAGTCCTGACAGCCTCTTCTCTCTTCAGGTCCCTGCATGGTAATGATGTCTCCACCCTCCAAGAGGGCATCTTCACAGATGTGACCTCCCTTTCTCACCTGTAAGTAACTCTGGCCCAATCCTCGGCACCTCTTTGGATTTAAATGGAACTTGGATTCCAAGAAAGACCCCTCCTCCTGAGAGTATTACTTTTTTTTTTTTTTTTTTTTTTTTGAGAGTATTACTTTTAATTTAGCTTGTGAACTTCAAATGCTCCCCGTTTCAGACTCTTACACATTCAGTGTACCGTCAGTCACAGCAATGGACTTTGAGAACAGTTCTTCACAAGCAGTAATAAAAGTAGTAATGACCATATATTGATTGCCAAGCACTGCATGTGCATCGGCTAATTCAATCCTCACAGCTCTCCTACAACATAGGTACTGTTATTCCCATTTTCCACATGAGGAAACAGGTCCAGAAAATGTGACAAGCTCACCCAAAGTTGTGTAGCCGGTAGAGGCTAGAGTCTTCCATCTCAAAAGCCCATGCTCTGAAGCACGATGCCAGTACTGTGCCTCTGACTTCATGTGGTGGGGGATAAGCTCCGGAAATTTACTACCCAAAAGAAGTATAATTGGCATAATTGGATGTACTCTTGTTTCCAAAACTGTTTACCTGGCAGCGCCAAGAGGATTCTTAAAAAGCAGTATGCTCGATTCCTCGAAAGGCTGAATGTAGAATTACCATATGACCCAGCAGTTCCACTCCTAAGTATATACCCCAAAGAATTGAAAGCAGGGACTCAAACAGATCCTTGTACACCCATGTTCATAGCAGCATGGTTCACACGATAGCTATAAAGCAGAAACAACCCAAGTGTCCATTGACAGATGAATGGATAAACAAAATATGGTACAGTGGGGTATCGTTCAGCCATAAAAAGGAATGAGGTTGTGACACGTGCTACCACATGAACGAACCTTTAAAGCATGCTAAGTGGAATAACCCAGACATAAAAGGACAGTATTGTACGATTCCACTGAAATGAGGTACCCAGAATAGTCAGATTCACACCTACAGAAAGGAGAATGGTGGTTGCCAGGTGCTGGGAGGAGGAGGAAAGGGGAACTTTTGTTTAATGGGTCCAGCGTTTCTGTTTAAGGGATAAAAAGAGCTTTGGAACCAGATAGTGGTGGTGATGGTTGCTCGACATTGTGACTGTAATCGATGCCACTGAGTTGTACACTTAAAATGGTCAAAATGGCAAATTATATATATTTTTTACCACAGTTTAAAAAATGAAGGAATATAAAAGCAATGGGCCATGGCAGAGTCATCCTAATTCTGGAGGCGGGGCCAGGCACAGAGTGAACACGTTCTCTCCTAGCATCTCAGCTGTAGGTCCAGGTCATGTTCAGGCCAGATGGACTGCAGCCGGGACCTGGGGTGTTACTGTGTCCTCCTGCTCTCTGCCTCACAGCCAAATGCCCAGGGCCCGAGTGGACAGGCAAACCCAGATCAGGGAGTCTTTTGGGGTCCCCAGCATCTCTACCTGAAGTTCATTCACTCAACAGTCTCACTGGATTTTCTTAGCTCTAAGGCTCATCTTTTCCACATTTTAATCTCTGAGATCAGAGGATATCTTACAAATGATCTGTAGGTACTTAATAAGGTAACATTTCTCCACCCCTCCCAGAACATGCGAAATTAGTGGGCGTCTAACAATCTTAGACTTGAGGAATTAAAATAGTAATAAGTGCCACTCATTGAGAGTTTGCCTGGGACAAGTACTTTACTATCTGTGATGTCTTGTTTACTCCATAACCAAAATAGGAAGTAGCTATTGTGCTGTGAGCCAGCTTCACAAATAAGACAGGGACTGTCTTGAGCCCACACTGAAGATTCCAGGACTCAGCGGGCAGAGTGCAGTGATTGATTAGTCATGTCTGCTTGGGAGTGGAATAAGTAAGGGGGCTCTGTCCTAGGTGGCAGGATTTATTATATCCATTTTACAGTCCCAGGTTCAGTTAAGCAGACTCCCTAGGTCATAAAGCTGGGAAATGAAAGAAACAGGATTTGAACTTAGGTGTGTCTGATTCCAAAGCTCTTTATTTATTATTTATTGCCTCAATAAATATGTCCTGAGTAACCACAGTGAGTCAAATGCTGAAGAATTTACTAACACAAGGTTTCTGCCTTCTGTGACCATCTGGGATATTATAAAACAAGCTCAAAGGCGGCAGTGACTAACTCTGGGGAAGTCTGACGACCTTCAGAGAGGAGGTGCCTCTTTGCTGCCATTGAAAAGGCACTAGGAATTTGTCATTTGGACGTTCCAGGAAGAGGGAATAGCATGTGCAAAGGCATGGAGGCAAGAAAGTGAATGACATATTCAGGGATGCTGTGTTGTCCAGCATAGGATATAGGGGGTTTGGTTAGGTGAGAAGTGTGGGGTGGGAAGAGAGGAACCTGGAAAGGGACATTGGAATTCCATTGTGAAGGGCTTTGTGCCATGCTGTGGAGACTGGGCTTTGTTCTGTAGATAGAAGGGAATCGTGGAAGAATTAAATTGTGAAAACTCCTGGAAAGCCATGGTGACCTGTGGAGGCTGGATGGGATGGGATGGGATGAGGCAGGAGGGAGCCTGGCTGGAGACTGTGGCTCTGGACAAAGGCCAGGCAAGGATGGTATTGTTCATTGTTCCAATGACTCCCATTCACAGGGGCTTGTTTCTATCTGTGTTTAGTCATTTTCGGTTGTGAGCTCATTGTTTGCTGATGCTGGGAATTTTGAGGACCTGTATTGGAGATAATTCTCTCCAGAGAGTTTTGTGCGTGTCTTTGCTGGGCCAGGGTCTGCTGCTGCTCTGGGCCCACACTGTTCTCAGCTCCTTTGCTTACCCCTGGGCTGTGCCAAGTGTCCGCTTCAGCTCCCCCACTGCCAGGAAAGGCCTTTTCAAGCATCTGGTCCACCTTTCCCTCCTTTGGGGCCCCCCTTGGTGTATTGTATCTCTTATCATTGGGCTTTACCTTTTCTCCTTCCCTGTGAAAACTGAATAAGACTCAAGGACATTCTGATCTTGTCTCTAGCTCAACATCTAGAGGCTTTGCTTTTCAAATGGGAAGTGAACATATGTTTTGTGTCAACAAAAACCTGAAGCTGCAAAACCAGATTTTGAGCCCATGTCTCTCTATAAATTCAGACTTTCTTTAGGAGAACAGTAACATCAGGCCAGAAGCCAGATCCAACTTGTCAGAAAAAAGAAAAAAACAATAAGTAGAGATCAGTTAAGTGGTAAGTGCAAAACAGGGCATCAGCATTACTGATTAGAGGTGTTTGTTAATTGCATCTAAGCCCTATTTCTCTATAAAATAGCATCTATGTATAAGAAATCTTCCATTATTATGAAGCAACCTCGTGAATACATTCTTCCCTTTATACCCAGGGTTTCGAATGGAACGAGGCAGCAGCCTGGGAAGTGTACATGTGCTTGTATTTAGGTGTGTGCACATGTAATACTGATGGAATATGTGTGCATGTGCACACACGTAGCCATTATTTCCTCTGCATGAAGAGTTGCAATTATTCCATAAGGATTCCGTGAGCACTTACAAGGAGTCAAGGAGTGGGACAAGGATAGCATAGACTCACCACATTCACTCTGGGCTTCACAAAGGCCACATGCAGTCTGAAGGGAAGTAGGCGCCCATGGCTGTATAACAAGTCAGGGTTTGCCCGAGAGTTAGCATCCAGTGTTCCTGGCACCCAGAGGTGCCCTCTCTTCCTACTGTGACTCTGACCTG
This sequence comes from Stenella coeruleoalba, assembly GCF_951394435.1. NCBI lineage: Eukaryota > Metazoa > Chordata > Mammalia > Artiodactyla > Delphinidae > Stenella > Stenella coeruleoalba. The sequence goes on from NC_137162.1 coordinate 30,607,842, forward strand.
GGCCTCTCCTGTTCACCGGCAGTACACAGGATGGGGGGGTGGGCCAAGCATGCATGCTGAGGGGGTGAGGTCCACCGTATTTAAACCCCTTGAACTTTAGACTAGGAATCAGGACATGTGGCGTTAAGTCTTTGTCCTGCCATCAACTTGCAGTGGGATCTCAGACAATTCATTCATCTCTTTAGGTTCTTTCCTCACCTGTACACAGGTTATTTCTAAGGTCTGCTGTAGTTCTAACATGCCATAATGATTGTGAGCACTTGTCACTGCCTAGGGCTTCAATACCCTGCACATCTCTGCTGCTGTTTACTTTAATATTTACTTTTACAGTTAGCTCATCTTTCGTCCATTTGTCTATTCATCCATCCATCCATCCATCCATCCATCAGCAAATATTTACTATGTGCCAGGTCCTGTACCAAGGCTCCCCAGTATCATTCTTCATGTCTATAATCTGACATCTTGTTGCCCCTAATCTGCTGCATGTTGGAAAACTAGATTTCTGAAATTATTAAGAATTCGGTGTGAAAAGTAATATGGAATGATTAGGTAAATCATGGTATGCCCATATGACAGAATAGCAAGTAGTTAATTATAATAATTATGCCACTGTACTTTATTATTTGATGAAAACGTGGAATAGGGACTTCCCTGGTGGTGCAGTGGTTAAGAATCCGCCTGCCAATGCAGGGGACACGGGTTCAAGCCCTGGTCCAGGAAGATCCCACATCCCGCGGAGCAACTAAGTCCGTGCGCCACAGCTACTGACCCTGTGCTCTAGAGCCCGCGAGCCACAACTACTGAAGCCCACGTGCCTAGAGCCCATGCTTTGCAACAAGAGAAGCCACCGCAAGGAGAAGCCTGCGCACTGCAATGAAGAGTAGCCCCCGCTCGCCGCAACTAGAAAAAGCCCGCGCGCAGCAACGAAGACCCAACGCAGCCAATAAATAAATTAATTAATTAAAAAAAAAACGTAGAATAAAGAAGACAGTGTACTCTGATTTCAGTGATGTATATATATGAGCACAAGAACTAGAAGGGAATAAATGAAAATTAAATTAGTTACATTTATGGGAGGATAGATGATTCTTTTCTTTTTGAAGTTCTTTTGCTTTCATACTGAGATTTGTGCATTTCTCGTGCTTTTAGGCAGGCATTCATTCAGAAAACAGGATGCCTGCTGGTGTCAGGCACAGTGAGGGATTCATGATTCCTGCTCTCAAGAAACTTCATTCCAGTAGAGGACAGTGATGCACACAAATAAATTGCCTGGGAGGAGGATGGGTAGAGGAGGAATAGCTCAGGTGAAGAGATTTTGAAGTTTTAGTGTATGCTAAACTGTTTAGTTGGCACCTCTGAAACAGCCACAGGAGATCTATTTTTGTCCTGGTTACGTTAATAGAGGAAGCTCAGCCGGTCCTTGGCAGGAACAGACCGAATAGCTACTGTTTCAACCATTTCCAAGTTATACCAAAGAGCAACAACACAGGGTTATTTATACTTTTGCTGGGGGATGAACCTGACTCCACAGTCCTTTTGGATTGATGAGCAGCCTGGCTGCTGTCCTCACCACTGGTCTCAGCAGGGCCTGTGGCTCTCCACTCCCCACTGAGTTCACAGCAGTTTTTGTTGGGAAAAATGGACTCCAGGTGAAAGTGAACTACTTGAACTAATGAAGTAGCCACAAAAACCCTGCCTTTGGAGAAATTAAAGCTTGAAATGTTGAATTCAGGAGTCACTCGCCATCTGCTCTATACAGCGACAAGTAAAGCGTGTGTTGGTCAAGCCAGAAGGCATAATTTTGAATAGCTTTGTATGTGACTTCGGTAGTTTTTATTACTCTCTATTATTATTTTTTATATTGAGTCAGAAAGGGACACTTACATTTGAGGTGCAACTTTGTTGCCATTTATGGGGGGAATTTATGCAGGAATTGGGAATTGTGACATCCTAAAACGGTCAAGGGCCTCCACATTCACAGTGGCTTCAGATTTAGTCTTTTTGGCGTTTTCTCTAAATGAGCTACAGGATGGAGAGAAGAAACCCTTCGTGATAAACTCCCAACTTGTGGCTCGTTAGCAGACCACACCCCTGCAGTGCGCTACAAAAACCTGCTTTCAAATAAATTCTGTATTTATCTTTTGGATAACATCATTACATTACCTCGTACTTTTTACGTTAAAAATATTAGTCTGGTGAATGTAGACATTTTAAACATACCACTGTTTCGTATTCCTGTTATTTTTTTAAAGTCTTTGGTTTTTTTTTTTAACACAATGAAGCTTCAAAAACTCAAAGCGTCTGCGCTTCCTCTACCTCTGAGAAGCCCTGGTAATGTTCAGGGAAAAGAGGAAGGTGTATTCCCTGTCCCATTAACCAGGATGGATGCTGTCAGCAAATCAGGACAGAAAAAATGAAATACACGTGGAGGTTGAACCGGCTTTCTTTTCCAAGCTGCATTATTCCCTCGGCGCCCATTTCAGGTTATATGTGCTTGTCTTTCTTCCCCTTCCAGATTGCAGGCTCTTTATCGAATCATAAAGTGAGCCCCAGAGATGTTAAGTGAGCCGCTCAAGGTCACCCGGGCAGTGAGCAGCTGCGCTGGGGGCCGGAGTCCAAGATTGTTGAGCCTGCTTTATAAGATCGGCCGTCATCAGCTGTGCTATCTGGGGGAATTCCTGCTCAGAGTTGCTGCTGCTGTCATCAGACCCAACACGTCTCCAGGGGAACCACTTCCTCTGTATTGCCCAGACACAGGTGGAAAATGGCAGCGCATCCATTTGGTACTTAATAAATGTGCCCTTTCTCGTGAGCAATGTACAGCCTTATGTTTTCACCATAATGTTGATAGAAGTGAACTTCAGGCACGAGGCTCTGGTTTTTCTACTTGCTGGCTCAGAGACCGCTGGCCCCTTCGTTCCCCCGAATCCATGCCTAGTTCGTCTCTGAATCTCTCACTGTGGTTTAGTGAGAAGATTATGAGCTTTCCCACGGGATTGGTCAAAGCCTAAGTGGTTGGCGGTGCACAGTGTCAGTGTGGGGCGGGGATGTGAGGGAGAAGGCCCAGCCTTACACCGCAGGCGAGTGTTAAGTCCATACAGCCTTTTTTGGAGGGCAGCTGTTAACATTTTACATGCGCTTCCTCTGCGACTCGAATCCTCCTTCTAGGCATCTGTTCTAGAGAGATGCTCGCTCCTCACAAAGAGGCATGAACAGAGTGTTCACTGACCTTGGAAACATCCAGAATGTCTGGCAGCAAAAGCTATGAAGCGTCCATTCTTTGGGATGCTATGAAGCAGTTTGATAAAATGAGGTGGATCCGTATTGCTGACCTGGAAAAGTCTCCAAGACGTGCTGTTTAGTGACAAGAAGCAGGCTGCCCAGAAACGATGTGTACTGGAGGGATGTAATCTCTTCCTCACGAAGAACTGTGTGTACATATGGGAAAGGATGGGAAGGCTACGCACTGAGTGTGGTGACCATGTGATCGTGGGTCCTGTGGTTCGCAGGGACAGTGGTGTAGACTTCCATGTAATGTGGATGGACTGTGGTTTACTTAACCACTCCCCCACTGATGAGCACGGGAGGTTTCCAGTCTTTCTGTTACAAACAATGCTGCGATCAATACCATTGCACAGATGCCTTTACACACTTGTGCAGGCACATCTGTGAGATAAACTCCCAGAAACAGAATTGCTGGGTCAAAAGGCAACGGCATTGCTCAGATAGATATCATAAAATCCCCCTCCGTAGGAGTTATACCATCTTGCATTCCCATCAGTAACATAGGAATGTGCCTTTAAAAAAAAATTGAGGTGAAATTCACGGAATATAAAATTAACCATTTTAATGGGTATACTTCAGTGGCATTGAGTACATTTACAGTGTTGTGTAAGGTGGAGACTATTGTGTGCCGGGTCTGAAAACGGTTTACAGTGAGAATGCATTCAGGTGTCTCTTGTTTAACTGAAAATGAAAAGAAAAATTAAAGAGTATAGGCTTCAGCTGGGTTCTGGATCTGGGGGCTTCCCTTCACTGGTTGTGTGACCCCAGGAAATTACTTATTCCACATGAGGCTCAGTTCCCACATCTTTGAGATGGAGAAGAGAAAACTTACACTGTGGGGCTGATGAGAGGATTAGATGCACTGACGGGAGAAGCAGCTGGTTCATCACAGCAGTAAATCTCGGTTGCTTTCTCCCCAGTGCACTCGGGAGGCAGTGCAGTCAGAGGCTCTGGCCTCAACAGCACGAGTTCAGATCGTACTTCCCCACTTTCTCTGTGCATTTGGGGCAGGTGCCTCCACCTTTATGAGTGTCAGTTTCAACATGTAAAATGGGGATAGTAGGGTGTGATGAGGACCAATCAAGATAACAGATGAGGAGTGCTTAAGACTCTACTGCCTACACAGTAAGGGCTCATTAATGGGGGCTGCTAGGGTTGTGCCAGCTCCTGGCATAATGCCTGGCACCCTAGGTACCCAGTGGGCGAAGGACCCCATGAAGCCATAATGCCTACTTCTCTCCACTCTCTGACCCAGGGCCATTGGTGCCAACCCCCTGTACTGTGACTGCCACCTGCGGTGGTTGTCCAGCTGGGTGAAGACAGGCTACAAGGAACCTGGCATTGCCCGCTGTGCCGGGCCCCCGGATATGGAGGGCAAGCTGCTCCTCACCACGCCTGCCAAGAAGTTTGAATGCCTAGGTGAGCCCAGGAGCACAAGAGGGGATGGTGGGTACCGGGTTGCTTCCCCCCACCTCCTGCTTCCCCCTGCAACCCTGGCAGAGCCTTCCAGACACTCCTGTGTCCCCGAGGTGACCGGCTGGGTGGGGAACAGGTGGCAGGAATGAGGCCCCTGCTGCTTGTTAGCATTGCCGCCCTCTTGTCCTGCCACACAACGAACAAAAGAAAGCCAGGCGGAAAATCTCAGGCCATAAGGGCTCTAATCCCTCCCTGGGGTTATGTAAGGAAAATAAAAATAGCAGTGTTTCTGGAAGCTCCAAGCCTCTCAGCAGTACAAGCACTCAGGCCTCCCCTTGGTCGGAATTGTGCTCAGCAATTAGCTTAAACGCCTGAGCCACTGGACCCAGCTGCCGCTCTCCTGACATTTGCGGAAATACAAGGCCTGAGTGTGATTGGAGGCCTCACCCTGGGCATCTGTAAATAGTCGTTCAGGGATTGACTGACTGACTGACAGCCCAAGCCCTGGGACCCCTGCTGAGCAGGAGGTGGCGGCCGAGTGGCGGGCCCAGGCCTAGCTTTGTGTCCCCCCCAGCAGGGGGGCAGCTGTGGGAGGGCACAGGAGGCCGTGGGGCACGACTCCTGCCCTCTGCAAGCTCACAGACCACCAGCGAAAATGAAGCTGACAGCCAGGGTTAATGAGGCGGCCCCGGGCTGCCCTGTGTGCAGGATGCTGTCACAGGAGTGACCCTTCAGGGGGGCCCGATCTGTAGCGTGGCTGCTGGCTGCTGGGAGCAGGCCAATGTAGGTTGAAACGTTTGCTAAGTATTTATTTACTGGGGTGGGATTGGTACTGGTGAAAGGTTTTTGTCTGTGTTTTTTAAAATTTTTATTGGAATATAACATGCATAACAGGAAAGTACAGATCGTAAATGAATGGCTCGCTGAATTTTCACACATTGAACTGGCTGGCGTTACTCTTGATTCCTGTGAGGCCCTAATGCTCCTCCTAGGCGGCACCCCAGGCAGCCTGGCTGCCGGCTCGTCCCCCACCTCCAAGTTCAAGGAAGGGCCACCAGTGAGTCCTGAAGGGGCTGGAGAAGGTCATGCCTGTAGCCAGAGAGGTGACGGAAAAGGGTCCTTCCCTGCTCAGCCTTGGAGAGAAACAAGTTCAAGGCCATGGGCCTTTTTTCTCCTAAGCGTGGCCTCCTCTCAGAGCCAAGTCTCCTCCCTGCTGGGGTGGCCGCCCTTGCTGTCCAGGCCAGCAGGTGACAGGGCTGCGGGTGGTTGCCTCAGAAGGGTGTGAGGGGATGGAGAAAACATCAGCCGGTTTCAGTAATGGTGATCATGATGCTGTCACACCGATGGTCCTGCCCTGACCGCTACATGGGGGCTCCCCTGAAGCCCCTTTTTCGGATTATCTCATTTAGTCCTTCCAGCCCCATGAGGCAGGGGCTGTTTTTAGCTCCATTTCACAGAGGAGGGTCCAGAGGCTGGAGAGGTGTACTGTGAAAGGCGGGGTGAGCGCGATCCAGAGGGAATACCGGCGCGGGGTGGGGGGGGGGGGCGGGAAAACATCTCCTTGGGGAGAGGGTTTCGCAAACCCGTCCCTGCAGTGCCAGGATTCCGGGCCAGGGGCCGCGGGGCTCTATGCCCAGTCCTGTCCCCCAACCCCCTCCCTGCACTAACACCACTCCCACCTTGCCTCAGGTCCGCCCAGCCTGGCTGTCCAGGCCAAGTGCGATCCCTGCTTGTCCAGCCCATGCCAGAACCGGGGCACCTGCCATAACGACCCCCTTGGGGCATACAGGTGTGCCTGCCCCAGCGGCTATAAGGTGAGTGCAGGCTGTGGCTGGAGGCGGAGGGCTGCTCGAGGGCGCGGTAGAGCAGGGCTGGGGCTGTCTCGGTGGCCACTCAGCCCTCAGGGCCCAGGGTGAGCTCAGAGCGGGGCGGGAGGGGGGGGAGGGGGAGGGGGAGGGGGGGCCGGGGGCCCAAGCGAGCATTTCATCCATGACCTAACATGTGGATGAGAGAACAAGGAACCCCCGGGACCGGCAGGCCGAGCTGCTGAGGGGCCGGCTGTCCCTGTTGGCTCACTGGCCCCTGGGTCTCCCTGGGGTCCCCATCGCTGACTTCTTCCCCAGGGCCGAGACTGCGAGGTGTCCCTGGACAGCTGTTCCAGCAGCCCCTGTGGAAATGGCGGGACCTGCCACTCGCAGGAGGGCGAGGATGCCGGCTTCACGTGAGTTGCTGGGGGTGGGGCGGTGGCGGGGGGTGGGTGCTGGAACATGGTGGGTGAGTGCTAATGGGATCCGGCACCCAAGCCTCGGAGCCTTCCTCCTCCGAATGGGATGGCCCAGGCCCTTTGAGCTCTGGGAGATGAGGGACAGGCCCAGCGGGAATAGCCACTCCCTCCAAATGGCAGCCAGAGGCCTCTCCGTGGCCACCCAGGCCGCGCCTCCGCTGCCCAGAGGCAGTGAAAGCACAGAGACTAGGGGCTGCCCAGGTCACACAGCAGGCAGCAGTGGGGCTGGGGCTTGGAGCCCCTGCTCCAGGCTTCCGCCTGCTCTTGCCAGGTGCCAGGAGAGTCTTTCTGGGGCACTGGGAGTCCATAGCCTAGGGCATATGCAGCGGCAGTGCCAAGAGGCAGCTTGGGGGTGTTTTCAACTCCTGTAATCGCCATTAACCCCCAAGGCCTCCAATTGAAGCCATCCACCTGCTTGTTGGGCCAGTGTTGCCTGAAGGCAGGGCCCTCAGCCAGCTGCTCCGGATCAGGCGTCCACCCGGAGCCCCCAGGAGAGGGGAGGGGAGTCCTGCCCGGAGGTGGAGCAAGTCCTGGTCACGCCCTCCGGCGGCCTCCCCCACCAGCTCATGGGTCACTCTGGTCGCACCCCGGGCATCGGTTTCCCACTGTGCTCCACATCTCGCAAGTCTTCCCAGTGCTGACATCGCCGCTCAAGCCCCCTACTCACCCTGCTCCCCCCAGAGCCTCTCAGCGAGCCCCCCAGCTTCCCAGAGCTCTCCTGCACCCAGAGCTTTTCTGAGGAGCACATAGTATTTAGCTGCTGAAGAAAAATTGCCAGCTGAGCAGATTGACTCTTCAGAAAATGATGTTGAATCTGCTGGCAGAAATGGCCAGACCTGTCTCTGCAAACCCAGATTACCAGCTGTAAAAAGAAAACACTAAACGGCCTCTCCGCAGGTGTCGCCTTGGAAACGGCGTCCTTATAATAGGCTCTGTGCTCCTCTGGGCTTCCGCAGCAGCTCCATCAAAGCCCCCTCCTCATTGGCTAGACTGCTAGGGGGCGTGTCTACGGAGAGGGGGCTGCTGAGAGGACGCAACTAGGAGCTCTCCCTGCTGGGCCGGGAGGGGTGCAGCTGGGAGTAGCCCCTCACACTTGGCATGCCTGCAGATTGGCGGGGGCGCTGTGGGAAGGACCCTGTTGGTCGAAAGGGGTGCCTCCCTGAGTAACCCCTCAAACCTAAGGCTTACAAGGGACTCCGCAGTTGTTCCCCGAACCCCGCCAGAAGGAACTTAGCTGAGATCCGCCACCACCTGCAGGGGGAATTAAACTCCAGGACACAGCCTGCAACAGCAGGCGTCACACCTTCTTGTTCACACCCCCACCCCGCCGCAAACGAATTTTTAAAACTACAAACTGCCTGACACATTCTTAAGTGACAGCTAAAACTCTTCATGGTAAGTTTAATTTTTCATTGCAAAGAAGGTCATTTCCAGAACGCTGTACATATTATTAACATTTAAAATGAAAGCTATGACTCTTTAAGTCACTCTTTTATCCTCCAGGGAAAAATCATTTTAAAATCACGTGAAGGAACTCTTGAACAGCTGCAACATCTTGCATCATTCTCGTTCCTACTCAAACTAGTATTTGTTTTACTCCCATCACCTGCCCCCCATTTTCCTTCTAATGTAATGTTTTCATACTAGAGGCTTTTCTTAGCACCCTGCCATACTTTCCTACCACCAGATGGGTATATAAGTTTAAATTTAAAGATTTTTACTATTTTTGTCACCATAAACCTCTGATTAAAAGTTTCTTTTGCATTGAGTTATCATTACAGTGATCAATAATATACAATTGATCAGAACAACATAACTATTCCAAAATTTGATAATTATTACACATAAAAGGTAAATTTTATTAGACTGTATCTCTTAATGAGATAGATGGAGCTTTTGTTTGTGTGTGTGTGTGTGTGTGTGTGTGTGTGTTTTCTTTTCTTCTCCTAATTGGTTTATGTGTCCAGAGGTGAATATTATAGAATGTGAGAGGGCTTAGCAGCCAATCTATTCCCTTAAAAAAAGTGTGTGTGTGTGTGTGTGTGTGTGTGTGTGTGTGTGTATGTATGTGTAGCTATAAATGCTGAGAAAGTTTGTTCACATAAATAAACCAATGAGATTAGGAGTTTTATTATAGCCACGTCACTCAATTACTTGAAACCCTGTCAAGTTTATATGCTAAAAATCCCAAGTGATCTGTCATCAAAAATTCTTTTTAATGCTCTATCAGCTGACAGTTCCATGAGGTCTTCCTTCAATTATTTTTTAATGCACAGAATGGGAAATCTCGTGACTTGCAAAAGGGTTTGTTCATTCACTTTGGAAACATCAGTATTCCTAATTGTCCCTTCATTTGGCACCCAAGGATCTTAGGCCCCAGGCACAGCCCACCTTGGCCTCGTGCTGGAAGAGGTGCGCATGAGCCTTTCTGGAGCTCTGGGGCGGGTCAGTTAAGGGGGGAATTCCATGCATAACATGAAGATGTGGAAATTAATTTCTCAGACCTCTCTGACCCACAAACCCCTTGGAAAACCACAGTTGTCCCAGAGGGAAGTGTACCCCGGTTTGAAGATCGCTGATCTCCAGGGCTCTCCGAGACCTGACTCCTGCTTACCCCCAGTCCTGTTCTCACCCCATTCCTGAAGTGTGTGCTCCCCAAGCCCTGAACTATTTAGATGACCAGGTACCCTCCTGAAGGATGGACTGTAAGGCTCTCTCTCCCCCAGGCTTTTACTCCCACTGTCTTCCCTCCCCTTCCTCTACTCCCCTGTCAGAGTCCTTGGCTAACTCATCACCTCCTCCAGGAAGCCTGCCCTGACCACTCTCTCCAAGGGGGAGCTAGGTGTCCTCTGCCCCTTTGTCCACCCTCCCCAGCCTCAGTTGTGCACCGTTCTGATACTCACTGTCTCTCCTTTGGTTGCCAGTCTCCTCGTCGTCTCCCCCGCTAGACTGTGAGTGATCTCATGAGCACAGGAGCACAGGGCTGGTCTTGGTCACGTCTAACCCCCAGCATCTAACAGGGCTTGACCCAGAGTAGGGACCAAAACTCCAGGATGATGCTATTGACCGTTGGCCACAGGCCTCCATCAGTGCCTCAGGACAGCTGCTGCCCTGGCAGTGGGCCCACATGCCTCTTCCTCCTCCCCTGCTCCCTACAGGTGCTCCTGCCCCTCCGGCTTTGAAGGACCGACGTGTGGGGTAAACACGGACGACTGTGTGGAACACTCATGTGCCAACGGGGGCACCTGTGTGGACGGCATGGGCAGCTACACCTGCCAGTGCCCCCTGCAGTACTCGGGTAAGCGTGGCGGGGTTTGAGCGTCTGCAGGGAGGTGGAGGCCAGTGCACGTGCCCTGAGCCCCTGTCCCATGGGCGGAAGGGCTGGGACCCTGCCTCAGTGTCTGCAGGAAGTTTCTGCTGGGCCGGCTGCCTGGCGGAGCACATGGGGCAGCTTCTCTCCTGCCTCTCCCCAATTCTTCCCCCAGGAACGGCCTGTGAGCAGCTGGTGGACTTCTGCTCGTCGGATTTGAACCCGTGTCAGCACGAGGCCCAGTGTGTGGGCACCCCAGACGGGCCCAGGTCAGTGTTGCCCATTTCTAAGGCCAGGGAAGGGCATGGGCCCCCACGTCACCTTTCCTCTGCCCTCCCGAGCCTGTTTCCTCACCTGTCAGGTGGGTTTGGTCTTGGCTGTTCAGTTCCTGCCAGTCAGTGTCAGGGGCAGGGTGGTGGTAGTTTTAGTCGGACAGACCTGGGTTTACATCATGACCCAGAATGGGTGGCTTGACCACTCTGAGCCTCAGTTTTCTCATCTGCAAACTGGGTGCACCAGTAGCTTCCTCCTGGGGTGGTTGTAAGGAATAGATAAGCAAATGCGTGAAAAGCACTTACTTCCACGCCTGACATTTGAAAAGTGCTCAATAAAGAACTATTGCAGGTCCACAATTTCTCATCGCCAATTACAAAATGCACAAAACTCTGAAAACCAAAAGCCATCTGCTAGCAAAATCTGATCCGATCAATGTATTTGGTATTAAAAGCTGACCTGTGCTGATATGAAGCTACTTACAGTCACCATTCATCCCATGTAGTGGGAATATGTGTAGATTTTGCAGCAGAATGTGAACATGTTTAGTTAAGGGGCTGCCCCAGATCCAACTGGCACGTTACATAATGTACAGTTATAGGTGTTGTATTACCTTTCCCAAATCCAGAAAGTTCTGAATTTCAAAACCTGTCTGGCTTCAGGAGGGTTGGATAAGGGGTCCTTGACTGTTGTCACCATCGTTGTTACTGGCATATGTGGAAGTGCTTTGTCACTGGAAGACTGGGATGTGAAGGTCACGGGGTTTTTAAGATGTTGCTCCCATCTGCAGTTCTGCAAACATAGTCTCATTTCTGGGACCCTGTTCCAGCAGTCAGGGCAGCACAATGGTCAGGTCTTCTTCAGGTCTGTGGCTGAGGGACCCAACCCCAGCTGCTTGGGCAGAGGTAGGGGATGGAGTCCCCCAGGGACTCAGTCCAGCAGGAGCTGCCAGAGCCTCCTGGGCAGGAAGTGAGAGCCGGGGGACACTGAGGCCCAGATGCTAGGTCAAGGGGCCGCACAGGAGCCTCCATCCAAATGGTGGACAGACGCCGCGCTGCTGGCTGAGCTGCCGGGTGGGGTGGGCACAGCAGACCAAGGAGCGGTGGCAGAGCAAGTGGCGTGCACACTTCTTAGAGGGGCTGGACCTCAGAGGGTGGAATAAAGCAGGACTGCACGTGGTCCGGGTGGATACTGCTCAGATAGTCCTTCACACCACAGAGAAGGGGCACTCGGTGGGTGTATAGTTCACCTTCACTCAACTTCCTGTCTTGGAGGAAGGACTGAACTGACAGACTCAGCTGTGCCTGGTGTTGTACCTGGACCCCAGCAAGTATTCAGTACACACTCACTGGATGAATGGATAAGGCAATGACAGTGAACGAGTCTGTGGGTGCGCAGCTACTGTAACATTTTTCAGACTGCAGCTCAAGACCCAGTAATAGATTGTGATCAGTTGGGTGGGTCAAGGTTAACGTTAAAAAAATTAAACAAAATATCAGAGAGCATCATGCCCTTTTATATAGTAAGGATAAGTATTTTGGCATGAAACTGATTGCAGCGGGCTGTGTGTGTGTGTGTGTGTGTGTGTGTGTTTACTGGGTACAAAGGTATTTCTTCCCTCTTGAAAAACACTGGGAATGAGTTAAAAAATCAGGCAGGAGCACCTACCTGCCAGGTTGTGTGGTTGAGCCGTGGAGTTTGCGGTTTGTAGTCTGGAAGGGTTTCCTGCAAGGGGTGTTCACCGGAGGCTTCCTGGAGGAGATGAGGTACTGGACCGAGGCAGGGAGAGAGAAGAGGGTAGTCCAGAATCAAGAGGTGTGAAGGCAGAGAAGTGGAGCGAGGTGCGGGTCGCTGCCTGTGGAAGCAGGTCTGACTACGGGGTGGCTTGTTATGGGGGCAGCCGGACAGGGAGCATCTGGCAGGGCTGCGACTGAACAGGGGTGGAGGAGTGTGCTCTTTATTTGATGGGCAAATAATTGGCAGAAATGGACTGACTCAGGCGAGCAGTGGGCCACAGTGTGAGCCAGGAAGCTGGGACCTGGCCTGGAGTCAGGACGTTGTGGAGAGGCGGGCACTAGCGTCTGAGGCCTGGGAGGCTGGGCCGGTGCAGCTGGGAGGCTGGGGAAGAGGGATGGGTGAGCCCCATGTGACTCAGAGCCATGCATTGGCTGGGGTTGGGGAGGAGGGTGGGGGCAGCGGGGCACGTTGAGAAGGGGCTGAAGGTTGACCTTGGATGTGCTGTTGGTGCTAAGGGTGGTCCTCCACCACAAGCGCCCGTCTCCTCCACCTCCTGGGTGTCCACCCTTCCGGCCCAGAGCAGCCCCCTCCCCCGCCTGCAGCCCACATAAACTCTCTTCCTGGACGGTCTCAGGACGGGTGGGGGCATCTTGACATCTAGGGCTCCGTGTGACCTCCTGGGGGACCCCACAGACCCCCAGGGCCATGAGGCTCTCTGCCACACACACAGCCCTGGGGCCGCACAGGCTCCTGGCCGAGCTCTGGGCTGTGTGTGGGGCTGTTGACCCAACCCCGCCCCCCGCCCACCCCAGGTGTGAGTGTGCACCTGGTTATGTGGGTGACAACTGCACGGAGAACCGGGATGACTGCGAGGACCACCGCTGCCAGAATGGGGCCCAGTGCGTGGATGGAGTCAATGGCTACTCCTGCCTCTGTGCTGAGGGTTACAGGTGAGCGGCCCTGGGAGGCACCATGAGTGACTGACTCCTCTTAGCTGTCAGCTCTGGGACTGGCAGGGGCCACCCTGGGAGCTTTCACCGTGGCTATGCCAGTCACCATATGTGTGGTCTGGGGAAAGTTCATCAGCAGCTCAGAGCACAGGCAAAGGGTCCCTACCCTGACTGGCGGAGGGAGCGGGAGGTGAGTACAGATTACTGGGCAGCGCCTCATCACTTACCTGCCCAGTGAACCCCTGAACACATGCCCTGCATATAAGGTCATTTACTTTTGCATCTTGGTCTCTCTGGGAGGCTGTGAGGGGAGGGCACCTGCCCTCCTTCCGGTCACCCACCTTCCATGCTCTGCTTGTGTCTTCTTTTTTTTTTTTTTGCGGTATGCGGGCCTCTCACTGTTGTGGCCTCTCCCGTTGCGGAGCACAGGCTCCGGACGCGCAGGCTCAGCGGCCATGGCTCACGGGCCCAGCCGCTCCACGGCATGTGGGATCCTCCTGGACCGGGGCATGAACCCGTGTCCCCTGCATCGGCAGGTGGACTCTCAACCACTGCGCCACCAGGGAAGCCCAGGCTTTCCATTTCTGACAAGTGCTCAGGTGATGTTGGTGCTGCTGGTGCAGGGACCACACTTGTTTCTCACCTTGTTCCTCAGCATCTTTCTGGCTCTTAATTCTCTTAGAGAAAGTGTTCATTAGGAGCATCTTCTGTTACTTTAAAGCAACAGTGGTCCCAAGATGTTTAGTGAGTTTCTCTCCAGGACTGTGGGAGAGGAAGATGACCCCTTGCTCCTTGGCCCTGCCTTCTCTGACCCGCGTCTTTTCCCGCTCAGTGGGCAGCTCTGCGAGACCCCTCCCCGCCCGCCTGCCCCCAGGAGCCCCTGTGAGGGGACTGAGTGCCAGAACGGGGCCAACTGTGTGGACCAGGGCAGCCAGCCCGTGTGCCAGTGCCTCCCGGGCTTTGGCGGCCCCGAGTGTGAGAAGTTGCTCAGTGTCAACTTCGTGGATCGGGACACTTACCTACAGTTCACCGACCTGCAGAACTGGCCACGGGCCAACATCACACTGCAGGTGCGTGCCCAGGGTGTGTGTCACAGAGGGTGGTCCGGCAGCAGGGGACCCTGGCCTCAGGTCAGAGTATCGGGACAGCTGGGAGCACCCTGTGTTAGTCAAAACTCTTTGGATGTGGGTATCAGGATCTCAGCTTGAGCTAGTTTAAGCACAGTCGGAAAGGTTATTGGGTCACAAAACCAGTCTCAGGGAAGGGCAGGGGTGGAGGTGGTCTCATGGGTGACTGGATCCGGAAAACCAAACTTACCAGGATCCTCTCCCACCATCTCTTGTCTCAAAGACTCCCCTCAGCTTCAGCCTCCAATGCTGCAGACTGGCTTTCTCTATGTAGCTGGAACACGGCCACAGCTAGCGCTGGGAGCCCTTATTTTCCATTTATGTCTTGAATTCCATCCGAGAACATCGTTATGTTGAGGGATAAAGAAGCAAGTTCTACTTCAGCAGCATTGTTTGCTAAATGTTTCTTGGGGAGGGACAGCGGATTGCATTGCACTTCACAGGAAAAGAAATTAAACTCTTCTTTAGTCATCCCTGTTCCCCAAATTCCATTCCTTATCCCAACTGCCACATCTTTCTTCTCTCCTTTATTTGTCCTCGTCTCCTTCTTTTCTCTCAGAACCTTTCAGCCTCTCAAACATGCCCACTCTGCTCTCCTTCCCTTGATCACCTCTCATAAATTCTATCCACTACACTGTCCACACAGCAAGACCACAGCTAGCCTAACTGCTCAACAGAATAAAACTCACCAAAACCCAGCCATTGCCTCAGGCACATCCTTGGAGAGGCTCAGTTTATTCCACTATCCCCACCGCAGGCTCTTCCCCGATAGCTCTAGTTGGACAACAGTCAGCAACCTTGGATCGGAGAAGATCTCCGATTGGCCTGCCTCAGGTCACATGCCCATCCCTGGACCAACTACTGAGTCCAGGGAGATGGGGTGCCGTGGTCCAGACTGGGCCGTGTGCCAGCTCTACAGACCAGGGGGTCAGGGTCTTTCCCAGGAGAGGAGCAAGGCAGGAAACAAAGATCATGGCTCCTACAGCAGCATAGAGGCATCTCCCTCCCAAGGCACAGCTCCAGCTTTTGCTCGCATGGCTCCAGTGACAGGTGCTACCTTCCAGGTTTGGGTGGCTCTGGCTGTTGGAGAGTCTTCCTGAATCTGTCCTCTGTAGGTCCCGTCCTGGCCCCAAGGCAGCTCCCTGAGGCCCACAGAACAGGATACCCCACATCCTGTCTAACCGTCCTCTCTGGGCAGGTGGTCCCAAGCTGTCTTACCTCCTGGCACAGAGTTTCCAGGCCTCAGCTGGCCCATCTGCCCTCCCCTGCCTGGCCCTGGCCAGACCGGCTGTGGATGGAATTGGAGTGGGGTGGGGGTGGGGGTGGGGTGGGGCTGCCAGCCTGGGACAGCGCCCCCTGGAGGATGTTTCCCTTGGGGAGGCAGGGGAGGACTGTTCTGCACACATTTCTCTTTTAATTGTGGGTCCTCCGTCTGCCCCGCCCGCCAGCCTGTGCTGCTGCTGCGTGGGGTGGGGTGGGAGAGAAAGTGCCGTTGCCATAGGTCTCCACAGCAGAGGACAATGGGATCCTGCTGTACAATGGGGACAGCGACCACATCGCGGTGGAGCTCTACCAGGGCCATGTGCGTGTCAGCTGTGACCCGGGCAGCTACCCCAGCTCTGCCATCTACAGGTACGGAGGCCTTCTTCAGGCCCCCCAGCTGCCCTCAAGGGCTGGGGGGCTGCCAGGGAGGGGGCTCCTGAGCCAAGAGCAGGTGGTTATCGGCACTACCAGAGACCTGGGCTGCCCAAGCAGAAAGGGCATTCAGACCACCGAGTCCAGCCCCATGCTGGGTCCGAGGCTCCCTGGGGCCTGAGCAGTGGCCCCATCCTTCCCTGTCCCACAACCGCCACACAGGGAGCTCCTCAGTGGGGAGGGGAGGCTGATTAGTTGGTAACCCCTGCCCCAAACTTCTCAGCTTTCCTGAGAGAGTGCCCAAAGGGGAGCAGGAGGGACCAGGTCAGAGGCCATCAAGTCCCCACAGTCCCCTCTGTTAGATATTTGGTTTCTTGGGAATCAGCTGCTGGACCAGTGGCCTTTCTGGGGAAGTGCCTAGGCGGGGATGGGTCCAGCTGAAGGCCATTCCCTGGGGCGGGGGCACCCCATCTTCTTCCAGTGCCGAGACGATCAACGATGGGCAGTTCCACACCGTTGAGCTGGTCACCTTTGACCAGATGGTGAATCTCTCCATCGATGGCGGCAGCCCCATGACCATGGACAACTTCGGCAAACACTATACACTAAACAGCGAGGCGCCCCTCTATGTGGGAGGTGAGGACCTGGCCTGGGTGGAGCTGCAGCTGGCCCTCCCCGGGCCACTCCATCAGGTGGTAGCAACAGACATTCCAGGTGGGGCCTCTGTTGCTCTCTGGCCTGAGCCTTGCGAGGCTCAGGAGAACTGCCCTGTGGGGGACATTCCAAGGTGGCAGTGGGGGAGGATGCTAGTGAATGGCCGAGCTGCTGGCGGACTGTCCACCTTGCCTAGAGCCCGCACTGCTCTCTGCCCAGCCCAGACTGACAAAGAAGGATGGGAATGTGGGTTGGGCTTGAGGCCGGGCTGGGAGGGGGCCTGGACTTTCCCAGCCATCTTTTGCACGGTAGGCACCTTTCCTCTTGGCTTAGGGCCAGAAGGGGCTTGTCAGTTGTTCAGGGTCCATTCTCGGGTCCCTCAGAGGCCCAGGCATGGACTCCCTGCTTCAACTGGGTACCTCCGAGCTGGACTCACAGGCTTTGTGGCTAGATGACCCCATCCAGCACCCGAGAACATTTCTAGGTCTCGATGAGACAGGTGTCTAGATGCAGTGGGGCCGCCTCAGTGCTGCAGAGGGTCTTGCCGAGACCTCGGCCAGGAGGGTGTGAGAGATGGAGCCCTGGATTCTAATCCCAGCTCTGCTGTTTACTAGTTGTGCAACTTTGCGCAGGTCCCTGAGCACTGAAATCGAAGGGGTTTCAGCAACTCCGACGTCAGAGGGCTGCTGTGAAGGGATGACCACAAAAGTGGGGGACAAAGTGCCGTACACTTGAGTTCTGGGCCCAAGTCCTTTGCTGCTTTTGGGGTCTCTGGGAGGTAAAAGCTGGTGTTCTGGGCAGGAGCCCTGGGTGAGGGCGGCCGGACTCAGGCACCCAGAGCATCACTTGTCAGCTGGCTGCTGCCAGGCCTGGCACCCCCAGGCTCTGATCACAGAGGAAGCAGCTTTTCCGTTTCTTCTGGGAAAGGAGTCTGGACCCTCCAAGGTGGCAAAAGACATTGGCCTAGAGTTGCAGAGACTGAAGGACAGATGCCGAGGGCAAGAGGGAACACTGTAGAGATGCCCAGCGGACCTCAGAGGTGGGTGCCAGGCAGGGTTTGAGCCTAACTCAGCCCAGCTCTGCCCCCTCCCCTCCACTCCAGGGATGCCAGTGGACGTGAATTCGGCTGCCTTCCGCCTGTGGCAGATCCTCAATGGCACGAGCTTCCACGGTTGCATCCGAAACCTGTACATCAACAACGAGTTGCAGGACTTCACCAAGACGAGGATGAAGCCAGGGGTGGTGCCAGGCTGCGAGCCCTGCCGGAAGCTCTACTGCCTGCATGGTATCTGCCAGCCCAATGCCACACCAGGGCCCGTGTGCCACTGCGAGGCCGGCTGGGAGGGCCTGCACTGCGACCAGCCAGCCGACGGCCCCTGCCATGGCCACAAGTGAGCCTGGGCTGGGCTCAGGGAACCCTCCCCCACTGCCCACCTGCAGGTTCCCTTCCCTTCCCTGCACGTTCCACTTCCCCATGGTGAGGAAAGACTGTCTTTAAACTCCAAAATTGGAACATGTGGCCTAACACAGGGTTTTATTAATTTTTTCTGGCTTTCAGTTTTTATTAACAGGAAAAGGACCCTAGGGACAAACAGAGAATCACATTTTGCTCCCTTTGTTTCAATTCTGGGAACAGAATAAGACCCTGTGAAGCCCGAGGCTGGGGGTGTGGGCGCCCTCGGGGGGGCTCGGATTGGCTGTGGCCTGTCCTCACAGCGCCTTTTCTTTGTCCCCTGCAGGTGTGTCCACGGGAAGTGCATGCCTCTAGATGCTCTTTCCTACAGCTGCCAGTGCCAGGATGGGTACTCGGGGGCCCTGTGCAACCAGGCTGGGGCACCTGCAGACCCCTGTGGGGGCCTGAGGTGCCTGCACGGCCACTGCCAGGCCTCAGCCACCAAGGGGGCACACTGTGTGTGTCACCCCGGCTTTTCGGGCGAGCTGTGCGAGCAAGGTCAGGGGCCCCCCTCCTGACATGCCCTCTCCAGGGTCCCTCCCCACAACGTGCTTTAGTGACTTTTCTTTTTCCCAACCTCAGCAACCCCTCCGTGCCCCCTCTCCCCTCCTGCACCTTGGGCTGCTATTGGGCTGTAGCGCCCCCAATCCCCTGGGCTCTGAGCCCCACCCCCGGACAGATGCCCATCTCTCCCTGGCCCAGCTTGACCTGTAGCCCCTTTATCTGGGCTAAGTGCCCCTTCTGCCTGGGGTCTCTCCTTACAGAAGAGACCACCAGAGTAACAGCATCTTGGCCACATCACTTAGGGACCTGGAGAGCAGCAGGAAGTCTGAGAGTTGGGGACCCTTCCCAGGTCCTCCTGGCTTCAATTTCTTCTCTGATGTCATCGCCTCCCAGGCTTCCAGCCACCTCTTGCACTCCTCTGGAGGCCACTGTACCCTGACAGCCCAATCTGTCCTGGGGGGCCTTGGCAGCTAGAAAGTTCTTCCTTTTCACTGACCTCACTGTGGGCCCAGGAGGAAGCGTGTGCATGTGCATGTCTGGCAGTGAGGAGGTGGGGATGGAGGTGGGGTCCCAGGATGCTGCCCCACCCTCCTCCTCCTCCTTTTTCTCCTCCTCCTGCCTCCCCAGGGGCAGCACTGGCCCATGGGTGTGCCCTGAGGCTTTCTCTTGGTGTCTGTCCCATCCAGAGTCCGAGTGCCGGGGGGACCCTGTCCGGGACTTTCACCAGGTCCAGAGGGGCTATGCCATCTGCCAGACCACGCGCCCGCTGTCGTGGGTGGAGTGCCGGGGCTCATGCCCCGGCCAGGGCTGCTGCCAGGGCCTGCGGCTGAAGCGGAGGAAGTTCACCTTTGAGTGCAGCGACGGGACCTCTTTTGCCGAGGAGGTGGAGAAGCCCACCAAGTGTGGCTGTGCCTTCTGCGCTTAGCGCCCGGCGTGGATGGGGAGGGGAGGGGAGAGGGCGGGCGAGGGGGCGCGGCCGCAGCGCAGACCGAATGGCCGGCAGCTGGGCTGGGGTGCGGGCCATCACCACGGCGACGCCTGGGCTACCGGCCCTCCCGTGGGGGGGGGGGGGGGGGGGGGCAGCCAGAACCACCTTTCTAAAGCAAACGGCGCCGCAGCTTGGGGCGGGGCGGGTGGGCGTGGCCCGGGCCGCAGCCCGCCCTCTCCGGAAGTGCCTTGCACAAATAGGCGCTTAATAAACATTTGTTGAATGAATGTGTGCGTGAGGTCAGGCCAAGAAGTGCAGAATAGTGACACCTCCTCCTTGCCTGCTACCTGGGTCTGAAGATCGGACTGCCCCTTCCCAAACCAGCCTTGCCCTCTCACCTGTGGCCTGTGCGGGTCCCAGAAGCCCCTTGCCCCCCTGCAGATAACCTTGACGTACTCTCAGCCTGCGCTGGGGCAGCCGGCCTGGCTCTCAGCTTCTGCTGCTGCAGCGTCTGCTGGCAGTAGGCCAGGCTGCGAAGGGGAAGGGCCCCCTCCTGCTGGCCAGGAAGGGACCAAGCCCTGCCCCCTGGGCTGCCTGGCAGTGCTGCAGCCACTGCTTGCTTGGGAACGGGCCAGAGGGTGGAGGTGGTTTTAGGACCAGACCTCTGAATCCCAGAGTTATGGGACGAGCATTGTAATATCAAGGAGGGTGCTCATGCGGAGGAAACCACCGCTGGGACTGCTTAGCGGGGGGACGCCACCAGCAAAAAGGACAGAGAGCTTCTGGTTCCAACTGAATAAACATCACCACCTCCAGACACTAGCCACCAAGGGGCATTGGTCCTGGGCTTCCCCAGCCATTAGCCAGCCATCAGCTTCTAGCTAGCAGGGGGACTTGGGGTGTAGGGGGCTTGGGCTAGGCTGCCAAGCCAAGGAGGGGTCTCCTCCCATGTAGACGGGGTTCAGATCACCTCATGCCGCAGACCAGTAGGGAGCCGTGGTCCAGACATCAGGAAACCTCCGCTGGCTCTGTCACTCTGGGCAAACTTCTTCCTCATGGGCCTCAGTCTCCTCAGCTATCAAATGGGGAGATGGGGGTGAGCACTGTAGACCCTCCCACTGTGGCTCCAGGAGGGAAGCTGGAAGAGTTAGAAGATCTACTTTCATTAATCACGTCAACAAGTATTCATGTGCCTAACCGGGGCTGGGTACTGCGGGTGTTCTCCCCTCACGGACAGATGGGACTGACTACAGAACATCACAGGAGCGACCTGTGATGCCTGGGAAGGATGCCTGGGAAGGGATCTGAGGCGAGTGAGGGCTCCAACCACAGACACCGGCCCAGGCCAGGGCTGCTCACTCCAAGTGTTTGCAAGGAAGGAGTCAGTGTCTGAAGAGTCATCGAACATGTGGCCGTGCGACTACAAATGCTTCTCTTCCATGCAGAATGAAAACGCAGAAAGATGATCTTTGTGCCTAAATAGCGAGCTGGCTGGAAGGAAGATAGGTCACACTCTCCTGTCCCGGTGTCTCCCCAAGAGTGTGTGCCCCTGGGGGATCCTGGGGGGCAAGGAGGGTGAGCATGTCCCTGTCCTGGCTCCTTCCATCTGCAAACAGAAGGCAGGGTCAGGGGAGAGTGTTGTGTTGGGGCTGAGGTGGCCTTGTGCTTGGGGGCAGCAGGCGGAGCCCTTGATACCGAGTATCCCGGAGCCTCCTACGACTGTGCGCGCCTGGTGTGCTCCACTACCCTGGGACTCAGGCCAGTGAGTTTGAGTCCTGGGCCCCCTGTAACGGGAAGAGGACCCTGCCCTGTCCACCTGGGGAGGTGTCCTGAAGGCTGGATCTGCCCCTCACCAGGGGCCAGGCTCTATTTTCTTGGAACTCTGAGCAAGGCCACAGCACCCCTCACACATGGACAGCAGCCTGGGCCTCGAGGGGCTTCTCCTAGGGCTGCACAGCACCCGTCTCTTACCTAGACCTTCTGGGCCCCTGCGGGCACCAGGACAGCAGCCAGCACCAGGCTGGGTAGGAAGGAAAGCTCAAGTGTAGCTAGCCTGCCCCTTCCACGGAACCCACCAACCCTGAGACACATACCTTCCCCTGGCCACCACCATTCCTCACTGACCTGCAGAAACCGTTTCCTGGGCTTGAGGGGCGATGTCTGGCAGGACCTCTTTGCTCTGCAGAAGTGGAAAGGGCACCTGCAGACAGGTACTGGCTGCCAGGAGTCCTGCACTCCCAGTGCCATGGGTTTGGGAGGGCAGAGGATGGAGTGTTTGTTTGCAGGGAGCACCCTGCGAGCTTGCTGCCACCGCTGTCCACCCCTCCACAGCACCCCACGCCCCAGCCCAGCTCCATACTCACCCTTGGTCGAGCCAGAAGACTGGGATACACCACAAGGGTGAGGGCAGCAAGGGGCCGAGAGACCCATGGGCCCCAGGATCAAGTTTTCCTCAACTGAACCACCAACCCGAAAGTTGCTAAGGAACTGGATCACCACACACCTTGCCTGTTCCCGTTTGGGCCTGCCGAGTCCCAGAAGAAGGCTGCCGCGAAATCATCTGAGAAACCATTTCCAAGCCTTGCCACCCCTTTGGTAAAGACTCCAGCTCACTCGGACGTCGTCCGCGGCTGGTTCTACTGAAGAGACACAAGCAGGGCAAGTCCCAAAGCTGCTGCTGCTTTGGCAGCACTGCAGGCGACAGTGGCCCCGGCTCCCTGTGCGGGCGTCAGGAAACGGAAAAGCCTGGACTTTGTCTCTTCTTTGCCTGCTGTTAGCCTAACCATGAAAGTATCTCTTTACACAGAATACTTAACAGATTCTAATATATATTTGTATTTCATTTTGTTATAGTATTTTTATATGTTAAAGTCAACATCCAGTGTCTTGCTTCGCTTTTCAGATGCTATGTAGTTGTGACATTTGGTTTGGTTTGGGGTGGGGGGGTTCTGTAGTCTTGTTTGGATCACTCTTTTAAAGAGACTGGTTTAGAACAAGCCCCTGGGGGAGCCACACCTGCCCTGTCCTGAGACGTGTTATTTTAGAACATGTTGGATATTGTCTGTTGTCTCCCTGTGAACATGAAATTGATTCACTCAGGTTCTGCCTTTGTTGATCTCTTTTTCTGCATCAAGGATGAGCCCAGGGCTGCTGACACACAACCTCGCACGGGCGCGAGTTTCTGCGCTGCCCATAAACCAGCCACAATCCAGGCATGGAGCCCAGACACAGCACATGTAGGGTATCTGCCCTTGGAACTCTCTAGCCTTCCTGAAGTGGCAAAGGAGGCTTGTTCCTCCTGAAGAAGGAAGGGGAGGTCTGGGGGGGTGGCTTAGTCATAGCTCCCTGGGGATGTCAGTGTGAGAACAGAGCCTGACACGGCACAGCACACACGGATCTGGGGAGGCTGTCCATCCTCACTTCTCTCCAAGGGTCACACCCACGTTTTGTAAGTTTGTGTACAGAGCCCTGCCCATATTTAACATGGTTCTACTATGACTTCAGACCACAGAATTGCACTCAAATTGAGCTTTGTAGGATGAGTGACCTCAGTGTCTTGGTGAGGCCAGGCCCTGGCAGTGAGGCTGGGCAAGCCCCCTGACACCAAGGGGACCCCGCTGGCCCTCCTCTGATGCAGGACCATAAACTGATTTCCCGCTCGTGGTGACGGTCACATATGCCACACCTTAACAGCACATGGTCACCTTGAAAGTGGGCAGTGATGGTAACTGCAGTGCCTTCAAAGCAATGAGGGATTTGGGAGCAAATGTAATGAACCAGGTAGAGGACAGAAAACAGGTTAAAATAGGGTTGTAAGCTCAAGAGTCTGGAGAGGCCAGTAGGTTACTTACCTAAATGAATCACGTTGGCGCATGCCCTTCAGCCCACCATTTGTACTGCCACTTCTGATAAAGCAGCAGGGATAGAGACCTGGTTCCCTACTGTAAAGAGCAAGGGACAAATGGTAAATGAGGCAGACTGTGATGACCTGAAGGGTGAGCTTTCCAATCTACCCAGCTTCAATTGATTCTTACCACGCACTAATTTTGTCAGATCTTCATTATCTTTTTTTAAAAGAGAAGCTAGAAATCAATTTTTATGTAAACACTCAGTTTTAAAATATTGTTTTTTAAACACTGGCTAAATAAAACACAACTGTCAGCCACCAGTCTGCAACCTGAGTTACAGTAAAGTAAGTGGCACATTTCAGTTACAAGGAAATATCTAGCCAAGGGAATGGGCATAGCAGGGCTTGGCTGGGGGGTGGAGGGAGTCGAAGGGATGCCCAGGCTTCCAACTAGAGTTGCCACACTTCCCTGCATCTCTATCACCCCTCTGTCCTGAGCCCTGAGAGTTCATTTTAGAGATGTCCCCTCACCCCAAGCCAGTCTGCATCTCTCATGTCAGATTCCAGTTATTCTACCACAGGATGAATATTGGAGGAAAAGAGGTCTATCTCAACAACGAAAAGTCCTCATCTGGAACAAGACAGTTCTCCAAATTCAAATTAAGAAGGGCGGCCTGACTGCCAGCTGCAGGGTTATTTCCATCGGGTGGAGTTCTGCATGTCAATGGCCACTGTCAGATGAACTTGTTAATGAAATTGTGGCCGATTCCACAGGAATCACTGGCTCACTGGATCCCTAAATAGACTCACCTCCAGGAGAGTTGAAAGAATATAACGAAACGGGTCATGGATCGAGTAAATGGAAGGATTTCCTGCCACACCCCAACATGGGCTCCAGAAAGCTGGGGTGCTGTGCACATCCCCCCTCATCTAGCAGTGGCATACCTGAGGTCAGAAGCGCGGATCCAGTTGCTCCTTGCACCTCAGGATGAAGCACCGGCACCTTCCCAATTCTGCCATGCGAACTCCCAAGGATCATCCATTGTGTTTTCTATTCCCTGAAGTCAGGCGTAACTCACAAAATGGCCACAGATCTACCAAACGATGTTCCTTTAAGTCCCAACACCAGTGGCCGAGGCAAAAGTAGTAAGAAGTATTGCTTTTCGGTTCCTTCTGGCAACTTAACAACTTTGCCGCAGGCTACAAGTTGAATGCTGGGCTTCAACGCGTTCTGTACCCTCTCCAGTAACTACACAAACACACTTTAATATCAAAGAAGTTTAATACGCTGCAATAAAATAAGCGCCTAGGAAAAGCTCATGGAATAGATGTCAACGTTAGAGAAATCCCACCCACACATCCTCTAGCTCCATAACCCAACCCTCAAAACCAAACTAGAAAATCTGAAACAACAAAGGAAATCCTTCCAAGCTTGGATTTCAGTGAGGGCCCCTTTACCAATAACAAGAACACAGTTTCCTACATGGTCTAATAGGAAAGTAAAACACAGAAGCACAAAAAGTCCACAAGATTTCAATATTTAAGAGACTTGGTACATATTCAAAGTTAAAATAACTCCAACTTTTATAGCTATACATATTGTTTTAAAGCAACTTAATATATTTTAAATCTCATATATACACTCTCAAAGGTTCTTCAGGTGAGGTATGTAAACATTGTCTAATGAAAAATTTTCAATGTTTCAAACCAACAAATTCACAGCATACATTGAATTTTCTTCCATAAAAGACACAGTATTTTCCTACACTCACTAACATAGTGGAAGTCCAGGCCCAAGGGATACATGCTGACCATCCGGATTACCGTTTGCAGAAATCCTCATTTCACTACTTTTGACAAGACCGCCTTCACACGGGTCAGGATCACACACTTGGTACCAGGAAGGAGCTAGGCCCTCTGAAGACTCTGTCCTTGGGCATCTGGATCGCTGGCTAAGACTCACAAGACAGCAAAAAGGAGCACGTCTGAACAACTACGAGATTGACCTCGGCAATGACAACACTGGGAAGAACCAGAAAGACCTTTACAGGAACGGTAGAGATTCATCTTAGAGCTCCCTGGATCCACAGCCGGATCAGCAGCCCTGCCCTAAACTCATTCTGAAGGCTGTGGCCTGAAACCAATAAAAACCCAACACGGCACCTGAGCTTCAGTTAAATTGCATGGGCCTCCTATGACCCCCTGGCCTCTCAAAGGCATTAACTCTAGCCTAAAAGTAGGACCCTGGGCTGTGCTTTTCATACAGGTTGGGGTTGAATTTCTTAATATCATAATACGTATGGGAAAATAATGCCATGAGTTCACGAAGATGACCAGTGCCTGCACACAGGCACCGGCCAAGGACCTGGGAGGAGCTCAATTTTGAAAACTACTTGTTCCCTGAGGGTAAACAGCAGGCTTCTATTGAGATTACGTGAGGCTAATAAAGGGATTCTTTATTACAAGGCCGTAAGACTCGGGAGCCTCAGGGCGGAATTCTATTTTACCCCACATAATCTATAACGCACCCCCGCCCTCCCCCCACCACAAGAAGTAGTCACCTTCCCCAAGACACAACATAGGTCCGCTTCTTTCCCCTTGCTTGCTTCAGGCTCAGCAATGGAAAGTTTTATCCTAATGCACCCACTTCAATCTAAAAAAACACTAGTGAAAAATTCCAAACACCATCATAAATACAAAAGAGAAGACATATTCCAAAAGCCTAAAAAACTACATTATTCTATTAATGGTTATCTGGGTGTGGGGTATTTTTCATAAAGTTCAGGACGGTCACAAGGAGAGGCTGCTAAACAGCTTAGAAATCTGTTGGGCTGAACACGCTGGGACGCTTGGAGAGGCAACTGCCCTCTTTGCATGAACCTAAATGATTTAACCCCAGACACGGAGGGGGCCCTCTGTGTCAAACTCAGGCACAGAGGAGGAGTACAGGAAATGGGCTAGCTCTTAAAGGTAGCTCAGATACAGTCAAAGGACTTTTTATTGGCCATTTACATTTTTAATGTGAAAGGTTCTTACGCTTACGCTACAGCCAAATGCGTTTTGCCTCAGCTAGATTCTGTAAACCCTACAAATTCATGGAAAATTGATAATTTTTCAGTCTCTATGCCCAAGTTTTGATGTGTCTGGTGCTGGCAGATTTCTCATCCATCGCTAGTGTCGTATGATGTGAAGGAGCGTGCAGACAAACAGAAGCAAAAATTCAAGTACAGCAACCTCTCCAGCAAAGGCAAGAGGTCTTAGCAAGAGCTGTTCTACCCCCACCCTATCCTCTGAGACAAGGGCTAACGCAGAGCCCGGAATAAATGCTATTACCTAGAATCTTATTGCTTACAGGCAACACATCAGAAAGAAAACCTGGAAATCTGCTCTGCAGGTCTGGGGGCTGACCACTGACCGGTTTATCATACGTGTGTGTGTGTGTATGTGTGTGTGTATAAAATATATTATATATATATATTATATATATATATATAATATACAATATATAACATAACCAGATGAGAAGAGGGAACGATTAAAGCTTGGATTTGATGTAACATTACAGATCAAATGCCCCAAACAGCTCTCAACCTGCTGGTTTTTGTTCTTTCTCCATGTGTGAACTGTGTTATGAAAGGAAGTCCACTGCTCAAAATATATTCTTCTACAATACTACAATGCAAACCAACATCACTCAGAACATGAATCTGTACACAGCACATGTAATAAATATTTTTTTAAAACTATTTACAACATTATTTCTCGTGAACATTTAGATGAGAGCAAAGTTTATTTCTTCCTGCAAAGGTTAAAAAAGTTCTGACTGTCTAGTTCAGTGCTAAATTCCCTGGCACCTAGTTACCCTTTCACATTTCATCTTAAAATCAGATTTGCTTACAAATAGCATCTGAAAAAAACATTCTCCAGCATTACTGTTCAAGTGTCTTCCTCATTTGTTTAGAAAAGACAAAGGGAGGCCATAAGTAGATATGCTAATTATGGTTCAAATGGATGACACAAACCCCTGTGTGTCCAGTCCCAAGCTCACCGCAGTCCTGGAGCTGCAGTTCTCAGTCCAGCCAGCCGGGCAGAATGAGAATCGTGACTCAGACAGGGGTGCCCAGGAATGGGGCACAGGGAAGAGGAACCTGATGGGAAAGCATTAGTTCCGTTACATTTACAGGTGCTGAATTGCAGACCAGGACTCCTGAGAAGTAAAGCTGCACACATCTTAGAGCAGATGACCTCACTGTGTACCATCAGTTATAGGTGGGCTGGCCCATATCTGCACAGATGCTGAGAGAGGGAGGAGGCAGCGAGCTGAGGCGCTCAGTACTCAGTCAAGGTGCAGGAGGAAACGTGCTTATCTCCCGTGGTTAACGAGAGTGGGAACAGGTGTCTTTCACGAAGGTGAGAAAGACTAAAATACATCTTAATGCTTTCTTTAGGCAACCAGTGGTTTCTCCATATCCCACAGGTATAGGTTTGGATTTCCTTGGGGTTACAACTAAGGCTCATCTCCCTGCACAGGATGTTGAAATCTACAGCTGAATGTACCAACTGTATGCAAAAAGTGGGCTGCTAGAGGCCCCGATGCCACACCTGGTGCAGCCACAAAAATTGTGGGAGACCCACTTTGTTCTGGGATGGGGTGACAGTGGGGATTGTGCTCAGGTTCCCAATCCAGTTGCATCTGCCCCAATACAGTGAGGGCTTCAAGGCTCACCCTTCTGCCTTCACTATGTTGTTTGGGGGTTCAGTGGCCGAGCATTGTAGCTGGGGAGGATGGGTTCTCTAGAAAGAAAACTTTTTTGGAAAGCCCTTTTGACATTAGTTTTTTTTGTTTGTTAAAATAAATACTTTCTATAGAAGCATTTGAACAGGAAAATACCACTATTTACACAGTGAAATAAATTTCACAGTGGTGTGTATAAATACGTATTATATATATGTATTTGAAATCATAGTCCCATAGTCTTCTAGAACTATTAAGAATGCAGAAATCACTGGTGAAACTTATAACCTTAAGCTATAGTGGCTCTAAAACTAATCCCTACCTGTGGTATAAATAGACAAAATTATGCAAATCTTGTTTGTATAGCATCTCGTACACAAACTAGCTCCCAAATTCTACAGATTTAGCTACAAGACGACATGAAGTGTAGATTACAGAAAACGATTTGAGTGAGAAAGTTGGTAAGGTGACTACATTTGGACCCAATGGCTAACTATGGGAAGAAAAATAGTTATGAAAAGAAATGCTTCTAATACAACATATATATGTTCAGTGAAGCACTTGAAAGGTAGGAGACTTCCCAGAGGCCTCCTGGAAGGGGGCTTGGGGCATAAGCAGAAGAGGGAAGAGGCAAGGTGCCAAAGGTGGGTCCTCAAAATGAGGTGAGTTAGGCCTGACCAGGAGCGGGCTTCACTGGCCAGGCCAGAGAGCTCTGAACTTCGGTCTAAAGCTGCTGGTGGGCTGACAAGGTGCCATTGACATGCTGGTATTTTTAAGAGAGCTGAGGATGGGTAATCTGGATTAGAGGTTCAGACAGGTAAAAAGACCAGCCATTTATATTCACAAGTAATGACCGAAGCTTGGGGAGTGATAAACTTGCAAATATACTGTACATGAATATACTGTATAGCTTCTGGGGGTGAAACTAACATGCTCTCTGCCTGCCGGGAGAGGCACTATTCTAGGCTTTAAGTTCATGAGGAAATCCGTTTGTGTTGAGCACTGCTGTAGGGGAATATCTCTCCATGAGAGTCAAGTTCACCCTGACTCATAAACATGAAGACAACTGTAGTACTTTTAGTTTAAAAGACTTTGTACTTTTAGCTTTAACTAGTTATCCTAGTAGATCAGATTGAATGTCCACGATTCAACAAATACTCAATCCACAAAGGGAGATATTTTTTTTTCTCTAATACACAAGCATTAGTCAGGAATAATGTGGAACAGCAGCTGTGTGCTAACATCAAACAGGCAGAAACCGTGAAATCTAAAAGGAAAGAGATGTTGCAATGCTGCACTACATAAAAAAATAAGTTTGTGCTTAACTGGCCACACAATCTGATCTTGAATGACATATTGCAAGGGCCAGTAAACCTTTTCTTTAAAGGGTCAGGTAGTAAATAGCTTATATTTTAGGCTGTGTGGGCCACATGGGGTCTCTTTACTCTTTTTTTTTTTTTTTAACATAACCCTTAAAAAACAAGGTACAATGCACTCCTCCAATCCTGGTGTATTATAAAACCATGGGCAAGTGGTTCTTTTTTTAATAAGCAATCTACTTCCATGTGGCCTGCCTACGGGGCACCTCATGTTAAATGGAATGGTCCTAGGCAGGCGAGAGGGCCTCTGTGTCACTTTGCTCACTGGCGAGCATAACCGCACACCTGCCCCTCTGAGCACTAACATAAACCACCAGGGCTCTGGGAAAACGATCAGACAAAGGGAAGGTAATGCAAGGAACTGGCCAGCTGTGGCTCAATTCCAAGGGCAGAAGCATGAGCAAGGATGCCTGCAAGGTGACTCAGGTGGTTCCCTGGGTCCCCAGTATAGCATGGCAAGCAGCATCAGAGAGCTCTGGGCTTCTGCCTGAGCATGAAAGTATCTTTAAGTGAAGGAGGTCAGACTTTCATGCCTTCCAATCCGTCCACTGTAGAATACAGTAGTTTGTTCTGACATTTCAAGGCATGAACTATATCGAAGGCTGTCTCAAAAGGCTTCCCATAATTCTGCTTGTATTAAATACAATCATCTTTTTATTTTCTCTTTCTCCCTGAAAAGGCCTTGGGAGCAAGCCTGGGGTAGAGTATTTACTGCTGGGATGTGAGGATTGCCTAGCTGATGCCTTACATAGACATGATTTCATACTCAGAAATATTTCCAATATTTCAGTGGATACCGAGCCATAAGAAGATAAAAATTCATAGTTAAGAATTCAAAATGATAATTATGTTTCAAAACAAAAGGAACAGTCACTGTTTTAGAGCCACTGAGAAACAGATCCTTGAGTTTTGGGGGAGGGGGAAGACAAAACCTTGGCAGTTGACAGGATTTAATCTAACCATCCACAACTTCTCAGTCACACTCAGGTTCTAAGAGGCTCCAATTTTCTATCAGTCTTTCTAAAGCACTTCAAGCCTCTATCTTTCAGTTGCCGGCGTGCCTTTAATAGAATTATTTTGAAAGAAGAGTAGGTGACTGAAAAAATTATCAGTGCCAATATATTTTTTATTTTCCTAGAAGCTGGCCAAAAATATTACATAATAAACAATGCCTTGGGTTTATGATTGGACTTTGTTTCCTCTCTGTGAAAAGGCTTTTCCATATCTAAATGTAAGGTTCAGAAAACTGAACGTCCACCTAAAGTTGTCTCAACTAATTTTGAAAGAAACAAAATTTGGCTTACTTTAGTAATAAACAAGAGTGAAGCCAGAGTCAGGTCTATGATAAAAACTGAATGAAAGGAGAGGCCCAGGCCACATCATGTTAGAACTCTGCATTCCTAGCTGCTCATGGATTCTGACTCCAGAGGTTAAGGTGGCCTCGATTTGGCCACAGTGATGGGTGATCCTAACAGGATGTGAGGCTAAGGTAGCTCAGGTTTCAGGAGATGGTATCTGATGTGCTGTGGCAATATAATGTGTCTTTTTTGTAGCAAGAAAAAATAAAGACATGTAAAAAGAACAAAATTGAGGTAAGATAAGGAGGAAGGAGAAGAAAAGAAGAAGACAGGCGGCGAAGAGGCAGAAGAAAGGAGAAGATAAACCAGGGAAGCTTTTTTATCCTGAAAAAAAGGTTTTCTCAGGCATGGGTCAGCAAACTTTTTCTTAAAGGTCCAGGTAGTAAATATTTTAGGCTTTTGTGGGTCATGTGGTCTCTGTTGCAGATGCCCAACTCTGCTGGAAAGCAGCCAGAGACAATACATAAACAAATGGGAGTGGCTGTGTTCCAAAAACCTCTTATTTACCAAAGAATGACCAGCCCACAGTTCGCAGACCTGTGAAAGATCATCTGTCGGCCAAATGAGACCCTGCATGGGCTGACCTAAAACCAAAAGGAGTGGGTGTGGCAACTTGGGCCAGTACCTTGGGAAACTCCAGCCCAGTCCCAGGGGCAGTGACAAGACCCCGACTCACTGAGGGTGACACTACGGCATCTCCAGCTTGCCTCACATAGCATGTTGCCCTTTCCTACTTGGCTCTTAGGTCCATTGATCAACAGGCAAACTGCCCACAAATGATGGTGACAGCTTCAGTCATCACTACAGAATTCATCACAAGGGAGAAAAGAGTCCAAACTTCAATTCAAAATGACCGTCTTGAAGTGATGTTTTACTGATAACCTATCTGAACAGTGAGAAATTCACCTGCACAGTATGTGATGCGCAGAGGATCCTATTAAAAGCACCACCTTTGTGAAAGGATGACTAACACCTATCTATACTATGCAGGAACAATGAGGCACGAAACCCACAGCCTAAGATTATTTTTTAAATAAGGCTGGTGTAGAAGTCTTTAATGAAGTACAGACACAACAGAATTGGCCTACCTAAGGGAGCCAAGGGACTAGCAACTGCAGGTTAACAGACATTAATAACATTTGTATATAAGAAGCCTCAAGAGTACAACAAAGGTTCGTGGCCTTCCTGCTGCGCTGCAAGATTGCTACACGTCTGAGGAAGTGCTAGGGGTGAGGCTCTGGACCCCAACTGAGGGTACAGTCTCCATGCTGTCCTCCCAAACCCAGGGAGCCTCAGGGGATAGAAAATGGGAGCTAGAAATGGGTCTCCTGAAGAGGGCTCATCTCTGGGGAGCTATGGTAGAGCTTCAGTGATTGCTTCCCAGGCGTCTTCCAGCTCCTCCAGAAGCTTAGAGGAAATACCAATGTTCTCTGGTCATCAACATCAGCTCCAACGTCACTTCACTGAGCACAGGCCCAGGAGGAGAATTCCTTTCAAATTTGGAATCCAGAAGGTGGGACAGACTGCCTTTGCATCGAGTGGCAAGCCACACTGTGACAATGGCTATAGGAAGGAGATCTTTGCAAGAGAGGGAAAACAAGGGGAGACTCGAGATGAAACCAAGGCTTGGAGGTGTCTGGGAGACAGGTTTGCCAGCATCTGTTGTAAGTGTAAAAGGGCTTCCAGAGTCGGCCCTCAAGTTTGCTTTTTTTCTTTCTTCTATTAGTAAAGTTAACTGAACAAGCAAAAATGAGATTCAACAAATATAAAAATAATTCTAAACTTTTAAGTGTCTTAATTATGTAGAATCCCAGTCTATTTAAATGTGGTCTACTATAAAGTGTAAGTTGATTTCAAAGATGATCCATTGCATTGTTAGGTGTATAAAATAAATACATAAACATTGATACCTTATCTCAAATGCTGCCTAGAATGGGAGAGAAGGCTGTTATCTTGAAGTAAGCTTTTAAAGATGAAAAAGAACTTAGAAAAGTAATGGAATGAATTATAAATCAGCAACTGGAAAAGTACCACCCACTTACAGCCTCACATCCCTAACCTAATCCAAGCACCCTTACAAGGTAGACTATATGCAGCTAAGGGGGCACCTTGAACGTATGTACGGGGATCAGCACACCTGACATGGGCAAACCTCCACCGTTTAAGTCACCGCAAAAACAATATCCAGTGACGACTATATGAAAAGATTTTTAAAAACTTTAAAACCACTTTTATAGATTAAACGAACCTACTTAAAACAGGTTAATGCTTCTGTGCAACTTAATGCTGAGAAAGGGTGCCAACATACACACTCAGCAGTTTCATTAACATAGGCAGCTCCTGAATGGCCCAAGTCAAAGAAAAGAAAGAAAAAGACTCATGGGATAGAGGAGACACCACGAAAAAGAAATCAAGGCTTCATGGAAGATAGTAAACTTCACTATCTATAAAATTCAACACAATGTTCAATTTCCCATGAATCAAATGCTTTTCTCCAGTCCTATCCAATCAGAAGTTTTCATTATATACAGCAAAACTTTAACAGAATGGGTAGAAAACCTGTTTTATCATGATTTGAATGAACTAATGCATGAATAAAGGTACATCTGGGTTTATCCAAACAGCTCTGAAGCAATATGAATGGAAACATTTTTAATAAAAAGGAGAGAGTAGCAGCTATTCATACAAGCCTATTCTGGGGAGAGAGCATGTTAGAGAAGCTGGCTGAGGCTTTAGCAACCAAGCCTTACTGGTAGAGTGGCCCAATGGAGATGTCGAGTACACACTATGTTATAATGGAGCAATGTCATAGGCACCAAGGTAAAGCCAATGTACCCATCTTAGGCCTCAGACAACATCAGTTACAAATATTGCAGCTCACACTTTTGAGCCATGAAACAGAGCCTGACATGACAGAGGCCAGTGTAATACTACAAGTATTAACTGCTACTATGGTGCTAACCAATCAGAAAGGGCACCTACTACTCTAACCATGTACATTTCACATTGGAATACCAACTGAACATTAGCTCCTGGTACAGGGGTGTGCATGGGCACACTGTGAGATGTTGGTGCTCCTTTCTCCAACAGCAAGGCTGCTCTGACCTTTATACAGTTCTGTGTTGTTTACACCCCTCTGAGTCTGGTGCCATAGTGATTTGGGGGATACTCACAGAGACCCTGGGCTACATTGAAGTCATCTGGCATATGCTAATTACTCAGCGCATGAACACCCTATCACACTGCATGGAGAAGAAAGAATTTTACTGTAAAACTGGGCTTGGGAGACATTTGTGGCTTATAACCACATGCAAATGCACCCAAACACACACACACACATCTTAAACTTTTCTATTACTGAAAATAACATTTTGGCTTTCTTTGACTATGGAAGTACTCAGGGCAAGGAAAAAATCAGAACGGTCACTCTTACCCTAATTGTCAAATTACGGCTACAAGATGGAAAAAAGGTCCTAGTTTTGTTTTTTTTTTTCCCCCAAAGTAGGATGAAAACCTCATTCGTGTGCTAGGAATCCTGCAAGGCCAAAAATGAAAAGGATGATAAGAATCAGTAATGCAAATAATTTGGGGGATGTGAATAACATTTAGAGCCCATAAGTCAATATTAACACCTTGTGACTCACCTCTTATCCCATGGGCACATAATTTAGAATACATTTCTTCAAATGACAAAAGATCAGAGATGAGTGACCAACAATGAATATGAATTTTTTAAATGGGGTAACAGAAATATTAATCTTTTATAATAATTATAAATTCCCTCTGCACTCTCCACATACCATAAAAATGATTTGGTTTAGCTTTCAAATATCATTTAAACAAACGACACAGAGGGAAGCTCACTGCTGGGGTTTGCAAAGAGGAGCATCTGTTCATGTACAGATACCGCAGGGTGGCTGCTGAAAAGCTACTTTTATGTGCATGATGGTGGTCTTCTCGGCTACAGTACAAGTGCTTGTGCATCAAGTATAAAATACAAGCCTTTAATCACATAGATCAGCTTTTTAGCTTTTGTAAATTTAAAAACAAAAAGGATAAATAAGGCACTGTACTTTTAAAAACTAAAACTGCTTGGTTCCAAGTTTAAAACCCAAGGAACAACCAGAATATAATATATAACTTCCCTTACTCAGCCTCAGAGAAAGACTCTGCAAGTTCCCTTCTCCATCTGAGACGCAATTTCTGACATCTTAAATTGTGGTGTTCTCCATTAACTGCAGATTTGAAAGGCTTGATAAGCTTATAAAAGCAGATTTAGTTAATGCAAAATAAAGGGTTACTTCTATAGAACAGTTTTAACTCTTGAATACTGCCCTTCCAATCACTTTGTATCCATCCGCCTCCGTTTGCTGTGGGAAGAGTCCAGCTTTGCCTTCAGCTTTCGCTTTCTCTGGGCTGCACTGTTCTCTGGGGTTTTCGTCGAGGGTCTGGCCCGAGTCTTTCCACTGCTCTGCTTCCTATTTGTGGCTTTCTGTGGCCTTGAAGAGGACTCACCTGCCCCTTTTTGCTTTGCAGGTTTTGTCACCATCTCCGAGGGGGAGGGCTGGGTAGGTCTTTTGTTTGTATTCTCTTTTTCTTTCCTGGAGGGAGGGCAGCTCTTCCCAGGTGACTTTTTAGGGATCTTCCCTTTCTTCTCTTTCAAAGTCGTCTTTTTGGGCAGTTGGCTGACTCTGTCCCTTGCAGCTGGCTTCTTGGCAGCGGGGGTTCTGGTGGATCCATCAACGTGCTTTTCTTTGCTGGCCTTCATCGCAGCTCCCTTGTCCTTCCTGTCCTGAGTGCTGCCGCCTTCCGTCCTCTTGCGTTTATTCTGAACTTCTGCTTTCGGCGAGATTTCAGACGTCTGCTTCCCTTTCCTTCCCTTCATTCCATCGGTACTCTTGGGCTTAACAGGAAACCCATCTGCACCTACTTGCAGGGCAAGCTTGGGGGACATCAGAGGGTTGATGCAGACACTCTTACAGCTCTGTTTACTTTCCACAGCCGGACCAAATGGGCTTTCCGCTTTCTCGTTCTTGATCAAACGCTGCTGGGCTCTGAGCTTTCCTCGAATGTTGGAGTATTTTCTAAGGATCCGGGTACTGGCAGGGGTAGGCGAGTTTGTGGGAGGATGGCTATTTCGACCTTCCTTGACCTCCTCTATGCTGTCTTCAGGATTGGGGCTGAGGCTAACGTCACTGTCATCCTCTGGCTCCACTTGGTCAGGATCCTCTCGAAATTTAGCCCAGAGCTTCTGTGTTTTCCAATTGTTCCTAGCAGGAGTAGCTCCGGGAAATTTCTTCAAGTGTTTCTTCAAGCGTTCAGCCTGCAGTGAACTGGGGTACAGGCTGGAAGGAGAGTACTTCTGAAGAGGATGCTTGACAGGTGGGATGTCTCCTGGAAGACGAGTATTGAGCTTCTTCACAATTACCAGAGACCGGGTTTCAGTTGTCTCTAAGAACCACTTGCAAACGTTAGATAATTTAAAGTTTGTCATAAACAGCATCTGAACAGGAGAAAACTTTTGAACCTCCAGGGAACCCCGACACTTCCGTGACCTTTTCTTGCTTTTCCAAATTTCCTTCAGCTTATCTGACTTGTTCCTTGCTCTTGGTGTTGGCTGGGCTTCCTTCTCCAGCTGGATCCAGCCCTTCTGAACTTTCATGTACTGGGCATTGAAGTTGGCGATGAGCTCTTGGTTCTCCTCCTCGGCACACCACTCTACGAACTTTGGCTGGTCGTCCGCCACTGTGTCCACATCATCCTCGTCTAAGGGATCTCCACTCTCTGAAGCTTCATTTTCCTTTGGCATTGTGTTTCCTTGTGCTGCTTCCTTTTCGGAAGTCACTTTTATAGTATCCAAGGAGTCCAGAGAATGAGCATGTCTTAGGTTGTAGGTTGAGGAGGTCAGTCTTGTAAGCCTTGGGACCCATTTTGGGGGCCCAGCAGCGTCATCACTTCTACTACTTGACAATCCAACTGTGCTAGAGAGCACGTCACTGTCGTCATCTTTACGCGGGCTGTCCGCACTATCTATATCATTTACAACCTCTTCTGTCTCTTGTGCAGGAATAGGTCCTGGCTTCTCTTTTGATTGTTCTGGGAACGTACAAGGAATGCTTTCAGAGGGGTCTTGAGTACTGTTCTCACCTAATTTAGACTGAACATAGATTTCCAGTTTCTCTCCAGGCAGGGGCTGGCCAACTGTGGCTAAGGGGTCACTGCTGGGGAAAACACCTTCTTCTTCCCCCTTGACTTCTTTTGCTAGCATGTTTTTAAAAGCCTGCCTGGTGATCATCCCACCTCCTTCGCCCTCCTGCTCAGCATCTTTCCCAGAGGGGTTTTCATTGACATTTGGGTTTTCAGTGTCCTCCAGAGCTTTTGTATGGAAACCTTCAGTCAGGAAGCTCTCAGGTGCTGCCCCACCAGGATACCCTTCTTTTTTAGAACGTTTTGCACCAGGATTTTTAGAAACCTTGATCTCAGCACAAGCAGAGGAAGAATCTGAACTTTGATTTCTTAGGCACCTATCGGCAGAGGAAGGATCTGAAAGTTGACTTCTTAGGCACCTGTCAGAGGCCTCGGGGAATTTTTTACCTTTTTTCTTCTTGTCCAGATTCTCTTCAGGTGAGTCAATGTTTTGATCACACATTTCTTTTTCTGTAGGATGTTTTACATCACCATCCTCTCCCTCGAATTTTCCTGTCCCACCTGGTGCCTCACTTTCCTCAATTTCACTGGGGTTTTCATTAGTCAAAGTGCTGCTTTCCTTCAAGAGTGGGTCAGTATCTAACTCCTGAGTGTCTTCGGTCTCAGCCTCAGTACCGATGCTTTGGTCTTCCTCAGCCTTTCCCAGACTCGTGGGAGGCTCCAAGCCCACTGGGGGACTTTGATTTTCTGAGCACAGAGGACTTTCCTCTCTACTTACTGTTTCAGGAGGGGAACAAGGCCTAGGAACAACATCTTCACTGCCTCCCTCAGAAAGGCTCTCTGTGGAGGGAAGCAGGGGACAGTCTTGGGGTACACTCATCTCCTTTGTATCTAGCAGTTCAACTGGCGGTTGGTCTCGTTCAGGGGAAGATATCCCACTTCCTGTGGGAGCTGAGACCGCGGAGCTGCCTTCTGGAAGATCCTCTTCAGGAAGGTGAGCAGGGAGAGGCCACACTGGGTTGGAGGCTGCTGTCTCCTTTGATCTAGAGGAGCTGCTTGGGTTTGTGTTATTTGTCACAGGGAAAACCTCCGGCTCTTGAGATTCCTTTTCAGACGATGCATCTCTGTCTCCTTCCTTGAGGGAGGTTATTTCTTTACTGGGTTCTTCAGGGCTGTCTTCTCTGGGATGCTGCACAGCTACTGTAGGCTGAGGTGATGAAATGATAAGGGTCTGCTTGGGAGTCACCACGGCCTCTGAGGCCAGTGTCGAGCAGCTGGCTTTTTCTTGGGAGTGTAAATTCCTGGCCAGCGTGCGAACAGTTGGCAGCTCACAGCAATCACCATTGAAAAAGTATCCTCGAGTGCTCTTCCTGGCTGTTTTCCGAGAAGATAACACCGATCGTTGATTCTCAAAGTGGCATTCTGTGATTGGCTGGCTGATATAAACGACATCACATTGGTTATCATAATCGTTTATCCTCAACCCTGACGCCCTTTTACTTTTCCGCGCTGTCTTGATGGAGGCGGAAAGCATCCTGGTTCGTGAATGTCCATTAGACGCTTTGTGTACAGGCGGCATGGGGCTGGGGGCTAACCAACCGTCTTTGGAATGATCAAACTGGCCCTTATCACTGGGCTGTAAATGGTAACCCATTTTATTTCTTCCTAACGAGTGAAGGTGGTTCTCTTGCTTTGGCCTTGAATCTTGTTCACTTGCCTCTAAGTC
This sequence comes from Stenella coeruleoalba, assembly GCF_951394435.1. Classification (NCBI taxonomy): domain Eukaryota; kingdom Metazoa; phylum Chordata; class Mammalia; order Artiodactyla; family Delphinidae; genus Stenella; species Stenella coeruleoalba. Next base: position 30,646,590 of record NC_137162.1, read on the forward strand.
CTGGCGTAAAGGTGTTTTTGAGCTACACTGTAAAGCATTCTCTTTGTCAGCAGTTCTAGGTGAATTCCCCATAAACCCTGAGTCCCAAGCCTCTTCTGATAAAGCTCTGAATGAATTTCTTTGAGAAACAATACAGCTGTTGCTCTCCTCACTATTCTCAGTCGCCACTTTTACTGCAATTAGATTTTCTACTAAAGCTGAACTCTGCACATGGTCTTTACCATCCTTGCATATTTTCACATCTGTGTCTTGCTCCTGTCCAGTGGTTTGCCCCTCCAAGCTCTTAGAGATGTGGTGGAAGTTTACTGAGGAAGAATTAGATGTAGTGAGGTATCCCAGAGTGGAACTATCCATTGAATTCTGTTTAGTGGTTGGAAGTTCAGAGGAATCCTTTTGGACAACAGTCAAAGTATTCTCTCTTCCATCTACAGAGTTTGTGTCGGGAGGAGGCTCCTTTAGGGCCTGTTCTGTCAAGTGTTGAGGGCTGTGAGAGCCTGATGAGTCTACGAACAACTCTACAGAAGTAGAAGACTTCATGTTGAGACACATAGCATCCTTTTCCTTATGTTTGGTGCCGAGCTGGGCACAGCCAGCATTGCAGGTGGAGGCATCCATTGTTCCAGAATCCGAAGGTCGCAGGTTCTCGGTGCCTGGCTGAGATTCAGTGTACAGATCGTTCAGAACACGAATGAACTGCTTCTGATGATGAGTGCACAGTTTGACCATAAACTTCTCCAGTGGGGACTTCGACTGATTGTTAGAATCTACTGCTATTGCCTCTGCTGAGTTCTCACTAGACAGACAAAAAGAAAGAAGAAATTAGTATGGTTATTTTCCAAAGAACCATTTTTACATTATGAAATTCATCAATGTTACTCATGTTGTACAGAGAATTGACACTCTGGCCAAAGCTGGTTCTAAGGGCCCACATGCTTTTTATTCAATAAATGAGGAGCATTTACTTCATTAAAATATAAGGCCAGCCCTGTTATATTCTCAATTTTTACTGACAACTTTCATCCTTTTTTTTTTTTTTGCGGTACGTGGGCCTCTCACCCCTGTGGCTTCTCTCGTTGTGGAGCACAGGCTCCGGACGCGCAGGCTCAGTGGCCATGGCTCACGGGCGCAGCCGCTCCGCGGCATGTGGGATCTTCCCAGACTGGGGCACGAACCCGTGTCCCCTGCATCGGCAGGCGGACTCTGAACCACTGTGCCACCAGGGAAGCCCAACTTTCATACTTTTAAAGTGATTATTCACCAATAATTTTTATCTTATAGAGAAGAAATATCATTGAAAATAAATTTTTCTTCAAAAATTAAAATTTTGGCCACATTATTAACTTCAGTTGGTCAACATACACTTTCGTTTTAGGCCCGAGTATTCCTGTTAAATAATCACTGGCTCATAGATCCACAACACCGAAAAAAATTCAGACACACTGTATTACAAGTCTTGGTTTAGCAATACTTAGAGAAATTACAGTTTTAAATGGTTTCTCAGCTTGACCAATTGGCTGGACTCTATAATTCTACAAACAGTGATGCAGGAATCCTCCTAACCCTTTGGGGCATGGAGGAATAGAGAGCAATAATTTCACATTTTGGATACACTGAAAGATGAATGACAAGCAATTCCTAACTCCTAGCCTCTAAATGAGGACATAGATGTGAAATTACATTGCAAACCATAAGGCCCTGTCAATGCAAGATAGTAGTATTGTCGCTTCTCAAGCCCCACCTTCTCCTAGACCTTCAATAAACATTTACAGTAATGCACAGGAAGCCAATTCTACGTTCAAGAACACTTTTCAACCATTTCCGTAAATTATCTAGGACAACTCTTAGAGTTTAATCAGGATAGTGGGGAAGGCAGAAAAAGGATGATACTAGATTGAGGACAGGCTAAGGGCAATTTCTGCCTAGACAGCCAAGTGTTTTCAAGAGCTGATTTGTATTTCTGGACGTCGGGATTTTTACTAAGCCCACGCAGTTGGTGTGTCCCAGTTTTCTGGAGCTTTATACAACCTCTCAATCTCTCCCTCTCTCTCTCTCCCGCCTAATTCCTTAGAAGACTATTATCTGACTCTTCATGCAACACGGCAAAGTACCAAGGGCAGCTTAATAAATGTGTGCTGAACAGATGCTGTTTGATAATATCTTCCAGCTAATTATTTTTTCTTCAATCTTTGACTTTATCTCCCAGTCATGAAGTGCCTCTACAGGAAGGTGTACCCTAGACAGCCTACATCGGCCTCCTCCCTCCCTACCCTCTTCTGGCCTCTGAAGCCGTGTGGTTTTAGTGGAAAGAGCACAGATTGTGGAATATGAAAAACCTGTGTTCTTCTTGTAGCTCTGACATTTACTAGCTATAGGATCTCAGGCAAATTACTTAACCTCTCTGAACCTTGGTTTCCTTATCTGTAAGCTGGAACTGAGTATCAATATTTCAAAGGATTGCTGTGAGATATTAGCTTACATAAAGCACAAAAGAGCAGGCGCTCAATTTTACTTTCTCTGTTCCCGACTCATGCAGATTTTTAAGACCAAGTGGTGAATAACGCTGAAACATGTCTAAATACAAAACAAAATAACACCAAGAAACTATTAATCCAATCTGTTATTTAAACTGTTTTGCAAGAAAAAAGGTTACACTGTGTTTTTATTTTCACAACTAGCAAGAGAGCAGTTTTCTTTAGTGATGCCATGGGTATCTGAAAAGGTCTAGACTACAGATTAGAAAAACTAGAAATGTCTTAGAAAATGCCTACACCTCACTGATCACTGAATTGTGAATAAACCAAGAAAAAAGATGATTATAGAAGCATTATAACAGATGCGCGGGTACGCTGAACATGTACATGCTGGCTATGGGGCCAACATCTAACAAAGAGACGGAAAGACCAAGAGCAACTGGAAAAAAACCTCACTGAACAGGATACTTATGATACGTATATTTTTCTGTCTGTATACTGTCCTTCGGTAAAAAGTTTTAGAAAGGAAATATCTGGAAGGTCAACAGGAAGAAGTTCCTCCCTTCCTTTAGAGCGGGGGAGACACCAGTGACACTCTTGGGTGAGTGACTGCAAAGTCATTTCCAATTCTCGGAGTCAATGAGATATACATGGGAACTTAACAAACTCCTCCTACAGCTGCAGACTTTGTAGCTCACGGGGAAGTCAGGAGGTCCCTGCTGAAGGGACCCCTTCCAGGAGGTCCCTTGTGTCCATGTCCATCACGTGTTACTAACAACATAATATGTGTCACAGGATATAGTACTGGGAGACAGTAGAGAGTAGTCTATCCTTTACTAGTTGTGTGACCTTGGCCAAAACACTGAACTATTTTGGGTCTTGGTGGAGCACCTGTCCCATCTACCACTTAGGATTGCTACAAAAGAAAACCTACAAAGTTTACACAAATACTGGTTACCATTACTGTCAGCCAATCCCATTAAACATGCTTCAATAACTCAGAGACCAGGAATGTATATTAATACTTTTTACAATCCCCCAAAGAGGATTTTCTAGATAATGAAAGTTTACCCTTCAAGTACCAAACATTTAAAAATTTAAGTATTTTTGATGGAAGTTTTAAAAAAATTATATCCTCCTCTGAACACAATTTATTCTTTCTTAATGACTCAGAGTCATTACCATGTACACTATTATTGAAGCTTGGCTATTATTTTTATTATACTGAACTGAAATATATTGATAGTTTTGGGGGCTACTCAATTAAGTAAATCTACTGCCTAAACACAAAGAAGTCACAGTGGCAGTCTGCATTTTATTAAAAATCTGTCTGCATTTTATTAAATATCTTTCTTCTTATTGGCCTCCAAATAGCAGCTGTGTTTAGGAGTCCCACTTTTACCTTTAGCTGAGTGCTTTTGCTCACTAGCTGAGAAGCCAAATCTCAAGTGCTAGACTGGTACTTTAAGTGAAAGTAAACAAGCTCTGAATGAAGGCTTGGGGAAGAGTTTTATGAGTAAACCACATGGATCTTCTGACAACAACTTCAACTGCTCAGAGCCCTTTATTTCTGTTTTTGGTTCTTGGATGTGTTCCTGATATTTCTGAGACAGGTGGCTACAAATAAGTGAGATATTACTGCCTTTTCAATGCATCAAATACACTCTATGTATATTTTAGCAATACAGGAAAAGAGAAAAAAGGTTGACAAAGATCTATGGGAAGGATTAAGAAATGTCATGGCATCTTATTGTAGAAAAGACTAAAGAGAGAAATAAATGGTTCTCCCCAATTCAAGAAGTGCACTCATGTGAAAATGTCTGGACACTGCTTCATGGCTGTGAAGCCATGGCTGTGCTCTGGAAGCAGGCTTTGGTGTCTGAAGTTAACAACGCGTCTTGAGATTCATGAAATCAAGGTGTGTGCCCAATAAAAGTACAGAGAGCTCTGAAGAAAAACTGAGGAAGCACTTTCTTCTAAAGCGATGCTCACAGAGAGTAAAAAACTGAATAATGATTAATCCTTGGATGATACCTAACTTCCTTTATGGTTATGAAACTTGGATTTGCTGCTGTCCCACATGTTTCAATAATTTAATAGTGATTGAATATTTTAGTCACCCCCAAACTAATGTAAGGCCTTCCAAAGGGCCATGCCATCAGCTCTGAAGCAATGATTGTGACAATATGGCTAGTCCCCAAGGACAAAACAGTCAACCAACCACCAGTAGGTATTGTCTATTTCACAGCATCATGGCAAGGGGAAGTGGTGTCTTCACAACTAAGGCATACGGAAGAAACATTGTTAGTACCGCTGAACTCTAACCTGGAACAATGCAGTACAGCATTTGGAGGCTGAAAAACAGCATCACAGAGGTGGACACAGACTACACCAGCCTTAAAACGCGTTTATAGCAGTGGTTTGGGGAAGCTCGGGAGATGAAAAGATTAAAACTGAAAATGAAAAAAAAAAAAACTGAAAATGGCAACCTTGCTTGAGAGAAAGAGAAATCAACAAAGGGTCGTTTTGTGTGTATTTTCCCGGTAAAAAGGATCAGGGACAATGAACTGGTGAACCACAGGTCACCAGAGCAAGCAGTAGGGTGCTCTTTATCAGTTACATCCTTGGCCACCTCAAAGCTATCAACCTGGAGTGACTATATCATTTCCTGAAATCCTAAGCTATAGTGGCTTGTAAAATTCTTTGGCAATGATCAGGGGTTTTGTATATATACCCTATAATTTGTATCTTTTACTGACTTAATTTGTCTTGTGTTTGTCTTAGCTTTCCAAGTAGATGTAAGCTACTTGAGTGTAGGTAGGGGCCACATTTCATGTTTTTCTGTTTCCTCTTAGCAAAAAAGAGGGGGAGGGAAAGGGAGCATCAATGATGCTTCCTGAGTTTGCTTCTTGGATTTTCTTCCTAGGTAGCACCATTTACTGAGATAGGAACACAGGCAACGAAGCTGGCAGCTGGTGATTGTTGGGGTATATGTATCTGAAGAGTTCTGTACACATTGAGTTGGAATTTTTATAAGATGCTGAATCTGAGATATCTGGTAGGCAACTGGACACACAGGTATGAGCCCACTAGTAGCTTCACTTGAATATGAGAACCTTCACATTAATACTAACCTTTGTCCAAGTATCATTAAATGGGCCCTGTTATAATAGCTAACTTTATAACTATAGTAATAAAATTACTTTTGACTGTGCTTCTAAATTACCCAGCTTCCTACCTTATTTGATTTTCTCTGGAAGTTTTATCAGTAAGACCTATGTTTAGATGAATTTTAATTTCGTATCATTCAACTACTTAATTTCAAAAATTAACATCAACCTTTTTAAAGTTTCATTCTATTACTCTTTTTTCATGTTTTAAGAAAATGGGTGCTAGCCAGCTTTGCCTGAGTTTTAAACAGCTGGTCTTTCTTTGGCTTCTAGTTATTCAATTCTTCCCATAGCCTTAGGCCTTTAATAGAGCCTAAATACAACATTTGTCCTGATTTACTCTCAGACAGTAAGTAGGGAAACCAAAGAGGGGTGAGCTTCTGTCCTACAGACTACTCACTCCTACAGACCACACTTAGGTCAACTCGACCTGAGAAGCACTATGTTTTATTTTTAGTTCAGTGGTTATAGTTGGCATCACATCTGACTATATTAGATTTTTACAAGAACGGTAATTCATCACAGATTTTGAAATCACTTGTTTGAGTTCACGTTTCTTCCGCTCAGTAACAGGACACTCTCTAATAGTTAAAGTCAATTGTTTATCAGTCAGAAATACTTCACCACCACCACTGAAGAGCAGTAAAAGCTTAGGGACTGGTAAATGGGAGGAAGGGCTACAGAAGAAGGAAACTACCTGGATTAGTTCTGTTTCTCTCCTTGGTGAAAAGTGGCCTATGTGACCTTGACCGATTTGTCTTTCTATCCCCAATTCAATGCCTAATTCTTAAGGGTGTGGTAAAAGGATAAGATAATATTCATAAAAAACTTTGAAAGGCACAGTTTAAGAATGATGTGTTGTTTCACAACCCTATCTTTAATGATTTACTCAATGATGTTTTTCTAGATCAGAGGTTAGACATAGCTGAACTCGCCTACTTTGTCAATACCGCCGAAATACTTAAATCTCCAAAGGAAAACATTCCTGTGGTTAATATAAATGGTGGATGGTCAATGCCTATGTTCTCTTAGGGTAAGAGATCAAATAGAAAAGAGATGTGGTAGAGAGCTGAAATGACAATTTTTTAAGAGTCTAGAATGTGGGACGGATGGATTCAGGTAGTCTCTCAGTATCTGCTCTGTAACTACCAATCATCAATGCAACATCATTGATGACCAAAATATATTCTTTTTGACTGAAAAAGATCAACAGAGAGAGTGAATGATGTTTGGATGAGAGCTAATCTTAGAAGGAGGGAAAGATAATCCCAGGAAAACAGAAGGGGAGAGAAAGCTTGAGACAATACTTTAGACAGAGTGGACCAAATAGTTAAGAGTTATAAATTAATTTAGCTTGATTCTCTTTAAATACAGGAAAACATAAAAATGCATTGTTTGCCCTGCTTAAAGGCAGTAAGAGTTGTAATTTTTGCCAGATAATAATCTGAAATTATGTTCCCTAATTCCTTACTTCTGGTCCTTTAAGCACAGAAAATATAAGTATGTTCAAGGGTCTGGATAAGTCTGCTGACAAGTCCTCACTCTTCACTGGGAAATGCATCTACCCTTGGCTATTTCACATCTCTGTATCTTTCATACCTGGATACAGGAATACTCTAAGGGCTGTGACAAAACTGTGGGTGTGTGTGTAGTGGAGAAGACAAGCATGGGGTATGGAGGTTTTTCTTCACTGTCTAAAAGGCCATGTATAGTTGTATGTGTAAAGTACTGAACAATCAAGTTTTCTTTCCCTAGAACTGAACTAGGAGAAACAGTAAAAGGGTAGGCAAATGTGACATAGAAAAGTGAGAAATAAAGTTCTTAAGATCACAGAATAGAAAGTGGCCTCTTAAAATCAGACAGCTTAACACCTGATTCCCAGGTGGCTGAAAAGCTAATTATCTAAATTTGGATTTAGATAGAATTTAGATGGATTTAGACAGAAAAAGATTTCAAAGTTGGGGTTAAGGAGAGATCAGAATTGTGGGTGATGGTGAGATGGGGGTGGGTTCCAAACCCAAGATGTACCTGTAACTCTTCACCCTGTAAGAGTCCTCAGTGAGCCACTCTTGCTGATGGCAACATGGCATCTTGCTTAGGTGTGGAGTGGAAGAAGAGTTGAGAACTACTTCTTTAAAACAAAAGACATGGGCTTCCCTGGTGGCGCAGTGGTTGAGAGTCCACCTGGTGATGCAGGGGACACGGATTCGTGCCCTGGTCCGGGAGGATCCCACATGCCGCGGAGCGGCTGGGCCCGTGAGCCATGGCCGCTGAGCCTGCGTGTCCAGAGCCTGTGCTCCGCAATGGGAGAGGCCACGACAGTGAGAGGCCCACGTACCGCAAAAAAAAAAAAAAAAACAAAAGACATGCAATCCCTTTGTGATAGCTTTCTAAGTTTACTGTGTTCTTAACTAAGTTCAGTAAAAACAGGGCAGAAAAAAGGTTCAAAAAATTATGAATTAATACTGTAAACTGGGGGAAAGGAGAAGTGCTTCAGAGGGTGCTTGCTGGACATGAAGCCATAATTTGCTAGCTTTTCTGTACCTCATGGTTTAATAAAAGGCTATTATTTAGAGTAGATCTAAATATGATAGAATCAGTTTAAGGCTTGTATATTGTATCTTCTGTTTCTCGTAAGTTTAGCTAGATTGTCAAATTTATTAAATTACAATAAAAAATATAATTATCAAGGAGATCCTTATGTTCACTCTTTAACGCATTTTCACCCTATAGCAAAGGTACCTGGGAAGCCGAAATATAATCAGAAAGTTACTTGGTGAGTCAGAAGTCAGAGCAAGGGGTCATTAAACACAACAGTCCAATGTTTCCATCTCCTCTCTAGGAATGTAATAGGCTCACAAAACAGACACTTCTGTCAAACTATTTACTTCTGAAAAAAATTTTTTCCCTCTATCAAACTGATTTTTGCTTCTATCATCCCAGGTAAGACTATGCATGCACGACCATATTACATTACATTTGGTGTTAATTAATGTAAACAAGAGGAGGGAGGGTTCAGAGGCAGTGAAAGGGGATTTTGGACTGGATGGTGTAAAGTTTAAAGATGACAGTTCCTGGAAGTGGGGGAAGAAATATCCCTAAATGATATAACTAAATACTGATTTGATGAGAACACAAATCTAAATTATTTATCTAATGAGTATTATAACTAAGAATTCTTAGAAAACACTTTGCAATACACTTTAGAAAATACTACAGTAATTTCAGACAAAGAGGACAGACCTCTGCTCATGGTTGATTTGAAACTGCAGAAGTGTCTGTCCCTAGACCTAGACTCACTGAATTACTGAAACCAGATTAAAGAGCCATCTGATCTTAAAGGCATAGCTGACATTTTAGGTCAGGATACATGAGAGCTCATGACAAGTCAGTGAGTCTAGTCTATTTCCTTTTTTGTTTTTGTATCTGTCAAGTAGGGGTTTAAAATCTATATTGTTCTTTGGGGGAGATTGCTCTTCAATTCCCTTTAAATGACCAGGACGATGATAGACTAAAAAAATACCACTGTTTAGGCAGGATATAGAGGCGCTCATTTCCCCAAGTGAGAGAAAATGTACCATATCATGATGCTCTCTTCAAGGGGGTAAAGGGAAAGAAACATTTGTCAAGGCCCAGCAGTGGCCAAGGACTGTGCACAGTTTCCCTGGAGTGCAACTGACAGGAGTCAGTCCACACAAGATTTCCACTACAAGAGGAATATATTTCTTTTGTAGTAATAATAATGACGATAATAATGATAACCTCAAAAACCCATACTACCACTTTGCAGGGCACTGTGTATGCAGATGGAGACCTAAAGGAGGCACGGGGAGCTGACACAAACAAACAGAAACCAAAAGAACATTTAAGAGTTCACATGACAGATCTCTGCAACACAAATGTTTTTCCTTCTCAAGAAATAAAGTGGTATGCTTTTTGACATATATTCCTAGTTTCTTTTTGGGTGAAAGGAAGAGGGGAAACTAGCAGATTACATAAATATCCAAATAAGCAGTTACCTAATAGTGTCCTGAGTCTTTTGTGATTTTTATGGGATCTTCTATACCTTTTCTCACGTTCTCTTAAGGTTCTAAATCTCCACTCTTGAAACCATACAAATCTGTGCCATAATCCTTAAAAGTGGCAAATTCTACTTTTGTTGTCATATAATAAATCACTTAAAATTGACACAATGACAGCACTCCTAAGTATTGTATTAACTAATTATTTAAAGGACCTAGACCACTTTGTAAAATGTAAAAGGACTTAAAATTTAAAATGATTCCTAAGGTAATTTATACAAGATTTAACGTTATTTCTCACGTGTTCACCTCATGAATGTTAGAGGAGGTATATATACTTTAGAATTTAAAGTACAGTAAGAAAACTATTTTTATGTCTACCATTCTCTCTGGGGTGCTCTTGGAATTAACGGTCCTTTTATAACCATCCCTTATCCCACCTCTCTCTGGAAAACACTCAAGGCTACTGTTGGAGATGTACTGGAGTGAGGGGAACACTAAGCAGAATCATCTGTATATTTGAGGTTTATTTGGGAATATTGGAAGACAAAATATAAGCAAATGTATAAGCATACGTACACACACAGGCACAAATACTCAACTTAGGTACTTACTCTACCTCAATCCTTATCCTTAGTTTCACCACTTCTCTTGCTTCCAATATACTATCCAGTTCACCTATACTGATTCGACTTCCCTTGGAGAACACTATATTCTAAGCTCCCTGTCACTTTACAGTTTGCTGCACATTACCCAGAACTGCCATCTTCCTAGAGCCCAAATATGATCTCGTCACTTTTTCTGCATAAAATTTCAGTCAATTTCCCACTGCTCACAGTCCATCCTCTTTTAGCACCTTCTCCCTGTGGGCCGTGTTCTTTCTTTCTCACTATACTCTCATGGTTTGCGTCTATCTTTTATAAATAGCGCTTATGCTGCACGGTAACAGCTGACGTGGCTACCCCCTCCATTGGATTGTAAACCTTTCTATAGGTCCAGGACTTTGGCCTTTTTAACGTGGTAGCTTCACTGCCTAAAAACTGGGGCTTAGTACATCTCAGGCATAAGTAAGTGATGAATAAACTAACCAAATAAATTACTATGTAGTGAAAATAATTTTCCCAAGACACTTTTCAAGGGAACTGAAAAGGGCAGAGGTAACATTTTGACACATAATCAGAAGGGAAAAGAAAAAGCTTTCAAAGAAAATGAATCCAAATCAAGGAGGCAGGGAAAGGAAGGGCATTTTGAAGGTCAGACAGTAAGAGTGTAGGCTCCGAACTGTAAGCACACAGGAGGTTGCTGGCACCAAAAAAACAAGTATGAAAAGGTATGGTTTACATAATGGCTTTCAGAAGCCATTAGAATTTCTGACTGCAACCAAAAACAAGAAATACTTCTTACAAAGTAACTCAGTACACACATCACATCCTAGTTTGTATGTGTATGACAACACATAAGATTCAACAAAATATTTATCCGTATTATATGCTATGTACTCTGATTCTTTTTTCTTTTTAATTTCTTTTTAAAATGTTGGTTAGAACCCCCTGAACTGATCTTATAACTTACTAGTAAGATATAACTGGCTGATTAAGTTTGCAGAGCTGGTCTACACAGACTCACCAATTCCTGGCATCTCACGAGAGTCTGCTACCCTCGTTATTTTCTTCTTAGTCCATCTCTATCTAGCTAAAATTATACTACTAGGTTTTCCTGGGAAAAATGTCTCAAGTCATTTTAATAGACGCTGAAATGAACACCTCTAAACTGTGCTAGCTATGATCTGATTTATCTGTTTGAAATGCACAGAACTCCCATTTGGTAAGAGCGTAATTAGAATCTCATTAAACAGGCAGTAGAGTCCCCAGATTCTTTCACTGGAAAACTAAAGGTTTGATGATCAAACACATAAGCACACACACATCCCCACCTAGATCTTACATTGTGTTATACAAACTACCACCACATAAAAAGAAAAATCTACAGATTCGAAGCATGTAAAATTTCAACCTTGAAAATACAAAAAATTCTATACAGTGGAAAGGAAAATAAATTCTATAAATTCTTCTACTTTCCAAACAACTTTTATTCCACTTAATCTTTGAAAAGAAATAAAGAATGACTGATAATTTTGATAATATTCCTCTCAAACAGGACCAAGAAATCAGAAAAGCAGCATTCCAGGTTTCAATTATAGTTCCAACATTTCTCCATCTCTCATTTTACAGTTAAAACAAGATTGGCTGCCCACCAATATCCCAGTCTAATATAAACTCATCTGCCTCACTTTCCAAGTTCTAATCAATATAAACAGCTTCCTCCACAACTTTCAATGGGATTTTCTCACTCTCCTTACCTCTCATACTAAATTAACTCCTGCCAGGTGCTTTCACTCCTAGTTTTCATTTATTGAGCACTTGCAAAGAGCCTGGCATAGTGCTAAGTATTTTACATACAGAATCTCATTTAAGCCTCACAGCAAATCTATGAGGTGGGTCGCATAAACCCCTTTCACACATAAGAAAACTAAGGCTCAGAAAGGTTCAATAACTTGTCCAAGATCATGTACTAAGAAAGTAGAAGGGCTGGGATTTTAAGCCAGGCCCATCAAATTCTATCTCTTAAACTTGGGATATTCTCTACTCTTCTCTCTATGCCCTACCTATTCACCTCTTCCAGTACTGAGTCAATAATACTGATTTCTATTTAACAATGAAGTTTTAAATGCCTCAAATGTAATTTCTTTAGTGGGAATTTCATAATTAAATACAGATTTAATTCTCTTCCTAAAAAGCAATGTAAGTTTATTCAAGAATAAAATTAGTTGATTTAATTAACAGCTAAGATTTAATTAGTTAAAAGTGAATCTAAAAGAAAAATATTAGATTAAATCCCTCATTCTAAGCTGAGTCAAGAGTGCCAAAGTGGTATAAGTATAAAGATAAGTATAATGGTTTGGAATCATGAGTATTAAGGGCAACTCATTATGTGAGGAGGGCGGGCAAGTCCCTTAAAGACCCCAAGTTCCTTATTTTTCATTTTAAAAATGAAAGATTAGGATGGGACCAACAGTGTTTAATCAGTGGGTTAATAAACCCACTATGGTCACAACAATGTGAATATACTTAACACTACTAAACCATACACTTAAAAACCTTTAAGTCTGTAAATTTTATGTCTTTTGACACAATTAGAAAGAGATCTGTTGAATAAACAAACTTTAAAAATGCAAACAAAACAAAAAAACCTGTTACAATTTGAAAATATATAACATGTTCAAGCCTCACTCTTATAAACTGACCCAGGCATCTGTATTGTTAAAAGATTGATTTTCATTGAGTATATCCAATGATCCCCAGAACTCTCTGTGCTCTAACATTCAAAGCAGAACTAGCCTGCACACAATCAGAACAGAAACTATGAATAACATACTTTAAAATTAATCAGAAAAAGTAACTGCTCAATCTAATTTTTGCAAAAGCACTGTCACATTCATACAATTCATAACAAAAACTTAACAAAATGGATCTGCTTTAAATAAAAGGCATCATTTTCCTTTAGAAAATGCTGCAAAGACCTAAGGTTTATAAGAACTTATTATTTAATAAAGGGTTGCTACTGTATTTCTCAATGTTTGAACAGATATAATTGGTGTATTTGTCACACATTTAAATAGACAGTTGCATTTTTAACAGACGCAGAGTTGAAATGGGGCCTACAAGGCATTCAGGACAACGCTCACTTTACAGACGAAAAAAACAAGTGATCTTTCTAGTACACCAAGTTGCAAGAAATTTATATTACCAAATAATCCCTTATCACTCCAAACTGCTGATCAAATAAAAGTGGGCAAGAAAAGTACAATGAACATTTTAAAACTACCAGTCAATAAACAACAGTATTCTTACACGCCTATAAAAAGCTCCAGGCTCAATAAGATTTCATACTTATGAATTTTGATATACTTTTGCTTACTTCCACGCTGAACTCCAACCAAATCATGACTTAAACTATTCATTATATACCTATCAATCTTTTAAAATGTTCTGAGAACATTTCTTTTCCACTAACCTCTGAAAACAAGCCTGTCTACTCCACTTGTAAATGCAGTTTGGTACACTAACCACTTCCCCCTAAACAGCAAAAAGTCCAACAACTTATAAGGTGAATATGATGACTAAAATTCTGTGTTAAAATGCTTACCATTTGGAAGCAAATAATGATAAAGTGGATACTCTGAATACAAGAACAGTTATCTCTTAATGTTACTTAATAAATAAATACTTTGTTAAAAAAAGGTTTTCACTCATATCAGCTACAAAATCTAACAACATATGACTCGGGTGTATGTTTTTACATTTGAATACAAGTGTCTGGTGAGAGGAGTTCACAGTCCTTGAGGAAAAAATAACAACTCCACAACTCAGAAAGCAGATACCATTTTCCATTTTTTCCACTCCATTTCCCTTATGCAGTTTCCCTGATTCCCAAGAGTTCCTGAATTAATTCCAAAGTATCAGCAGAATCAGAGAAGAAAATTTTGGATTAGAAGAAATAAGTCCTTTTTAAAAATCAGGTCATAACTGAAGAGCTAAGTATCAACATGAAGATAGGATCACTAAAATAAATTCACTGATGAGATGCTAGATTATAATCCTACTACAACTGACCTGGCCACCAGTCTAAAATGGATAATGACAAGAAACACGTAGTTATAGCTTTATACAAAGAAATAATAATTAGGTTTCTATAAAAATGTTCTATAGACACATGGCATAACTGAGTAAGGGGAACAAGTGAAGCAAGGAAACAAGCCTGTAGTACCAGCAAGATTTCCGATTTTATAAACATCAGGCCAAAAGGCACAAAGTGTTAGCTAGGCAGCCAAAGAAATGAGACCAAAAAAATTAACTGAAAGATAATCTAGACCAACTACCAACAATAACATCATTAAAAAATACAAAATTCCATTAGAAATGACTGCAAATCACTTCAACCAACCTATATTACATGAATATCATGAGCTTGAAAAAGGAGCTTTCTAAAACATTTTGCTTATCATTTCTGATCTTTATCACTGTAAAGCTGTTTTTATCAGTTGTTTATCAACTTTAACAACTTTATCAGTTGTTCCTTCCTAACCACTTTACAACAGAAATCACTTTGTAATACAAAACTTTTTTTACACCCCGTTTCTAAAACCCACAATATAAATGTTGAGCAACATATATGCTGTTATTTGTCTGGTAAAAGGAAATACCAGCATTCTCCCAAGAATCTGAATTACTATAATAACCTTAATTGAATTGACAGCGCTTTCACACTTCTGCCTCAAGAGCAAACAAAAATGAGTAAATCATTATTCTTTTTGGCAAGTAATCCCAGAATAAAGTTTTATTCTAAGAAAATTATGAAAAATTAAGTTCAGCAAGCAGGTATTATGAAAACGTGAATGTATCTTGTTTAGCTGATAATATTTAAAGTGAATAATCCAATGAAGAAAGCTGAGGTAGGGGGAGTATCAAATTAGTAGAGAGACAGGGTTACAAGGCAGTACCGAATCCAAATACTGAAGCACAGTTTTGAAGCATCAACTTCTAGTTATCTAAGGGATTTCATCTGGAAATAATTTATCACAAAAGATTACAAGCTTTGATTACCAAGTGCATTTACAGTGCACGTTGAAATCTTACCCCTTTTGTGGATTTGTAAAAAAAGCATCATAATCTTAAGAAGTAGAAACCAAGCTTTTAAAACAGTTTTCACAACAAAATTTATTAGAAGAATAGTGGTTTTGAAAAGTCTAGCATCCAGTGAGAACTACCATACACAACATTACAGCTGGGAATGTTTCTCCAAAATGTCATGGTCAAATAATACAATGGAACCATTAAATCTTACACATGCACGAAAGAACTAGCGCGTTTGACATAGAATGCAAAAAAAAGGGGACCACATGGATTAAAATTTTAAGTACTCATCACATACATTAAGACACAGCTTATTTTTAGTCCAGTCAAAAATCAGAACTGCATTAAAAAATTAATGTAGTGCAATCAAACCAAAAAACTTAAATTGTGATCATAAGTGCTCTACTACATAAATGTTGATCATAGCAAGGAACAAAAAGTTCAAATCACACAGTACAAAAAAAATCTGTAAATAAATATAAACTACAGTACAAGAGAAATATTAAATTATACAATTCCGTCAAACTGTAAACAGTATATTGAAATGAGGTCCATAAGAGTAAAGGGGGTTCCTGTTTTGTTGCATGACACTTGAACTTCTAGAAATCTGAAAGATGCCATTTTCCGTATCTTCAAAGGCTATGGGTTTTATATATGGAGAATTCCTTTTAGATGTAAGATATCAAATACTAAAGCAGAGGAATAATCTATTTTGTTAACCACAGACAGTACTGCAGAAAACAAAAGGAGTTTTAAAGAATAAAGACCTCTAACAGACAAGTCTTAACATTAGAGATGCAAAGGGCTAAAACACTGGAATTAGAACTTCACATCAGAAGAAACTTGTCATTGAGGACTTCTAGGCTACAAAATATACTGACAGAATTGTCTGCTGATATGTAGTCCTAGACCTCTGCTAATTTTTTTGACATTTACATACTCATGTTACAACACCAACTTTGGCAGAATCACTACTAATAAAATCAGAGCACTCCTGGCCCAACGGTTCCATCACAGTGGCCAGTGCACAGAATTCTCTAAAGACATTGCATAAACTAGAATGTAGAGGTCAGACACCCAAGGACCAGTGCTTGAATTTAGTAGTAGTATGGTGAAGAAGCAAGAGCCACATTGAGGAAGAACTGCATCTGTTATAGCTTACAGAAGCAGCAAGGAATGTCGTTTAATTGTGCTGGCTATTAGTGGCATTTAAAAATATATAGTTTAACTGTGTATGTGTATGTGTTGCATGTGCTGGCTATACATTTATGCACATTTTGTCTTTTTAAATACACTGTTAACAGGAACCCCCATATTATCTGCTCAGTAGTAATAACTGAATATATAGAATGCCACTATAAGAGTGTGAGGCACCGTGTGCTGGAGAGTTATATGCAGCTTTAAAATCTGTTTGGCTGAGTTATACCTGGATACCTGAACTGAGTTTTTAAGTTGACATTCATCAAGGATGTGCTACCAGCACGTCAAAATAAAAGCAAAACAGAAAAATACAAGTCACTGTTAGGTTTAAGAATAGCATCAAAGTACCTGAATTGAGTGAGAATAGTGTGTAAACTGTCCCTGAGGGTTTTTAAACAGTGTGTACAAGTTGGATTCCTAAGAACATTAGCTATATTTAACAGTGTGGACTGATAAAATACCAATGTTTGACAGTTTAAAGTGGAGGTTATAAAGAATTATACGCAAACACTCCGAATGTATAGTTTATATGTTTCTTCTCAAAGCAGCAACAAGCTGCTGTAAAGTATACATCCCATCAGAACAAGCAACATGTGGGAGTCAGATAAAGGTTTCTATCTTAGTCTGGTTTTCTGACAGCACAGCATATCAATATCCAATGACTATATCTTTCCTAGATCAGAATGTAACTATAATTTTGACTAGCAATATAGGATTAGACTTTTAATCAAACACTTTGCTATTACATACTAAAATTCCTTAAACTTACTAATGCTGGTATACTAACCTAGTTAATTATCCCCCCCTTCATTTTAGAAATATACCCTTCCACAACTTAAAAACATTAAGATCCATTTTCAGTCCTCTGATGTAAAAAGCATGTCAGTGAATTAATATTAAAAATTTACACAGTAAAAAGGCCTGAATTTCAGCCAAAGATTCTAAATACTGCTCATTCCCTGAAGACTTAAAGGGAGAGAGAATCCCTACCCATTTTCCTAGTGATTTATTTTTCTAAAACTGTCTGACACAATTTTTCATTTTGGGGAACTTCCCCCTCACCTCCTCTCAAATTCCAAATTCTTAGCCTGAAATGCTTAATGAAATGGGGAAAATGAGGCAATCACTTGGAATTGCTTGAAAGGTACAAAATGTTATTGTCTTTTTAAAAAATAAGACAAGAATTATTCATATAAATGTGATCTGACCCCATATTATGTAGTATGTTTTATATTTTTAAATAATCACCCTAAAACTTACAGTACCTAAGACTCTGAAGATAAATTAAGACTTTAGTGTTGTAACAGAAAAAGTGCTGAATTATCCCTTTTCTAGTACTTTAAACATTTCAGACAAGTGCTTTCCTAGTGACAGTAAAGTTTACTATATACCCTTCCACCAAGCAGGAAACAAAGTCACCTGGATGAAACAAAAGACTTTTAGGAGTGTAGCACCGGGTATTTACCAAATAACAGATGTTGTTCAACTCATTCTGAGGGGCTAAAAATATTGTAGATTGAAATTCTATTTGGCTATTGTATGTTAAAAATCCCTGCCCTACTGTGTCAGTGTCCTGTGTCCAACCCTCCCACCCCCCTCCCCCAGTCCCCTTACACACTATCCACTGAGAATCTAATCTCTAAAGAGATTATTTTAAAATTTATGTTTTCAGGACATACCTGAGAAAGGGTGCAATTATGCAGAACAAGGAACCCAAGACTGCACTAATACTGGTTACAGGTTCATAAATTCTTTCCCAAGACAAATCTAAAAAGTCTAAGAGGTATGGATCTTCAAATATGTCTTACTGCTTTAGATTTTTTTGGTATGTGTGTAGGGTCATTTCCAGTGTTGAAAAGATCATCTTGAGCCTGTTCAATGACAGTTCAAGATGGGGTAAAGAGTTTAATTCCATATTCAAACAATAAAGATTAAATATTATGATTATAATATTTGCTACATCCAATAAATTTATCATTAACTAAAAGTGCTTGCTTTTCGGCTTTTATTGATATAGCTATAAATGAACTGGAAACCTTAAAATTACCCTCCTAATAGTTGCAGAATTAACTCATATTTTATTGTCAAGCCAATATTAATTTGCCTTTATTCTCACTTTTCAAACACTCTAAAAGATTTTTCTGACTATCAAATGAAGGTGGCCCAACTTCACCATGTTATCTATCCTGCAACTCATTTTTAGTATTGTAGGGCAGAATCTTTAGCTTTTCCTGATCTACATACTTTCCCCATCCTACTTCCCAACTCCCTCCCCTCCAATCTCCTTCATAACACTTAGGGCACACAGCTACAGGGATAATGTCTGCTTCTTTAAAAGGCAACTGGGAGTTTATTTGGGAATAAGAGACAGAGAATATGCAAAGAATTTCCTCTATTTTCCCTTCAGTCACCATGTTCACAAATCCTACTTAAGTCTCAAGGACAGAATGTATCCAAAAAAAACCTAAGAAGACTTTGGAGGTCTGCATTCCTTGTACCACGATTATACTTTTTTCCTTTTCAGTAGAGCTTGAAAGCAATTAGATTAAAAAAAAATCCCTATATAGCTTAATAAAGTTTCCAAATGGGCTGTTTGGTTAAAGCCATTAAGTTTAATAACACTGGCTTGACCGTAGTATTAATGAAGACCTAATTATAATGGAAAGGTAACAAGGAAAACAATCTTTGATATCTTCATGAAGGTCAAAATTTAACCTGTAAATTTTAATGTCTCCTATAAAAGACTAAGTGGAACAATTCAGTCTATTGCCATATTCCATCACCAATGACAGCAACCTGAATATATACATATCAGAAAAGGATGGTTCACATGAAAACAACCTCTGGCATTTAGTTAAAGAAAGAATAATTTCAAAAGCAAAAATATGTAGCTTGAAAATTAAATCTACAGGGATAATAGCTGTTAAGAAAATGACACTGAGCTGTCATATCTGCTGTAACTACTCAAAATAATTTCAGGTTCTGACATTGGGCTGCCTCAATAATTTGTTTTATAAAAATAACTGAATCCAAGCTTCACTATTGTGGGTCAATGAAATGTAAGAGACTCACAAAGGCTTAGAACCCAGCCTCGCACCATGTGCTTACTTGGGGGCAGGGGGAGAACACATAGCTCACTAGCAGCTCCAAGGCTGCTATGTACTGCCTAATGACAGAAGGTAGTTATGATATGGGCCTTTGCAGGTAGTCATTTTTAGTTTAATTTAGAGTTCTCTCCAGAAAATTGGGAACTAAACTTCTCATTGTGCCTTACTGTTTTACTATCTGATCCCATATAGCTCATCTTATATATAGCTCAGGTAAAATGTTGGGGAATGGAAATGCCAAGTGGTTGAGGTAATGGTTTATATAAGATAACCAGAGTTCTAAAAGCACTTCAATATTGTAAAGTAAAAGTGTACCAAATAAAGCTAATACACACTTCACACTTGTTGAGCTTGCTCACCAGAACTGAACAGTAATTAACTTCACTTAAGGACCCCTATTATCACACAAAGCCTTACTCATATCCATGATCTGCTGCAGCAAAGGTTTATCAAGCAACATCTAAACTTCAGAATAACAACAAACTTAACATTAAAAAGTATTATACACAAATATAAATTATTTTTCCTGAAAGAGAGACCTTGTCCTTCACGGTATTTGGGGAACAGAATAAAGTGTATAGCTCATCACAAACACAGTTCAGTCACCTGTAAGCCTACTAAACAAAAGTAATATACTACATTACTGTCAAGCTTGATGACTGTTTCAAAAGTGAGAAAGCTAATGATAAAAATACCAACTAGATATCCTTCCACGGAATTAGTGTTTTTGATTTTATAGTGCCATAGCTTATCTACTCTACATCTATGTTCTCTCATAAAAAAATGTAGGAGTTGATTTTAAATACATTATCTCCTAATATTATTTTGAGTCATATCATAGAGTTGGAGTAATGTCATCATCTGCCTACTGAAAAATGAAAGGAGAAAAGGCTTTTGTGACAAAGATAGCTGTGAACTATACTTTCCCATACCATAAAAATGGTCAGCTGTTGTTTGGGCCATGCAAAACTCTGATTAGCAGAAATTAAGCATGCGAATAGACCAATCTCTATTACACATTTAGGAGGATGTTCCCAAACTAGAATATCTACACTGAAAGTGCCAATACAGAATAGTGGCAAATCAAGAGGGAAACCAAATATTACGGGATCACTGCGGCACCAAGACTGACATGACAGCCAGCCACGTGATGAGCCACATCCAAGAAACACATGGTATAATGGAACTCTGAACACAAAATTTAACATTAAAAGTGCACCTGAATATTACAAACTAACTTTACAAAACCTACAATAAGGTAAAATATATATCTTTTGAAATATTCAGCAGCTTTCTGTATTTTTTTTAATTTTTTTTTTTTTTTTTTTGGAGAGGCTCATGAAATTTAAAAGGGACCACTATCTAATTTCAACCATGCTTCACAAAACAATAATGGCTATTTTATATTGCAGTTACCAGTGTAATGCAATTAGTGCTTTAAAATAATCTACACTCAAAAAGAAAGAGAGAGACCGACCGACCTTTGGAGGAAATATTCAAAAGCTTCTTGGAAAAGAAAAGTTACCTGAATATCAAGTCATGACTGATCTCAAGTGTAATGTTTAAAAGCTTCACAGACATGAATATTACAATCTTCAGGTCTCAGGACTTTTAATCTGAGAAAGTTTAGAGTTTGGTTTGTTTTTTAAATTCACTTTCTAACCAAAACAAATAATAGAAGTACTCAAATTTTCACTATTTACAACTCAGCCTACAATCTGAAATGACACAATACAAGTTCTCTTATTTAAACTGCAGCATTAAAGGGTAGGCACACCATTCTTCTGCTGCTCGATTGTCATCCACTGAAACACACATAGAAAATATTTATGTTAGTAAAATGATCACTCCATGTACACTACAATGACAAAATTTACATAACTCAACTCATACATCACTTTAGAGACTACCACATAGGATTAAAACCTCTCTGAACAGTAAAACTCTACAAAAGTTGAACTTTTAGGGCCAGATTTTTAAATGGGCCTTTAATGATGCCTTTCTGAGGGGATAAAAACAAGCACAAATTAATTGCGCAAAGGACCTTTTTGCAGCAATCTTGGGCTACCGAATACCCCCAAACATCATGCAAAAAGGTACCATGGCTGCAATTAATTGTGTGTGACAAATCGAGTGTGGAACAAAGGAGGTGTTCCTTCATAAGCTTAGTCCTTTGCTTTCAGCAAAATTTCTACAACTTCCTTCAACTGCAGATGAAAACCATACATTTCATTAAGTATTTTATTGCAACTTCCAGCTAGGCTAGAAAATACTGCAGAGTCATACACTGCTCTGAACCCAAACTGCTTTTTCTGTTGAGAAGACTAGAAAGCTAAGAGGAAACAGGCTCAGTCATCCACTGATTAAACTGCTGCACAAAATAACCAAACCAAAAGAGGAACCCAAGCCCAGGCTATGTCAAGAATGTGTGTATTTTAATAACAGCAATGGTGTGCCTAACCTTTGAACACACAGGTTGCTGAGGGAAAACTATCCTTAACCTAATTAACTGCTCCAAAGTTTCCAGGCAAGAATTTATGCCTTGGGAATATCTGGACCTACTTCTCAAACTGTTAGTATCCATCAGAAATCATCAACCTCAATTTAACGCTCCAAGTTTTGATTTTATTTTACACAAAAACTCCAGTGATTTTTTTGTTTGTTTTTGGTTAAGCATTTAGAAGGGGCTGACCACCTTTCTCAGCAGATTAGAATATAGGGTGTATGTGGGGTGGATTTTGTTTTGCACAAAGAGTAATTTTAATTTGGTCACAATGCAAAATTAAATTTCATGGGCTTTATTTACCTGTTATTCTTGCAAAAAAGTTGTAGAAAATAAATGTTCCAAACCGTATCACTGTAATTTTAAAAGCCCATCTCAAAAAAAACCTTAGGTGTTCTTTAAGGAGTGCTTATACAAAACACAATCTGAAAGATCCTGAACTGTGTGCTAAACAACCATAAAATTCAGCTAAATATCAGAAAAAGTTAAGAAGGGGACAGTATGTAGGATGCCAAAAAAAAGAAAAAAAGAGTTCAAAGCAACAAATAAAACTAAAAAAAAAACCCCTGCCCCCTTGTACTAGTATCTGAATTAGTTAAAAAAGAATTGCTAAGCAGCTTGACTTCTCATTGAATTATTGTCAGAACTGAAATGCAACCTAAATCATTTTAGGTTACCTTGGGGTTGTGTTCTTTCTCTCACCACAAACATGGATTCTTCACTTATGTGGATATTTGAGCAGATTACTGAGGCTGTAAAATCTAGATACCACTTTTGCAATATTATAATTACACACATTTCCCCCCTATTTCTCCCATCCCCCAAAAAACAGATCTTAAATATTTTAAAATAGTTGCTGCAACTGACATTTAGTTGTTAGTTAGCACATGATCAAATCTGTAAAAGGATTTAAGAATACAAAGAAACTTAATTTGCTAAAATGAGGCATCCTCTATTGTTTTATGTAATGTACCCTGACTGCTCCTGAGTAAGAACGGAGCTCGTCCTCCATGAGATAAGGCTATATCCTCACTTGTTGGTGAGACCAAATTCTACCCTTAGAAAATCCCAAATGAAGTAACAGCAAAGGTAGTGTTACAACGTAATTGAAGCATTTTTGAAGGTAGTGTGTGCACATTTTCCACCTCCTTCCCCCCTCTGGGTGAGCACTAAATAGATTGCTAATTTGTTAAGTAAACTTAATAGTGAGAAGGAAATCATAAAATGTTAATTGACCCAAATAATTATTTATCATTGAATAGCCAAATTTCTTAAATTCAAAAGTTCATTGTTCTTAGTTTCTTTAGTTTAACCCTTAAATTAGTTGAATCTCAGAAGAAAAAAATGTGAATAATTTCATAAGATGGCTTTCCAATTTGCAATAATAAAGCTCCCAATATGACAGAGGTGGTCTCTAAAAGGGGGCTTTTTTCTTTTCTTTTCTTTTAAATAAAGGCAAATATAACTTAAGAAAAAAAAAAGAAAAGCATGCAGGCTCTACAGGCAAGGAGTCCACTTCCATGTATCTGTTCTCTGTGAGGTAACTCAATTCTCTTTTGTAGAGAAACATGCAAAAGGCCAAACAATATCCCGAGCCATACTGCACACGAAAATTTTAAAATATGCAACATTCAGAATGCACCTTTCACCCCTGTACACACAAGTCAATGCAAAATCTGCAAAGAAACAAGTGTCACAGTAAATGAAGTTAGGTGCAAGCAATGACAGCTGAACAATGCAGTAGTGCTCACCCAGTTTGTACAGTAATTGGCACTCTACAGTATTCCTACTCATTTTTTGATTCATTTGCACTTTGTGCTGCCTCTCCCTGGGGATCTAATTCAATCTTTACAGAAACATCTGGCCCCTCCGACCTCATTAACTTCATCTTTTTCTTTGGAGGGTTTTTCAAAGTGCCCAGCCTCTCCTTTACTTTGTACTCCAGTGTACTGTGGGGAATCCCATAAATACTCTGAGCTTTGGAAACACTCATTTTTCCACTCATAACCACTGAGATTGCTTCCTCCAGTATCTCACTGTTGTACTGTCTGTAACGCCCTCTTTTCTTCCGAGGCTGCTTGGAGCCAGGATCTCCTTCTTGATCCGATGTGGGATATGGCTGTCCAGAGGTAGACTGCTCAGCATCTGAGCCCCAAGAATCGGGTCCAGCATCTAACATGCTTTTTCTATTTTGTTTTGGAAGAATAGCCCTTAATTTTTTACTAAGCGCGCTCTCCGTTTGTGAACCCATTACCAAAGAGCTATAGCTGTACTGATCACCAGTGCGATTTTCCCAAGAAAGATCCATTCCTCGAACTTGTGGTATCTTTAAATCTACAGGAGATGAATGGCTCACATCCTTTTTCCCATCTTGTTTTGCTTGAAGTGCCATTTTTGGAAAGGCAGAGTTTTCTGCAAGAAAAGGAAGGTCACTGATGTTGTTGAGTGCACCATTTCCCCTGAACTTCATACGGCTGAGGTTGAACTCATAATGTGGTTTTGCCCAAGAGGCTTCCCTGGATAATATTAAGTGCTGTCCATGATTCTGTAATCCAGATGGTCCAAGGCTGGCAGCTGTGGACAATTGGTTTCTGCTCAGTAGTTCTTCACTAATCTGCAGGGATCGAGCCAGTGGAACTTTGAGTGATGTGGAGTGTCCAAAACCTTCCCTGGTTCCATCCTGTAAGCTTCTTGGAGGTACCCCATCACCACTCCGAAGTCCGTCTGGGCGGTACTGGCTGGGTCTCCCAGGTCGCCTAATTGGATGGAAGGAAACTGATGTGAGCAGGACTTGCACAGGTAGGGAGGGATGGGTGAGGGGACCACTCCTTTATTAGAAGGCCTTGCTTGGGTAACATCACTTTGTGTTATTTATTTATTTTCTCTAAAATTTAAAAAAAATGGTCTCGGCAGTTAGTTTTAAACTTGTTCACAAAAACAAAAACAAAAACAAAAACCAAAAAAACAAAAAGAAAAAAAACCAAGAGCTTTTGGGCAAAGAAAAATTAAACCTGTCAGCTGGTCTCTGGTTGGGTTCACAAATATTCGGAGAAAAAGTTTCGCGCAACTGTCTGAAAATAGCACCTTAATTATTAATTACAAAGTAATCATCAAGTCTCCGTAGATCTACAAAGAATTGTGTTACCAACGTGACGTTACCACTAAACAAGTACAGTAATAAAAGAGTAAGCCAAATAATTTATTTTAATGCAACATAATTCAACATTCATGACAACCAGCTATAAAACTGGAACAAGTTACATTGGTGGAACCCACAGATAATTGCTCATTTATCCCACAAACAAGTTGATGTTCTTATCAAAAAATCAAACAATTCCAAATGACATTTCTTATTTTGCTTGGGAAAAAAACCATGGCTACCAGCCCCATGGGGGGAAACCCCAAATCAAAACAAAACAAAATACCCATCGAATTATAACTTACCACACTTCTTCATTTTAAAACACCATTAGTTGCAGATACATGAGTACCACTGATTTTCCATTTGAAATAATCCAAGCTTTAAAGAAACTACCCTTTATTTCCCCCAAAACTTTGTTCCTTAAAGTCTACTCAAAGTAATTATTGTCAGACGTATATAAACAATTTTTTAGCATTTTTCTTTAGTTAAAAAAAACCCTTCTTCTTAAAATACCAAACATTAATTTTAAAATTTTAAGTGGACAGCTTTCAAATAATGTTTAAAAAAATCAACTACTTACACAAAGTTAATTCATAAGGCTTTCATTTTTACAATAGAGAAAGATTATCAATGATAAAACTGGCAACTGGTAAAGTATGCCTAAGGGGAATAATTACATTAACTAGGCACAAAAGTGGAACTTTGCAGAAATAATGGTAAACCAGCTATATTCTCCA
Source organism: Stenella coeruleoalba (assembly GCF_951394435.1). Taxonomy (NCBI): domain Eukaryota; kingdom Metazoa; phylum Chordata; class Mammalia; order Artiodactyla; family Delphinidae; genus Stenella; species Stenella coeruleoalba. Next base: position 30,672,635 of record NC_137162.1, read on the forward strand.
AAAGTCTACAGGGACTCTGACGTTACCAGTAAATACCATATAACAATTCAGCTAAAAGATGGCCAGTACTGCCGGTGCTTTTGTCTTCCAGAAAACACTACCACAATCAAAACATTTACTTTCCATGCAGAGGGACAAACACAGCAATTTCAACAATATAATACATAGACCTGGTGGCCAAGTTTAAAGTGAATCTTAAGCAAGGGATGCATTTATGCAAACAGCACTTAGGCTTCTCTTACGTGTGTCCTTAATTACATAACTCAAGTTTTTTGACATATAAATGGAACCAAATGATTTGGGACCATGATGACTTAGATCTATATTTAGTATGAACTACAGTGAAAAAAAGGGCTTAAGAAAAAATGGTTAGTGAACTATGCAAAATGGATTAAATTAATGTTATTTTTAGACTGAATAAAGGAGAGAAAAAGGAAGATGATGAAATTTTAGAGAAAATAAAGGGAGCATTTCAGAAGTCAGTAAAGGAATCCTTCAATTTGAAGGTAATTAAGAATAAGTTGAAAAAGGTTAGTCCATTTAGTGTCTGCTTACTCCTTTGGTATCTAAACATCTTCCCCATGTTGCTATTCTAAAAGTTAAATAAACCTAAATATTAACTAACTTACCAAAGTTATGTTTCATATTTAGATGAAGCTTATTTTTGGTCACAACACAGTTTTATGGAAATGCCTTCCCAATATGGCATCTAAGCATCTTCATTAATACCTGACCATTTAAAATAGCTACTATGTACACACAGAGGGAGAATTAGACAATTCTTACATCATAAAACTAGGTGGTCAGAAAATTCACTTTAGTCTGCTAATCGCTATCAAAACTGAGCATGTAATAATGTCTTGGCAGCCTAAGATGGTTATCTATCAATATCTACAACCGGTCTTACCTAATTAAAAACAAAAAATACACACAATTATTTTCTGAACTGCCACACAGAATTAAAACTGCAGTTCAAATCAACAAACCAAACCAAACCATACCAAACCAAACCAAACCAGAAAAAAACGAACAGCCCCCATACTCCAATCATTAGAGATACCAAGTTAAATATTGGAGCCCAATTTTCATTCAACAACCTCAGCACACAGAATACTGCCTTCACATGTGAACTCTGGAATTACTTAGGTTGGGTTTCACACTCCCAAACACTCAACAACAAAAAGTCCAAAGACATTCTTGCCATATTCCTGATTATTTACTATTTGTACTAAACTGGCAAAATTGACCTATATTTGCCAATTCTAGATTTCAGATTGTGCTTTTACTTGATTGATAGACTAAAAGTAATTTTACTAAAGGCTCACCTGTAACAGTGTTATTCTAAAGGATCAAGTTTTAAAACATACAGGGGAGATTGGCATCAATCTTTGATAAACTGTCCCCTATAAAACTGTGGAAGGCCACAAATATTTTCCCTTACCCGTTCCCTTGAGTACTGGAGCAACCTGGAGAATGGCTCAGGGAAGTGCTGCCAGCACATGGACTTTTCTTAGTGGATAGATCAAGTACACCGTCTGTAGAGATACAAAGAAACACCTGAGGATATTAAAAACTGGGAGCAAATAAGAACTGAATAGGCTAAAAATGTCAAAGCAGTAGGCTTAGTCAACTAAACAGATAAAACTAGCCATATATTTTGAGTTACAAAACCAATTTACTAATAGAATCAGGATATTTTTCCTCCTGAAGTGACATAAACTTAGCAAAGTTTGTTATATCTCATATATCCAAGGGTTAAATATTTCATTAATAGGGCAAAAGAAAAGGTAAAGCATTAACACTAAAGATGTTAAGATATAGTGAGATATTAGAAATAGCAGTATACACAGTATGAGGTTCTGCCATGGAATTATGAGACATCATTTTCTAAATTTACCTTGATCAAAGTATATGAGTTTAATGCCACAATGTCATATGAATTATAAAACCAAATTTCTCAAGAGCTAAGTCTACCTGAAACACCAGGAGTATATAAGTTAGATTTGGAAAAATTTAAATACAAAAGTCATTTTAAAAACAAGTTTATATGGTTATCGTAAACATATATAACTGTACAAAATAATATGTAAGATGAACCAGTTGTTAACTGTTTATAATTTGCATGTATCCTCTTCGGACACATCTGCAAAACTTGTGTATTTGGAGTCAATCTTTTGGGAAAAATCAGCAGAGATTCAAAATTTACTTGCTGATATTTAATAAAGGCAAGGTTTTTCGATGAATAAGCTATTATAAATTGATGAGCAAAGTTTAAGGAAAGAAAGAAGAATGAAACAGTCTTGATACTGATGGGAGCCTCGGGGGATAACCATTTTTTTCTTTTACTGATGCTAGACCAAATCACAAATTCATGTTATTAGAACATAAAATTAGAAGACTTTATTCTCCCCCAAAGACTTTTTTACCCTCATAGACATGTCTAGAAAACTCATAGTCTGAATAACTTTTAAAGCTGCCATTCTGTCCAAAATTAACAGAGAAGAAAGATAATACTCAATGCCTCTGATTTTCAGTTGGCCTGCAGAGATGCCTGCTATCTAGTTATGTTAAAAATCACCCCAATATAGAACCCACTTGGGACTTATATCTGAGGACACTGTAACTCCCTATTTCAGGCAGTTAGAAATAAATATGCAACTGAGTTTATAAACCAAAAGAAGCCCACAACTCATACACAGTAAGTGTTGTCCTTTAGAGTCACTAATATTTCTAAAAACGTAATCTTATAGAACCAAGTATCCCATTAGCCATCTAACCCAATTAGATACCTAACAAGCAACACTGCTTAAAATATTTCCAACCAAAGATAGTACTATTTTCAGTCTGTCTAATCATATTATAGGCAACATATTTTAAATCTACCACTGAAAATATTGTGATTTAAGTTGAAAACACATTAAAATTCATTAGGAGATATACTTTTAAAAATTTTGTTTCATTTAAGGTTTATGTACTATAATCCTATCATCTAGTTCAAATTTCTCTTGGTAAGAGCATGCTGTCAACACAACATACCTCTCAAGCATAACACTAACCTTAAGAAGTTACACCAATTTGTATTTCTGTATTGTTAATCTCCATTATTAATACTTTAGATACAACCTCTACGCTGTCATTCTATTGTAAACCTGAAGCTTGTAATGCAATATTTAGAGCAAACAGATTTTTAATGAAAGTTACCAATCTGTGGTAAAGAAAACAATCCTCAATAAAATAGAAAAGAACAACTTTACAAACACGGTAACCAAAGGTACAACTAGGAGGTCTAGGAGGCCTCCTGCTAGGAAATCTCTCAGAACTTCAGAGATTTTGATTGCTGCTCACTACACACAAAGAGAAAGAAGGCAAAGGAAAGCTATTTAGAAAAATATCCTTTGATAAGCAACTAAAGCCAGTCCATTAAGTGTCATTCCTTCATAAACAACTTAAAATAAGCAAAATAAAGTTCTTTCAAAGAGGTTCTTAGAAGAATTAAACTTATTTACTTTGCAAAATAAACATGTATTTCTCACCAATAAATCCACACTTTTATGAGATTTCTATGGCAATAAAATCTCAGTACTACAGATATCACCAATTTACAATTTGTAGTGGTTCAAACAGTGGCAGAGTTGAAATGCTCACTTCATCTTTGTGAAATTAAAGGTAAAATGAGATCACAAATCAACACGGATATTTAATTTACTTGAGAGTAACTTTTCAAAGACTCAAGAAATATCTGCTATGCAAAACTGACACCCTCTTAACCTCTTCACTTAATTAGGATCCTCACCAACAGATTACCTTTTGAAAATACTCTAATTAGTTTATAATACAGTATATGTATGTATGTGTGTGTATTTATAAAATACTGAATACAGATAACAACCTGGAGTGTGTCTACTGTCTTCTCAATATTTCTAACCTCATGAGTTTCTTTTTTTTAAATGCAAATAACACATATTTTTGCCTCATGATCTCATCTGCAGAATATAACTTCTATCTGACAAGATACATTTATTTCTCAGATAGGTGATAATCCTAAACATTGATGGAAAGGGGGGAAAGTTAATTTTTCAAAGGGGTTTTAAAAACAATGGATATGACAATGCTTGGGAAAGTGTGAACTACTTCTACAAATATGAAGTAACAGCTGTAACCACCGAACTTTCTGGGTGGTACATCAATCATGACTACAAACTACTGATGGGTAAAGTAGCCAATTTATACTTCTTCTCTATCATCGCAGAGTCAGGAATAATTTAAAAATCACATTAGTTTATCCTATTATTGCTTCTGGTGCCCTACTTGCCAATACTTTTTTTTCTCCCCAAATTAAAAGTATTCTAATTGGACAGAGGAGATCTTGACATCAAACCATACCTTGTTCGCTAGGTTCTGACTGAGACTTTCTGACAGTAAGGTCCAGAGGTGAGTCTTGGTCAGCCATGAGAAGTTTGCTGAGCACAGGGTTCTGAGTAGTTGCAGCCGTGGGAGAGGTGGTGACTGGAGATGCTTTCAGCAGGCTTTGGTTCTTTGTGCTATTGGGCTGGCTGGGGTCCTGAGTAGAGCTATTTTTTGAGGTATATTCAGCAGCAAATTGTTGGATCATTCGCTGCATGATCTCACGGGCCACTAGGGGAATATTGGGGTCGGAGACCCAGGGACTGTCTGTAAACAAAGATTTATTTACTTTTAAAGTGGGACAATGTACTAAAAAGAGACAGCTTTCAAGCAAACAAAATTTCATTTTATTTTTTTTCTTAAAATGCAATATCCTAAAAATAGTATTCCCTCTTAGAGTTATATTTTTAATCTCCAGGCTTATAAAAGTTGCAGATTTTTAAAAATAAAATTTTAATAAAATTATTTCTAAACACCACCCCCACCCCCGATTATGAAGTCAAATAAAGGGATAACCAATAGTATATCTTATGGGCAAGAATCACTTACCTGATACAGAAATCCCAAAACCCTTTTTAAATGAAATAATTACTCCCCTGTTTACCACCTATAGATTACATCTGGTTTCCCCTAGATCTTTCCTCAACCATAGCTTCCTATATAATTGAAGAATGGAATGCTTAGTTCATGAGGCTTAATTTACTTTCTGCTAAAAGTCTGAAGGCATATCAAGATTATAAAGGAGATAATATTAAGATTCATGATCGGCTAGGGCAATAGTTGTCACACTTTAATATTCATGAAAATCACTTTGAGGGCCTGTAAAAACAGATTGCTGGGTCCTATCTCCAGAGTTACTGATTTAGCAGTTCTAGAGTGAGCTCAGGAACTGGCATTTCTAACAAGTTTCTAGATACTGCTGGTCAGGGGACCACACTTTTAGATGCTCTGCGCTGAGTTTAAATGCCAAATCTCAAAAGCCTAAGACCATGTACTTTTCATAAGTTCTTTACACTCTACCAACCACTGAACACCATAGATAGGGAAGCAATAAAACAAACATCTAAATTATCAATTTCTAGTCAATGTTAATTTAAAAATAAAGACCATATGAATTCATTAACTCATAAAACTTTCAGCACTGGAAGAGTCCTTGAAAGTAAAATAAGATGGAAAATGCTTTGTGTAAATATATTACCATCACATCTCTCTCATTACCACGCTATCAGGGAGACTAAACGCTTTTTGAGAAAAGCAGAGATTATGTTTGTTTACCCCTGTATACTCAGCACCTAATCTTGGTGTAAAGTACTCATACATTCATATTAGTTGAGTAATAAATGGATCAATCAAATCAATCAATAAATAGTTCTTAAAAAAAAACAATAAATGAGACAAATGTGATCTAAAGAGTAAGTGGCCTCTTCAGATCTGTACAGATGGCTAGTGGCAGACCCTTGATCAAAATGCTCCACCGTGACCTTTACACTTCCTTCCCACACTTCCTAGGCTTTAGAAGATGGGTCTCAGAAAACCTGAGTTTCCTTGCTCTTTTAAAGATTAACCATAGAAGGTCAATTACTTTACCTATAATATTTTGGAGCTGTAAGGAACTTTGATTTAGTCAGCAAAACCGACTAATAGCTATTAATATCTAAAATCACCACAAAAAACAAACACATTAAAATCACACAGGACTTCCAAGAACAATTTTTTTTCTGAAGGACAATATTCAGGATCAGAAGATAGTCATAAAGTCAGAATATTTATTTAATTCTCTGGAGTTTAACGAGGTTTGCTCTACCAATAATAACATTTCTGTTCTATTAAGAAGGATTTTTAACCTTAAGTTTCCTCTCTATAAATAGAGACTATGAGCATGCTAGATGGTTTAAGGATAAAGGTATTCAACTAGGTAAGGTTCAGAAGTTACTACAATCACTGACAATGGTTCCTTAAATGTTTTAATAAACATTTTTAGCCATACAGTGCTTTTTTCAATCTCTCTACCCACTGGGTTTTCTTATCAATATTTCTTTCTATTTAAGATCCATTTTTTTCTTGCACAGCATACAATCCTCTGAATGACTGTATATAATTTAATGTTTTAATGTTATTGTATCTTTGTATCCTCTGAAAAGTTGGATAATATATAATAAAGAAAGCTTCCAAATAGGAAGCAAAATGAAGTAATTTATGAGATGTCTGTGTTTAACTAGATTAATAAATATTACAGAGACTTGTAAAGAGTCAGAGATTTTAGGATAAAGACCATAAATTGCTACCTTTGAGCTTTAAATGCCTGCAGCATATTTTGCCTCTTTATTGAATAACTAATATAATCAAGAAACAATTCATGTTTACGAATTGATGACATCTCTGCCATCTGAATTTCTATGTCTTTTGAAAGTTTCTTGAACACATTTCATTCTTTCATTTACTTAAAACACAATATCTATAAACCTAGCCATGCTTAGGGGAACATGCACAATTGAGTCAAATAAAAACAACAAATCAGGTCAAAGTTAAAACTACAGAAAAACATGTGAATGCTACATCATAGCCACCTGTTATGTTTTTAAAATGTAAACCTAACTTTTAGGAAAGTGTCAAATTTTCTGAGACAACTGACAAAGCAAGCTGAAAAGAAATGATTATGACAGCTGTATAAGGTTTATTGTTCTTAAACTGGAATTTATTTATAGAGTCCATACCACAAAAGCCTACTTTTATTTGCATCTAATGTTTCTACCTAGCTATATATTACCTGTTTATACTCCATTATTTAAAACATACAATTTGCAATACTTGGAAACAAAGGACTAAATCCAAATACCTGAATTATTTATTAAAAACAAAATATTCTCCTCAGATTAAACTGCCTGTTATATCTCTGGATACTTAACATTTTTGGTATTAATTTGAAGACTACTAATGCCCATCTTTGAGACATTTCCAAGAGGATTAATAAAATATCTAAAAATAACAATATTAATACATAAAGGGGAAACTTCCAACTGCAAAGCAATAGTTCTTTTTCTGAGCATCATATGCCAGTAGACAGACAAATATACAAACTTAACTTTACATACAATTTCAGAGGATTCTCATCTCTCAAGACTGATTCCAAGGTAAGAATTCCTCTCCAAAAGGGTATGTGCCCCAAACTAAATTTCTAAATAAGAAAATTTACAAGAATTTTAACCTAAGTTATACCTACATGACAAAGGGATGGGACTAGTAGAGAAGCAGGTTAGACTTCTCTTCATCTGCTTGTGATTAACCTCATTAACTCCCTCTAAGCAAAGACTGGATGACAAGTGCTTCCTCCATGTAAATTAGGAAGAGGAGTTCCTCTTTTCAGATAATGCATTTTCCTGCAGCATTAGACCCATGACTCAGTAAACATCCTAAAGGAGAGGAGTAGCAGAGAAGCTGGAAAAATATTTTATTTAGTTAATAAACTGAAAGAACTGATCTATCAGTCATTTATACGTTAAATGTGAGTTACTTTAATAAAATAATCAAAAGTTCATAAAACTAACATTTTGAACATAATTTTGGAATCAGGGTACTTTATGGAAATGGTATTGTGAGCATGGAAGCCTTGGCTGGGAGCTTTAGGTGAGAGCGTACTAGAGGATATTAAAAGAGAAGTGAGAAGTACTAAAAGATTTAATTTTACCTGGGGATCTGATGGAAGAAGAAAAAAAAGTGCCTCTGGAAACAAAAATCTTATGTATTCCTTAATTTCATGTCACTTCACCTCATACTCCCTTTTGAAAATATTGATCACATTAACCAAAAGCTCAGCTGGTCTCCAAGTGTAACCAACCGATTAGAATCTGCATTATCAGACTTTTAACTAGTGTACAGGCAAAAATCACCCCTCAAACTTCGGAAAGAAGAAGGGAATTTCCAAAGGAATGAGAGGTGTAAACTAGAACATGTGAAGAAATATTAAAGAAAGTGGAATCACTGAGTCTGCTGAAGATGAAATAAGGATATTCAGCATTATCAGAAGTTTGTAAAAAACTTCGTTAGAGCCTATCATAGTAACCTCCATCTTGGAACTAGAGGGACGGCATAACTAAGGAATACAAATTCATTTAGAAAGAATTTCTCTAATTTTAATAATTTAAATTTTTTTAGTAAAACAAGGCTGTATTCAAGGAGAAAAAAAGTTTGCAAATCTAATTTTCAGATTAAGTTTTGTATTTTTTTTCTCCAAATGAAATTTCAGTGAGGAATTACTAAAATTTTACAGTTTGCTTTATGATTATCAGTGGCTAAAACAGTGACTTTTTTTTTTTTTTTGGCTGCTCTGTGTGGCTTGCAGGATCTCAGTTCCCTGATCACGGAATGAACCTGGGCCACGGCAGTGGAAGCCTGGATTCCTAACCACTAGGCAACCAGGGAACTCCCAACAGTGACTATTTATGTAAGAAAATTTGTCTAACAAAATAAAGAACTACTGAGACCATACAATTTTCACAGTTTCATAACAATTTTAAGAATTATTTAACTAAATCTTACATGGCACCATCACTGCAGAGCAAAAAGGAGGGAGAGGGGTTGCTTCACCTTATTCCAAATTTAACTTGACCAAAGGAATATAGAGAATTATAAAATATACTATAAAGAAAAATGTTTTTAAAGGTAATTCTTTTTTAAAATGACATTGAAATTAAGGAGACTAAGATAAGACAAGCAGATGCTAAATGTCATTCTTCACTGGAACCAACCTTTTCTACAAAAGACTGCATTGAGGAACTCTTCTGCTTGTCTCTCGAATCGAATGATTTTTGCTTGCTCTCGTTTAAGCAGAGCTTCTTGCCCAGCTCCCGAAGCTGGTTCATCCAGACCGACTAAGTGTCCCTGCAAAAATATTTGGTGAAATATTTGCACAAAAATCTTTCCCCATTCAATATCAAAAGCACAGATCCAAAATCAAAGACAAATGTTAGTAACAGATAAGACAAATCATTTTAATACAATTAAAATATTTTAAACCTTCAGCATAATATTTATCTCCAAAAAAGTACAAAAACAAACTGAATAGAAAAATATGCCTTGGGTGTTTTTATCCATGTTTTTTGATTATGAGTTTTGTTTAAATTTATAGGTTAACTCTAATTGAACTATAATTACTAAAGGGAAAATTTCTTTGAGTATTCAAATACATCGGTTCTTATTACACTACAGCAACAGTTTATAGACAACCCAACTCAGATAAAAAGATATCTTAAACACCAAATCTCATTTGACAATCATGTTTGCCCTCCTAGTATATTTTCTCTAGACACAAAACAAACATTTTAAAAGGGCCATTAGGAGGGAAAACTCAAAAATAATGCACCTGAATTCCTAATTCTGTCCCTAGAGTACTATTTTATAAATGATAACTTTCGAATCTTTAGTGGGTTGTGAAATTAATAGGTCAAAACTAGCACTAGAAGAAAAAAACTGAAAAACAATGCACTGCATTATAAGAGTTAAATAGTTCAGTATCTTAAGGGTAAAAATTTTATATATATATATATGTTTGCAATATAAAAATTTTATATATATATGTTTGCAAAATAAATAAATAAATATATATATATATATATATGTTTGCAATATAAAAATGTGTGTCCTAATCACAAAGTTTCAAAATGCTGCACTAGACGACTCCCAGAATATGCTCTCAGACTGCAGGAGCACTGGACTAGGCTGACAAAGCTTTACACTTACTTCCACCCTTGTAGCTAATGAACAAACAGGAAACTATGATAGTAGAATATAAGAGTATGAAGAAAAAGTACATCTTTTAAGAGTTCAAGTGCATATAATTTTCTTCATTGCAATGTATCAACACATGCATATACTTATACCATGAAAAACTTAAAAGTGCTCTAAATAAGAAAATGGGACATACCTTGGCACAATGAAAAGGAAGTAAACAAGATACCGAAGGCATGTTACAATCCACAAATGATTTCCTCAAAAATTTTAAATACACCCAATGATATCTGCAATTGGTTTTCTATGATTTCCCCATCACCGGACTGTGTCAACAGTGCAATCAAAATATGCATTTTGCAAAGATACATTCAGCATCAATTATATATTGTAAATAGTTCACTATGAAGAACTCTCGCACACTCAAATTAAAACAGTGATCCCTTAATATTTCCATGTAAGACATATTAAGTTTGCCACATAATTAGTTTAAAATTTTTTAAACAAAATACTTTAAATGTTATGAATCATTACACAAACCTCTATTATAGTTGTATTTGCCAACATTCTCTTCTATGGATTAAAGAAATTATTAAGAAAGTAACTTTTAAAAATGAATCACAAAAAATAATCTAAGTCTGATACAGATTTAACATTTAAAATGTAACAGGAACAGGTATTACAGAGAGTTCGATAAAATCCTCATTTACATTATACTTTAATGCCACTTCATTGTTTACTGATTTTCAAAAATCAGACATTACATGGCACAACTATACTTAAGTCTTTAGCCCTACATTCAGTCAGTGTGGTCAGACTTTGAACAGAATATCTATACTTAAACTATGTTTAATGTAGCATTCAGGCTACTTTCTAACCTAAATCAACACAGGGCAACTAACCTAGCATTCAATAAGGCAGTTGCTACATATTCTTTATTGAACCAAACACCAATTTATCAACTTGTACTCTGAAATATACAGCTTACTTTTAGTTGGTTCCTAATAATCACAGTCACATCTATTCATTTTGTTTTTAAACAGTTTTACTGAGATATAATACACACACCATAGAATTCACCCATTTAAAGTAAAGTCAATGCTTTTTTAGTATATTCACATAAGTGTGGAACCATCACCATAATCTAACCTTAGAACATTTTTGTATCCCAAAAGGGAACCCTGCACCCAGTAACAGTCACTCCTCATTCTCCCAACCTTGGTCAACCACTGTATTATTTTCTGTCTCTATAAGACTTAACTAATTCTGGAAATTTCACATAAATGGAATTATACAATACTTGGTTTTTTGGTGACTCAGTTCTTTTTCCTAGAATAATATTTGCAAGGTTCATCCAAGTTGTAACATATATCAGTATTTACTTCCTTTTTACTGCCAAATAACATTCCGTTCTAAGGATATACAACATTTTATCCATTCATCAGCTGACGAACTTTTTTGGGTTGTTCCTACTTTTTGTCTACTGTGATATGAATAACACTGCTTTTAATATCTGTGTACAAGTTTTTCTGTGGATATATATTTTCATTTCTCTTGGATATATACTTAGGAGTGGAATTTCTGGATCATATGGTAACTATGTTACTGTTTTGAGGAAGTGTCAAACTATGTTCCAAAGTAGCTGCACCACTTTATATTCCCAACAGCAATGAGGATTCCAATTTCTCTACATACTCATGAACATTTGTTATTTTTTTGATTACACCATCCTAATATACGAGAAGTGGTATCTCATGATTTACATTTGCATTTCCCTAATGACTACTGATGTTAAGCACCTTTTTGTGTGCTATTGGCCAAATATCTCCTTCAGAGAAATGTATACTCATACAGTTTACCCAGTTTTTTTTTTTTTTTTTTTTTTTGCGGTACGCAGGCCTCTCTCACTGTTGTGGCCTCTCCCGTTGCTGAGCACAGGCTCCAGACGCGCAGGCTCAGCCGGCCATGGCTCACGGGCTTAGCCGCTCTGAGGCACGTGGGATCTTCCCGGATCGGGGCACAAACCCATGTCCCCTGCATCGGCAGGCGGACTCTCAACCACTGCGCCACCAGGGAAGCCCTTGCCCAGTTTTTAATTGGGCTATTTATCTTTTTATTGTTGAGCTGTAAGAATTCTTGATACATTCTGGATACAAGTCCATTATCAGACATATAATTTGCAAATATTTTCTCCCGTCCATAAGCTTTCTTAACACTTCATTGATGCTACTGTTTAGAAGTACAAAAAAGGTTTTAATTTTAATGAATTCCAATTTGTCTATTTTTTCTTTGTTATTTGTGCTTTTGGTATTGTATCTAAAAAACTAGTGGTTAACCCATGGTCGTGAAGATTTACTCCAATGTTTTCTTAAAATTTTATCGTTTTAGGACTTACTTTTGGATCTATAATCCATTTCAACTAAATTTTTCTGTATGGTATAAGAAGGGGTCCAACTTCCTTTGTGAAAAATCACTGGCCATAAATTTTACTTCTGGATCTCAGTTCTATACCATTGATCTCAATACATCTGTCCTTATACCAGTAACACACTATGTTGATCATTATAGTTTTGTAGTAAGTTTTGAAATTGGGAAGTGTGAGTCCTGCCAATGTATTCTTTTATAAGATTGTTTTGGCTATTCAGGGTCTCCTGAATTTTCATATGAATTTTAGGATCAACTTGTCAATTTCTGCAAAGAAACTGGCTAGGGTCTTGACAGGGAATGCACAGATCATCTGGGAGAAAATGCCGTTTTCATAACATTGAGACATCCAATCCATGAACACGGGATGTCTTTCCATTAATTAAGATCTTCTTTAATTTCTTTCAACAGTGTTTTGTCATTTACAGTATATGGATCTTCCACTTTTTGTTACATTTATTCCTAATATTTTATTTTTTAAAGCTATTGTAAATGGAATTTTCTTAATTTCTTGTTTAATTTCTTGTTTCATTGCTAATGTATAGAAATACAACTGTTCTTTTAAAATGTTGTATTCTGCTACTCTACTGAACTTGCTTATTAATCTAATAGTGTTTTGTAGATTTCTTAGGATTTTCTATACACAGTATCATGTCATCTGCAAATACAGATACTTTTACTATTTCTTTTACAATCTGGATAACTTTGGTTTCTTTTTATTGCTTAACTTTCAAAGATAGAACTTCTTGTAAAACGCCGAATAGAGAAATGATGAGAGTAGACATCCTTGTCCTGTTCCTGATTTTAGGGAGAAACTGTCAGTCTTTTATTATTAAGTACCATGTTAGCTGTGTAGTTTCGTAGGTCAAGTAGAGGAAGTTCCCAGCTATTCTAGTTTGTCGGGCGTTTTCATGATGAAAAGGTGCTGGATTTGGCCAAGTGCTTTTTGGGGAGGCATCTATTGAGATGATCATGTGATTCCTGCCACTTATTCTATTAATACATTGCATTACATTAATTGATTTTGGGGTGTTGAACCAACCTTGCATTCCTGAGATAAATCTCACTTAATAATGGTGTATAATAGCTTTTATATGTTGCTGGATTTGGTATGCTAATATTGTGTTAAGGATTTTTGGTGGTGATACTGGTGTGTAGTTTTACGGACTAGTGATATTGATCTGTAGTTCTGTTTTTTTGTGTCTTTGCCTGGTTTTGATTTTCAAATAATACTGGTTTCACAGAATGGGGAAATCTTCCTTCTTTATCTTAGACAAGTTTGTGAAGAAATGGTATTAATTCTTTTAAAAATATCTGGTAGAAATCACCAGTGAAGACATCTAGCCATAGGCTTTTCTTTTTTGAAAGTTTTAAAATGGCTAATTCAATCTCTACTTGTTCTAGGTCATATTAATTTCCTAGGGCTACTATATTATCACAAACTGTACTCTCTCGAAGCTCTGGAGTCTCGAAGTCTAGGCTCCTTCTGAAGGCTCTGCGAAGAGTCCTTCCTTGCCTCTTCCTAGCTTCTGCTGGTTTCCAGCAGTCCTTGTTGTTTCCTGGTTTGTGACAGAATAACTCCAATTTTTTCCTCCATCTTTATATGCCCTTCTTCTCTGTTGTGTGTGTCTGTGTTTCCAACTCTCTCTCCTTATAAGGATACCAGTTATTGGATTTAGGGCCCACTTGAATCCGGTATAACTCCATCTTGACTTCATTACATCTGCAAAGACCCCATTTCCAAGTAAGGTCATGTTCACAGATACCAGGAGTTAGAACTTCAACATTATCTTTTTGGGGGGACACAATTCAACCTGCAACATACGTCTGATCAGATTTTGTTTCTCCTCAAGTCAGTTTCGGTAGTTTGTGTCTTTCTAGGCATTTACACTGATTTCATCTAAATTATCTAATATTTTGCATACATATTATCAACAGTATTCCCCTTATAATCCTTTTTATTGTTGTAAGGTTAGTAGTGGTCTCTCCTATATTGCTTGTAATTTACTAATTTGAATCTTCTTTTTATCTTGCTCAGCACTAAAGATTTATCAATTTTATTGATCTTTTCATAGAACCAACTTTTGGTTTGATGACATTCTTTATTTTACTATTTCGTTTATTTCTGCTCTACTCATGTCCTTATTTCTGCTTATTTATGATTTAGTTTGCTCTTCTTTTTCTAGACCCAAGGTGGACAGTTAGGGTATTGATTTGAGATCTTTTTCATTTAATGTAGGCATTTGTAGCTATAAATTACCTTTTAAGCACTGCTAGCTATATCTCCTAAGTTTTGGTATGCTTTGGTTTTGTTTTTATCCATCTCAAACTATTTTCTAATTTCCTTTGTGATTTCTTCTTTGATCTATTGGTTATTTAGAAATGCTTAGTTTGATTTCCACATATTTGTGAATTCCTCACATTTCCTCTGTAACTGATTTCTAATTTCATTCCACTGTGATTGGAAAACATACTTTGTATAATTGCAATTCTTTAAAATTTATTTTTTTTTATGTCCCAGCACATGGTCTCTCCTGGAAAGTGTTTCATGTGCACTTGAGAAGAATGAATATTTTGCTCTTATTGGGTGGAGTGTTCTATAGATGTCTGCTAAGTTTAGTTGATTCATAGTGTTGTTCAAGTCTTCCATCTTTGTTGATCTTCTGCCTAGATGCTCTATCCATTACTGAAAGTGGGCTATTGATGTGTCCAACTATTATTGTTGAATTGTCTATTCCCCCCTTCAATTCTGTAGCATTTTGCTTCATGCATTTTGGGGCTCTGTTGTTAGAAGACAATACATTTATAGTTATAGACTGGCCCTTTTCTCATTAGAAAATGTCTTTCTTTATCTCTAGTTCCCCAGCAGTGCGCAGCCTCTGACTGCAGTTCTCAGTGGATGCTATCTTGAGCATGCACAGT
The DNA here is from genome assembly GCF_951394435.1 of Stenella coeruleoalba. NCBI lineage: Eukaryota > Metazoa > Chordata > Mammalia > Artiodactyla > Delphinidae > Stenella > Stenella coeruleoalba. The sequence goes on from NC_137162.1 coordinate 30,688,109, forward strand.
CTCTCTGTCCACCAGGAATAACTATGAATTTAGCTCTTTGGCAGTTTTTTTTCTTGGGTCTCTCCTTTATAAGCTTCTGGTTGATCTGCCTATAGCGGTGTCACAAACCCAGCTGTTAGTCTCTACTAACTGTTATACTGTTTTTGCCACACCCTGGGGCATAAATTGCATTCAGTCTGATCCAATAAGAGTGGAGCCTCATTGCAGGGGCAGGGTGTTGCCAGCATTTGAGGCTTGCTCCAACCCCAGGAGGGCACTTCCTCTTTTTCCTGGTTCTCTCTTTTAAACTTCTAACTTGTCTGCTATTTCACTTGTTGCTATTAGTATCATGGAGCTACCAGCCTCCTTTTAACTGTTCACCACAAAGATCTTCATTATTTTCAACATCTTTTCGCAAGCTCTGCTCCAAATAAAGTCAGTCTCCTTGGGAGAGCTACAGAGTTATGTTTTTAAGGCCTGCCTCTCCCTTAGGAAGAACCTTTGTGCCACTCTGCACAGGAACTGGGGGCTGCGACAGTGACCCAATTCTCTCAGAGTAACATCTGTGCTCTATGAGTGGGGGTGCTGGATGACTTGCCTCTCCTGGATGGAACTTCTGCGTTATGAATGAGGCCTGGCCCAGCAACTGGGGCCTACTATTCTCAGCCTGCTGTGCCTAGAGTAGACTTCCACTCACAGTAAAGGCTGAGTGAGGGAAGGGGGCCCTTACAGGCCTTTTGACCTCGCCTGCCTGCATGAAGGCTACTGCAACAAGAATCTAGAGTGTATAAAAGAGGCCCACAGTCTGCCCCTCCGGTTCAGAGTAGAGTGTCCCTCAAACTGAGCTCAGGGAAGTGGGTGGGAGTGGGTCATGGCTCATATGTCACTGACTCTTGTTCTTACTGAGATTTACTAGATTTTTTTTTTTTGAACAAATGATTCTCCATTTACTGTATGCCCTTAAGATAATTATTCCCTGAGTTCAAATAATTATTTTAAAATAATTTCACCAGTTAAATAGTTGTTTTGATTAAAATAATCCTAACCAAATAATAACCAAAAGATGAAAAATATACCACAAAACCATACACTCTTTTCAAGTGCATCTCACCAACTTAAAAATTTATAGCAATGGTGCATAAACAAAATGCAGCTCATCCTCCCTCACTGTACTTAAGTACACCAAAATTAGTCAACAAGAACAAAAAAGTTCCTATGACACAGAGCTAAAAAAGCTAATACAATAGTCAGAGGATAGGAAGTTAAAACAATTCATGTCATTTCCCCTCCCTCATACATGAATTCTAAAAAGAATCATTATGTATGGTGTGGCAAAAAACAACAAAATGATGTGACATACTCTTCTGTAAATAAAAAGCCACTGTTCTTTTGCATTTATTATCCCTATTTATTAAACAAGTTCTTGGCCCAGAACTAAATAGGAATAAAGCTTGAGATCAGAACTGGAATTTATATCACCTACAAGTTGCTTCCTTCACGATTCAGGAATTGGTCTACCTAGACTGGTTGGTTCATAGCCAGAGGTGATTCTGTCATATCAGAATCTACTGTGGGCTTCTTAAAAGCATACATGCCTAGAACATACTCCCAGAGCTTTTGATTCTGTACCTCTGGGGTAGGGAGTAGTCGTTATGTTTTTTAAATGCTCTCTCTGAAAACTGAAAAAAAGCATCATCGGTATCATACTTTAAAAATTATTACATATTTATAAAAAGTCTTTGTATTTGGGAAGGCAAACTCCACTTGTTATTTATATTTTCCAAAATGTCCTGGTTATTCTAGCTTTATTCTTTCAGACTGCATTTAAAATCACTCAGTCAATTCTGTTCCCACCACCACCAGCTCTCCAAAGAAGACGTGTTTTGATCTGAATAGGATTATATTTAGAAAGTAATTCAGGAAGAAGTAACATCCTTAAAAATATTCAGTCTTCTCTTTTAGGAACTGCTTTACATTTATTTTAAAATTTAATGAATCTCAAAATTCTGTTGTTTATTCATATAGTTCCCACATATTTATTATTTTACATTTTTACTGTCATGAAAAGAATGTTTATTTTCTAACTGCTAGCGCTGGCAAAATGAAGAATGTGTGCATATGTGCATGTAAAACGTAAAACTTAATTCTGTATACGGCTTTCAGGGGAAAGTGTAGGCCGTCTGTCTCCAGTTGCTATGTTCTCTGGTAGCCTCACCAGTTTATGTCAATTTTCCAACATCCTTTTAAGGGAGCTGTGAGAGTGGTAGGGAGAGGTAGAGGAAAAGGGAGCTGCAGCGAGTCGTCAACACTTTGTGGTCTAATGACTCATCACCCAAAGCAGAAAAAAGATATACTGAATGGGCTGAGATCTTCAACCAGAAAAGACCTCCAATTCTTTCTTAAGCTTTTGGTTATCTCAAACTATATAATCCATGTAATATATTCTTTTATCTTTTACTACTTTTTGGGGAATGGCAAAGAAACAAACATCCAAAAGATGCTTCCAAATAAGTTTACAACTTTTCTCAACAACTTAAAGTACTATCTCTCTGTACTACTAGAAATGCTGAAGAAAATTCTTCAGGCTGAAGGGAAATGACACTACAAAGTTAAGAGAAATCAGAGATGATGTGAATAAAGAGGAGATAAACCATGATCATAAACTGGAAGGCTCAATATTGTTAATGTGACAGTTATCTCCAAACCGATCTATAGATTCAGTGCAATCCTAATCAAAATTCTAAAGGGCTTTTTTTTTTTTAAGAATAAGCTAATTTTAAAATTTATATAAAAGGTCAAGGATCTAGATTAGCAAAGCAAGTCTGAAAAAGAAAGCAAAGTTAGGGGATTCATACTACTTGATTTCAAGATATAAAGATATAGCAATCAAGACACTGTGGTATTGATGTAAGGATAGACATACAGTTTAATGGCACAGGACAGAGCTCAGATATACACCTACATGTATATGATCAACTGACTTAAAGATGCCAAAGTAATTCAATTTGGAGGGGGAGAGGAGCTCTTTTCAACAAATGGTGCTAGAACTGGATTATCTTACAGAATATAATAAGTCTCAACACTTAACTCACACACCATATACAGAAATTAACTAGAAATGGATCATAAATCAAAATGTAAGAGTTAACATTACTAAACTTCTAGAAGAAAATATGCAATTTTCCTGTGTTTGATATTGGATTAGGCAAAGATTTCTTCAACAGGACAAAAAACCATGAATTTTAAGAGAAAAAACCGGCAAGGGGTTTTAGACAGAATATAATTTTTTTTAAAACAGCTAAAGGTTTTACAATGTTTCACATGGGTATGTATAGAGAAAGATGCTCAACATCACTAGTCATCAGGGAAATGAAAATTAAAATCACAATGAGATACTACTACAGACCAACCAGAATGGCTAAAGTTTCAAAATGTTGTCAAAATGTGGAACGTTGGAACTCCCAATACATTGCTGATAGAAATGCAAAACATTTCAGACATTTTGGTAAAACGTATGATAGTATTTCATAGGGTTAAATATGCAATTACAATACTACCTGGTAATTCCAATTCTAGGTATTTATCCCAGAGAAATGAAAATATATGCCCAAAGACTATGTGAATAAGCCTAACAGTCAACATCTGGAAACAATTCAAAGTCTATTAAAAAAATGAATGGATAAACAAATAGTGGCATATCCATGCTACAGAGACCTACTCAGCAACAAAAAGGAACAAAATCAGGAATGAATATTTTAAAATTGTGCTAAGTGAAAGAAGTCAAAACCGAAAGACTACATATCTATAATTCCTATTATAGAAAATTCTAGAAAAAAACTACAGTGATTGCCTAGGTCTGTAGGTCCAATAAAGGGATTGACTACAAAGGGGCATGAGAAAACGTTTTAAGGTGAGGAAACTGTCCTGTACCTTGACTGTGCTGGCAGTTATCAACTGTATACAATTACCAAAATCCATTAATCTGTACTCTAAAATGGATTTATTTTATTGTGTATAAATATTACCTCAATAAAAATAATTAAAAATAGGTTTAGGGTATTAAAGATGCTAGATACTGAATGTATCACTGAATTGTGACTCCTGAACTAACATCTGAAATCAAAGAAATGATTTTTACTTACATTTTCAGAGTCACAAAGAAATGTGACACATTTTCAAAAACTCATGTGAATATCTTTCTCCTCAAGCAAGCATACTTTTAGGTTAAAAAACAGTATCTTTTACTTGCCATCTACTTCTTTGCATAGTATTCTGAATAGGTATGTCAGTGGCCATAAATTGCTGGTATTTTGATTTTTTTTGCTTTATCCTTAGATATAAATGAAGATAAGGAGGCTGATTATTGCCCAACATCTGGTCTTTGTTAATGAAGCTGTATGTAGATTGGACAAAAAAGTAGGTGTATACGTTAACAGTTCCTCATCAAAGGAACCAGATTCTCCCTACGAAAATGGAATCCAGTACTGGAACACAGAAAAGACCCAAAATGAACCCAAAATATCCTGTACCAGAAAGTAAGAAAGGGTTCAAAAAATGATGGGGACATGTCAAAAATGACATAGGTTAACTTGAAGGGGTTCCCACTAACCAGATCTCAGACACTAGATGATAACCTATTGAATAGAATAAGAATCTTGACTCCAAACAAATAGAGGGAAAGAGAAAGCTTTTCCTCACAGTGTAAAGCCAACTAAACAATGTGAAAGAAATAACGGAGTTAGAAAGATCACTATTTTCAAATAATTGGAAAAATAACTTATTCCAGCAAGAAACTACCATCAATACTAAAACTGAAATGATGGAAGTTTGATGAGGAAAAAAATACATTGTCTCAACTTATCTGTGTACAAATTACTTATTAATCACAAGGGGAAAAACAGTAACATTTCAGTGGACAAACCCAGTGGACATCAACCTTGCCAAGGTTAACATCACCTACTAAACTGACAAGAACACATCACTTACTTAATATTCTTGCTAAAAGATCATGACCTGAATTTAATCATGAACTAACAATCTGAAAACCTAAATTGAGAGACATTCTACAAAATGAATGACGTGCACTCTTCAAAAATGTAAATGTCACTAAGAAATAAAAGGCTGAGGAACCATCTAGTTCAAAGGAGCCTAAAGAGTAGTGAAAATCAAATTCAATGAGTGATCTTAAATTGGATTTTTGGACTAAAGGAGTGGGTAAAAAACTATTAAAGTAATTGGGACAATTGGTAAAATTTAAACGAGATTCATAGATTAGATATATATCAAAGTAACTTTCCTGATTTTTGGTAACTGTACTGTGTAGTTAAGTAAGTGGATATCCTTATTCTTAGGAAACAGAGAAATAAACATGAAAATATTTAGGAGTAAAGAGGTATGAAGGGTATGATGCCCATAATTGGGACAATTGGTAAAATTTAAACGAGATTCATAGATTAGATATATATCAAAGTAACTTTCCTGATTTTTGGTAACTGTACTGTGTAGTTAAGTAAGTGGATATCCTTATTCTTAGGAAACAGAGAAATAAACATGAAAATATTTAGGAGTAAAGAGGTATGAAGGGTATGATGCCCATAACTTATTCTCATGTGGTTCAGGAAAATGTGTGTGTGTGTTACATGTAGTATCTATGACAGAGAAAGAATGAGAATGAATTAATAAGGCAAATGTGGCAAAATGTTAAATGGTGATTGGCACATGAAAATTTCTGTGCTATTCTTTTAACTTTTTTATAAATGTGAAATTATTTGAAAGTTAAAAGTTTAAAAAAGTAGGTTGGACAAATGCTGAATCTTACTTTTCTTCTACAAGCCAAATCTCCCTTGTTCCTCTCCCACCCTCTTCTCTATAATCCTAGCTGTTCTGCCATTAAATTATATTTGCTTGTGTTGTTGCTCTGATACACAGTTAGAGGAAGAATAACAAAGAGAATAGTAAGTAGGATATGGAAGTTAAAAACTTTCAGCATTCTCTTAATCTCAACAACCTGATGAAGATATTCAAAACAGAGTAAAACATTTTCTGTCAAGGGCCAGATGGTAAATATTTTAGGCTTTGCAGGCCACATACAGTAACATCTCTTTTTTCCCCCTCCAAAACCACCTCTTTAAGCTTGCAGACATTACAAAAACAGACTGTGGGCTGGATTTGGAAATAGGTCACAGCTTTCTGACCCCTGATAGAATTATTAAATTTCTCTAAGAACTATACAAAAGTAGCTCTACTGATCCCTGAAAATAGCAAGGACATTACTGAATAAATGAAGCAACAAAATTATATCGGCATGGTAGTTAGTTCTCAGGGCAATAAACAGTTAATAAAGTTAAACTTTAAACAAAAAATAAAGATTAACATTTCTTAAAGTTTCTTTTGTAACTCTAAAGTTTATCACCTTTGAGTTTGGGTTGGGGGGATAAGAATGGGGAAGGTCACTTACATAGCTGCAGATTTTCTTTTTAAGAGATAATACCTCAAGAAAGGAAACAAAAGAAAAAATAAGTTTCACCTGGGAAAGGTAAAATGGTCTATATTTAAGAAGTGTGATACAAAACTGAAGGGGTGACATTTTAGAGCTGTTCCTGTTTGAATTCAAGACCATTCCCACGCTGTACTGGGATTCTCCAAATTTAAATGGTATTTTTAAAAAATTCACACCATATAGTATAGAAAATCTGGGAATTAGAAGCATATGTATGCATGCAGGTTTTGTAATAATTATGTTAGAAAGGCCTATGTGAGTAGAACATGAGCCTATAGCTATAGTCATGTCCGCTACCCATGGCTTACTGACATTTCAAGCAATGAGCTAAAAAGAGCTGACAAGATGCAACTCATTGATTTAAATACCACTCTCCTATGTCTTATTATTTTAAATGCCAGCAAGTCTTAGGGAAAATGGCTCCACCATGTTAAATGCTTATACTCTTTAAGGTCAGTTACCTAAAAAGAAACCTTCTTACTTCATGTAAATTATTACTTTTTACATTAACCAAGTATGAATTGTTGTGCTTAATACAATGTTTACTGTATGTCAACGTTACCTTCAATTTTGTTAAGCAGACCAACAGGTTAAAGAATAGGAAAACAACAAAGTTTGAAGCCTGAATACATATCAAGAGTTAAGGTATTAAAAATGTACAACAAACTTACCACGAATGACTCTTACCAGTATATATAATTGTTATTACTGTACTTGGAAATTAAGCCTAAAGTGCAAGTACCAACTGATTATTATTACCATTATACTTAATGTACCAGTATCTATAATCAGCACTTACTGTTATAGTTTTCCTTCCATTACACATGTATGGTTTTTAAAACATTAAAAGACAAATGCAAGCCGCCCCAGTCAATAACAAGTGTTTCTTATATCCTTCCACTAGTTGGAAATTAAAAGTTTATACTATTCCAATTATCATCCACAACCCAATTTCAATCAGAAGACTTCCTGAATTTCTAATCTGCTCTCAGTAATGACTGTGGGTTTCCTTAGGTGCCCAAGACCACTATAAACACAAGGATATCCAACTTCACATTGGAGGTAACAGTATTACAAAGCCTAGCTGAGGGTAATCCTGCCTTTTTCTAAACTCCTATAGCACTTTATATATGCTGCTCTCACAGAACTAGTTTTATATAACCTGTATTGTATTTATTTATATATAAATATTTCTTACCTCCTCCACTAGACTACAGATTTCTTGAAAATAGCATCTGTGGCTAAAACTTTTAATTATTCACAGTACCTTTATTTCAACCACAGTGGCTGGTGCCTTTTGACAAAATAAGTATGAAGTATACAGTTGTTCATTTTAAATTCGGAAATAAGGAATTGAAGAAATCTTTTAAAAGAAAAAATAAATCCAAGAAATAAAAGGGCAAAGATTTAATATTGTTAAGATGTCAATACTGCCCCAAATCATTTACACATTTAATGTACCCCCTATCAAAATTCCAATGGTGTTTTTTGCAGAAATACAAAAATCCATTCTAATATTCATATGGAATCTCAAGGGACTCCAAATAGCCAAAACTTTGAAAAAGAGAAAAAAGTTGGAGGTATCACACTTTCTAATTTTAAAACTTATTACAAAGCTACAGTAATCAAAACAATATGGTACTCGGTTGTTTACATATCTTGGCAATTGTAAATAATGTTGCAATGAACATGGGGTGCATATATCTTTTCCAATTAGTTTTTGTAATCTTTGGATAAATACCCAAAGTGGGACAGCTGGATCATATGGTAGTTCTGTTCTTAATTTTTTTGAGGAATCTCCACACTGTTTTCCATAGCGGTTGTACCAATTTACATTCCCAACTGTGTGTAAGGGTTCCCTTTTCTCCACCTCAATGAATGGATAAAGAAGATGTGATATATATATATATATATAAAAAATGGAATATTATTCAGCCATAAAAAGATGAAATCTTGCCATCTGTGACAACATGGATAAAACCTGAGGGTATTAAGCTAAGTAAAATAAGTCAGATGGAGAAAGAAAAATATCATGTGTGGAATATAACAAACAAAACCAAAAGAACAAAATAATGAACAAAACAAACCAAACACATAGATACTAAGAATGGTGGGGGGGGGAGATAAAGGGTATCAACTGTATGGTGATTTTTAGTGGTGAGCATGCTGTAGTGTATATATAAAGTAGAAATATAATGTGCACACATAAAACATATAATGTTATAAACCAGTTATGTCAATTAAAGATAAATTTAAAAAAACCAATATAGTACTGACATAAAGACAGACACATAGAATAATGGAACAGAATAGAGAGTCCAGAAATAAATCCTCACATATATGGCCAAACGATTTTTGACAAGGGTGCCAAGACCATTCAACGGGGGAAAAGACCAATGGTGTTGGGAAAACTGGATAACCACATGTAAAAAGCATGAAGTTGGATCCTTACCTTATAACATATACAAAAATAAACTCAAAATGGATAAAGACCTAAAACTATAAAACCCTTTGAAGAAAACATAGTGGGAAAAGCTTCATAACATTGGATTTGGCAATGATTTTTTGGATATAACACCAAAAAAACAGGCAGCAAAAGTAAAAACAGATGAACTGGTTTACATCAAAATTTTAAAAACTTCTGTTTATCAAATGACATAATCAACAGAGTGAAAAGGCAACCTACAAACTGGGAGAAAATATTTGCAAATCATATATTTGATAAGGGCTGAATATTCACAAAGAACTCCTACAACTCAACAACAACAAAACTTGATTTAAAAATGGGGAAGGTGGGCTTCCCTGGTGGCGCAGTGGTTGAGAGTCCGCCTGCTGATGCAGGGGACACGGGTTCATGCCCCGGTCCAGGAAGATCCCACATGCCGCGGAGCGGCTGGGCCTGTGAGCCATGGCCGCTGAGCCTGCGCGTCCGGAGCCTGTGCTCCGCAACGGGAGAGGCCACAACAGTGAGAGGCCCACGTACCGCAAAAAAAAAAAAAAAAAAAAATGGGGAAGGTACTTGACAGACATTTCTCCAAAGATGATAAACAAACAACCAACAAACACATGAAAAGATGCTCAACATCACAAATTATTAGGGAATGAAAATTAAAACCATAATGAGATACCATCTTCCATCCATTAAGATGGCTATGTAAAAATAAAAAATAAGCAAAAAATAACAAATGTTGGCAAGGATATGGATAAACTGAAATCCTTACGCACTGTTGGTGGGAATGTAAAATAAATGGTGCAACTGATGTGGAAAACGTTTGGTGGTCCCCAAAAAAAGAGAACTACCATATGATCCAGCAATTCTACTTCTGGGTATTTATCCAAAGGAAACAAAAACACCAACTCAAAAAGATGTTCACTGCAGCATGAATTACAATAGCCAAGATATGGAAGTAACCTAAGTGTCCGTAGATATATGAATGGATAAAGAAAATGTGGTCAGTCCTACTATTTACACACACACACACACACACACACACACACACACACACACACACACACTGGAATAATACTAAGCTTTTTATGGAAATCTTGCCATTTGTGACAACATGGATACACCTTTAGGGCATTATACTAAATAAGTCAGACAAAGACAAATATTGTATGATCTCACTTTTATGTGGAATCTAAAAACAAAACAAAACACCTGAACTCACAGAGAACAGACTGGTGGTGGTGGGAGGGTGCAAAATGGGTGAGGGTAGTCAAAAAGCACAAACTTCCAGTTGCAAAATCAGTACGTTTTAGGGATGTAATGTGCAGTATGGTGATTGTAGTTAATAATACTGTATTAAAGGGACTTCCCTGGTGGCAGAGTGGTTAAGAATCCTCCTGCCAATGCAGGGGACACGGGTTCGAGCCCTGGTCTGGGAAGATCCCACATGCCGTGGAGCAACTAAGCCCATGTGCCACAACTACTGAGCCCGCGTGCCTAGAGCCCATGCTCCGCAACAAGAGAAGCCACCGCCATGAGAAGCCCACGCACCGCAACGAACAGAGTAGCCCCTGCTCACGGCAACTAGAGAAAGCCCACGTGTAGCAACGAAGCCCCAGCGCAGCCAAAAATAAATAAATAAAATAAATAAATTTGTAAAAAAAAAAAAACACTGTATTATATATTTGAAAGTTGCTAAGAGTAAATCTTAAAGTTCTTATCACAAGGAAAAAAAGCTATAACTATGTGTGGTGATGGATGTTAACTAGACTGACTGTGATGATCATTTTGCAACATACACAAATACTGACCATTATGTTGTACACCTGAAACTAGTAAGTTATATTTCAATTATACCTCAATTAGAGAAAAAATTAAAAATAATAATAACCAAAAAATGGTTTCAAAAATGCATTGCTGGGCAACACAATCTTATTGATTTTCTTGAAACTATCTTTTTTTTGTTGCTGGTACAAGCAGAAAACTCCAAGTAGCAATTCAAGTGAGAGGAATAAAGTTACTACAGCCTATTCCCCCTTGTTATTTTTTTAAAACACTGCCATCATAGTTGAGAGTTCCTCACTGTTCTTTGCCCTCAGTGTGAGCAAGTCAATTAGCCAGGATTCTTATACGTAGGCATTCTTGCCTCGCTGAATTCCTGCCAACGGTTAACACCTACAGTTACACTGACTATATTCTAACTTCAATAAGAATCTCTCATCACCATTCAGTAACTAATTTCTTGTTTGTTCTTGCCTTCTTCAACTGTTCCCTCCTTTTAATAACTAATTTCTTCCTCTCCTCCAGTTTCTTTTCTTTCAAGAGTATAAATATTATGTGTTTCCCCCTCCTCCCCAAAATATCTTTACTTAAACCAACTGCCCATTCCTTCTATGGTCCTGTTTCCTTCATCATCCCTGACACTGACAACTTTTCAAACTAGTAGTCTATATCCGTTTCTTAACTCCCACACCACTCACTTATTCATTAACCCTGTCAGACTTATAGTCTGGCTTCCACAACCAGTGTTCTTGAGAAGCTATTCTCTCAAAGCCCAATGGAGTATGTTTGGGGGTACTTCCTCAACCCATTTAGGGTCCATTTTAGGAAATGGCATAGAAGTCCGTATCAGAGCAACAAACGTGACAATCCATATCCCTACTTATCACCCAGGATGGGGCCAGGAAGATGTCTGATTCAAGATGGGCAACCCATTTATTCTATGATTCTACCTTCCTTTTCAATCTGATTCTTCTTCCTACTTTCTAAAACGAAGGTTTTCTTCAGTTTTCACTATTTTGCGCTTTACCTCTCACCAAAGATGAGAGAATACATACATCACTGTATGTATTCAGGAACACTCCAAATATGTATTCAGCTCAGACCTCTTCTTTCAACTCAATTTCCACAACTCTGTCTCCTGGACACTTCCAACTAAATGCTTACTTTCATCACAAACTGCTTCCAGCAAATAACCTCATTATCCTCACCATAAAAATTGGGCACTACACCTTTCCCCGTCTTACTTCTCAACCTCTGTTAATTCACCATGCTAAGTCAACCTGGCTTAGAAAGCCTAACATCAGTATCATTTCACTCTCCCTTATCTATACATTTATGTAATCATGAAGTTTCAGCGATTCTTTATTCTAGATTTTCTACATACATCCCTTCCTTATGCATCTGGCACAGCCAAGACCCTAGTTCAGGCTTATTTTCTGGATGATTACAAGAATCTCTTCTAATTTTCTCTCCATTACATCCTAAAAATAACTATCAAATTAACTGTTCTAAAACATAGATCCTTTTAAGGTTCATGTTGAATTTGATCTCCTTGATTAAGCAAATTCCAGTGGCATCTGCTGCACCTCTCAACTGCTACGTACTTATATTTTCTTGTGTTATCTACTACCTTTTCAAATATTACATATGAGAATGAAGGAGGGAATTTTACTCTCAATATCAGAGCTCTGACTCTGGGCAAGCAGGATGGAGGATTTAAGTCTCCCTAATTTAGATCTCCTTTAATTCCATTAGCCACCCATGGTCTCACCAACATTCCATAAGCAAGGAGGGATCCACTTTTTACTTCTTTGGTATACTCTCTGGTTTATCACAGAACCAGACATTCAATAAATCTGCCAAATGATCAGTATGATAAGTATATTGGTTAACTCTAACCGCATAAAATTGTATACAGTTAATCTCCGATTAATGGTTTCTCCAAGTCTGTATGTTTGTTTTAGGGGGAAAAAGTCCACAGATTGGGAGTATATATTAAAAAAACACAAAACACACACACACACTAACTGCCCCCGCCCCCCAAAAAACCTCTTTGATATTTAATCTTGGATGAGCACTGATTCACTGTGTCCAGTGGTTTTCCTGTATCTTTTAAAATAATCTATAAAAGGCCTCTGGAAACACAACAAGGTTCGGTATTGCAATTTAGATTTGTACAATTAACTGAGCAAGTAGTTAATCATGTACTAATTTGTGGTATCCATTTAACTCTACCCTGTATCTATTTAAGTCTCACAAGTAAATAACCCTTAAACTTCTCATATTTGTTTCTTCTTTCTCAGTCTTAATAGATAGACACTATATTGATACATTTTTCTTCCACAGTTCCTTTTATATAATAGGTACTATGAATACTTACTGAGTTGTGGTACTCTGGGACAAGATGACAGACAAGCCATTATCTAGCAGCACTGAATATGCCCAAACTAATAATTCAACACAAATACATGCTGTAGAATACAATGAGAAAATAATAACTAGATTTAGTATCTGCTCTTACTATAAATTTCAATGTGCTAAAATAGAAATAAAAATTAAAATGTTAGAAGGATATATCTAAACTTCTAATTAGTGTATACTCACAAAACAGAGAAAACTATGAAATGTTCACAGTAAACACATGACAGACTAATGAAATCTATCTAGTTACATGATTCCTGAGGGTAGATGGGCACTGAAAGAGATCTATAATGTGACTCTAGTCTTATCGCTGGTTACTTACAAAAATAAATGCTCTGCCCCACCCAAGATGTGCCCCTCCTGTGTCTGCCTATCCAGACCTATGTATTCTTCAAAAATGCAGCTCAAGTCCCACCTTCTTAAAACATTCTCCTAATATGCTAGTCAAATACTACTAACTTACTAACAGTCTTATAATAAACTTAAGAGCATAAACATTTTATATTTTTGTACAACATCCCATCTTACATTATCCTTAGTTACTAAAACATCCATGCTCTTTACTCTATAATTGCTATCTCTACTCTATCCATGTACAAGAACAGCCATTACTACAGACTGATTCACTGCTTAGAATTAGTCCATTTTTAGGGATATGAAATAATGAAAGTAGTTTTTAATTCTTCCCATCTCTCCAATACTCTCTCACTACTACTGGATCAGCTCTTCATACTATCAACACGATCCTACAATTAACAAAAGCCTCACAAGACTGTTTCTAACAGATATAGAAAGAAATACAGATGTATGTATACATATATTTAAGTAAACATACATACTTCCTAGCTCAGACAACTGACGAGGCCTAGAAGCAGTGATGTTCTAGTACCAATGAGTATACCTAGTACCTTGCTTTCTTATACAATTTTCTAAATAAAAGAATCTAGGATTCCTTGGAGAAATCCAGGGTTGGGACAGGGAAAGCAAAGATAAGTTGTGGAATATTTTTTGGTGCCAAAAAGTAAAGAAATGATAGAAACATGTTTAAAAAAAAAAAAAAAAAGATGAAGAGCCAACCTGAATGGGCTCTCAATGGCCAAATCCAGAACAATTCAAACTACAAAATAAACAATGATTGTAATAAATTATAACCAAAAGAACAAAATAAGAATATGTAAGTCCATACTGATGGGTAAACAAACAAAAACATAAATAGAGAAGGGAAACCTCTTCCTTACAGTAGGTTTCCAGCTAATAGAGATTGAAGAAATAATACAAATAGAAAGTCATCATCTGGTAAACACCATAGTAGTAATTTTTTCAGGCAAGATTCATCAGTTGATGCTAAAATTAATGTATGATGAGAAACTAGTATGAGAAAAAGATACTTACAAAATCTCAAAGTACGTCTCCACGATTTCCACAAAAGGGAAAAAAACAGAAACCTTACAGTAGAGAAAACTGGCAGACACCATCTTAACCAAGTGATCAAAGTAAACATCACCATGTGCTTCCCAATATGGTGCACTAAGGATGACACATCATCAATTCTGTAGAGTTCTTGCCAAAAATGCATAACCTGAATTCAATCATGAGGAATCATCAGAAAAACTTAAATTGAGGGGCATTCTACAAATCAAATTGCCAGCATTCTTCAAAACGGTCAATGTTATGAAAGGCAAAGAAAAACTGAGAACTATTCCAGACTAAAGGAGACTAAGGAGACATGACAACTAAATACAAAGTGGGATCCTAGATTGGCTCCTGGACCAGAAAAATGACATTACTGGGGTAACTGGTGAATTCTGAAAGGCTTGCAGATTATAGTACTGTATCAATGTTAATTTCTTGATTTTTACTGTGGTTACATAACATGTTAACATTTGGGAAACCTGGGTAAAGGGTATAGAGGAATTCTTTTTATTATTTTTGCAACCGTTTTATATGTCTAAAATAATTTTAAAAAGAAGCTAAGAAAAAGTAAAAAGCCTCATGAGTGAATAATACACAGAGAACTTTGTATATATTCTTGGCACATGTAAGCACTCACAACAGTTAGCTATTAATATTATAATTCTCCAACTTTATTAAGCATGCTGACTTCTTAGTTCCTCATTTAGTAAATATTTTAGAATGTCTACTACATGCCCAACAAACAGGAAAGGAAGGAAAGGAAGTAAAAGCCAAGCAAGGCAGGCAGGCAGGCAGGCAGGCAGGCAGTGACTCCTAGCACATCTGAGACTGGCTATTTCAAATATACCCATGCCCATTTACACTCTTACTCTCTCCCCCTTTCCAACTGAGTAATCGCAAATGCTTCTTAATTCTTACTTGATCACTTTCCATGTTCGTGTTTCTAGTTTTGTTATCAAAATGCATGTATTCTAAAAACATGGATCAAATCCCAGCTATGTGACTTTGCCCATAACTTAGTCTCTGTGACCCTTCCCATATCTTTATTTGTAAAACTGGGATGCCTTTAACCAACTTTATAGCATTGTTGTGTAGACTAAATGGAAACAAAAGTAAATGACACATAGTATATGCTCAAAAAAAATGTTAGTTGTCTTTCCCTTACAAAATATATTTTCTAACTGCTGAAGTGTAGATGAACAATTGTTTTACTAATTTCTAGCTGAATACTTGTTATATTTTCCAAAGATGCAACTTCATTTTTCACCTAGATATTTTAAAAAGTAAATATAAATAATGTATTTACTTTATCCATTGTAACAAACAGCATCCAATGAAAATCCAATTAACTAAAAAATATGCATAACCTCCATCTCATTCCCAAATATCAGACCAGTATTTCTAACAGCTTTTCCAAACATTATCTAGACATCTTGGCATGCCAACCCCAACTTAAGATTCCAATATTGTGCTCTATGCTGCCACCCCTTGGCTGTTACCATTCTCTCCACATATTTCTTCTATTTTTGGAATCTTAAGTCAGCCAAGCCTCAACCCAATGGATACATTTAATTTCCAGATTCTAGTGCTTCTCAGATAAGATGCTCCAAGTGCCTGCAAAGAGTTTCAACAAAATCACTTTAAATCTAACACAACTAAAGCTATACACTTGACAAGTTATATATTCTAGGCTCTCTCTTCCTATTTTCCACAGACATGGCTGTCTCTGAAAAAAATAAATGCCCAAGACAGGTAGTGAAATGCCTAATGGAGAAAACCAGCTTTCCCAGATCTAGGTGGGTTTTCAAACGGAAATATTCTTCCTAATTAGAATACTAACTAAAAATTATAGAACTACGAACAGTAAGAACAGCTGCTACATGGTTAAATGCTACATGGTTCCATGCGTTGCTATTTCTGTTTTCTTCTAAAAATATTCATGCAATACTTTATCCTCATATAGCAATGGAAAGCTCAATCATATTACAAGACTATACTGTACTCAATTATTGAACATAGAAAGGCTTTCCTCCCAAACCAATTCTGAAAGAAAGGTAATTAATCATTGGCTCCTTCTATGCTACCAAAATGCCTATTAAATAACTTGTTCAATAGACAGTCACAACACATATGTGTGTGCACGCACACAGACACACACAGTTTAAAATGATGAACTTTAACTTCATTGGTAGCTGCTTAATTTTCTGGTCTTTTTCAAACCACAGTAAATTTCAAAACACTTTACTCATTAATTCAATAAAAACAGACCATCCTGGATAGTCACAGCAAAAACTTTTTCATGTACTTAAGCAAGAAAAAGATGCCACAAAAGAAGAACGTTAAGAAGCTCTTATATTGGCTTTGATTTTAAAGCAACTTTCCAACAATGGTAAATAATGGTAGAGTGGTCATATGCAGGGGTACAAAGAAGCATGTCATGTTTCATGGTCTTCAGAGGTTGACAGTGTAGTCAGGAACACAAGATTCAAACACAGAAAAGGATAAACAACAAAAGGCAGAATATTACTTGACAAATAATTGGTATAATATTTACTACAACAGTGTGAAGGGTGGAAACAGCAATAAGAGCAGAGGCGTACCATTAATAAGAAAGGGGAGTCAAGGTAAGAGTAAGAGCAAGGGGAATTTCAAGTTATAAAGAACAACGGGTATGCAATGCTGTAGTTCAAATGGTAAAAGAATGTTGTTTAATACAAACGATCAGACCAGTTTTGCATGGAAGACTAGTGGGGTAGCATTAGAAAGAGAAGTGGACTGACCTGTGGAGGGTACTGAGGCACTGAGCATGAGGCTAATGAATCCCAAAGATAACTGTAAAGTCACTGGAGACTGAGTGCAGGGTAACATTTCCACACCATTTGAGGGGTGAGGGTCAGGAGGAGGTAGGGAGGAGAGGGGTTTAACCATGTAGCAGTGTTTCACACACTGAAGAAAACTAAGAGACCAATCATGTTATTTCAGCAGTCCAGAAATAATGCTAAAGGTCTGAACTATGGTGATGACTGTAGAAAGAAAAAGAATGGAAGAACTGATAAAACCTGGTCAATGATTTGAAGTTAAAAGTGTACAGGGGAGAGGAAGGAATTAAAAATGTTTCCAAAGCTTTAAAGCAGAGAACAGAAATACCATAAAAAGAAACGCAAGAGAGTAAACCATTATTAATAAATGTTTCCAACAACTGAAATGTTTCTAAACCAAAATTCTTTTTATGTTTAACACAAAGGAATAAAACAATAGAAATGCAAAGGTAGAGCCAATTTTTACAACTGAACACAAACAGCATCCATGCTCATATATTATGAAGAAACATACTAAAGCATAAACCACAGTCCATCATAAATCTACATGAATTAATAACTACTTGATCCAGATCCATGTTACTGTACGAATGACTCCCATTACGTGAATTACCATACATTTCATATTTAAAATAAACACAACAGTTTGAGACCTAGTTCATTATTCTGCCTAGTGAACTAAATAAACAGAACAATGCATGATGGGATACAGATTTCTCAATAGGCTAATCAACAGACTAGAAATAGTCTAAATTGCAAAACTGAGTTACTATCAAATCCTTTATGAATAAATATGGAATCAGTACTCCTACAAATCCTCCAACAAAGTAACCAAATTTTGGAAAAATAAAAACTATAAAATACCACACTAGACAAGTTTCACAAGTTTCTTGGTTACCTTTACTTTATCTCTTCTCAAGCAACAGAACAGACAATTTTCATCAAAAGTCCAATCGGAAATGCTTTCAGGTTCACAGTCTGCAAAAATAGTAGGAATAACAAATTAACAGTTACAAAAGAGGATTTTTCAGGAAACAAATGAGAACTAATTTCAAAAATATTATTTATTTTAACAACAAAAACACCCCTCACTAAGTAGTAGACAAATTCCTTATTTGCAATAATTGCTCACTAGTTAATACACCTTATTCATACATATATCTGCATTATCAACCACACACAAAAAGATGCTTAAATGGATATAGCTATAACCCACATAAAACTGTGAATAAAAAGGAGAAGGAGACTGGGGCTTAAATCACCAAGGTATCATTTATGTCACCAGGAAGAATTTGAAATGCCAAAAAAATTCTGAATACCTTTAAATAAACTGAGATCTTTTAATAATGCAGGTCCAAACAGCCCTTCAAGAATACTTTCAAACCCTAAAAGGATGAAAAAAAATCCATTATTACAATAATATTCCCTACAGTAAATTTAACCTTGTTGCATGAAAAAAACAATGGTGTTTTCTTCCAATTCTCAAGGACCTCCAGATTATTACTGATGGGATGCTGAGGAGAGTATACGACCAATCTAAAGGGAGCATTTGCATTTTTGTCAGTGAATAACACTCAATACAAATTCAGAGCCCATTCCAAGACAATACAAAACAACAGTAGAAATAACCAATGAAGGAATGGAATCATGAGATCTCTTACTATCTTACAAAATTCCAAATACCTCTTTACATAAACTTTCAAACTTCATTTTAAAAAGCACCCTCCCCAATGAAAGAGTCAAACTGCTTCAAAGTTTCCACAATGTTCTGGGTTAATCTAAATGGCATGTTTCTGAATATGAACTGAGATAATAGATTCTTCAATCTAACAGTATTTTTTAAGAAGGAAAATCCTAACTGAAAACAACATCTGTATCACATGCACACACAAAAAAGCCCATTTTAAATATTATAAAATAAAAAGACTTCTGTAATTAGTTCACACTGCCACAGTAACTACTCACTGGTTCCTTTATGAAGCTAGAACCCACTACTCACACATACAAAAAGAAAGAGAGAGAGAGAGAAAGAGAATTCAAATATACCTATACATAGATGTTTAAACTATTACCACTCTCAATCAGTACAAAGTAGAAAATGAGGGGACTTCCCTGGTGGTCCAGTGGTTAAGAATCCACCTGCCAACGCAGAGGACGCAGGTTCGATCCCTGGTCACGGAAATAAGATCCCACATGCCACAGGGCAACTAAGCCCACGTGCTGTAACTACTGAGCCTGCGTGCTGTAGAGCCTGTGTGCCACAACTAGAGAGCCCACACGCCACTACTGACCCATGTGCCACAACTACTGACCCACGCACCACAACTAGAGAGCCTGCATGCTGCAACTACTGAGCCTGCGTGCCACAACTAGGAAGAAGCCTGCGCACTGCAATAGAAGATCCTGCGAGCCACAACACCCGACACAGCCAAATAAATCTTAAAAATATATTTTAAAAAATTCCTTTAGAAAGTTCTAAAAGAAAAAAGTAGAAAATGAAAACAAAACCTTTTCTAATTTATTATCTCAAACGTTGCTGATTAACTCAATGAAAAACAATGTAAAAATATCTTTGCCATCTTGCTGTTTTCTATGGGTTATTAAGAGTAAGGAGGAAAATGCAAAAGAGAATCAAATTGTACCCTTATACAACATAATACATAATTCATTAGTGCAGCAGTTCCCAAATTATGTATCATGGACCTCATTAGGAGCTCAAATAATTACAAGAGGTCCATGAGTCCATGTCCTTTAAGCATGACCTTTAGAAAGGTCTTGCGCATTCAGTGTACATACAACTTTTCAAATGCACACAAATATTACTGCAATTAAGAAAATATATAAAGTGTTACTGATTTCCTAGTAGTCTGGGGCACTATGTATTTTGTCACATAATGTATTATCACCTAAGGGTTTATAATTTTTTTTTAATTGTTAAAAAAGCACTCTTATGTTCAAAAGTGAGGGAACTACTAATGTAAAAATACTATAGCCAGGTGGATACATGAGGTCCACAAACAGGGACACTTCCTAACCACAAATACAATCACCATAAAGGGTTTGGAAAGTAAGGGAGTAGAAAAGATGGTCCCTAGAAACAGTATTTTACCTTGTTGTAAGAGTAACATTGTAATGTAAGGGATTTCTTTGCCCTTAATATTAAGCCATCATTTTCAATAGGGTAATCCCTAGAGTTTGTATCATCTGCACTGTAGTTAGAGAGTTGATTTTTCTAAATTATTTTCATGATTTCTAGATTCTAGATTTTTCATTTATTATTAAGGATTAATCGTTTTTCAACTCTCCTTAGTTCTTCCCATCAAAATGATTCCAAGGACATCAGCAAAACCAAACTACCCATTCAAGCAAATGGGAGGTATCTATCCTGTTTATTGTTTGCCTACTATAATTAAAACACTGTCCACTAAATTACTATGTCCTCTCTTCCCTACACTAGGGAGGAGAGAAAGTGTTGGGCTAAGAGTTTTGAGAGTGGGGAGGTGATGATGAGGGAATGAGAAAGAATTGCTAGATACTGCCTATCCTGGGCCTGCAAACTAGATATTTTCAACACTAACTTAAAAAAAAAAATCCTGCAGCTGCCTCTAAAGCCCTCTTATCCTCAAAATGGATTTCTGACTTCACAAATATTAATGAAAGCACTTCAATATCTGGCAAGTACCAAGTACACACTGCAAATAACTAAAGGGGATTACAGGTGGCCCTTACTCTGAAGAGCATATCTAATAGGCTTTCACCTGGGTTTATATGAAATTATAACAAATTCCAAATGTGGATGCTTAGCCATAAATTCTTGAAAGGGAAAAATGTAAATAGAGCAAAAAATAATACTAAGAAAAAAAAAGCAAATAAAAGCCTTGGGAGATAAAATTTTAAAAATTACAGAAGATAACAGAATTGGAAAGAATAATAGAATAAGAACTTCATCAATAACACACAAACGCTAACAAAAACTGAATCACATTATCAAAGAGCAGTGAAAGGGACAGACCAAAAAGAATCAAACAAGAAAAAAAATCTGGTCATAAATGCAAAGATTTAACCACAACTAATTTTGATCAAAACAGTAACTGTAAACAAGTCACTTCTCTTTTGCTCACGTCTGCAACAATACATTAAACCGTACAAATACTGATCAGACATTGTTAAGTCATATTTTGCTTCCCCCTGTTAACTGAATTTAATGCCATTCAGTTTTATTAATACTAAATACTGAATTTAGCAGTTGCATAGCAACAAGGAATGTCTCACGTGCTATGCTTGACACTAACAAAAGGCAAACAAGAAAAGAACAAATGTATTCAAAATTTATACCATGATCTCACAAAAAAGCCATGAAGATCAACAAATAAAATGCCATGGAAAATTAAATAAATAATGAAAAAGACAGCTATGTCCTTATGTTCAACCACCAGGGCTTAAAAAGCACCGGTATGTAATATATTATTACATGTAAAGAAATATTAATAATTTTATTGAGCATGACTACTGGCCAAAGAATTCCTATCCAATATTGCAACTGGAATCAAAGCTGGTCTCCAATCTCTTTCTCACTGCAACCTGAAGACAATCACTGTGTCTTCAGACAGTATTCCTGAACACTACTTTAACAATGTGACCATCTGTTCAGAAAAACCCCACTTTGTTTAAAAAACAAATCCCAAATTCCTAAGTCCAGCAATCAAAACTATTTATAATTTGACCCTAACCTACCACTGACAGCCTTATTTCTCAGAACTTTCCTGCTCATTCTCACAGCTCCATCCAGGTTGGTATTCTAATGTATTCAGTCATCTATTATTTCTACCTCCTAATATTTTCTCAAGCCTTTTCATTTCACCTCTGCCCAAATAAATTATTTCCTTCAAGGCACTCTTCAGTTTGTTCAACAAATAGATATTCGCTTATCCAACATATATTAATTGAAAGCCTACCACCTATCAGGGACAGTGGCATGCACTGAGTAGGCAGGCAATGATGAACAGACATGGTGTCTGCCCTCATGGAGCCTGAGTTTCCAGTTTTCTCATTCTCAGAATTCACATATCACTCTCTCCCTTTTAAATAAATGTCAACTACCTTACGTTTTCTCTTTTCTGTCACATGCAAAGCACTATGTAAGTATTCTGTAATACAAAATTTGTCATACGCTATCTAAACACTGCTTTTGTTTTTTCTTCTATATGTTTATGTCATCTCAAAGAGATTTAACGCTTCAAGAAGGCTAGGAAGGAAGGTCTTCCTGTTTCCCACAAGGTTCCTCTTACACTAGGGCTCTATGTGCCTGGTTTTTAGCCTTTGCTTTGAATAACCTAGCTCTCAAAAACAAAAGACAGAAGATTAAAATTCCTCACACATTACCCTCTTCAATCTAAATCATAATCTCTACTCTATTTCTAACCAAAATGGGGAAAACAGATTATGAAAAGTAACAAGATAGGAACATATCAAATATATAGCCAACTAATAAGCAACAGCCTGTACTTTTGAAATAAAGCAAAATACTATGAATGGAATGAAAAAATGGTTTGTGAGTCTTGGGAACGTCTCCTCTGAGATAACAGTACAGAGATTATCAGTCTGAGAGATAAAGAGGGGCTAAAGGAAAACTAGGAGCATATCAGAAAATCAGTAATTTTCACATCAAGGTCCCTTGGATATCTTGCAAAACTTGGTGCCGGTATAAAAGAGCTCAATCTTCAATAGAGTATTATTATTTTATAAAATATCAGTTCAAAGGTGCTTGCTGGTAACAATCATCAACTAATAGCTTAAACAAAGAGGAGACTGATAGTATCTGGAGTTCTTTGCTTAAAACTCAGGGTTTTAAACTTGCAAATACCACACTTAACTTCATTATAAGTGAGTGCCAAAATGAATAATTAAAAAGCACCAGATTATCAATATTTCACATGCAATCTCCAAAGGAATATAAGGTAATTAATCCCTTTTTACTGATGTTCCAGCTATTTCAGTGTGTCATACAACCAAATAAGTCTGGATGAACTTCTACAGGTAATGAGCAAAAACCAGGCTCCTCTTCTCATTACTTTACGCAATCCACCCCTGGTGGACAGCTACACTCATTAAGAGTTCTTCCTCTCTCCCTGAGCATCTGCTTCTGGCCCATGCTCTATGAGGAACCCATTTGCTGGCTTACTTACCCAGCACAATTTACCCAGCACAAGCACTGATGAAAAAGAATGGGCATCATCAGAAAATCTACAAACAACAAATGCTGGAGAGGGTGTGGAGAAAAAGGAACCCTCTTGCACTACTGGTGGGAATGTAAATTGATACAGCCACTATGGAGAACAGTATGGAGGTTCCTTAAAAAACTACAAATAGAACTACCATATGACCCAGCAATCCCACTACTGAGCATATACCATAATTCAAAAAGCCACACGCACCCCAAAGTTCACTGCAGCACTATTTACAATAGCCAGGTCATGGAAGCAACCTGCCCATCGACAGATGAATGGATAAAGAAGATGTGGTACATATATACAATGGAATATTACTCAGCCATAAAAAGGATGAAATGGGGTCATTTGTAGAGACGTGGATGGACCTAGAGACTATGATACAGAATGAAGTCAGAAAGAGAAAAACAAGTATCGTATATTAACGCATAAACGTGGAATCTAGAAAAATGGTACAGATGAACTGGTGTGCAAGGCAGAAATAGAGACAAAAATGTAGAGAACAAACATATGGACACCGAGGGGGGAAAGCAGGGTTGGGGGGGTAGTGGGATGAACTGGCAGATTGGGATTGACCTATACACACTAATATGTGTAAAATAGATAACTAATAAGAATCTGCTGTATAAAAAAATAAAATAAAATTCAAAAAAAAAAAAAAAAAAACTGATGAAAAACCTGACCAGACATACTGAAGACCAACAATAACCCAGTCAAAACTAACAGCCCAGGGGCTTCCCTGGTGGTGCAGTGGTTGAGAGTCCACCTGCCAATGCAGGGGACATGGGTTCGTGCCCTGGTCCGGGAGGATCCCGCATGCCGTGGAGTGGCTGGGCCCGTGAGCCATGGTGCTGAGCCTGCGTGTCCGGAGCCTGTGCTCCGCAGCAGGAGAGGCCACAACAGTGAGAGGCCCGCGTATCACAAAAAAAAAAAAAAAAAAAAACAGTCCAAACTGAAACAGAATTAATGAAGAAAAACATCAGAGATTGAAGAAAAATTATAAATAGTATTTCTATTGAAACCAGGGAAGAACAGCATTTAAAACAAAAAGCAAGCTGCTCTGGAAAAGAAGTGGAGAATATGTGCTTGGGGAGGGGAAAAAAGGAAAACAAAACTGCCAAAAAACCAAATAGAGGTATTAAGTAGAAAAATATACATCAAATTAGTGATTTAAAAAGCCAATTTAAGAAATGTCCTCACAATGCACAGTAAATCTGAAGACACAGAAATCATGAGAAAAAGATTAGAGAGGAAGAGGAGGCCAGGTCAATGTCTGTGAAATAGGATTTCTAGAACAAGAAAGAGCAAAGAGTATAAATTTTTAAAAATTAAATTTAAGAAATGGGGGTAGAGTGAGGGGGAAGGAGGAGGAGAAGGAAAAGAAAACTTCCTAATGTTGAATACTGTCTTGAGTCTTCATATTTAATGTGCTCTGAGAAGTACTGGGGCAAAATACTCACGGCAAAACAAAGCATATATACATGTAAAAACTCTCCTGGCAGAATATCTTAATTTCAAAAATAAAAGTTTAAAAGCTCCAAATAAGGAGAAAATTTTACTTAATTTTACATAAAATAAGAGGAAAGCGATTTAGAATGACAGTCATTTCATAAGTAAAAGTAAATGCTAAAAGCCAATGGAAGTATGCTCACAAAATTCTGAGGGTAAAAAAACCTCAGTTTTTTTAGCCAATCTATTTTTCACAGATATGAGTAAAATAAAGAAATTACTGGATATGCTATGATTTGGAAAACAGGACAGCCATTTACTCTGGGTACTAGCAACAGTCACTTAAAGTAGTTGAGATTAAAAAAAAAATTCAGAACAAAGACCTAAAAATGGAAAACACTGTTTATATAAAAAATAATGGTAAGCAATATACCAGTAAAACTAACAGTTAAGTATAAACAGTTGTTACTAATATGGGGGGGGTTCAGTTTAATATAACAGATAAGAAAGGATTCTTTAAATAGATAGATAGATAAACACAATATAATTTTTTAAATTAATGATTTAGGAATAACATCCCAAACTATTACAACACAATCTTGGGTGAAAAACTAAGAGTAAAATATGCTTAAGTATGTAAGATCAAGTGTGCATGTGGGATGAGGGAACAATTTATAATAGTCATTACTCTTTGATGTTGATAAGAAAATGTAGTGGGCTTCCCTGGTGGCTCAGTGGTTGAGAGTCTGCCTGCCAATGCAGGGGACACAGGTTCGTGCCCAGGTCTGGGAGGATCCCACATGCCGTGGAGCAGCTGGGCCCATGAGCCGTGGCTGCTGAGCCTGCGCGTCCGGAGCCTGTGCTCCGCAACGGGAGAGGCCACAGCGGTGAGAGGCCCGCGTACCGCAAAAAAAAAGAGAGAAAGAAAAAAGAACATGTAGCTTTAAATTTGCTTAAAACATATGGATAAAGCTGAAGAATTTCCAATCACCAGAGGAAATAAAGAACCAAAAAAGATCAACTATAAAAGTAAATAAAATTAAAAACGAAACAAAAGGCGAGCATGCTAAACAAGAAACACAAAAAATAATTTCAGGAATAGTATCAACCATGTACATGTTACAATAAATATTAATCAACTGAATTAACTACGTAAAAGAGAAAAAAGTGTCAGGTAGGGCACAGCAATATGCAGTTCATAACAGACTCAAAGTGACATAGATATGTTGAAACTAAAGAGGGAGACATAGATATGAGAAAACTGTAAAAAAAAGAAAAAAAAAGAAAGCAATAAAGGTGGCAGTAACAATCAGAAAAAGAATTATTCAAGGATAAAAGCGTAAAACATAGATAACTAATAAGAACCTGCTGTATAGCACAGGGAACTCTACTCAATACTCTGTAATGGCGTATATGGGAAAAGAATCTAAAAAAAAAAAAGAGTGGATATATGGATATGTATAACTGTTTCACTTTGCTGTACACCTGAAACGAACACAACACTGTAAAGCAACTATACTCCAATAAAAATTTTTTTAAAAGCATAAAACAAAAAAGTGAAGAATTTTTCAATTACTAAAGGGCTAATCTATTTCATGAGTGAAACTGACCTATAACTTTTTTTTTCTTATATATGTTTGGGTTTGGAAACTGTCCTCCTCGAAAGAGTTGAGACATATTTCCATTTTTCCTACTTTCTGAAAGAGGTGACAGAAAATTGGGAAGCTTTCTTCCATAAAAGTTGGGAAGAACTCAAATCTAAAGCATTCTGGGCTTATTCTCTTTGACAGAAGAGTTTTAATATTAAATTTATTTAATAGTTATAGAATAATTCAAGCTTTTTATTTCTTCTTGAGTCAGTTTTTGGTAAGTTATATTTTTCTTTAATTTCAAAATTATTGGCATATGGTTGATAGTATTTTCCCTTATCTTTTTTAAAGTTGTGGTAAAACGTACATAATATAAAATTTATAATTTTAATCATTTTTAAGTTTACCATTACATATATTTACACTGTTTGCACCATCACCCATCTCCAGTACTTTTTTCATCTTGCAAAACTGAAACTCTATACCCATTAAATAGTAACTCCCTATTTCCTCCTACTCCCAGTCCTGCCGCCATTCTACTTTCTGTCTATACAAATGTGACTACTGCACACCTCTTAAGTGGAATAACAGAGTATATATTTGTCATTTAGTAACTGGCTTACTTCATTTAGCATAACATCCTCACAGTTCATCCATCCTGCAGCATGTGACAGGACTTCTGTCCCTTTTAAGGCTGAATAACATTCCACCGATACATAGATCATATTTTGTTTATCCATTCATACATCGATGGACACAAGTTGCTTCTACCTTTTGGCTAGTATAAAATAACGCTGCTATAAATCCCTTATCTTTTAAATCTCCTCTTCCTCTGTAGTCTTCATTTTCATAATATTATTTATTTATGTCTTTTATTCCTTGATCAATTTTACCAGGCTTGTTTTCTTAGTCCCCCCTCCCAATTCACTTTTGACTTTTCTTGATCTTCTCTAATATATCTTTGTTTTCTGGTTCATTAATTTTCACTAAGTTTCATTATCTCTCTATTTTCTTTAGGTTTATTCTGCTGTTCTTTTTCTAACTTACGACAGAAGCTTAGTTCACTTATTTTGAAGTTTTCTTTTTTTTTAAACAAAGTATAGGAGTGATTTAAGAGAATTAAACCTTAATTATTTCGTATTAAAAAGTAATCTAGGGCTTCCCTGGTGGCGCAGTGGTTGAGAGTCCGCCTGCCGATGCAGGCGACACGGGTTCGTGCCCTGGTCTGGGAAGATCCCACATGCCGCGGAGCGGCTGGGCCTGTGAGCCATGGCCGCTGAGCCTGCGCGTCCGGAGCCTGTGCTCCGCTACAGGAGAGGCCACAGCAGTGAGAGTCCCGCGTACTGCAGAAAAAAGTAATCTAGGATAAATAAAATGTAGTATATCCATATAATGAGAATATTATTACAATAAGGATGAATGAACTTCAAAACATTATGCTAAGTGAAAAAGGCCAGAAATAAAAGATCACATACTGTATGATTCTGTTTATATGAAATGTCCACAAAAGACAAATCTATAGCAATAGAAAGTAGTGTTTTCCTAGGGCTGGGAGTGAAAATGGGAATGACTGCAAATGGACACCACGTTTCTTTTCAAGGTGATGGACTTACTCTAACAGATTTTGGTGATGGCTGCACAACTTGGTAAATGTAATAAAAATCAGTGAATTGTATACTTAAAATGGGTGAATTGTAAGGTGTATAAATTATATGTCAATAAAGCTGTTAACAAAATAAGTATGCATATTTGGTAAATATTTATAATGCTTTAAGAAAATTTGGCCTGCTAGAGAGCCAGCCTTGGAATTTTAATCTGAAATGTAGAACTGAATAGCTGATTTAGACCTGGTTGTAGGCTGAAATCTTACTAAGTTTGTATACTGTATTAGAATTCTTACACAACTTAAGAATAACCACATTTATAAGTTTAAATTATATTTACAAGATTTTTTCAAAGTATCTAAGGTTCTGTTAAATCAATATTTAAGGAGAAAATACCTATAGTTTTACATTAAAATGTTTTAAGAGTTAACTAAAATATTTATCAAAAGTGTAAGTTTGGAGTAAGATCTATATTTTAGGAGAATGAGGCTTTAAATTTATAAATTTAAATAAACTGAACATTAAATTAGTAATCGAAGTAACTATGCATTATCTTTTCTATATACAAAGTCACCCTAAATCTCACACTTAATAACAAGAACTAATCAAGTGTTTTGTACAGAGCTCAGCAGTGTGGGGATATAGGGGAAATGTTTAAACTATATGCTCTGCCGTTTAAGATTTACACACATTTCTGCTACCACACATATACTGACAACTCTCCAATCTCTTATCTCTTGCTCCAGACGTTATTTCTAATTGCCTGCTTCGTATCATCACCAAGATATCCCAAATACCTCCAAAAATCCAAATCAAAATCATTCTACCCCTTTTCCCTCATCTCAAGCAGTGATGATCCCTGTATTCCTTACCAGGAAAATGGCATCACTAACCCCTTCCCCCAAGACATTCAGATTACAAATCTCACTCAGTCATGATTCCATTCTTTCCCTACATCAGTCAGTCCTATTCATGTTAATTACAAAAGATCCATCCAAATCTATTCTCTTTTATCCACTCGTAAATTCAGGCCTTCACCATTTCTTACCTTAATAATTATAATACATGTCACTCATGTTGATAATAATAGATAATAATTGAGCCCTTAGCTGGTATCAAGCAAGCACTGTATCAGGTACTTCATACCCATTATGATAAAATCTTCAGGGAAACACTGTAAAACAGGTATTATTACTACCTAATACATGTAAGAAAATAAAAGACTGAAGCAGCTATTTTTTTCATACAACTACAAAGACGCAGAGCCTAAGTTTAAAACCAGGCTGGTGATTCTAAAGCCCAGGCTTTTCACTTTTTCACACAACCTGCTAATAACATCTCAACTTTTCATTCATCTATTTAAAACATCGCCTATACCATCAAATCCACCAGAATCCATCTTTCACACTGCCACGAAACTTCTTCCGTCTTTTCCTGGTTTTAAAAATCTTTGATGGCTTTCCACTGACAATACTGAAAACTTCAAATTCCTGGCTGGCATGCAAGATCACTGAGGGTCTGTCTAGTCCCAAACTACCTTTTCAGTCTGCCCTGCCATTTTCTTTCTACATATGCTATGCTCTGGCCAGACTGATTTATTGGTCGTTACATACATGTCAATGCTTCCATGCCTTTTAAGTACAGCAAGCCCTCTGCCCAGAATGTTCTTCTGCAACCTTTAACCCAGTTAATTCTAAGGCATCCCTTATCTCAGCCCATAAGCCCCAGGCAAAGTTAAGAACATCCTCAACAGCGCTGAAGTTGTACTACTAGTAAACTATACTTCAATTTTTCTTTTTTTTGGCATTTTATCTACTAGATTTTGAGCAGAGAACTGGAGCCTATTCATCTTTTTCTTAACATCAGCCTGCCTGTTCCTTAACTGCAGTGTTTGTTGGATGAATACAAACACACCCTTCCTAATTCCTATATCCTTCTATTTACCTAAGTGATTTTAAGATTTTATAATGACTCTATTTCGTGTGTCTCGCATGCTGAAGACCCAAAGAAATGCAAATAAATGAAACAGAAGGGCAAGTGACATCTAATGGAAAAAGGTTCCTGTATCTATGAACTAAAACCAGAATTAATTAATGGCTTGCTTTGCTGCCCCATGAACAGAGATGACAGGACACATTTTTGTGCAAAGCTGTAATCACAGCAAAGAGAGCAATAAATTGAGAGATGAAGTACTGAAAAACAGTGGTATTAATACACTAAGGAGGGAAAAGGGATACATACTGAGTAGCTGGAACATTACTGAAATAATTTCATATAATTGTATTTACATACATTATGCCATAAATGAGATCCCAAGATGTTAAGTAACCAAGACTGCAAAGGTAGTAAGTAACTAGGTCAGATGAATTTAGTTCTTTGGAACTCCCAGGACAGTTTTGGTTCATTTTTTTCTGTTATATCAAACTGTCTTGGGTAGAGTAATTACGCTAAAAAGAAGCCATTTAAATGCAAATCTGAAGCTGATTAGGAATAGGTCAATTATATCAGGAGTTCACAATCTGTGGGCCACAATTCCTTAGAGGAACTCAGTCATTACAAGGTCAGTACGTCCACATACATAAGCACTGTTTGTAAATTAAATAAAAATGTGCTTGCACATTGAGTCACTGCTTTTCTAAATGCATTTTTTTGCTATGAACAAAATGCGTTATTTCTTTAAAAAGCATTATTGAATTCATAATAGCCTTTTGTCATTACATATTTTCTCAGATACTAAAAATATTATATGAGAGATCAGCGATTTCTATTGCCTTTTAGAAAAGTTGTTGTTGCTGAGCCTTCTGTCCTTGATAGGCTATAGATACTTATTTATTTCTATTTATTGAGTGTCTACTATGAGTCAGTCACTAGAATGCAGCTGTGAACAACACAGACAAAAGTTCTTATCTTGGAACTTTAATTCTGGCAGAGGAGACAAATGATATAAATAATGATGACGATGATAATGAATAATATGTGGTGAAGGTAAGTAAAAGAAGAACTGGTCAAAGAAGAATACAGCAGACTGGAAAAGACTCTAGGAGGCTGAATTTTTGAGCACTGAATGGAGTGAGCAAGCCATTTAGATATCCAAGACAAAGGAACGTTCTAGGCAGAGGGAACAGTACTGAAGCAGTAAATGGTATGAAGTATGGTATATGTGAGAAACAGCAAGAAAGTTGGTATGGTCTGAGCAAAGTGAATAAAATGGAAAGCAGAACATGAGATCAGAGCTCTAGAGGCAAGATCACAGAGGCTATGGTGAGACGATCTGACGTTTGAACTTAAGAGAAATCCACTAGCTTTACACATTTGGGTAGTGGTGGAAGTAATGTGATCAGATTTATACTGTTTAAGTTTACCAGGTGGCTGCACAGATAACTGATTATAAGTAAAACATTATAATGAGACTATTATTACAATAGCCTTGGCAAGAGAAAATGGTGACTTAAACCGGAATGGCAGTAATGGAGGTAGAAAGTAGTGACAGAATATAGAGTATATATTGAAGATTAAACCAATTTGCTTTGATGATGCAGTAGATGTAGAATGAGGGAAAGGACACTTAGGCTTTTTTTGGTCAAGAGCTGGGTGAATGGTAATGTAACTTTCTAAGAGAAGACTGGAGGAGAAACAGGCTGGACAGAGACAAATCTAGTTCAGTTTTGGACACATTAAGTCTGACTTGTCTCTTGCAAATCAAAGTGGATGTATGCAGGAAACAACTGGATAGGTGAGTTTGATCCCTGGGATCAGGGATATAAAACTGGAAATCATCAAAGTACAGACAGAATATAAAGCCTTAGAACTAGATGAGATCTTATCCACTCAATGAGGGCAGATAAAAAGGACCCAATCAAAAAATGTGCAGAAGACCTAAATA
Organism: Stenella coeruleoalba; assembly: GCF_951394435.1. Lineage (NCBI taxonomy): Eukaryota > Metazoa > Chordata > Mammalia > Artiodactyla > Delphinidae > Stenella > Stenella coeruleoalba. The sequence continues at coordinate 30,720,223 of NC_137162.1, forward strand.
GACATTTCTCCAGAGAAGACATACAGATGGCCAATAAGCACATGAAATGATGCTCAAGACTGCTAATTAGAGAAATGCAAATCAAAACTACCATGAGGTATCACCTTACTCTGGTCAGAATGGCCATCATCAAAAAGTCCACAAATTAAATGCTGGAGAGGGTGTAGAGAAAAGGGAACCCTCCTACACTGCTGGTGGGAATGTAAGTTGGTACAGCCACTATGGAAAACAGTATGGAGATTCCTTAAAAAACTAAAAGCAGAGTTGCCATATGATCTAGCAATCCCACTCCTGGGCATATATATGGGCAAAACTCTAGTTTGAAAAGATACATGCACCCCCACACACACAATGTTCACAGCAGCACTATTTACAACAGCGAAGACATGGGAGCAACCTAAATGTCTATTGACAGATGAATGAACAAAGATGTGGCATATATATACAGCGGAATACTACTCAGCAATAAAAAAGAATGAAATGTGGGGAATTCCCTGGTGGTCCAGTGGTTAGGACTCTGTACTTCCACTTCAGGGAGCATCGGTTCAATCCCTGGTTGGGGAACTAAGATCCTGCATGCTGTCAGGCGTGACAAACAAACAACTAAATAAAAAGAGTTCTACTTGCTGTTAAAAAAAAAAAAAAAAGAAAAGAAATTTCCAGCAACATGGATGGAACTAGAAATTATCATATTAACTGAAGTAAGCCAGTGAAAGACAAATATCATATGATATCACTTATGTGAAATCAAAAAAAAAAAGATACAAATGAACTTATTTACAAAACAGAAACAGACTCACAGACATAGAAAACAAACTTATAGTTACCAAAGGGGAAAGGGGGTGAGGGAGGGATAAATTAGGAGTTTGGGATTAGCAGATACAAACTACTATATATAAGATAGATAAACAACAAGGTCCTACTGTATGGCATAGGGAACTATACTCAGTATCTTGTAATAAACTATAAAGGAAAAGAATATGAACAAAAGAAAAAAAGAAAGGACAAAGAAGACTGAATACTAGAGCATTCCAACATTCACCAATTAGGAAGGAAAGGAGACTGAAAATATGACGTCTTATTTATGGTTATACTTCCATCATCTGGCAAACACGCTGGTTTCATAAGGACTCAAAAAACACTGCTGATCTGAACTACTGTATATGGCATGTAATTAAATGCATATTACACCACCCTACCTCTCATACAAGAGATGATTTTGAAAGGAAGCATATCCCTTTTGATAAAACCAAACACATTTCCTTAAACATATCTAATTTGCAAATTTAAAAAATCATTACTTTATAACACATCTCCAACATACCTTAATATATGGCAGTACAAAATATCAAACTTCAATCTGGCCCCCAATGGAATAAGCTTCACCATGTTTTAGAAATTTTAAAATTAAAGTTTGAGCTAGCCTTCAGATTTATATAATCTTTACATATAAAGTAAATTCTTTATAGTTTCTCTCTGCTCAACAGTATTCAATGATTACCTAATGCCTGCAGAGTAGATTCCAAACTATGAAGTCTAGCTTTTAAAGCCTTCCTAAAGTGAACCTTTTCAACATCCTCTCCAAATGTCCTTCAAGCACACTCAACTGGAAGTACTCTGTTTCTCAAATACACCTTGCTTTTGCTTATCTCAGTCCCTCACGTCACCCTGTTTCTTCTGCCTAAAACGGTCTTCTCTCAAATCTCGAGAGTCTTGATCCTGCTTGGTTTTCAAGGACATAGCTCCAAAGTTATCTTTCCTCCCAACTGACTCCTAGTATCCTTTGCTTTATCTGTCTTGAATTTTCAACACAAATGCATATGTTTCATGTATCCAACTGAATTTTACATACTCCAGGAAGTAAGAGACTAGTAGTAGTTAAGAACATGGATTCTGGAGCCAGATTACCTAGGTTCAAATTTCTGACTGTGTGTTATAACAGTTCTATGGCCTTGGGCAAGTTATTTGTCTTCTTTATGTCTCACCTTCCTTGGCTATAAAATTGTTTTGATCTCAAAAAATTAAGATAATTAAGTAAATATCTGCAAACTGTTTAGAATAGTATCTGAAAGCATAACAGAAGCACTATATCATAAAATGTTTGGGAAAGGAAGAAAGGGAGAGGGGTTGTATTTTGGTTTGTAACTCCTTTTTTTTCCTTATGTGATTAAAAAGACAGCTACATACAAAAATAATCAAAAGTTTATGTTGATGGGCATACAATGTATAAAGATGTAATCTGCGACAATACAATAACAACCTAAAGACGAGGGACACAGCTACATAGGAGCAAAGTATTTTGTAATACTACTGAAACTAAGTTGTTATTAATTAAGACATTATATATATATATATATCCCCAGGGCAAACACTAAGAAAATAACTAAAAACTGTACAGTAAAAGAAGTGGGAAAGGAATCAAAATGGTACACTAGAAAATATGTATATAACACAAAAGAACGCAGTAATGGAAGACTTCCAAAGAACAAAAGTGACATGAGATATGTAGAAAACAAACAGCAAAATGGCAAAGATCCTTCCTTATCAGTAACTACATTAAATGTAAATGAATTAAACTCTCCTATAAAAGGCAGAGATGGGCAGAATGGATTTAAGAAAAGAACATGATCCAACTATATGCTGTATACAAGAAACTCATGTTAGATTCAAAGACATAAAGAGGATGAAAATGAAAGAAAAGAAAAAGTCCATGAAAACAGCAACTGAAAGAAAAATGAAGTGGATATACTAGTATCAGACAAAATAAATGTTAAGATAAAACTTGTTACAATAGACACAGAAGGACATTATATGATAAAAATCAATTTACCAAGAAGATTTAACAATAACTATAAATGAAATATAACTTTTAAAAATTCTGATTACTATCCTGTACACCTTAAACTCATGAAGTACATCAACTATACCATAATTTAAAAAAAAAAAGATTTAACAATTTAAAATATAAATACACCTAACAACCAAGCCCAAAATATATGAAGCAAAACTGACAGAGTGGAAAGGAGGAAAAGTTCAACAATAATAGTTGTAGACTTCAACATCCCACTTTCAATAACAAATGAAACTAAGAGATAAAAAGGAAACAGAAAACTTGAGCAACACTATAAATCAAGTAGACCTAAAAGACATACATAGCCCACCAAGAGCAGAATATACATTTTTTCAAGTGCACATGGAACATTCTCCAGGGTAGACCATGTTAAACCACAAAAAAAGGTCTCAATAAATTTAAAAAGTTAGTAATCATACAAAATATCTTCTCCAACAATAATGTAAAGAAACTGGGATCAATAACAGGAAAACTGAGAAATTCATAAATATGTAGAAATTAAACAACACATTTTTAACCAGTGAGTCAAAGAAGTAATCACAATGAAAAACAGAAAATACTTGGGAATTCCCTGGTGGTCCAATGGTTAGGACTCCACACTTCCACTGTAGGGGGCACAAATTTGATCCCTGGTGAGGGAACCAAGATCCCACAAGCCTCATGGTGTGGCCAAAAATAAAAATAAAAAAGAAAGAAAATTAGAAAATACTTTGAGAAGAATTAAAAAAAAAAAAAACCAACATACCAAAATATACAGGATGCAGCTAAAGCAGTGCTCAGAGGGGAATTTATATCTGTAAACGCCTATATTAAAAAAAAGAATATCACTAATCAGTAACCTAACCTTCTACACTTAAGGAACTAGAAAAAGAAGAAACTAAATGCAAAGCAAGCAGAAGAAAAGAAATAATAAAGATTTGGGTGGAGATTTTTTAAAGTGAGAAAATAGAAAAACAGAAAATCAGTGAAACTAAAACTTCTTTGAAAAGAATAACAATAATGACAAACCTTTAGTTAGACTGACCAAGAAATTAAAGAGAGACGACTCAATTTACTAAAATCAGAAATGAAAGTGGGAGCATCACTACTGACTTTACAGAAATAAAAAGTATTACAAAATATATAACAAACAAGAGTATGCCAACAAATAGATAACACAGATGAAATGGACTAATTCCTAGAAATAAACTACCAAAACTGACTCAACAATAAAAAACATAATAGATCTAGTAAAAGCAAAGAGATTAAAACAGTAATTTAAAAAACTTCTGACAAATAAAAGTCAAGGGTCATATGGCTTCACTGATGAATTCTGCTAAACGTTTAAAGAAGAAATAACAATTCTTCTCAAACTGTGCCAAAAAATAGAAGAGGAATACTTTCTAACTCATTCCATGAGGCTGGTGTTACCCTGATACCAAAGACAAAAACATCACAAGAAAACTACAGACCAATATCTCTCATGAATATAGATGCAAGAATCCTCAACAAAATAATAGCAAACAAAATTCAGCAGCATATTAAGAGAACTATGGACCATGGATGTATCCCAGAAGTGCAAGGGTGGTTCAACACATAAAAATCAACCAACTGAAAAAAAACTAAACACCTTATTAACAGAATGAAAGGGGAAAAAATAACATGATCATCTCAACTGACACAGAAAAGGCATTTGACCAATTCCAACACCCTTTCATGGTAAAAATACTCAACAACCTAGGAACGGAAAGAAGATTTTACAACCTGATGATGAGCATCTATGAAAAACTCACGGCTAACATACTCAGTGGTGAAAGATTTAAAGTTTCCCACTAAGATGAGAAAAAGATAAGGATATTCACTCTTGCCAAGTATTCAACACTGTCTGGAAGTTCTAGCCAGGGCAATTAGGTAAGAGAAAAAGAAACAAAAGGCATCCGAATTGAAAAGGAAAAAGTAAAAGTACCTCTCTTCACAGATGTCATGATCTTATACATAGGAAATCCTGAAGAAAAACTATTAGATCTAATAAACAAGTTCAGCAAGGTTGCCAGATACAAGAACATGCAAAAATCATTTGTATTTCTGTACATTAGCAATGAATACCTATACACTAGCAATGAACAATCTGAAATGAAGGAAACAATTCCATTTCCAATATTATCAAAATGAATAAAATACTTAGGAATAAATTTAACCAAGGAGGTGGAAGACTTGTACACTAAAAACTGCAAAACAATGTTGAAAGAAAGAAGTCCTAAATAAATGGAAAAACATCCTATGTTCCTAGATCAGAATGCTTAATATTGTTAAGATCTACAGATTGTTATTGTTAAGATCTACAGATTGTTATTGTCTATAATATTGTTAAGATCTACAGATCCCCAAATTGATCTACAGATTCAATGCAATCCCTACCAAAATGCTTTTGGCAGAAACTGACAGACTGACCCTAAAATTCATATGAAACTGCAAGGGAGCCAAAACAGCCAGAACAATCATGTTTTGAAGAAAGCTGAACAAAAAGAAGAACGAAGTTGGAGGACTTACACATCCTGGTTTCAAAAACAATTACAAGCCACAATAATCAGAAAAGCGTGGTACTGGCACAAGAATAGACATATAGACCAATAGAACAGAACTGAGAATCCGAAGTAAATCCATACATCAATGGTCAACTGATTTTTGGCAAGGATGTCAAGACTATTCAGTGGGGAAAGAATTGCCTTTTCAACAAATGACGCCGGGACTGCTGGATAACCACATGCAAAAGAATGAAGTTATTAGATTCTTGACCTCACACCATATATAAAAATTAACCCAAAATGTATCAAAGATCTAAACATAAGGGAGAAAACCATAAAACTCTTAAAAGGAAAACAGGGGTAAATCTTTGTGACTTTGGATGTAGCAATGGATTCTTAAATATAACACCAAAAGTACAAACAACAAAATATTTAACGCTAAACTTCACAAAAATTAAAAACTTCTATGAATCAAACAATATTATGAATAAAGTGAAAAAAATAGGAGAAAATTTTCGCAAATCATATATATGATAAGAGTCCAGCATCCAGAATATAAAAAGAACTCTTACAACACAACAAAAAAACAGATAAAAGAAATTGGGACCTCACATGTTGCTGACGGGAATGCAAAATGATGCAGATGCTGTGGAAGTTTGATGGTTCCTCAAAAAGCTAAATATAGAATTACCATGTGACCCAGCAATTCCTCTCCCAAGTATATACCTAAGAGAAATGAAAACAGGTGTTCAAACAAAACTTGTTATAGGAACGTTCACAGCGTCAATATTTGTAATAGCCAAAAAGCAGAAACACCCAAATGTCCAGCAACTGATGAATGGATAAGCAAAACAGGGTTTAAGCATACCACGTAATAGTATTCAGCCATAAAAAGGAATTGTTTGGACTTCCCTGGTGGCGCAGTGGTTAAGAATCCGCCTGTCAATGCAGGGGACACAGCTTGGAGCCCTGGGCCAGGAAGATCCCACATGCCACGGAGAAACTAAGCCCATGCGCCACAACTACTGAGCCTGCACTCTAGAGCCCATGAGCCACAACTACCGAGCCCGTGTGCCACAACTACTGAAGCCCACGTGCCTAGAGCCCATGCTCCGCAACGAGAAGCCACCGCAATGAGAAGCCCACGCACCACAACGAAGAGTAGCCGCTGCTCACTGCAACTAGAACGCAGCCAAAAATAAATAAATTTAAAAAAAAACAGAAAGGAATTGTTATAGACTGAATGCTTGTACCTCCCCATATGTATGTTGAAATCCTAACCGCCAATGTAACTTTTTTTTTGGGGGGCCATGCTGTGCGGCTTGCAGTATCTTAGTTCCACAACCAGGGATCGAACCCGGGCCACAACAGTGAAAGTGCCAAGTCCTAACCACTGGACCACCAGGGAACTCCCCAATGTAACTTTATTTTAATTAAGGTTAAGGGGAAATCGGAGCTGATCTGATAGGATTAGTGTCCTTATAAGAAGAGATATCATTATACTAAATGAAGTAGATCAGAGAAAGACAAATATCACATAATATTGCTTATAAGAGGAATCTTAAAAATGGATACAAATGAACTTATTTACAAAGGAGAAATAGACTCACAGATAGAAAACAAACTTACGGTTACCAAAGAGGAAAGAGGGGGTGTAGGGATAAATTTGGAATTTGCGATTAACAGATACACACTACTATATATAAAATAGATAAACAAGGACCTACTGTATAGCACAGGGAACTATATAGCTTGTAATAACCTATAATGGAAAAGAATCTGAAAAAGAGTACATATTTATATATGTATGTATAACTGAATCACTTCGCTGTATACCTGAAACACTGTAAATCAACTATACTTCAATAAAAAATAAAAATATATAGGGCTTCCCTGGTGGCGCAGTGGTTGAGAGTCTGCCTGCCGATGCAGGGGACACGGGTTCGTGCCCCGGTCCAGGAAGATCCCACATGCTGTGGAGCAGCTAGGCCTGGGAGCCATGGCAGCTGGGCCTGCGCGTCCGGAGCCTGTGCTCTGCAATGGGAGAGGCCACAACAGTGAGAGGCCTGCGTACTGAAAAAAAAATAAAAATAAAAATAAAAAATAAAAATATATAAATAAAAAAGGAGATACCAGAGAGAGCCCCTGACTCCCACTTGATTACAGAGAAAGGGCCATCTGAGGGCGTAGTGAGAAGGTGGGCATCTACAAGCCAGGAAGAGAGTACTCACAAGAAACCAATCATGCTGGACCTTGATCTGGAATGTGAGAAAATTAATATCTGCTGTTTAAGACATTCAACATTTTATGACCGCAGCCTGAGCTGACTAATACAGGAATGTAATACTGATATGTATTGTATTATGGATTAACCTCAAAAGTAATATGCTAAAAGAAGCCAGACACAAAAGGTCATATGTTATACGACTCTATATAGAATGTCTAGAATAGGCATACCCATAGAGACAGAAAGGATATTAGTGATTGCCAGAGGATGGGGGAGGGGAAGGAGGGAGTGACTATAATGGGTATGGGGTATCTGGGGTAATGAAAATGCTATAAAATTTGATAGTGGTGATGGTTGTACAACACTGTGAGTGTAGTAAAAACTACTAAATGATACACTTTAAAATGATTAAAATGGTGAACTTTAATTTTTTAAAATAGAAATGAATATTGATAGCTGAAACATGGATGACTCTCAAAGGCATTATGCTGAGTGAATGAAGCCAGTCTCAAATGGTTACTTTCTATATATATGATTCCATTTATATGATATTCTCAAAAAGACAAAACTATAGTAATGAAGAACAGATCAGAGGTTGCCAGAGGTTTGGAAAGGGGTAATTACAAAAGAAGAGCATACAGGAGTTCTTTGGGATAATGGAATTATTCTGCATCTTGAATGTGGTGGTGGGTATACAAATTTATACATAGAGTAAAATTCCTAGAACTGTACACAAAAATGATCAATTTTTCTATATGTTAATTCAAAAATAAAATCTTTGCTACCAAAAACTCCATTGGCCTATTTTGCACTTGGAAAGGATCCATGACCTATGCTTGATTTATGTCAGGTACTGGCCATTTGGAAAGTACTATTTCACTGAATTATGTGACTCTTCCAATGTAGACATATTTCATTGTACCATATCCCACCAAATAAAAAAATCACGTTTGTTAATATGACCACTAATCTCATCAGAAAAGTTTTTAAAGGGGAGTTGTCACACTCAACAGTAGTGGATAGTATGTTTTCCAAAATTCTAATTTTTTCTTGAAGCTGGAATATTATCACTGGCAAACAAATACTGTTATTTCCTCCCCTCTCCACCCTGTATAACAGGCTCATTTCATTCATTTTTGAGAAAATGTCTGTCAAATACTAAAGTCTGAATAATCAGTTTGTCAGACATTCTTCCAAGTAAAACGGTGTTCCATGAAAAAAAAAAGCATCTAATTTAGCTCAAACTCAAACAATCACGTAAGTGCTTTATGCATACTTCCCATTTCATCACATATAATATTAACAAGATGTGTACTCAAGGGCTGAGTTTTAGTAAAAGCAGTATTTCTGTGTCATCAACGGCATTCATAGGTTAAAGTGGCATTTTTTACTGCAAGTGTGTGGCAGTGAAAAACTGCAATGAAACTCCAATTAATAGATATATCTTCAGAATACTGTGGCATTTCTTTAGTTCTCAGTTTGCTGAGGAACAGGTTATACGGTTATGTGCAAATACTGGTTTAAAGATAGGAAACAAGTGGCGACTTTTTGACTAGAGAAGTGAAAGCAATAGGATACTTCAGCATTTAGTCTAATTATTACCAGTGCTCAGAAAGAGATGCAGAGTGGAGTAGTAACAGATAGCACAAAAGACTAGATAAATAGTCCAGTAAAATCTCTGAAGTCTCTGCAGAATAAAGACTAGTATGTTCGTGTAAGTACAAATGAATACATTTAAGGAAAAAAACTCAAATTATATTTATCCAATGACTGACACTAAGTAATCAGTAAGTACTAGATGTTACTATATCATGTTCTTTGAATCTACAATTACTAAAAAGTGTGTTATAACAGTGAAAAGAAAACACCAGAACTGCCGGGTATCTCTGGGAAGAATATTATACACTAAATAGTATCCCTACAATATAGTGATGAACTGATCCTTGAAATTCTGTGTGTAGTTTAATAACAACAAATATAAAGAACTGGAATAATATATGACACAGTCTTTAAAACCATTAAGGGGAACATATATCAAGAAATATTAGAACAAGGCATTCTTACTGACAAAAATGTAGAATAAATTTTAAAATACTCCATATTACAACTTTAAGTAGAACATAACCAACCCAAATTCTCAAAATAAAAAAACACCTGAGGGGCTTCCCTGGTGGCGCAGTCGTTAGGAGTCTGCCTGCCAATGCAGGGGACTCAGGTTCAAGCCCTGGTCCGGGAAGATCCCACACGCCACGGAGCAACTAAGCCCGTGCACCACAACTACCGAGCTTGCACTCTAGAGCCTGCAAGCCACAGCTACTGAAGCCCGCGCACCTAGAGCCTGTGGTCTGCAACATGAGAAGCCACCGCAATGAGAAGCCCGTGCACCATAACGAAGAGTAGCCCCCACTCGCCACAGCTAGACAAAGCCTGCCTGCAGCAACGAAGACCCAACGAAGACCCAAAAATAAATTAATTAAAAAAAAACACCACCACCTGAGAACACCAAAAGTTGCTGAGGATGTGAAAGAACAGGAATTCTCATTCATTGCTGAGAATAATGCAAAATGGTATAGCCACCTTGGGAGACAATTTAGCAGTTTCTTACAAATGAAACATACTCCTACCATACGATTCAGCAACTGCACTCCTTGGTATTTACTCAAATGATCTGAAAATTTATGTCCACAAGAAAAACCTGTACACAGATGTTTCTAGCAGCTGTATTCATAATTGCTAAAACTTAGAAGAAACCAAGATGTCCTTCAGGTGAGTGGATAAACTGTGGAATATCCAGACACAGAATTATTATTCAGTGCTAAAAAAAAAATGAGCTATCAAATTATGAAAAGACACGGAGGAAACTTAAATGCATATTACTAAGTGAAACAGGCCAACCTGAAAAGATTACATACTATATTCTGAACATTCTGAAAAAGGCGAGACTATGGAGACAGTAAAAAGATCAATGGTTGCCAGGACTGGGGCGAAAGGGGGGATGAATACGCAGAGCACAGAGGATTTTTAAGGCAGTGAAACTATTCTATACGATACTACAATGGTGGATACATGTGTCAAAACCCACAGAATGTACAAGAATGAACGCTAATGTAAACTATGGACTTTGGGTGATAATGATGGGTCAATGTAGGTTCATCAGTTGTGATAAATGTACCACTGTGGTTCTACATGCCTACAGTGGGGAGTTTATGTGTATATGGAAACTCTTAGTACTTTCTGCTCAATTTGCTGTGAACCTAAAACTGCTCTAAAAAACAGACTTTATTAATTAAAAAGAAAAAAACATCACTCATGAAGTTTTGGTGTTGTATCCAAGAAAAACATCCACAGTTATTTGCAAGACTATTAAAATATTTCTCCCTTTTCCAACAACATTTCTGTATGAGACTAGATTTTCTTCAACGAAAATAACATATGCAATAGTTGAATGAAAAAGTAGATACAGGGATCCACCTATCTTCTATTAACACAGACTTTAAAGGAATTTGCAAAATGTACAAACAATGCTCCTTTTCCCACTTAAGTTTTTTGTTTTGGAAAACAATGATTTTCACTAAAATGTTAACATGTAATAGGTTGATTATTGTTATTTTCAAATAAATTATTAATACAACGGCTCTTCAAAGAACTGAATAATTTTTGAGGGGTCTTAAGACCCAAAAGGTTTGACAACTGTTTCTCTAGGGTATCAAAACTCAAGCGATAAGAGGAAGCTATTATCAAATAAAAAAATTAAATTAGTGCTATTCAAAGAAAAGAGAAATACCTTGAGAAATACTTAATTACAGTCACCAAAATGTGGTGTTTAGTGGGTAACAGACTTAATGGTTTTTAAGAGGATAGTCCCACTATAAGAATGTATCAAATATCATGGTACCAAAAATACTGGCTAATGTTCTCAATTTACCATTGCTTCACATCCCAACAGAAGAGCAGACTTGATTATTTGCTAAACACCATATTCATAAAAGCAACATACAAACATCATTATTTTATACCACATATTACAGAATTATAATAATGCCAGCTAACATTCACTAAAGTTGTATTTTTAAACTTGACATTCATTATTTTATGTAATCTTCCCAAAAATTCTGAGACAGGTATTATTACCCAGGATATTTTATTTATTTATTTATTTATTTATTTTGCGATATGCGGGCCTCTAACTGTTGTGGCCTCTCCCGCCGCGGAGCACAGGCTCCGGATGAGACAGGTATTATTACTATCCCCCATTTATAGAGGCAGATACTAAGGTCAAACAGATACAAAAAGGAGAAGCTGGGATTCAAATTTAAGTATTCTCCTCTTAGAGGAGAGCTGGACAAACCTTTTCTGTAAAAGGCTATATAGTAAATATTTTAGGTGTTGCAGGCCATATATAGTCTCTGTTCCTGCTTTTTTTTTTTTTTTTTACATAACCCTTAAAATCCTTAGCTCTTGAGCCTTACAAAAACAGACCACAGCCCAGATCAGCCGTTCTCAATCAGGTTCCCTGAGAGAAATAAACCCAAATACCCTAAAGCATCCTTCTATATAATGAATTTACTTCTTGTCTACGCATCTAGAATGGTGTCCATTATATGAAATCTTTGGGAGAATTGACAGCCACTCAAATAATCATCTGTGCTCAGTGGTTCACCTGCATTCAATACAAGAAACAAATACTAAGTGTTATATTCAATCTGGATAAATAAGGATTGGCATTTTTTTCCCCAGAAACTGTACTGATGGCTCACTAATGCCAAGAAAGAAAAGCTGAATTAAATCATACACTGTTTTACACTTATTATGTGGTCCTCAAGAATATTAACCTAAAAAGGCTAGCCATCATCATCATCACCTTGTAGAGATTGAGTATATCCTCAAGGAAAAACAAATTAATATAAAACACTTTGCAAAACTGTATCATTTCAAACTGACAGAAAGTTCATCAAGATTACTAAAGAGGAATCTGAACTAAAAAGCTACACTGCCTTTTGGGGCAATGAAAGGAGTAAAAGAAGTAAAACCAAGGAATTCCCTGGAGGTCCAGTGGTTAGGACTTGGGGCTTTCACTGCTGGGGCCCAGGTTCAATCCCTGGTTGGGGAACTAAGAAAGCGGTGGAGCCAAAAAACAAAAAGGAGTAAAATCAATAACTGAATGCAAAGAGGCCAGCCAACTCCTTAAGGATTTTCAACATTATCAGTCAAGCAACTGACACAACATTAAATAGGAGAAAATATGAAGCACCCAGAATAACATCAGTCCACAAATCCCAAACCAATACTTGCAACATGCCAGACATGTAAACAGACTGATAAAGATGCACTGTTTTTCTTTTTAAATTGAGGTATAGTTGATGTATAACATTATGTAAGTTTCAGGTGTACAACATAGTGATTCACAATTTTTAAAGGTTATATTCCATTTACAGTTATTATAAAATATTGGCTATATTCCTAGTGTTGTACTATACAACCTTGCAGCCTATTTATTTTATACATAGTTTATTCCTCTTAATCCCCTACCCCTATCTTGCCCCTCCCCACGGTAACTACTAGTTAGTTCTTTATATCTGTGTTTCTTTTCTGTTAAATTCATTAGATTCTACACATAAGTAACATCATACAGTATGTCTTTCTCTGCCTTATTTCACTTAGCATAATACCTTCTAAGTCCATCCATGTTGTTGTAAATTGCAAAATCTCATTCCTTATGGCTGATTAGTATTCCACTGTGTGTACACACACACCCCCATTTTTTTTATCCATTCATTTGCTGATGGACACAACTTAGGTTACTTCCGTATCTTGGCAACTGTGAATAATGCTGCTATGAACACTGGGGTGAGTGTATCTTTTTGAATTAGAGTTTTCTTTTTTTTTTTTTCCCCAGATAAAATACTCAGGAGTGGAATTGCTGGGTCACATGGTAGTTCTATTTTTAGTTTTTTTTGAGAAACCTCCATATTTTCCATACTGGCTACACAAATTTACATTCCCACCAATAGTGTACAAGGGTTCCTTTTTTTTCAAATCCTTACCAACATTTATTATTTATGGTCTTTCTGATGACAGCCATTCTGACAGGTGTGAGGTGATATCTCACTGTGGCTTTGATTTATGTTTTTCTAATGATTAACGATGTTGAGCATCTTTTCATTGTCTTTTGGCCATCTGTATGTCTTCTTTGGAAAAATGTCTATTCAGGTATTCTGCCCATTTTTAAATTGGATTTTTTTTGATGTTGAGTTGTATGAGCTGTTTATATATTTTGGATATTAACACCTTATGGGTTATATCATTTGCAAATATTTCCTCCCATTCAATAGGTTATCTTTTTGTTTTGTCCATGGTTTCCTTTGCTGTGCAAAAGCTTTTAAGTTTAATTAGGTCTCATTTGTTTATTTTTGCTTTTGTTTCCTTTGCATGGGGAGAGAGATCCAAAAAAAAAACAAAACTATGATTTATGTCAATGAATGTTCTGCCTATGTTTTCTTCTAGGAGTTCTATGGTTTCCAGTCTTACATTTAGGTCTTTAATCCATTTTGGGTCTACACATGGCATAGAGAATGTTCTAACTTCACTCTTTTACATGTAACTGTCCAGTTTTCCCAGCACCACTTACTGAAGAGACTGTCTTTTTTCCACTGTATATTCTTGCCTCCTTTGTCATAAATTGACCATAAGTGCGTGGGTCTATTTCCAAGCTCTCTATTCTGCTCCATAGATCTGTATGTCTGTTTTTGTGCCAGTACCATACTGTTTTGATTACTGTAGCTTTGTATTATAATCTGAAGTCAGGCAGCATGATTCCTCCACTTCTGTTCTTCTTTCTCAAGATTGTTTTGGCTATTTGGGGTCTTTTGTGTTTCCATACAAATTTTAAAATTATCTGTTCTAGTTCTGTGAAAAATGCCCTTAGTATTTTGATAGGGATTGCAATGAATCTGTAGATTACCTTGGGTAATATGGTCATTTTAGCAATATTAATTCTTCCAATCCATTAACATGATGTATCTTTCCACCTGTTGTGCCATCTTCAATTTCTTTCATTAGTGTCACAGTTTTTCAAGTACAGGTCTTTAATCTCTTTAGGTAGAGATTTATTCCTAGGTATTTTATTTTTTTTGATGCAATGGTAAATGAGATTGTTTCCTTAATTTCTCTTTTTGATAGTTCACTGTTAGTGTATAGAAATGCAACAGGTTTCTGTGTATTAATCTTGTATCCTGCGACTTTACCAAATTCATCGATGAGCTCTAGTGGTTTTTTGGTGGTGTCTTTAGAATTTTCTATGTATAGTATGTCATCTGCAAACAGTGATGGTTTTACTTCTTCCTTTCCAATTTGGAATTCTTTTCTTTCTTCTTCTTGTCTGATTGCTGTGGCTAGGACTTCCAATACATGTTGAATAAAAGTGGTGAGAGTGGACATCCTTGTCTTGTTCCTGATCTTAAAAGAAATGCTTCCAGCTTTTCACTGGTGAGTACAATGTTAGCTGTGGGCTTATCATATATGGCCTTTATTATGTTGAGGTATGGATAAAGATTCAGTATTGATAGATATTTTCCTACTTAGATAACCATTACATTCAAGAAGACCTCACATAAAAACCTGCCTAGGTTAAGAGCACCTTGAGATATAATTTCTACAGCTTTTGTATCAGCACTTGCAGCCTAATAGGTTCACTTTATTTAACTCATTTTTACTCTGGAACTAAGCTGTGTGGGTATGAGTCCTAACTCTACCTTTTCGAGCTGTGTGACCTTTGGCAAGTTCCTTAATTTCTCAGTGCCTCAGCTCTGAAACATGCAATACACTTACCTCACAAGGTTTTTATGAGGATTTAAAAAATTAGTATTTGAGAAATTAGAGAGAATAGTACCTGGCACAAAGTAGGTATTATATGCACAAATCTTAAATGGAAAAACAAAACAAAAAAATACAGAAACAATGTCAGGCTCATGAAGTGAGAACTCACACAGATAAGGAACAATGTGAAACTGACAATGAAAGGCCTTCTCATGGCAGCTGTCTCATATCCTTGGTTCTTAATATTCAGCAGTACTATATTCATAATACATACCTACTATGTGGAAGAGACTCAAAATTGAATTCTTTATCTTCTCTTCCAAACCTGCTCCAGTCACAGTCTCTCTCACCTTTGTTAAAGGCAACCCTGCACTTTGAATTGCTTGAACCAAAACCTTTATAGTCCTCCTTATCTCCTCTCTCTCATGCCCCACATTAATCTAATCAGAAATTATGTTGCCCCTACTAATCCTAACCAATCTCTGCCAATTTAATATATTTACAGTCCTAATCACTTCTCCCTTACTGTACTACAGCAGTCCCCAACCTTTTTGGCACCAGGGACCGGTTTTGTGGAAGACAATTTTTCCACGGGACGGGTGGGTGGGATGGTTCACGCAGTAATGCAAGTGATGGGGAGTGGCAGATGAAGCTTCACTCATCTCTCACTGTGTGGCCCAGTTCCTAAGAGGCTGCAGACCGGTACCTGCCCACGGCCCAGGGATTGGGGACCCCTGCTCTACTAGTATCCAGTGCAAGCAACCCAACTCTCACCTGGACAAACGCAAAATCTTCCAACGTGGTATCTGTACTAATACTCCTGCTCCCCCTTCTCCCGGCCGATTCTCGACACAGCAGTCAGGTAGTTTGTTAAAATTAAGCCAGATCATCATGTCAGTCTCCTGCTCAAAAACCTAGCATTCTCCTGATTTTACTCATAGTAAAAGCCAAAAGTTCTATCTTCCCCTCAATTTTGCTGTGAACCTTAAACTGCTCTAAAAAATAAAGGAAATAAAATCAGGTTTGACTGTCCGAAATGCAGCTGAGCTTTACTTCAAAGGATTAAAGTAAATTATGGGAGAAAGAGGCCATTAGGGACATATCCCACACCTGCACCCAAAAAAACCAAAGTCCTCACAACAACAGCCTAATACACCTTACATGATCTAATTGCCCTCTTTTACTTTTCATGATTAGATTCATGTTAATTTTTGTAGGGTAGAATACTTCGCAAGTAGCGCTATGCCTTTCCTATTTTATCAAATCAAGAGACATATATCTGCCTGTTCTACTTTCAGTGATGCTAAGACTGAACAGTGAATTCTGGGTATTAACTTGAACCCACCATTATAAAGTTACCTATCACCTTTCACCTAATAATTTTAGTATACATCAATAATCTGCCTAGATCTATTATTGTACTATGGGCACAAAGTGGTGACTTTTCTAATACCTTCATTCCTTCCTCATTTATTAACCGAAATTCTTCAGTAAAGAAGAGCTTTCTGCTATCAACTGTTTGTTTAGTTTGAATACATTCTGCAACAAAATACATCCTACTTTCTATGCATAAATTTTCATAAGAATGAGTTAACACCCTTGAAATCTCCAAAGGTTATCAATAGTTATTTTTGCTTTTTATTTTTAAAATATCATTATGGACTCCTGGAATTTTACTCATTTGGTATAGTTCAACCTACTGCAGTCCTTATTTTTTTTTATTTTTTATTTTTTTTTTTGGCGGTACGCGGGCCTCTCACCGTTGTGGCCTCTCCCGTTGCGGAGCACAGGCTCCAGACGCGCAGGCCCAGCGGCCATGGCTCACGGGCCCAGCCACTCCGCGGCATGTGGGATCTTCCCGAACCGGGGCACGAACCTGTGTCCCCTGCATCTGCAGGTGGACTCTCAACCACTGCGCCACCAGGGAAGCCCAGTCCTTACTTTTTTTACATTCACGTTTTTCATCTTAGGCCAGTGGGAGCACCTTTGAGATGGCTTCATGAACTTTTGACACAACTTACCTTAACATGATAGGCAGAAGATTTTAACTTGCAGTTTAAATTTGCAATTCCTCAATTATAATTAATCTTGAACAATTTTCATGTTTATTGATCTCTTTGAATTCTTTGTGAAATCCCTATTCATTTTCTCATCCATTTTTCTAGTGGGCTAGTAATCCTTTTTGCTTTCTGAATTTTACAAGTTCATTTTAATATATGGTAGAGATTATATATTAATAAAAGCTGCAATCTTATTCCTCTATTTCCTTTTTGATTTTATAGCATTTTTTGTCATGTAAAATACACTTAATTTTTAAATAAAGCAATCATTTCCTTTATAATTCTCAGTTTAGATCTGAAGGCCTTCCCAAATTCACTATGATAGAAAAAAACTGCCTATGCTTCTTCTAATTCTTTTATGGCTTTTTTCAATATTTAAATCTCTGATTTAGCTAGTTATAATTAGCTGTTTATAAATCTATTTCCATTAGACTTTGGGATCTTCAAAGGCAATGACTATCTTACTTATTACGAGACTTAATTTTTGCCTCTGGACCCAAGTGTTTTCAAACACAGGGTTTGAGGAGGTGATGTTGATGATGAATAGTCCTAAACTCCATTCTCTATGCCCTTAAACTTGGGCAAGGCAGTCCTACTGAACCATGCTCGCTAAAGAGAAGATGTAGCACAGGGAGGAAAAACTCTCTATTCTGCTTAATGCTAGATATTACATGTGCATTGCCCTGACATCTCGGAACAATTTTAAGAGGTGAGGATTGGGGGTGGGGTGCAGAAAATGAGTTTGGGATCAGCTTCCAAGAAGTGATGTCTGAATGGAGTGTGAAAGAACAAGCAGGTATTATTATACAAAACAGCCTGATAAAGAGTACTCCAGAGTACAGAGTGAGCAAAAGGTATGACATGGGAGTACATGATCTACCTGAGGAATACAGGCAGTTTATTATGACTGCCTGGGCCAGTGCTTGGTATATAAAGTAAGTACTATATAAATGTTAGCTATTATCATGCTGATTATTGGGACATGGAAATAAATTAGGTAAAACTGTAAGCAGCAGGCTAAGATGCTCCTGGAAAGCCACGTTAAAGTCTGGATTTTATCCTGAAGACGATGGGGAATGTCTGAAGGATTTCTGACAGGATAATGGCATATTTTAGAAAAATTACATTGGCAGTGTGAATAAAAGACTGGCTGGAATACAGATAGGCAAAAATCATAAAGAATCTTCAATGATGGAGTATATAGTGGTGATAAAAACTTTTACAAAGTGAGGAAAATTTGCAAGCCTCTTTTAAGATCTAAGATGTCAGCATACTGATCTCTACGAAAAGGGACCAGATGTCTAACTTTTATCACACGGGAGATATATACGCTTAATAATAAATATTCCTAGACTATCTGGAAAGCTTTCCACTTTAGTAAAGGTTCACACCCAGTAAATCATTTTCAACAAAATTCCTTCAGGGTCATCAAATGCCCCATGTTGTCTTTTCCACAAGCAAGAAAGGCTGGTGAAAGCTCATGAATGTCTCCCAGTCAACCAAAAGGCTGGTTTTCTAAAGACTCCATGATGTAAAAGCTAAATTATGGCTGCTGATGCTGATGGTACCCTGTCCCAAGCTCTCTGAAATTTCTGCAGGCTCAGCAATACTTGTTACTGACACTGAAGTTATGATGTAAGCCACATGTGCCCTAACAATGGAGTTCACACCTAACTCTAGCTATGTGGACTATCGGACACAGAATGTGAGTTAGCTACAGATTGTGAGACAACTTCCGGAGAGCAAACTATAGAGCTAGTTTAGGGGCAGTTCTCATTTCAGGTGTCTTACTGGTGAGAAAGAATGATTCTATGTGGCACAGACTATTTGGGTCCATTTGGGACTCTACCAAAAGTGACAAAACTTCCTAGGGAGGAGATGAATTGAGAACCATGATTCTATCTTGAACTCTATGAAATGGCAGGTATTGTGACTTTTGAAAGTTACTGAATTTGGTTGCTGTTATTGCCGTTTTGTAAGTTATACCTCCTAAAAGCAGTTATTCTTCCCTGCCTACAGGGAATTGTTTCATGGTTCAACAATGAACCAACTACTGTGGCAATCTCCTTAGAAAAGGTCTAAATAAAGTGAACTTTTTCTATTCTGATTCTCTAAAAAAATATTTTGGAGACTCAGAAACTCCATGTTACAGTAGCTCCCCACAGATATCTATTTCTAACTTTACATTTTTTAAGAGCAAATGTCAGTTTATATATATATATATATATATATAAAAAATTATATTAATTATATAAAGTATTTTTACAAATCAACAAAAATAAAACATTATCACAATCAGATACCATTTCACAACCACTAGGAAGGTCAAAATAGGAAAGACTGACAAACACCAAATATTTGTGAGGACGTGGACTAACTGGTCTCTACATACATTGTTGGGGGAATGTAATGTGGAGATTTAACTTCTTTGGAGAGCTGTTTGGCAGTTTCTTATGAAGTTAAGTATACATTTCTACCCTATGACCCAGCAATTCCATTCCTAAGTATTCACCCAAGAGAAACAAAAAGACTTAAACAAAAATGTTTATGGAGTATCTTTATAGAAACCCCAAACTGGAAACAACCCAAATGTCCATCAGCAATGAAACAGACAAACTGTGCTATATCCATACAATGGAATACTACTCAGCAATAAAAAAGAATGAACTCAGCAATCCCACTACTGGGCAAACCATACTGAGAAAACCATAATTCAAAAGAGTCATGTACCAAAATGTTCACTGCAGCTCTACAACAGCCAGGACATGGAAGCAACCTAAGTGTCCATCATCAGACGAATGGATAAAGAAGATGTGGCACATATACACAATGGAATATTACTCAGCCATAAAAAGAAACGAAATTGAGCTATTTGTAGTGAGGTGGATGGACCTAGACTCTGTCATACAGAGTGAAATAAGTCAGAAAGAGAAAGACAAATACCATATGCTAACACATATATATGGGATCTAAGAAAAAACAAAAGTCATGAAGAACCTAGGGGTAAGATGGGAATAAACACACAGACCTACTAGAGAATGGACTTAAGGATATGGGGAGGGGAAAGGGTAAGCTGTGACAAAGTGAGAGAGTGGCATGGACATATATACACTACCAAACGTAAAACAGATAGCTAGTGGGAAGCAGCCGCATAGCACAGGGAGATCAGCTCGGTGCTCTGTGACCACCTAGAGGGGTGGGACAGGGAGGGTGGGAGGGAGGGAGACACAAGAGGGAAGAGATATGGGAACATATGTATAACTGATTCACTTTGTTATAAAGCAGAAACTAACACACCATTGTAAAGCAATTATACTCCAAAAAAGATGAAAAAAATAAAATAAAATAAAAAAGAATGAACTGGGGCTTCCCTGGTGGCGCAGTGGTTGAGAGTTCGCCTGCCAATGCAGGGGACACAGGTTCAAGCCCCACATGCCACAGAGCGGCTGGGCCCGTGAGCCACAGCCGTTGAGCCTGCGCGTCCGGAGCCTGTGCTCCGCAACGGGAGAGGCCACAACAGTGAGAGGCCCACGTATCACAAAAAAAAAAAAGAATGAACTAATCATGTCCAGAATAGGCAAATCTATAGAGACAAAGTAAATAAGTAATTGTCTATGGCTGGGGGGTTAGAAAGATAGGGGACAGGATAAGGAGTGACTGCTAAATGGGTATGGGTTCTCATCTGTAAACCGAATATAATGATACCCATTGGGGTGACAAACATGTTCTAAAATCTCATTGTGGTAATGATTATACAACTCCATGAATATAGTAAAAATCATTTACTTTTATACATTAAATGGGTAAATTATTTGCTATATGAATTATGTCTCAATAAATCCACTTAAAAAAATGAACTATTAATGTAACAACACACACAAATATTTGTTTAAGCGAAAAAAGCCAGACACAAAAAGAGTGCATACTGTAAGATTCTTTTAGTGAAATCTAGGATGTAGGCAAAACTCATTTATGGTGATAGAAATCAGTTATTGTGGTGGTGAGCAACTGGCTGGAAAAGGACAGGAGTAAACTTTCCACGAGGTTTTTTATCTTGTTTTGGATGGAGGTCGCAGGCGTATGCACAACTGTCAAAACTTAAGATCTGTGCATTTTAATATCTCAATTTAAAAAGGTGGTAAAAGAAAATCACTCCTATTTGAACTTGGAAAGAGAAGAGGGTAAGGCAGGAGTGCCTACCAAATAATGCCTTCATGCTTCCCCAACGGAAGTGACTGTACAGCTGTCCATTTACAGAAATATCCAGTGCCTGAGTACACTCTGTCTTTCTTCCCTGTAACATTTTAATAATAAACTCATCCAGTGCTCCCCACCCCCCAGAATTTCACATGTATCAGTTTCCCTAATTAAAAAAAATAGTCAAAGAATATTCTACAGCCAAAATTGAGCCTAAAGCATGCTTAAGTGCCACCAAGTTGTGAAAATGAAATATAAATATTTATATAAATCAGAATCCTAAGAGGGAAACCATGGTCTATTTTCTTTTTCTGTCTTCTGAAAACATGCTCTGATACCCTGTCTGAAAGAATTCTCTCTACCTACCACTCTTCTCCTCTTCCTTCCCCTAATTAGTTAACTCTTATTCATTTTTCACTTCTCAAGTAAAAATTTCTTAGAAATTCTTCCGAATTTCTATTACTCCAATCTGTCCCCCTCCACAAACACAATTACATACACAGAGAGAACACTGTCTCCTTGCAGAGCTCCTGTCTCATTTCACAGTCAGTTATAGGTTTCTCATGTAATTAATGGCCCTATTTCTCCTGTTAGACTCTAAGTGCCATGTAAGCAAGTACAGTCTCCTAAATACATCACTGTATCCCTGCATCTAGCATAGTGCTTAGTAGTTAGCATAAATGTTCACAAAACATTTCGCTCAATGAATAAATTAAAAATGCAATTCAACCAAACTATCTAAACAAAGACTGTTCCTAAAGCAAAGAGGCTGTCCTTGCTTGAGAAATCCATTAAGTAAATATACCTTTATTGGACAGAGAACATTTTGGATCAGTATCTATGAGTCACTGAGTATCTACTTCCTTACCAACCTGGTTCTCAGAATATAAGACTGTTCTCTGAGTCATCAGTTTCTACCCTTATTCTGCCTATTGTTCCCTTCTTAACTGGGCACATTTATTCTTAATATTTTTAATCTTTGTTGTATATTCTATTATATGCTTCTATAATTCCTTAGATGTCAGATTTTGAGAAATTAAACAATAATGTTCATAAACTCATGCCAAGACAATATTTAATGGCATTAATAGCTGCAAAAACATAACTGCTTAGAGAAGAGGGTTTCAGTTCAGAATGCAAAGTGACATTACTACCAAAAAGCTCAAAATTGTTCTCCCAACATTCAGTAAACAAAATGCTGACTGACACAGAAAGAATGAAGTGCCAAAAAGAACAGATAAAATAGGCAATTTGGAGACAAACAGCACCATGAAAGAAGGCATCTAGCATTTTGTAGAACTCACTAAATGTAAGCAAAAACATTTACAGAAATCAACTTACACCAACTAGATAAAGAGTCTACTTCAGCAAACACCTACGGTGAATACAAGACCAGACCTTTGGGCAAAATTTGAACAATTTTCTACAATCCTTCGATGCAGTTTAAAGAGACGGCGTAACACCAATCTATGCTTTCTTGAAAGGGTACAAAAGGCATGCTCAGAAAAACCTGGATGGCTGTGCTGCACCAATCACACACCGCAGGTCTCCTAAAGCAGTAACAAAGCATCTGAACTTTCAGAATCAATTCTGAATTATGTGAAAATCCATTAGTTGAAGGGAGAGGATCCAAAAATTTTTTTCTAGTAACAATCATCTCCTCCCTTTCTTCCCCATTAAAATATTATTATTACTTTCACCAATGGCAATGTATCACAATCACTGCAGGAAGTCAATTCAAGATCAAATGTAAATGGAAATGTCTTTAAAAATAAGAGGCTCAACCTCACTGATAAAGAGAATGCTAATGAAAACTACACTGCGCATATTTTTTACCTATCAGATTTGCAATAATCCACAAGTCAGACACAATACCATACTGGTAAGGTTGTGGGGATACAAACATTCTCCTAACAGCGCTCTCTTACACTGATGGAGGGAATACAAAATTATACCACCTAGGTAGAGGGCAATTTGACAATACCTATCACAATTACAAACACATTTTACCCTTAACTCAGTAATACCATTTCTGGGAATGTATCCTACATACACCAGTACATACAAAATAACACATACAACATCATTCACTATAGCACAGTGTTAAGTGAAAAGTGAAAACTCAGATGTTCAAAAACCACCTAGTTTAATATATCACAGTACACATCCACACAATGGAATACAATGCAGCTGTGAAAAATGAAAATGCTCTTTAAATACCGAAATGGAAAGATAGCTTAAATACATTAAGTGAAAAAAGCAAGGTACAGAAGAAGGTATTCTGTATGTATCATTATATGTAAGAAAGGGGGAAAAGTCAAAAAATACTAACATCTGCTTTCATTTTTACAAAGAAACACTGAAAGAACACATAATAAAAATGCTTATAGGAGGAAAATAAAACTAGAGTAAATGTGGAATGGGTGGGAGCAAGACTTCTCATTGCACATACTAAAATTTGTTTTTTGGGGTTTTTTTTGCGGTACGCAGGCCTCTCACTGTCGTAGCCTCTCCCGTTGCAGAGCACAGGCTCCAGACGTGCAGGCTCAGCAGCCATGGCTCACGGGCCCAGCCGCTCCGTGGCATGTGGGATCTTCCCGGACTGGGGCATGAACCCGTGTCCCCTGCATCAGCAGGTGGACTCTCAACCACTGCGCCACCAGGGAAGCCCCCCAATTTTCTTTTGAACAGTCAATCTGCTCCTCCTTCAAGCCATAAGGGAGGGCTGAACTTAAGCCTCTTTCCAAAGCCAGGCACATGTCACTGGTTGGGTCAGAGAATCACACTCCCACAGGCCTTAGTGACATGAACCCTTCCATCCTCCCAATTTGGTTGGTGCTATACAGAAAGAGACATATGTGGACTTTAAAAATTATGTAAGTCTAGAGCTGCCATTGATCATCTTTACCATCATACCTGCTCAAAAAGGAAACCAAAAGAAGAAATGAATGCTTAGAGATGGAGATAAGCAGATATTCCTGATGACATAAGTAAAATTTCTGGATCCAGTCATATAAGAACCTAGCTTTACCTTTATTCTGCTAACTCCCAGTTCATAAATCTACAAAATGACCTTCTTGACTTAAATTAATTTGAATTGGGTTTCTGAACTTGCAATAGAAGAGTCCTGATAGATACTGGCAGAATACTGCCATACAACTGAAAACAGAGCCTCACTTTTCTTCAGTTATTTTCTCAAACTTGTCAAAGAGACCGGAAGAGCCAGTAGAAAAAGAATAGCTTGTATCCATGTCCATTCTCTGTCCATCACGCCATCCTCCATGAGGGTTTCAGAATCTAAAAGTTACAAATAAATTCATTCATGCTTGTTAAAGTATGGATCTGTGAACTCCTGATAGCAAAATATAAACAATATTAAGGCACTCTCAAGAGTTATAAAAACCTAAGTATGAATATTTAAAAATAAAGCATTCATAAAATCTTTTCTTCTCCAATGACATTCCACATCTCCACCATCCCTGAAGCATCAACATCACTACATGGTGGCTAGAGTGGTGACAAAGTCATATTGAAATACCTCTTTCTTGCCATATCACCACTTTGAGAACATTCATGATAGTCTTGTCCTTTAATATAGCTAGCATTGCTCATGGTTCATTTGTTTCTATCTCAAGCGAACTGTGTCACACACACAGTATGTTAATAAATGTTCCTGAACTTTTGGAGAGAATGTCACTATTTTTTACTCTTACACAATCTGAACATTCTTCTTTCTCTACCTGCTGCCCACCTCCAACTCTTACCTATTTGTCTATGGAAAATGCCCAGCCCTTTCCTATCCCTTTTGCTGATACTTCAGAAAACTCAAAATAATACACATATTCTGAACAAAAAGGAAAAGATTACATTTTGAAGTGAAACAAGACAAAATAAAGAAATAATGTTTCTCCTGTTAAAGGATGGGTTTTACTTGTGTTGTCACACAATTCACATGCAAAGAAACTGGTCCCTAGTATCCAGTAATACAGTGGTTCTCAAAGGGGCAACTCCACCCACCTAACCGCCTTAAAAATCACTGTGTTAAAGCCACTGAAGGTACCACAAATTGTGTCCAGAATATCTGCACTCCCTGTTTCTCATACTAATTTTGTTTTTCCTTAAATAACTTCAGTCACTGTAAACAGAACACTACTACTCAGTTTGCGTAGTTTGTGATATTTCAAAGTCCTGTTTTCTACCTTTCCACAAATATTTACTGCGCATCCACTGTGTGCCAGTCACTTTGCCAAGTACTTAAAATACAAAGAAAAACATGACATGGTTGCTGACTTCAAGGGTCTTGCAAACTAGAAGAAGCAGAATTGGAGAAAGGAAGGTAAGAAGGTAAAGAAAGTAGTACAATAATGCTTGCACACTAGAAAAAGAGTGACCTGTATTTTGTGGTCAGAGGACTTGAGAAATTAGAGAGTAGGGACTGGGTAGCATATACAAAGAGAGGGTAAGTAGGCTGGGAAAATTAATGAGGGTCTTATATGCTCCTTAAAGTAGCTTTATTCTAAATGCCTGTGGTTTTCAAACTTTAGTGTGTACAAGAAGACTCACTTGAGATACCTGTTAAAAATAGATTTCCATGCCCCATCTAAGAAGATTTGGATTCAGCAAATCTGAGGTAGGACCCCAAATTTTCAAATTTCAGATATCTCACGTGATCAGTGCTTTGAAACAATGCTTTAGGTAGGTGTTGGTCTCAAGTTTCCCAAGTAGTCCTAGGGGTGAGGGGAATGTTGGGGGAATATTCATTCATACCCTCAAATTTCATTGCTCTGTAGGTGACAAAATCATTAGCTGAGTGAGAAGCAGGAGTGCACAGGAGCTAAAAGAGAGCCACTGTGGTTAAGCTATAGAAACTGACCAAGAATACGCAAAAAGAATTCCCAGTGCTGAGAGTCCAGCTGAGGCTGGACACGGTAAATCTGTAGTAGCACCAATCCACACAGCTGTTCTACCACGTATAAAATTAAAATAATACCCAGCTAGTGAAGTTATTATGAAGATTAAATTACATGTGACAACAGATGTAAACATGTAGGGATAACGGCATATTGGAATTCAAGATCTCAACATCTCCAGATAATAAAAAGAACCAGGACACAGCATTGGGAATAGATGTCTGTTCTTTTTATTTCAAGAATACATTACTTAAACCCTTCAATTTACTTAAATCATGTTTGTGGGCTGACCTGGTATCATGAACCAATAATTATAATGCTGTTTCTTAGTGAAAAATGTGTTGTAAAATAGAAATAAGCGAAAAAATAAAATAAACTCTAACACCCAAATGGGCACTCTCTATATATTTATACTGTACTTGGAACTCAAGAAGGTTACTGAAGAATTCACTAAGAAAGAATGAAAGAAGTGAATGCCTTATAGTAGTGAGTCTATTTTCTCAACTTACTAAATCCCCATGCTGTACCTTGTTATGTTCCTTTCTGGTACAGTATCATCCCAGTCAAATCATCCCTCCCATCTCCATAAGGCCAGAGAATTTGGCTTTTACACTGTTTACCCATAGTAAGCTATTGATTTTCTACTCCCCTTAAAGAGATATAGTCTTTCTGGCACTTAAAAAGAAGTGTTAGTAAGGACTTCTGGTTGCAAGTAAATCCAAACTAAATAGGCCTGAGCAATAAAGATAGGTATTGACTCAAAAAGGCTTTTTAGAGCTCCTTTCATGAACAGTTAGATCCAAGTGCATAGCAATATTTCTCTCCCCATTGTTGTGTTGTCTTACACAGAGGCACACCACTTCACTCACAGGCAGGCTCTCCGCACATGGTAGCTGCTTCCTGCTCATAGGCTAGTAGCTTAGCTACCCCAGAAAAAAAAAGATCTTTCCCAAGAATGCCACCAGCCAGTCTCAAGGCTGATCCCTGAACCACTCACTCACTGTGACCAATGGCCAGGCATAAGTCACAGAAGTGAGTCAGCCTCATCCAAACCACACTGAACTCATGAATGTTAGGAAAAGTGGCTCCCTAAAGGAAAGCCAAGGTACTGCTACTGAAAGACAAGGGGAAAGATTCTGGGAGGAAAAAAACAAGATATGCAGTACAGAATACATGATAAAACACACACATCCTTATTCCCCAAAATAAGGGAGAAAAAACTTAGGAGGAAAACTAAAAATCTAACTTACATGATTACAATTATGTAAAAGCCTATAAGCTCTGAAGTCAGACACTCCCAGATTCAAGCCATCAGTTCTATCACATTTATCATTTAATCATTCTAATCCTGTTCTTCATAGTTAAATAAAAAGCTATCACACTCTTTGCATGTTGATTGTACTTATTAAATGAGACATGTTAAGCATATACTGTGTACTTGATAAATATCTACTATCATGAACATTTACATGAAAAAATGAAACTGTTGTTTCCAAAGATAGATTGCAAACGGCCCCAGTTCTTCATTCCTTCATATATCCAGGCCCTTTGCTATGTAACTTTATAATACCCTCCCACCATCACGCTTGGCTCAGTCATGTGATTTGTTTTAGCCAATGAGGTACTAGCAGACATTACAAAACCAGAGGCTTGAAAAAGTGCTTCATTATTTTTGCTTGTTTTATGTACTTCTGCCATGCCATAACAGATCCAAGGTAGCCTGCTAAAGGTTGAGAAAGGTGGAACAATCTAGTTGCTGCAGTCATCCCAACTTATGTCAACCTACATCAGCCAGCTCATCCCCAGACACAAAGCAAATCCAGCCAAGGTGCCTAGGCAATCCAGAGTTGACTACATGAAAAACAAGCTAAAACCTCAGAAAAGAACTTTTTTTTTTTTATTTATTTTTTGGCTGTGTTGGGTCTTCATTGCTGCGTGCGGGCTTTCTCTAGTTACTGCGAGCGGGGGCTACTCTTCGTGGAAGTGCATGGGCCTCTCATTGTGGTGGCTTCTCCCGTTGCAGAGCACAGGCTCTAGGGGCGTGGGCCTCAGTAGTTGTGGTGTGCGGGCTCCAAAGCACAGGCTCAGCAGCCATGGTGCACGGGCTCAGCTGCTCCGCAGCATGTGGGATCCTCCCGGACTAGGGCTCGAACCCACGTCCCCGCATTGGCAGGCAGATTCCTAACCACTGAGCCACCAAGGAAGTCCCAACCTCAGAAAAAAACTTTAATGAAACAGAGATAAGTAATCTACCTGATAAAATGTTAAAAAGTAATGGTCATAAAGATGCTTGCTGAACTGGGGAGAAGAATGGATGAACACTGAGAACTTCAATAAAAAGATGGAAGGGCTTCCCTGGTGGTGCAGTGGTTAAGAGTCTGCCTGCCGATGCAGGGGACGCGGGTTCATGCCCCGGTCCCGGAAGATCCCACATCCTGCGGAGCGGCTGGGCCCATGGGCCATGGCCACTGAGCCTGCGCATCCGGAGCCTGTGCTCCGCAACGGGAGAGGCCACAGCAGTGAGAGGCCCGCGTACCGCAAAAAAAAAAAAAAAGATGTAAAAAGTAAGAAAGTACCAAACAGAAGTCACAAACTTAAAAAACACAATAACTGAACTGAAAAATAGACTAGAAGAGTTCAACAGCAGACTGAATGAAGCAGAATAAAAGATCAGTCAACTCAAAGACAAGGCAGTGGAACTCACCCCATCAGAACAGCAAAAAGGAAAAGGAATGAAAAAAAGTGAAAATAGCTTAAAGAATTTATGGGACAGCATCAAATGGACGAATATTCACATCATATGGCTCCCAGAAAAAGAAGAGAGGGGCAGAAATCTTATTTGAAGAAATACTGGCTGAAAACGTCCCTAACCCAGGAAGGAAACAGACATCCAGACCCAGAAAGGCCAGAGAGTTGCCAAGTAGAGGAGTCCACCAAGATACTATAATTAAAATGCCAAAAGAGAGAATATTAAAAACAGCAAGAGAAAAACAACTTATTACATATGAGGAAAGCCCCATAAGCCTATAAGCAGATTTTTCAGCAGAAACTTTGCAAGCCAGAAGGAAGTGGAACCGTACAGTCAAAGCACTAAAAGAAAAACTTCCGACTAATTATACTCTACCCAGAAAAGTTATCGTTCAGAGTGAAGGAGAGATGAAGAATTTTCCAGACAAGCAAAAGCTAAATTTTTCATCACCACTAAACTGGCCCTACAAGAAATGTCAAAGGGACTTCTTTAAGCTGAAAAAAAGGGTGCTAATTAGTAACAAGAAAACACATGGAAGAATAAATCTCACTGAAAAGGTAAATATGTATAGAAATGGTAGTGGATTAATCACTTATAAAGCTATTAGGAAGGTCAAAAAACCAAAGAAGTAAACAGTAAGATTACAAGTTAGCTGCGAAAGCAGTTCTAAGAGGGAAGTTAGCAATTAATGCCTACCTCGAAAAACAAAAAAAAGTCTCTAACACCCAACTTGACATGGTAGGAACTAGAAAAAGAACAAAGCTCAAAGTAACAGAAGAAAGGAAATAATGAAGTAAGCAGAAATAAATGAAATACAGACTAAAAAAGACCGTAGAAAAGATCAATGAAACCAACAGCTATATCTTTGAAAAGATAAACAAAATTGACAAACCTCTAGCTAGATCCAACAAGAGAAAAGACGACTTAAAGTCAGAAATGAAAGGGGAGATATTAAAACCAATACCACAGAAATATAGAGGACCATAAGAGACTACTATAAACAATTATACACCAATAAATTGGACAACCTACAAAAACTGGGTAAATCCCAAGAAACAATTAACCTACCAAGACTGAAATCATGATGAAAAATAAAATGTGCAGACTGATTACTATAAGGAAACTGAATCAGTAATTTAAAAAAACACCTCCCAACATAAATAAATTCAGGACCAGACACCTTCACTAGTGAATTCTACCAAACACTCAAAGAAGAATAACAATCCTTCTCAAACTCTTCCCAAAAACAGAAGGAGCACTCTTCCAAACTCATTTTACAAGACCAGCATTATTCTGATACCAAAACCAGACAAGAATGCCACAAGAAAAGAAACACAGGCCAATATCCCTGATGAACAAAGATGCAAAAATCCACAACAAAATGTCGGTATGAATTCAACAATACATTAAAAGACAACAACCTATAAAAATACATACACCATAATCAAGTGTGATTTATTCCAGAGATACAAAGATGGTTCATGATACACCACATTAAACAAATGAAAAAATAAAAATCATACGATCATCTCAACAAATGCAGAAAAAGCATCTGACAAAATTCAACATCCGTTTATAATAAAAACCCAATAAAGCAAGTATAAAGGGAACGTACTTCAACATAACAGAGGCCATACGGCAAGCCCACAGGTAACATGACACTTAACAGTGAAAAAGTGAAAGCTTCTAAGATCAAGAACAAGACAAGGATACCCACTCTCATCACTTTTATTCAACATAGTATTGGAAATCCTAGTTAGACCAATTAGGCAAGAAAAAGAAATAAAACATATCCAAACTGGAAAGGAAGAAGTAAAACTGTCACCACCTGCAGATGACATGATATTGAAAACCCTAAAGACTCCATCAAAAGATTGTTAGATTTAATAAACAAATTCAGTTAAGTTGCAGGATACAAAATGAATACAACAAAAATCTGTTGTTTCTACACATTAATGATAAACTCTAAGAAAAACAAATTAGCAATATACAGGTTCAATGCAATCCCTTTAAAAGTTCCAATACCATTTTTCACAGTCATAAAACAAACAATCCTAAAATTCGTATGGAACCATAAAAGACCCCAAAGAGCCAAAGCAATCTTGAGAAAGAAAAGCTGGAAGCATCACATTTCCTGATTTCTAATTATATTACAAAGCTATAGCAATTAAAACAGCACGGTACTGGCATAAAAACAGACACAAAGATCAATGGATGGGAGAAAATATTTGCAAATCATATACCTGATAAGGGAATAATATCCAAAATATATAAGGAACTCATACAACTCAAAAGCAAAAAACAACAACAAAAAACCCCACAATCTGATTAAAGAGTGAGCTGATCTGAATAGACATTTTTCCAAACAAGACATTACAGATGGCCACAGGACATGAAAAGATGCTCTACGCCATTAAGCATCAGGGAAATGCAAATCAAAATCACAATAAGATATCAATTCACATCTGTTAGAGAGGCTACTAGCAAAAAGACAAGAAAAAACAAGTATACGGGGCTTCCCTGGTGGCGCAGTGGTTGAAAATCCACCTGCCAATGCAGGGGACACAGGTTCGAGCCCTGGTCCGGGAAGAACCGACATGCTGCAGAGTAACTAAGCCCGTGCACCACAACTACTGAGCCCGTGTGCTGCAACTACTGAAGCCTGCGTGCCTAGAGGCCATGCTCTGCAACAAGACAAAGCCACCACAATAAGAAGCCCATGCACCACAACGAAGAGTAGCCCCGGCTTGCTGCAATTAGAGAAAGCCCGTGTGCAGCAATGAAGACCCAACACAGTGAAAAATAAATAAAATAAATAAATTTTTTTTAAAAAAAGAGTTAACAAATGTTGGCAAGGATGTTAAGGAAAAAAGAACCCTTCTGCACCATTGGTGAGAATGAAAATTGATGCAGCCACTGTGGAAAACAGTATGAAGGTTCCTCAAAAAATTAAAAAGAGAATTACCGTATGATCCAGCAATTCTACTTCTGGGTATTTTCCAAAGAAAATAAAAATGCTAATTCAAAAAGATGTATGTGGGGAATTCCCTGGAGGTCCAGTGGTTAGGACTTCATGCTCTCATTGCCAAGGACCAAGGTTTGATCCCTGGTTAGGGAACTAAGATCCTGCAAGCCATGCAGCGTGGCCAAAAAAAAAAAAAAAGATGTATGCACCCCCATTCACTGCAGCATTATTTACAATACCCAAGATATGGAAAGAACTTAAGTGTTCACTGATGTATGAATGGATAAAAAAATTGTGTGTGTGTATACACAAATACACACACACACAGGGATATTGTTTAGCCATAAAAAAGAGCAAAATCTTGCCATTTGTGAAAACATGGATGACTTTGATTGCACTATGCTAAATGAAATAAGTCAGAGAAAGACAAATACCACATGATTTGTTAGACCTGAAACAAACAAGCAAACAGACAAACCAACCTACCAACCAACCAACCTCACAGATACAGAGAACAGAGTAGGGGGTGGGGTGGTGGGTGGGAGAAATGGGTGAATTTTTTAAAAAAATAAATTGAATAAACAAAAGAAAATGCATTTATATCTTTTTATATGAAATGCAGATATAACTATTATTAGCTAAATGAGACTAAGTTCCTCTCACCTTGTGAGTGTTTAGCTAATATTCTTAGTGAGAAAAGTTAGTTATGTATTTTGCATGAATTTGAGGAGCTGTTGCCCATTCCTTACACATCCTGCTTTCTACTTAAAGATGAAGAGTCTTCATTCCCATGAACATTTTAGAAGACATTTTTTTTTGTAATTGGGGTACAGTTGTTTTACAATGTTGTGTTAGTTTCTACTGTACAGCAAAGTGGAGTTCCCTATGCCATACAGCAGATTCTCATTAGTTACCTATTTTATACATATTAGTGTATGTATGTCAATCCTAATCTCCCATTTCATCCCTCCTCCCCTTTCCCCCCTTGGTGTCCATACATTTGTTCTCTACATCTGTGTCTCTATTTCTGCCTTGCAAACAGGTCCATCTGTACCATTTTTCTAGATTCCACATATATGTGCTAATATACAATATTTGTTTTTCTCTTTCTGACTTAATGTCACTCTGTATGACAGTCTCTAGGTCTATCTATGTCTCTACAAATAACCCCATTTCGTTCCTTTTCATGGCTGAGTAATATTCCATTGTGTATATGTACCACACATCTTCTTTATCCGTTCGTCTGTCGATGGGCATTTAGGTTGCTTCCATGACCTGGCTATTGTAAATAGTGCTGCAATGAACACTGGGGTGCATGTGTCTTTTAAGACAAACATCTTTGAGCACATTATTTAGTTTAGCTTTGCCGCCCTGTTATACACAATATGAATATTCTATTTCCTAATGGATTTCATGTCAACCATCCCCAAACTATTCAATGGTGAAAATCAACACAGTAATTTTTCTTGAAATATTGTAATCAGGTTCTCCAAGACGTTCTCATTTTACAAATAAGGAAACCAAGATGCAGAGAGATTACGTGATGTATTTGCTTAAAATCATACAGTTGTAGTCATACTTATGCCAGAACCCAGTGCTCCTGCCTTGAGGTTTTTCCCATTCCATTCCACTGCCCAAGATGCAACAATTTTTTAACCTAGAGAAAACCTACTATTTCTTTTTAACCTAAGAAAACCTACTATTTCTTTTTAACCTAAGAAAAAACATGTAGTAGGTTCTCTTAGCTGGCAAAGAACAAAAATTGAGTATTTTTTGCTACTCTAACCTGTAGGATATACCAATAAATGTCATAATGTTAATCATACATAAATGTCATCACCCAAACCATTACAGGAACTTGCAAATATGTAAAAGTTTTGGGTAGACCAAACACAGTGCAACTTAAAATCCAGAGAGAACAATTATTGCTCTATATTACAAAAAATGTTTAAAAGAAATTAAATTGTGTTATTTTAAGAGTATATCCAAAGAGCAAACTCTATGGATCAGCTTCAACAGTTTTTTTTCCAAGTGATCTATTATTTATTAAGCAAAGACAAAGTTCTCTGCCTCTTTCTCAATTCTCACAACCGTCCTACACAGTATTTATTATAGGAATAAACTGAAATTAGTTCTCTCTACATCCCATAGCGGGTAAAGTGTGAAGATAAATTTGTACCCAGGTCTGCCTGACTCAAAGCCACCTTTTATTATTGTTTTAATGTGCAAGTGTTTCCAAAATGGACCTCTACTGTTACTATTATATGCAAGTATTTTCAAAATGAGCCTCTGAATGTGGTAAACAGTTGGAGAACTAATGAGAGGAATTAAACTTCTGAATGCAGAGTACATTTAATCACCTCTTCCATCCTACCGAGATACAATCTTTACAGGGTTAGCTAGATACGATTAATATTTGAAATGCACTTAAATTCATGTCTAAAATTATTTTTTAACATTGTTTTCTCTATAAGTTCAAATATTCATATGACGTGGCGTAAAATAAAAAGTCCATCAACAGATGAATGGATAAAAAAGGTGTGTTATATATCTACAACGAACACTACTCAGCCATAAAAAAGAATGAAATTCTGCCATTCTGTAACATGCATGGACTTGGAAGGCATTATGCTAAGTGAAATAAGTCAGACAGAGCAAGACAAATACCACATGATATCACTTACATGTGAAATCTAAAAAATACAACTAGTGAATAAAACAAAAAAGAAGCAGACTCACAGTTTGAGAACAAACTAGTGATTACCAGTGGGGAGAGCAAAGGTGCAATACTGGGGTAAGGGATTTAAAAAAGGGTTATTATGAGATTATATGAAATCACATGTGTGAAACTTGAAAACTGTAAAGCACTAAAGAATTTAAAGAATCATAAAGATTTAAACCATCATTGGGATTGACATATATACACTGATACTGTGTATAAATTAGATAACTAATGAGAACCTACTGTATAGCACAGGGAACTCTACTCAATGCTCTGTGGTGACCTAATGGGAAGGAAATCCAAAAAAGAGAGGATATATGTATTCATATAGCTGATTCACTTTGCTGTACAGTAAAAACTAATACAACATTGTAAAACAACTATACTCCAATAAAAACTAAAAAAAAAAAATCTTTCATTCAGTATTAAAAATTAAAAAAATAAAATTTCTTCAAAAAAATGGAAGAACTAATGCTTAACTTCAAGAAAGATTGTACCCCTTAAGTTTTTTAAAATTCATAAATAGAGAAAGCCAATGAAGAGACAAAACTATTTGCATTATATCAAAATAAAACTGTTTTATGAACTTAATTAACAGTGATACAAATACCGCTAAAAATATTCACTAAAAAAAGTTTACTGAATGTATTTCAACCCTTATCTCTGTCTAGTGAATTTCATTCTCTTAACTATGACCACCATTTTTCTACTTCTAAAGTCATTCTTATCTGCATGGGCTTCTGAAGCTGTCTGTTACCCCAGACTAAAATACATACATATTTATTTTTAAAATTAATTCAGTTTACTTTTCATTTGATGTATTCCAAACATATATCAATTTATGTTACATGTACAAAAAGAGAGAAAAAGAAAAGTGTATAAAGAAAAATGGAGATATACAGAGTAGGGAAGAAATATGAATGAGAAGCAACCTCATGCAAAAGCAAGTGACTCATTCCTGATTCTTGGCAGAATCCTAGACTGTACCAAATCCTTACTGTACCAAACATCTGAAGTTCCTGCAAATTCTGCCATCTGAAAGTAAGTATCCTTTCAGCATCAAGTTTTAAAGTGTGCTGCTGGACTTCCCTGGTGGCGCAGTGGTTAAGAATCCGCCTGCCAATGCAGGGGACACAGGTTCCATCTCTTGTCTGGGAAAATCCCACATGTCGCGGAGCAACTAAGTCTGTGTGCCACAACTACTGAGCCTGCGCTCTAGAGCCCATGAGCCACAACTACTGAGCCTGCATGCCACAACTACTAAAGCGCACGCGCTCTAGGGCCCGTGTGCCACAACTGCTGAGCCCGCACGCCTAGAGCCTGTGCTCTGCAACGAGAAGCCACCGCAATGAGAAGCCTGCACACCGCAACAAAGAGTAGCCTCCGCTCGCTGCAACTTGAGAAAGCCTGCTCGCAGCAATGAAGACCCAGCACAGCCAAAAAGAAATTTCTTTTAAAAAAATTTTAAAAAATAAAGTGTGCTGCTTATTTCACAATCCAGTTATATGTAACAACATCATTACCATCATTACTTACACTTCTGTTCTTAAGTCACAGAAACCAGACATTAGCAGCAGCATGACTTGACAACAGATCCCTCCTGTTTCTTAATATAGCCTTTATTCTTTACCTTCTTTTCTGCTTATAACTGGATATACACTCATATTCCTCAAATCAGTTGATCTCCTCTGGATTACTTGCTAAAGAATATCTGACAAAATGTGGATTCGCTGACTTCGGTAGAGCAATATCTAAAGGTATTTTACCTAGACATCTTCGTATAGTTTTAACAAATAATTCCTATCAAGTAGTAACATAAATACAAAAATATTTATTAATCATTTAACAATAACAAACCTTCCACTTTTTCCAAAATAAAGTTTAAGTTCTCAGGAAAAGGGAAAAAAAAGGCAAAAATTGTCTGGGTTATCAACACCTCTGGTTCCTTGTCTTTACCACAATGTCAGCTCATTTTTTATCAATGTAATTATATCAGAATACTCTTCTCCATTAATTTACATTCCCTTGGTTTTAAAAGATCAAAATCTGTGGATAATTCAATCTTCTTAATAGTTTAACAGTCTTGACCAAAACAACTCATTCAGGTTGGACTATCACTTATGTGGCCTACTTATTTTTTACAAAAATTAAGTCCCACATAGGTTTACAGCTTCTTATAATTCCTACCTAAAGTCTTCTCACTTAATGTGGAAAATTCTAGTTTCTCTTCTTTATCTTTACCCCATTTATGAATTTACCCTTGCCTATCACCAATAAAATAAAACAATCTTTGATTTGGATATGTTACATGAAAATTAAACGGAAGTTCTTTGCCTAAGGAGAAAGGGGACAAAGGGAATGTTATCTTTTAGATAAGATTGCAGCCACAAGCCATGGGTCTTGAAATGGTTATCAAGAGACTATATGGATTTGACTCTCTGTACATGCCTGTTTATTTTAACACGCCAAAATCTATTTTAGTAAACACTCCACAGTAAAAATCTATGCATAGAAAATATATGTATATACAAATAAATATTGGTTGTACAAGTCTCACATGGTACACAGCCTTATCACTTTAATCATACCTGCTTTTCTTTTGAAAAAGTCATACAGCAAAACTTCAGTACCTCTCAAAAAATTGTTAGAAATTAATCCATATTATTTCATTATTTTTATCCTGATGTATTCTCTTTCCAGAACAAAAACCAGCTCTAGATAGGGTATCTAACATATTAAGTATTATAAAAATACTGCTAAGCATAATTGTTAGGTTTCCAATAGATAAACAATAAGTAAAATATTAACACTGATCGTTTTACGTAGGAGTATATTAACTAAATCATTTTTTAAAGATGTGTTAATTACATTAAACACTCAGAAAAATGACCAGCTTAAAGGTTTTTTTCAATAACTATTCCCAAAGATTCATGGACTTCTTTTTTTAAAATAATTAAAGTATCATTTCATTGTGATCAAATAAATTAAATCAATGCCCATTTATACAAGATAAACTTCATCAGTTTCCTTACTAGCTGAATGAAAACTCACATAACCTAACACATATGACAAGATTAGTATTTATATCATTAACCACGCAATGAAAAAGCCACATTTCAACACAGGCACATATTCACAGATATTTATGTTCCTCTCACTTTTTATTCTTAGTGAAGGCAAAGAGCTTCCCATTTTATTTTGATGGGAATTTCTCCCACTTACCTTTGTCACATCTTCCTGTATCTACTAAGGTAGCATTAGTCTGAGACGGGTGATTCTTGAATTACCAAACTAGCGTATCTTTTAAAAAAATCTGCCAAATTGCTCCCTCCCCTTCTCAGCAATTATACACTACTCAGCAACTTCGCTTTCCATCACATGTTTTGAAACATTTATAACCAAGTGCCAAATCTAAGTCATAGGAAGTTAGAACTCAAAAAGCATTTGACTAAAATCCAGGAATCCTGAATCTTGACATCAATCTGCTTTACCCTGTTTGCCCCTCTGTCCACACCTGAGGTCTCTGGGAAGGATATGAATAGAAGGAAAGGCCAGGTAACTACACACTGTTACTACAATGCTTTTGTTACAAATTTCAAAGTGCTCTGTCAACTAAGCTGGTCCACGTGGAAGGCTCACCAAGCTTAAGGCCCAGGATCACCTGGATATCCTTTGCTATCTTTCCTCTTCAAAACCTATGCTCAGATCTCAGCCAATGGTGAAGAAAGGCCAGTCTAGCAATGTATGAAGGAAAACTTAAGCCAGTGGAAGCAGTCAGCTCAAACCTACTTAGCTCTGACAAAACTCAAAATTTGAGAAGAAAAAGGATAGACAAACTAGACCGTAGCACTGAAGAGAAGAGGGCAAGACATTTTAGGCCGGGGTATTGAAAGAATTATGCTACCATTTATGATAATATTATGAGTAGAATTCTTTACTGTAATAGAAATTGAGTAAGCCATCAGTAGTAGGGAACAAAGAAAGAAAAGGCAACTTGGTAGAACCAAATAAGAAAGTCTAAAAAAAGGGCGTATGCTTTAATTTTTTATAGCACAGGCTTTTGAATTCCCAACCCAGGTCTACCACTCTTTAGCTGAGTGATCATAAATGAAACCCTTAATCTTTCCAAATTCCGTTTTTCCACCTGTAAAACAGATATTAACATCAAAGGGCTCTTGTCTGGCACATAGTAAATACTCAACATATGATAGCTCTTAAGAAACATTAATAAGACAAAACAACCACCAGTCTTCTCCATATTTAGATAATATCTCATTTCTTTAAATTTATGAACCACTTGATGGGGATGGGAGGTGGGAAGAAGCAGATGATATTATACAAGCAGGTTGCAAAAAGATTCAATACTAAATATGATGTCTGGGATTTGCTTCAAAATAATCTTGTGGGAATGAATAACAGCCATTCGTTGATGTAGCTGGGTGTTCACTATACTATTCTTTCTACTTTTGTGTATGTTTGAAGTTTTCAAAAATGAAAGATTTTTTTAAAAATTCTTTTTCCCTTTAATATGGTTGGACAAGAAGACAAGTTCTAGCATCCCTTCTACTTTTGATAAATCATGCACCTAAAAGATGGAAAGATAGGTAAAACAGAACAGGAGAATATCCTGTGGATAGGTATAGAGGAAAATACCTACAAATGACTTAGAAAATACGCCTACATTGACTGAGAGGAAGGGGAGCATTCAGGTAAAAGCCCATAAATACCAATGCATTGGGACTCCCCTGGTGGTGCAGTGGTTAAGAATCCGCCTGCCAGAAGACCTAAATAGACATTTCTCCAAAGAAGATATACAGACTGCCAACAAACACATGAAAGAAGGCTCAACATCATTAATCATTAGAGAAATGCAAATCAAAACTACAATGAGATATCATCTCACACCAGTCAGAATGGCCATCATCAAAAAATCTAGAAACAATAAATGCTGGAGAGGGTGTGGAGAAAAGGGAACACTCTTGCACTGCTGGTGGGAATGTGAATTGGTACAGCCACTATGGAGAACAGTATGGAGGTTCCTTAAAAAACTACAAATAGAACTACCATATGACCCAGCAATCCCACTACTGGGCATATACCCTGAGAAAACCATAATTCAAAAAGGGTCATGTACCAAAATGTTCACTGCAGCTCTATTTACAATAGCCTGGAGATGGAAACAACCTAAGTGTCCATCATTGGATGAATGGATAAAGAAGATGTGGCACATATATACAATGGAATATTACTCAGCCATAAAAAGAAACGAAATTGAGCTATTTGTAATGAGGTGGATAGACCTAGAGTCTGTCATACAGAGTGAAGTAAGTCAGAAGGAGAAAGACAAATACCGTATGCTAACACACATATATGGAATTTAAGAAAAAAAAAGGTCATGAAGAACCTAGAGGTAAGACAGGAATAAAGACACAGACTTACTAGAGAATGGACTTGAGGATACGGGGAGGGGGAAGGGTGAGCTGTGACAAAGCGAGAGAGAGGCATGGACATATATACACTACCAAACGTAAAACAGATAGCTAGTGGGAAGCAGCAGCATAGCACAGGGAGATCAGCTCAGTGCTTTGTGACCACCTGGAGGGGTGGGATAGGGAGGGTGGGAGGGAGGGAGACGCAAGAGGGAAGAGATATGGGAACATATGTATAACTGATTCACTTTGTTATAAAGCAGAAACTAACACACCATTGTAAAGCAATTATACCCCAATAAAGAAGTTAAAAAAAAAAAAAAAGAATCCGCCTGCCAATGCAAGGGACCTGGGTTTGATCCCTGGTCCAGGAAGATCTCACATGCTGCAGAGTAAGTAAGCCCATGCACCACAGCTACTAAGCCTGCACTCTAAAGCCCACAAGCCACAACTACTGAGCCCGTGTGCCACAACTACTGAAGCCCATGCATCTAGAGGCCATGCTCTGCAACAAGCCACTGCAATGAGAAGCCCGTGCACCGCAATGAAGACTCAATGCAGCCAAAAATAAATTAATTAAAAAGAAAAATACCCATGCATTGGGGACAATAAAAAATACGTGAAAAACAAGAGAGATCAAACTGAACATAAGCATGCCTCAATTTAACAAATTCAACAATTCCTTTCTCTACACACATGGTACACTTACTTTTGAAATTTGTACAAACCAATAATAATTCTACATGTACTAGTGGAGCATGTTTCTTATATTAAATCAGAGATGAATTCTGTTGTTAACACAAAATACATTTTTTGTAATACATTCACATTTGCAGATGTGGGATTTTCTTTTACCAAGCAACACATAACCTGTAGATCCATTTTTTTTTTTTTTTTTTTTTTTTTTTTGGCTGTATGCGGGCCTCACTGTTGTGGCCTCTCCCGTTGCGGAGCACAGGCTCTGGACACGCAGGCTCAGTGGCCATGGCTCACGGGCCCAGCCGCTCCGCGGCATGTGGGATCTTCCCGGACTGGGGTGCGAACCCGTGTCCCCTGCATCGGCAGGCGGACTCTCAACCACTGCGCCACCAGGGAAGCCCTGTAGATCCTTTTAAATTAGTTTTTCTTCCCCTTTATATTGGCAGCTTAGGAGAGGGAGAACATGCCTTTACCCTCTGGAAATCTCTAAAAAGTCAACTAATAAGAAAAAAATATACAATAATCATGTATTAATAATGATAATAAAATGACTCTGAGCTTATGAAAAATAAGCTAATCATGAGACCAAATAACAGTCACAGACTATTATTAACAACGAAAATGAAAATGTTCATCCTACAACAGTTTTTCCAATAATAGTAATTCTCATGGGAAATAATACCGCTATTCACAGCTTCTAACCCAAAAAGTTAGTCTTGATGTGTACCATCATTAATAGAGGTAGAAAACTACTATGTAATTTCATACAACAATTGAAGCAAATTAAATTAAAAAGTCTTTCTGGAGAAGTTCAGCTCTGTATTCTACTTTTACCTGAGAAGTTAGGTTAACTATTTCAAACATTAAAATATCATAAAATTATTTCTGTGGATAAGAGGGAAGCATTTATGCTAAAGGAAATCCCCTTATTACTTTAACAAGAGTTATTACTCAATGTTTCCCAACTGACCAATAGTTTTTTAATACCCATTTTTAATTTTCTACATTTCTAAATAAAGACAATAAAATAATGTGAAAGTTTTCTAAAAAAATATAAAATGTGCTGTGCAGATATAAGATAGTAACACCATGAACACTAGACACAGAATAGATTCAGACAAAATGTCTATATAGAGAAAAGATATCCTTCTCCACCCAAATGTTGGTTATATACTATCCAAAACTCAGGTGTAGAAAAGATTCAAATAACACGGTTTACCACATTATTCGAACTTGAAATATGAACCCTCATTAAAAAAAAAAAAAGGTAAAAACTTAGAAGATTTGGATAGTAAAGTATATCTGTGTTATTACAAAACTCCATCAAATAACAATTTTAATAATTCATGGAAAAGGATGTTTAAGGAAGCCTTTCCTGAGTAATTCTGGTTCATTCTGATCACTCCATTACAACATCCATTATTCCCTTCACAGGAATAATGCTGCAGATTATCTTCTGATCTAACTACTCTCAAATTGAGGATACGATAAGAAAAAAACTTTTGCAAATCATATACTGATGTGGGTCTAGTATCCAGAATATACACTACAACTCAACAATAAAAAGACAACTCAACTTAAAAAATAGGCTAGGGATCTGAAGAGACGTTTCTCCAAAGAAAATATACAAATGGCCAACAAGCAAATGAAAAAATGCTCAACATCAATGGTCATTACGGAAATGCAAATCAAAACAACAATGAGATACCAGTTCACACCTACCCACTAGAATGGTTATAACCAAAAGGACAGACAGTAACAAGTGTTGGCAAGGGTGTGGAGAAACTGAAATCCTCCTACACCGCTGGTGGGAATGTAAAATACTACAGCCGCTTTAGAAAACAGTTTGGCAGTTCCTCAACATTAAAAGTTACTATATGACCCAGCAAGTTCACTCTGAAGTATGTACCCAAAAGAAGAAAAGATAAACGTCCACAGGAATAATGCTGCTTAAGTTCACAGCAGCTTCTCCATAATAGGCAAAAAGTGGAAACAACTCAAACGTCTGACACCTGATGAATGGATGTACAAAATATAGTATGTCCATACAATGCAATATTAGTTAGCCAAAAAAAGCAATAAAGTGCTGATATATGCCAGTACATGGATGAATTCTGAAAACATGCTAAGAAGCCAGACACAAAAGGCCACATATTATAATATTACATTTATATGAACTGTCCAGAACAGGCAAATCCACAGAAATAGAGGTAGATTAGGGGTTACCAAGGAGAAATGGTCAGGGGTCATAGGAGAAATGCAAAATGACTTCTAATGAGTATAGGGTTTCTTTTTTGGATACGAAAGTGTTCAAGAATTAGTGATATTTGCACAACCTTGTGAATAAACTAAAAACAACTGAATTGTGTATGAATTAAAAGGGTGAATTTTATGGTATATACATGATATCTCAATTAAAAAAAGAAAAAATTCAGGGTATGGACCACTGGACTTGGGATACTTTATGGACCACTAGACTTGGGATACTTTCTACATACAAGAGGCAGTCAATAAAATTAGCAAATATTTCACACTGGGATTATCCCAAAAACAATGTGCAAGTATAACTAACAGTAAAAAGATTTTTTAAAATATTTGCAAATAGAGTAAAGATAATTTGGAGGGTAGTAATGGCAAGTCTTTAACTTGAAACTACAAAAAATAACAGCTTTGTTTACTCACATCTACCCAATATCCAGATTCCATTCAGCAGACAGGTGGACATAAAGGAAATACGAATCAAGAGAGAAGTTCAGAGGCACATCAAAACAAATCAAGCCCCTCTGCTGAGCTTTCAGAGCCAGTTTGCAAGGCAGGAAAAAAAACCAATCTCATTATTTTATATATACCTTTATTTGTGGCAGAAAATATTCTATTCTGTTTCCAAATACCAAATCCAACCTCTAAAGGATGAAAATTTCTCAAAACTAAGGGGACTCAATGAATGAATATGCCACTGATTTTAGGCAACTTCGAAAATGAGTTTTGTGCAATGGAATAAGGTACAACCTCCAAATGAGCTTACTTAGAAGAGACACTACTGTGGATAACAATATTGTCTCTGCCAAGGTGATTTAAAA
This sequence comes from Stenella coeruleoalba, assembly GCF_951394435.1. NCBI lineage: Eukaryota > Metazoa > Chordata > Mammalia > Artiodactyla > Delphinidae > Stenella > Stenella coeruleoalba. The sequence continues at coordinate 30,764,431 of NC_137162.1, forward strand.
AAACAACCAACATCATTATTGAAGAATTTTACAATGGAATCCTTAAATAAAGGAAACATTCTTCTCCTGAGCTAAGGAGACAGGTGTGTTGCAAACCCCAAGTGCCTAACAAAGAGACTCCACTTTTTAACCTGCATTAGAAAATCCAACCATCTGTCTCTGCAAACTTATCACCTATACATTTCCTACACCAATCTTGGACTGCAGTTTAAACAGACAACTCACTCTTGTCCTTTTGTACTTTTGCTTATTTGTTTCACGTGACAGGAATGCCTTCTCCATTTTCATCAGAATGAAGCAAAAATCCACCACCTTCTTCATGAAGCCTTTCTTTATCATCTCAAGTGATTTCTTTCACTTCCAAACACCCCCCAGCACTTGCTTTCACTATCGTATGGCACATTTTGCCTTCTACTGAATACACTATATTTTTTCTAAGGACTAATAAAAGTTCTTGAATGTTAAGGCAGCTTCCCCAATATCTTTGTTTGCCCACAGTGACTAATACAAGACAGATGCTTAATAAATATTTAAATAAAGTAATTATGTACTTACCTAACTGCCTTTCGATCCTAAAAACAGAACTAGTACAAGTAGCTAAGTGATTAGGCAAGTACTCAGAAGTGGCAAGTCCCCACAGACATTGAATACCTAATTCTCACTCTGGAAGGAATTCCAGGCCATCCTGTGTAACCCCATAAGGCTAAAAAAAATGGCATTATTCAGATGCTTCCTAGAACTGCTCCAGCTATAAGCATATTTGAGGGAATTAGGGCAATTTGAAATAACTCTCTGTTAAGTCAGAGACTCATCCTGCTATCCTTTTTCCACCAAGTTACAGCTAAGCTGAAATAATCACAACTTCCCCTATGTTGTGAAGGGCTTTTCGAGAATATAGCAAAGATGAGGAGCAGCCAAGCAATAGGTTACATCATATTAGGCAACAGAGAGAACCTCCATCTTCCTAGAATGGAATATCATTCTAGTCCCAGAGGACTCAATAATCACCTGGTTACCAAATATCCATCTTGATCATAATCACTGCCTGAACCTGTTAACTCCAATTCGACTAAAACCTAATAATGGAAACACAAACACCTTCACTTCCACCTCTACAGTCCTGACCCTCAACCCCCTCCAAAAAATAAAGTAGAATGAAGTATTAGATTTTGGAAATGAGTGAGAATTCACTTTCAATCCAAAGACTGCTATAAATTAAGTATTACTTCGGAACCAAATGACCCTAAAGTATTAAGATAATCAGTAAAGAGAATCAAATAGAAGGTTAACTGTTCAGAACCAATCCATTAAAATAAAAGAGGAATTATTACATTTGCTAGTGACAAACAGAGTTGCCTTTTGGATTATACATAAATACGAACCATTGCCACCGCTCTATATATAGAAAGTTAACACTACATTTGACTTACTTAGAACTCTTTTCCTAAAGAACAAAATTACATACAATAGAAGAGAAAATATGAGACGCAACTGATTTTAGTTGGGAGACTATCAACTATATATTACTGCTCAGACTAAAATACTGATCTGCACTCTGGACTCTAAATAATCTCCTGAACTTTACTACCTCGAAAGTGGATATTTGGAGTTAACAGAATGCTTTTAAAGAAAACTGATTACTAGATTAAAATTCTCCCTCAAAAAAAGAATCTAAAATTTGATATTCAATTCAGATACTTACAGAAAGATTTTATTAGTTAAAAAAAAAAAACCCAAAATCAAAAAACAAAAATGTCTTGTCAAGCAGCAGTAACTCGCCACTAACACTAAGCAATGACTGATAAAAAGGGGGCCTGAGGCAAAAGGCAAGGATTCAAAGCAAAAAGAATCAGAATAAGATAAACAACCATCTAAACTAAAGCAACAGTAATTTAAGAAATCTATAGGGTTATAGTTTTCAATTTCAAAATCTTTTAAAAACTAAAAAGCCCTACTGAAAAAAAAGACCAATCATTAAAAAAGTGAAACAAATACAAGAACTAAAAATTCTTCGAAATAATTTCAGGATTTTGTATTAACTTACAATTCTGAAAACTCATTAATTTCATGATTCTCAAAACCTCTACATGCCTTATAAGGTCTCATATGATAGTTACAAATAACACATAATTCAATAAGTGCTAAAGCTGATGTAACATTTTAGCAAACCTAAAATAGGTTTCAAAGAATAAAACAAGCAGAGACAGAGCAGAGTAAATGATAACTAATAACCAAAAGGCTGATTCCTGGACGACATGATAACTAATAACCAAAAGGCTGATTCCTGGACGGCAGAGCTGGGCTGGGATTGGCAGGAGGGAAATTTTCAAATATATCCACAAGACAAATTACACCAAAAAACGCATTCATACTTTTATTATTTACACAAGTATATGTTTTAAAATATACTTTTAACCTGTGGACAACGAAAGTGATATCAGATACTGTAAAGCATTGTTGCATATATTAATTTTGATAGTACGGTCTAAACCCTTAACAAAATTCACATACATTTTCATAATGAAACACCGCAGAAATGGAAAGGTTTATATTCTCTAACTAAAGGTTACCTTATTTTTCACTTGTTTAAAGTTTCAGTTCTGTTTTTTAATCTATTATAGAAAATATCCCTTGTGGGACATTGTAAAGGGCATACCCTCCTGTCAAGCCAGAAAGCTCAAACACAAAGACACTGAGCTACCAAGTGCTGTAATTCTTCCAAACTGAGCTTCTCCACACCCCCTCTACCCTTCCCCCCAACAGATATGTCTATTAAATCAGTGTCTGTTCTCCCCCTCGCACAACAAAGAGAACTTCTCACCGCATGAAATTGCCGCTGAATGGACACCAGAAAGCAGGATTTGCATAATTCCTTCCAACGAAACCCTGTCGGGAAGGAGGGGATGAGGGGCCCAAGCGAACGGAAAGAATCTCCTAGATTCTGTTGGGAAGACCAAGATCATTCCCCACAGGGGGGATGGGGGGCGGTTTGGAATTCTGGGCCTCCCCGAGGACTGGGCGTGGGGGACGGAGGACGACCAGAGACATTTCCCCACACATCAGCAGCACCGAAGCAAAGATGGGGAAATAACAATGCTGGAGCACAGGAGAGTCAGACACAGGACGGACTGGGGCTAGGGGGCGGCGGGCGGAGCGGAGACACCACACGGGCCACTTACTTTTTGGAGGGGGGTTAAATATATGAGTTAAGCCCTTATGGTCCCGCCGGCCGCCGCACAGAGGGAAACGGGACCTTGGGAGAGAAAAACAGACAAAACACACAGTGTGAGAGGCGCAGCTCGGCCGCCCAGCCCCTCCCGGGGCGACCCCGTCCACACTCCCTCCTGCCCGCACGGAAAAAGCCACCCGAGGCGGCCTGAGGTCCGGGAGGCGGGCGGCGGACGAGGCTCTCGGCGAGGCGGCGGCTCCGGAAAATCCCCCAGGAGAGGACAAGAACGACCCCTGCTCCGGCTTCCCGGTCGGACCCGGTCCCACCCCCCTTCCTCCCGCCGCGCACACACCGAACACAAATACACACACACCGACCCGAGCGTCGAGGATTAACTCCCCGGCCGCTGCCGCCGCCGCCGCCCGCAGAGGAAGTGCAGCCGCTGCCCCCCGCGGCCATGACACCCCACTTGGCTCGGTCAGGCGGACCCGGGGCCTGTGACAGCTCCGGCTCCCTCCGCCCCCATCTCCACCTCACGCCTCGCACACGCCCGAGCGCTGGGCGCCCGCCCGCCGCCCGTGCACGCAGGAGCGCGCGCCGCCGCGGCACGTGGGGGAGGGGCGGCGTGCGACGCGGAAGGCGCCGGCCAGAGAGGAGCCAGGGGGTCGAGCCGCGGCCACGCACGTCCCCCAGCTCTCGCGCTGGGCTCTGCGGCACCGGCGGCGCCGCCGCCGCCGGTCCAGTGGCAGCGGCGCACGGCAAGCCTCCACAATAAACCAGCTGCGGCGCCGGGCCTGGAGGGAGGGAGGGAAGATGGGAAGGAAGGAGGAGAAGAGGGGCACGCGCTCCCGCCCGAGAGCCCGCCCCGACGAGGGCGCGCGGAGGGGAGGGGCCGGCGCGCGCGCTCAGGCCCGAGCACGGGGAGCCCGCCCGGAGGTCGCGCGCGCCCGCACTCCGGGGGGTGGGGGAGGGGGACGCCCAAACCTAAGAGGGCGGGCGGGCCGGAGCAGCAATTGCTCTCTCCCGGCTCCCTCCCTCGTTCCGGGCGGCCGGCGGCGGGGTGGCCCGAGAGCCGGAGGCAGCCGGGGGAGGGTCTCACCTACACAGTGAATGAGCTTGTGGCGCCAAGAGTCCAGTTCTTGCCGAAAGCCGCGTCTCTCAACGGAGCATTGCTGCCGCCTACACACCCTCGCCATCTTCTGCCGCCCGCCCGGCCCTGCCTCCGCCGCGGCCCCGCGCACGCCCAGCCGCGTCGCCCGGGGCCGCGCACGCACCCGCGGCCTGGGCGTCGCGCCTCCCGCCGGGGGCGGCGCGGGGGCAGGGCCGGCCTCACCTCGCGTTGGCCCCGGCGTGGCCCGGGGGGCGGCTTGGGCGCGCGCCCGCCCCGCACCCAGCGGTGCGCGATCTCCCGGCTTGCGGTCTCCGCGGCCGCTGCCGCTTCTGGCCTTCCAGAAGGCGCCTTCCAGCGGCCGGAGCTGGGCCCCGCCGGCCCCGTGCTGACAGCCCTTAGGGGTTGTCACGGCTGTCCCTTCCTTTCCCTTCCCGGGGCTTTTTGTTTCTTAAACCAGCCCCATTTATCACTTCCAACCTGCCTATCGCCTGACACCAACTGTTGCAAGTTCTGTGGTAACTGCTTCCCTGAACTTCTAGATCGAAACCGCTCCTCCCCGGAGCCTATTTAAGAAGCAGAATTAAGAATAAATGCCTGGATGCCCGTGGAGGCACTGAGCCCTAGAGTTTTCAAAGGTGAGGCTACATTTTAAGTCATTGAAAGGCAGCCGGCATTCGTAAACCCAGTAAAAAATTGAAATCAAATGTTTTAAGTTAATATTTAAAAACCAGGAGATTTCTATTAGCAAGGCTGATCACAGGCAAAATTCTAAAATTGGTGTATTCAGAAGCCCTCCTGTGTTGTGTCGAAAGGGGTTTTAAAAAATTGTGCTAAAGTGAGAATGATATTTCGAAAGAAGGCTTAATTAACAATAATTAAAGCAGAGTGTTGGAAATTAGCTTAATATTTCAGGAAAGAACTCGAAGAGAAATATTTTCGATGGCAAGGGGATTTTCAGGTGAAAACCTGGGATAATTAAATCACCCTGTGCAGGGCACTACCTGTTCCATTTAAACATGGTGCTGATTTTAATTACTTGACTGTTATTTGGGAGAGAAAGAGAAAAGAGAGAAAAAAGATGGAGTGAAAAAGGAAAGGAGAAAGTGCGGGGGCAGGAGGAACGGGAGCGGAATGCAAAACCAAAAGAAAAAACAACATAGACCCCTCTTCACCAATAGGCCCAGTACCCTAGGATTCTGACCTCTTTCCTGCTTTTGGGGTTTAAGATTAAGGATGGTGCGTTCCTGCTTTTAGATATTTAAATTTAAATTTGAAGACAATTTTAATTTCTGTAGTAGGTAAAACAAAAGTCTTTAAATACTTGACATCAAGGATCCCATTGGAGTATAGATTTTTGTCTTTTCAAAGGCAGTGGTCCTGGTTCTCTGAACCAGGCGCTTGTGGAGTGGCGTGTCCATCCACAAAGAGATAGACTAGGTGGGCCTCTTAGGTAGGAGGGGTTTGAGGTTTATGAATAGAAAGGCACCTTCAGCCCCGCAAATCTTAAAACCAATGATTTTCCCACAATTCTCAGAAGTCAACAATATTTCGTTGGATTAAAAGTACGTCAAATGAACAAACTATTAAGTCAGGAGGTATTGGGTTTCTGTGTACGTGAAACTATCCTGAGTGATGAGGGGACAGGACAAATACAAGATAAAAGATTACTAAGGGCAGCCGTCCTGCGCGTGTGATGGCAAGACGTCTAGTATCACCAATCTGAAGCTTCCTGTCTTCACCGCTAGGTGGTGCGTTTGAGTCTTTGCTAGCTTTTAACCAAGTTCCTATGGTTTTTGGAAGTATGTTTCATAAAGTTTCAAATAAATGAACAACATGCTACTCTAAAATGAGTTAATAATTAATATATTTTCCAATAACCCCATATAAGTTGTTTAAAAATCATCAAGTCAAGGGTATTACTTCCTCAACACAATCTCTTTACGAGTCTCAGACATATAGATTAAGAGGATCCTAGAGACTTCAGAGATCAGCTCTAAAATAAGGTATAGATTCTCTAATTTGAGGTATGGAATTGGAAGCCCAAATAAGTAACAGCCACTCCTCATTTCCCCCGCTCTCCTCAACCCCTGGCAACAGCTAATTTACTTTTGGTTTCTATGAATTTTCTTATTGTAGACATTTCACATGAATGGAATCCTACAACTTGTGGTCTTTTGTGACTGGTTGCTTTCACCGAACACAGTATTTTCAAGGTTCATCCACGTTGTAGCATGTATCAATACCTACTTCCTTTTAATTGCCAAATAATATTTCATTGTACAGATATATGATGTTTTGGCCTATCCATTCCAGTTAATGGATATTTTGATTGTTTTCACTTTTTGGGTATTATAGATAATGCTGCTATGAATATTTGTGCACAAACTTTTGTGTGGACGTATGTTTTTATGTTTATTTTATATATGAATCTGTATGGGAATTCCCTGGCAGTCCAGTTGTTAGGACTCAGTGCTTTCACTGCTGGGACCCAGGTTCTATCCCTGGTTGGGGAACTAGGATCCCACAAGCTGTGCAGCATGGCCAAATAAATAAATAGATATGAATATGAATATGTATCATAAGTATTTTGAAATAATTTCAAATTACAGAGAAGTTGCAAGAACTCCCATATCCTCTTCACTTAGATTCCCTAAGTATAATATCTTAGCACATCTGCTTTCACTCTGTGTTTGTATCTATATATATGGTCTCATTGTTTTGGTTGAGTCTTTTTATGAACAATCTTATAAAAATGTATAGACTTGATACCCTATCAGCCCTAAACATCCAGTGCGTATATCCACAAAACAAAGGCGCTCTCCTTCATAACCATTACATAAACTTTCAAGTCAGGAAATCAACATTGATACAACACAGACTCCATTAAAATTTCACTCTCTGTCCAACGATGTCTTTTTTCCTTTTCTGGTCCAAAATCCCATCTAGGAACTCACGTTGAATTTAATTGTCATGTATTTCACTCTCCTTGAATCTGGAACAATTTCTGTCTTTCCTTGTTTTTTATGACCTTGACAGTTTTTAAAAGAACAGGACTTTCATTCTATAGGATGATCCTCAACTGGGTCCATTTACTGTTCTTCATGACTAGACTCAGGACATACATTTTTACAAGAAAACCACAGAAATGGGACTGGGCTCTTCTTTGCATCTCCCTGGGGGCTCATGATGTCAACTCTTCACACCACTATGATGAGAACTTTGCTCATCTAGTCAGGTGGTCTTTTCCACCATAAAAATCACATTATTTCCTTTGTACATGATAAATATTTTGTTGGGAGATATTCTGAGATTATGCCAATATTCTGTTCCTCACCTCGCCCACCAGCCTTAACATCCATTAATTGCTGTCTGAATCACTCATCACAGTGATTATGATTAAATGGTGATTTTCTCAGTCCATCATTTCTTCTGTAGTTACTAGTTAACATTCTAATATAAGGAAGAGTTTTCCCTTCTACTTATTTATTTATTCATTTATTCACTTATTTATTTCAGTGTGGACTCCTATCTCATTCAATAGGTTGTAATGTTTTACTATAGCTGTTTATTTTGTTCAAATTATCCCAGATTTGGCCAATGGGGGTCCCTTCAAGCTGACTTTTTGTCCTGTTGGCATATCCCCATCATTCTATAAACATTTCCTTACTTTCTGGTACAACTAGTTGTTCTAGGCTCATTTTGTATTTTCTCTGCCTCGGCTCTGGAATCAGAAAGCTAGATCTAGGCTCTCAGTGTGTTCACTGCTATGGGGGTATCATGGTGCCTAGGTTCTTTCAGCTGTCAGAGCTAGGAAATATATGTATGTGTATGCCTGTATTTATCTCTATTTCTAAACCTATCACTAAATATATTTAAAAACGGTGAGTTTACACTGATGCAGTCGATGCCAATCCAGCACCTCTGAGTACTTGTAAGACTTTCCCTGCTCTATATTTGTAAATCCCCTTTTGACAGTGAAACCAGGCTCCCATATATTTTTTTTATATTGATTTCAACATATATATAATTATTTGCTTGATCCCCTCTGTATTTAACAATCCCCTGATTACACTGGCTGCCTCCTTGGCCTGTTACTTCTGCAGTTCCTTCTCCAGAGCATCATCTGTTTGGCTACCACCCAAATGTCATCTACTTGGTACACCACTACCCAGTGGATGTCAATTCTCCTCACATTGAATGGCATACATTCTGTGCCATTCCAACCAAAATTCTAAAAGGAACACACAAAAAAAACTTCCAGAATTTATAAAGAAAAATAAAGATCTGTGAATAATTATGATGTCAATTTTTAAAAAGAAGAGCAAAGAAGAGTATGTTAGACATGGAGATGTACAGCCTACATCCTCCTTTGAGGAAGAACTCACTGCCCAGCTGCAGGGAGGGCAGCTACTATACAGCCTCCAGCTCTCAGCTGCTTCAGGGTCAGCCTCATCTGCTGGGAGCTCTCTTGCCCAAGGTCACATCCTTCCAGGGCTGCCAGGATATGGCGACTGAGGGCAAGTGAGTTATAAAAGTCTGGCCATTTCAGCCTGATGCAGGACACTCTGATGATTAATAGTATTTGTTCCAAAGTGCTTCACTGGGTTGCCGGAGGCTTTATCAACCTGCATCTTAGTTCAATTACTTTCTCTGCCCAGTTCTACTTCCTTCCCCTCCCTTTCACAGGTGCTAATTTTTAGTAAACCTTTTACATCCCAAAGTCCATCTCAGATTCTGCTTCCAGACAATCTGACATGTGACAGGGAGAGAGTCACTCTGCTAGAGTGGTACTAGCATTACTCTGGTACTAGCATAGGAAGAGGGAGATCATGGAGAATAATGTCTTTGTGGCTTTGGTGTGGTAATAACTTTGTAAACCAGACCCCCTCAAAAAGCATTATATATCTTAATATATAATAAATATATATAGTATTTTTTACATCAAAATTAAGTCTATAAAGGACACCATACATACAGATTTATGTCAAGAATTTAACAGATACTTGATAGACTAGAAGATATTCGCAACATCTAAAACCAACAAGGAATTAATATCTAAAATATACAGGGAAATATTCCAAATCAAGAAAAATATAGGTAACCCAATAGAAAAATGGAAAAGAGCATAAGTGGGAAATCCAAAGGTATGAATACCATATGGCCCACAGGTGTATGAAGAAATGGGTTTCACTAGTTATCACAGAAAAAATAAAACTATGAGATGAATCTAAAAGTTGTCAATGTCATTGAGAAGTAGGAACCACATGTGAGAGTGTGAATGGGTACAGCTACCCTGAGAGCAAACTGGCCATACAGATCTATGTAGATCCCATGATCCACGGTCTTAGAGCCTGAGATAAGAATTTAAATTTGAGTAGTCTATTTCAGAGATGATTCCAGGAAACATCAGTATGGAGTGGGGAAGTGAGACAGAAGAATAAGGAAGACAGTTAAGGATGCATTCTTAAATTGCTACTGTGGGCAACTGGAATAAATCTCTCTGGGGAAGTCTAAGACACAGTGCCTCAGATAAACCCACCTCAAGGGTGAGGGACCTGGAGTATACATAAGCCCCTTAGTCATTGGTTGAGATCTACTCTGAGTGCGGGGGAAGGATTAATTTCCCAGACTTCTGCCTACAATGTTCATAGACAGAACAGGCTCCAGGAGCCAGAAAGCCCTCAGATACAGAAATGCAGGTGCTGGTAAATGGAAGTCTTCGGCATCTGTATACCAAAATGGTAAGGTCCAAGAGCATATGAGTGGGGCATTAAAACAGTATCTGCTACACCCAGTAATCCTGCTCCATTCTGGCTATCAGAATGTGGGCATGAGTGAGGTATGCCACTAATGTTATGTGCAAATTTAAGTTTATGAGGTATTTTTCCGAATGACAATAGAATTAATTGACTAAGATATAAGCAGTTTCAAGAGGATGTAGGGATAAACCTTAAATATCTTTAGCATTATTTTTTAAAATTTCTTTTAAGGAGTGAGTGTGCCGTTTTTCCATAAGCCCTCGGAGTCATATCCTATGCTGATCTACAGTTAACTAAGTATATAGTATTATGTTCATTTGCTTTTCAGGAAAAAACAAACAGTTCACCATTGTCTTTGTTAGGTAATTGTAAGAAAAAAAGAATCACCAGAAAGAAGTTATTTATAACTAGGTAGCAAACAAAGGTTGTTTCCATGGAAAATGTGTTACAATTTTTAAAGACTGAAAAGGTATAAAATGCAACTGAGTTAGGCAAAGTAAAAGTATATAAAACCAAAGGAAGTCCTCAAAGAAAAGTTTAATTTAAATAAGAAATGTAAAGCTTGGTAAAATCACAAAAAGTACTTAAATATCCTTGCTGAACTTCAGCAAAATGTGCATTTTAAAGTTTATATCTGATAATTTTCCCATCTAACAAAAACAACTCATTACTGAGTAACCACTCTAATTTGTTTTCATTTAATCTTTTAAAAGATTGGTGATTCAGAGCCTGCTATGTGTCAGCTACTCAAACAAATGGGTGACTTGTTCTGGTCAATGAACTAACTGTGAGCAGAAGTGATGCATATGACTCCCAAGCCAGGTCATTTACATGGGTCTGAAGATGCAAGTGCAGTGTGATTAGAGGTTTAGATCAGCTTCAAGGATGGAAGCAGAACAGATGGAGCTGGGTGTAGAATTCATGTCTGCTCACTCCTTATACAATTGTCTTTCAATGCTGGCCTATAGGACTATGATATGATATGATATACGGTATGTGATATATGATATAATGCTAGGTTATCAAAGAGTAATTTTGGGACTTCCCTGGCGGTTCAGTGGTTAAGACTCCATGCTTCCACTGCAGCGTGAATGGGTTCGATCCCTGGTCGGGGAAATAAGATCCTGCATGCCTCACGGCATGGCCAAAAAAAAAAAGAGTAGTTTCATCATTGTGGATGAATCTTAATTATGTTCCTTGCAGACAATACAGTAATTATTACTGCAAAAAGACAATGCAGACATCTTAAGTACCTATGAGTTTAGGGAAAAAATCAGAATAACTTATATGACTTTGTGGAATAATGAAAGGAGCTACATTATCACTAATAATGATAGAAGGACGAATAGTCGTCACTATTTATTGAGTGAGGACTCCAAGCTAAGTCCTGAGCTAAGCACTTTACCTGCCTTATTTCATTTAATACTTAAAATAATTCTACAAGTTAGGTACTATTTTTTATCTCGTTTTAGAAACAGGGAAAATAAAGCACATGGAGTTTAAATACCTTACTCAAATTGACACAACAGGTAGATGAAAGAATTTGAACTCAGGAGATGCCAATAACTTGGTTCTTATCTTTTTCACTGTAGTGCATCACAGATCAAGGTAAATGCTAGCTTGGCTTTGTATGTATTAAAAAATAGCTGTCAAACTTCCCTGTTATTTAGTCTCTATAAATTAAACATTGTGCTATTGACATTTAACAAATACTTATCCACTAAATCTTTGAAGTTTTACATTTTATTGAAATTTCTGTATCTTCAGAGCATGAAAGCTCTTGGGCTGACTCATTACAGTTATTTTTGAAAGGTGATAAAAGCATTAGAATATATCTCATAATTCTGCTAACCAATTCACACTCTTTTCCAAAAATAAAATCCTGTTACTATTCTTTTATTTGGGATTTCTCCCTGAAGTGCCTTTTCAAAAGTTCGAGCACTGTTATTTATCACTAAAACTGTGTTATGCTGAATGACTTATATGGTTACGTATGCTATGACTCTTATCATTTTGTCTGAAGCACAGGTCTATAATTTCTTCTCAAACATTGTCTTATTGATCCAATAACAGTTCTTCCCAAATCAACTGAAATGCAGAAGTAACAAATTCCAAGGCACACACTGTGGAAGACTTGAAGTACTGTAGATACAGTACAACATAAAACAAGGAACAATTCATCTATTCATGGGATGGATGACATTTCATATTCAGAAGAAAGAGAATGAGTACCCTAAAGTGATGAATGACATCTCGATCTTTTCCTCACATTTATTTTTTTAAAAAGAAAACAATTTCCACAAGTTGCTTGCAGTTGATGTCACCTTAGCATAAAAAATTTCCCCTTACAACTCTTCTTGAAAATTACTCTGTACGTCTCTCTGAAAGCTTTTTTTTTTTCCCTCCTCCCGCCCCTCTCTCTGAAAGCTTTTATTCTCTCAGTCAGATTCTTCTTGACAGATGCTCTCCTAGAAACAGCATAAATGATGCCAGTACACTCTAGGTGTTCCAAACAGATAAAAATGTTGCTGCACAAACGCTCTTTCATATTGTCTGACACTATTAATTCTGGAAAACTCTACTGGTCAGTTCTTCGATCTATAACCCTTTCAGAAATGGTAATTGATTTGCTTTATAACCTTCAACAAATCACTGAATTCTCTGGCCCTTGTTTTCTACATTTATAAAGGAAGGTTGGTTTAAGTATTCCAAAGTTTTTTAGAGCTTGAGTTGTCTAAGTTATTAGGATTCATCAATGTTAAATACCTGAAATTTTCAAACAAATACTTTTCTATTTGTAGATTTTAATAAAATACCATAGTGTGTAAAATAAGAATTGCAAAATTGCAGTAATACATACTATGGTATGTTAAAAAAAATAAGTAAACTCAGCTTCGTATGAACCCATTCATTTAAATTTGATGTAATATTACAGTAATTAATATTTTGTTTTGTTTTCATTTGATAACATACTCAAAGTTTACGGCGTTAGAAGTTTTCTAGGAAGAAGATCATATATGTAGGAGATTTATGCCTACCTCTTGGCTAAAGCCATCTAAATCAGTAACATCAATAGGGAAACCTGAAACAATTAACAGCGATAAAACCTAGGAAAATAAGTTTCAAAACAAAGGAATTGTAAAATAAATCTTATGTATGCAGTTAGCAGGTGTGTACCACCAAAACAGAGAAAGCTTTTGCAGGATCTTCACAAGGTGCTTAAAAGGGCAGAAGTTCAAGCCCATGGGAAGACTCTTAAACAAGGCAGTGGACAAAAAGAACAAAATTTTAATATTCAATTATTAATAGAAAAAGAACCAAATTAATGTCAACAAAGGGAATTGGTTATGTATGTAATGAGACTGCCTTTGGTAGATTACCATATAGCTGCTAGAAAGTGTGTTCCGGAAGAATACTGGCTGACAATATGGCGCAGTATGTTTACCACATGTTTCTGGTTCTCTCCACTTCCGGACATGGCAGCAAAGCATGTCCTAGTCCCCTTGTGGTTGGGTGGGACCATGTGACTCCTTCTAGTCAATGAACTAATTGTGAGCAGAAGTGATACATAGGACTGCAGGCTGGGTCATTTGAGTGTTATTCTAGGTGGTAGCTACTCTGTCAGCTTGGGTCCCTGAGTGATTTTGATGAGCTGAACCACTCTCCTAACCTTCAGTGAATATATACCATGAGCAAGTGTTTTTCTCAAAATACTGAAATTCTGGGATTGTTTCTTACCTCAGTAGAAGTGCAGAGTGTGTTGATTTCACAAACTGAACACAGCTATTCACACACTGAGCATCTAGGTCAAGCTTGGGTCCAGTCCTTGCATATCCCTTCTTACAAGGGAAACTTATTATCCTGACTTATAACAACATAGATTAGTTTTAATTGTTCTTATACTTAAAAGCTGTAATTATGCAGTATGTAGTTTGGGGAGGGTCTTCTTTTGCCAAATATTGTGCTTGTGGGATTCGTCTATATTGCTACATGGGTCTGTGGTCCATTCAATCTCATTGGTAAGTACTGTTCATTGTGCGAATGTCTTAAATTTTATGTGTTTTACTGTTGTTGGACATTTGGATAGTTTCCAGTATTTGACTATTACAAGCAGTGTTCCAGTGAATTTTCTGGTATATATCTTTTGGTGAACATCTGTGTGCATTTTTGTTGGGTATATAAGATGGTTATATACCATTTCTGGTTCATAGAGTATGCATATGTTTAGTTTTAGTAGGTGTTGCCAAATAGTTTTCCAAAAATAGTTGCATCAATTCACACTCTCACCATCAGTGCAGAAGTGTTTTGGATGCTCCAGCATGTGGCATTTTTCACTTTTTCATTGTAGCCATTCTGGAGATAATGAACGACATTGAGCACCTTTTCACATATTTATTGGCCATTTCTGTCCTTTTTTTGGTAAGATACTTATTCATCTTTTGCCTGTTTTTCTATTAAGTTGTCTTTGTATTTCTTTATATATCCCTTATTTATGAAGTTTTTTTAAATTAGATTCCACATATGAGTGATATCATATGATATTTGTCTTTCTCTGACTTACTTCACTTAGAATGATACTCTCAAGGATGTCCATTGTCGCCAATTTTTTAAAAATATATTTTTTTATTTATTTATTTTGGCTGCACCCAGTCTTTGTCACAGCACGAGATATCTTCGTTGCAGCACGCGGGATCTTCATTGCAGCATGTAGGATCTTTTAGCTGCGGTATGCGGGCTCGGGCTTCTTAGTGGCGGCATGCAGACTTCTTAGTTGAGGCATGCATGCGGGATCTGTTTCCCCAACCAGGGATCGAACCCGGGCCCCTGCACTGGGAGTGCAGAGCCTTACTCACTGGACCACCAGGGAAGTCTCATGAAGTTGTTTTTTACATACTAGTTCTTCATGTATTCTGAATATGAGTCTTCTGTAGAATATAGGTATTGTAAATATCTTCTCCCATTCTGTGCATTGTCTTTTTATTCTCATAATCGTATTTTATTTTTGAACAGAAGTCCTTAATTTTTATATAGTCAAATGTATCAAATTTTTTCTTTTTGGTTAGTGCTTTTATGTCTTGTTTTTAAAAGTTTTGTCTACTCCAAGGTGAAGGAGATGTCCTTTTCTAAGGATTTTATTGTTTTATTTTTCATATGTAGATCTGCAATCCACTTGAAATTGATTTTTGTGTGTAGAATGAAGTAGTGATCAAGATATATTGTTTTCCATGTTGTTACCCAGTTGCCTAGACACTATTTACTAAAATATTATCTTTTCCCTACTGTAGTGTTATCTTTGTCATAAATCAGGTGACCATATATGTGTGGGTCAGTTCCTGATATCTCAGTTACATTCCACTCATCAATTTGTCTTTCTTTGCACACTGTGTTAATTGCTATACCTTTATAATAGGTCTTGATGTCAGATAGTGTAAGTCATCTGGGGCTATTTTTCTTCAAGATTGCCTTGGCTATTCTTGGCCCTTTGAGGTCTATCTGAATTTTAGAATCAGCTTGTTGATTTACACACACACACATACACACACACAATCCCTGCTGGGGTTCTGATTAGGATTGCATTGAATTATCAGATTAACTTGAGGATATTGATATTTTAACAATATTGAGTCTTCTAATCCATGAACATGATCTATCCTTCTATTTATTTGAGTCTTTAAAAATTGATCTCTAGGGGGCTTCCCTGGTGCCACAGTGGTTGAGAGTCCACCTGTCGATGCAGGGGACATGGGTTCGTGCCCTGGTCCGGGAAGATCCCACATGCTGTGGAGCGGCTAGGCCGCTGAGCCTGTGCGTCCAGAGCCTGTGCTCCGCAACGGGAGAGGCCACAACAGTGAGAGGCCCGCGTACTGCAAAAAAAAAAAATTGATCTCTATCGTACAGTGTAGTTTTCAATATAGAATTTTCACATATCTTTCATTAGATTTATTCCTAAATATTTGATTTTTAACAGTACTCCAAGTGGGATCTTATTGTTTGAATGCTGTTACATATATACAATTTTTTAAAATAAACTTTTTGTTTTGGAATAATTTTAGATTTCCATAAAAGTTGCAGGACTTCCCTGGTGGTCCAGTGGGTAAGACTCCATGCTCCCAATGCAGGGGGCCCAGGTTCGATCTCTGGTCGGGGAACTAGATCCCACACGCATGCTGCAACTAAGAGTTCACATGCGCAACTAAGAAGTCCACAGTCCGCAACGAAGATCCCACATGCTGCAACTAAGACTCCGCAGCCAAAAAAAAAAAAAAAAAAGTTGCAAAGATAATACCTTTCATCTAGCTAACCTTAATGTTAGCATGACCATGGTACATTTGTCAAAGCTAAGAAATTAACATTAAAATAATACTATTAACTAAAATAGAGACTTTATTTAGATTTCAGCAGTTTTTTCTCTAATGTTCTTTTTCTGTTCCAGGGTCCAATCAAGAATGTCACTGTGAAATTAGTCACTGTGTCTCCTCTAGTCTGTGACAGTTATTCAGTCTTTCCTTGCTCCACATGACCTTGAAACTTTTGAAGAGTACTGATCAGGTATTTTGTATAATATCCCTTAGTTTGGGTTTGCCTGATGTGTTCTCATGATTAGACTGGGGCTATGGGACTTGGGGAGGAGGTCCACAGAGATGAGGTGCTCTTCTTACGGCATCATGTCAGGTGCACATGATACCAATATGACTTATCATGGGGTGATACTAACCTTGATCACTTTAAGATGAAATTTGCCAAATTTGTTTAGTCATTTATCTGTTGATGGGCATCCAGGTTATTCTCAGTTTGGGGCTTGTATTAGTTTGCTAGGGCTGCCATAACAAAATACCACAAGACTGGGTGGTGTAAACAACAGAAATTTATTATCTCATAGTTGTGGAGGCTTCCCACAAATATTGGTATGTTATATTTTCATTTTGATTAAGTTCAAAG
Source organism: Stenella coeruleoalba (assembly GCF_951394435.1). NCBI lineage: Eukaryota > Metazoa > Chordata > Mammalia > Artiodactyla > Delphinidae > Stenella > Stenella coeruleoalba. The sequence goes on from NC_137162.1 coordinate 30,781,409, forward strand.
TGCTTTCTAATTTCTCTTTCAATTTCTTCTTTGACCATGGATTATTTAGAAGCATGTTATCTTGTTTCCAAAAAATTACAATTTTTCTGTAGATCTTTCTGTTGTTGATTTCCAACTTAATTCTGTAGTAGCCAGAGACCATATCGTATGATTTGAATCCTTTAAATTTATTGAGACTTGTTTTATGGCCCAGAATATGGTTAGTCTTGGTAAATGTTCAATGTGCCCCTGAGAAGAGTGTATATTCTGATGTTGGGAGGGATGGAGTCAAATAGTTTCATAGTGTTGCTGAATCTGCTATATTTTTGCTTCTTTTCTGTCTACTTAATTATTGAATCTACTTAATTATTGAATTAAGAAGGAGATACACTGAAAAAGTATTGAAGTCTTTAATTATAATTATGGATTTGTCCATGTGTCTTATGGTTTTGATCTCCACATAACCAGAAACTGTGGCCAGATATTGTGCATAAAGAACCATGATCGGAGTACCTTCAAGATGGCGGAGGAGAAAGACATGACGGTCACCTTCCTCCCCACAAATACATCAAAAATACATCTGCAGGGCTTCCCTGGTGGTGCAGTGGTTGGGAGTCTGCCTGCCGATGCAGGGGACACTGGTTCGTGCCCCAGTCCGGGAAGATCCCACATGCCGTGGAGTGGCTGGGCCCATGAGCTGTGGCCGCTGAGTCTGCGCGTCCAGAGCCTGTGCTCCGCGACAGGATAGGCCACAACAGGGAGAGGCCCACGTACCGCAAAAAAAAAAAAAAAAAAAGAAAGAAAGGAAAAAAATACATCTACAGGACTTCCCTGGTGGCACAGTGGTTAAGAATCCTCCTGCCAATTCAGGGGACATGGGTTTGAGCCCTGGTCTGGGAAGATCCCACATTGCCACGGAGCAACTAAGCCCGTGCACCAAAACTACTGAGCCTGCACTCTAGAGCCCGCGAGCCACAACTACTGAAGCCCGAGTGCTTAGAGCCCATGCTCCACAGCAAGAGAAGCCACTGCAATGAGAAGTCTGCCCACCGCCACAAAGAGTAGCCCCCACTTGCCGCAACTAGAGAAAGCCCACACACAGCAATGAAGATCCAACACAGCCAAAAATAAATTAATTAAATAAATTGAAAAAAAATACATCTACATGTGGAACAACTCCTACAGAAGACCTACTGAACACTGGCAGAAGACGTCAGACTTCCCAAAAGGCAAGAAAATCCCCACGTACCAGGCCGTGTGGCTGACAGGCCTGAGTCCCGGAGGTGGGAGAGCTGAGTTCAGGACATTGGACAATCAGAGACCTCCCAGCCCCATGTAATATCAATCGGCGAGAGCTCTCCCAGAGATCTCCATCTCAAATCTAAGACCCAGCTACACCCAACAGCCAGCAAACTGCAGTGCTGGACTCCCCATGCCAATCAACTAGCAAGACAGGAACACAACCCCACCCATTAGCACTGAGGCTGCCTAAGATCATACTAAGTTCACAGGCACACCAAAACACATAACCAGACGCAGCCCTGCCCACCAGAAAGACAAGATCCAGCCCCACCCACTGGAACACAGGCACCAGTCCTCTCCACCAGGAAGCCTACACAAGCCACTGAGCCAACCTCACCCACTGGGGGCAGACACCAAAAACAGTGGGAACTATGAAGCTGCAGCCTGTGAAAAGGAGACCCCAAACACAGTAAGTTAAAGAAAATGAGAATACAGAGTAATATGCAGCAGATGAAAGAGCAAGGTAAAAACCCACCAGACCAAACAAATGAAGAGGAAATAGGCAGTCTACAAAAGAATTCAGCATAATGATAGTAAACATGATCGAAAATCTTGGAAATAGAATGGAGAAAATACAAGAAATGTTTAACAAGGACCTAGAAGAACTAAAGACCTAACAAACAATGATGAACTACACAATAAATGAAATTTAAAATTCTCTAGAAGGAATCAATGGCAGAATAACTGAGGTAGAACAATGGATAAGTGACCTGGAAGATAAAGTCGTGGAAATAACTGCCACAGAGCAGAATAAAGAAAAAAGAATGAAAAGAATTGAGGACAGTCTCAGAGACCTCTGGGACAACATTAAACACACCAACATTCAAATTTTGGGGTCCCAGAGGAAGAGAAAAAGAAAGGGTCTGAGAAAATATTTGAACAGATTATAGTTGAAAACTTCCTTAAGGAAATAGTCAATCAAGTCCAGGAAGCACAGAGATTCCCTTACAGGATAAATCCAAGGAGAAACATGCCAAGACACATATTAATCAAATTATCAAAAATTAAATACAAAGAAAAAATATTAAAAGGAGCAGGGGAACAGCAACAAATAACATACAAGGGAATCCCCATAAGGTTAACAGCTGATCTTTCAGCAGAAACTCTGCAAGCCCAAAGGGAGTGGCAGAACATATTTAAAGTGATGAAAGGGAAAAACCTACAACCAAGATTAGCCAGCAAGGATCTAATTCAGATTCAATGGAGAAATGAAAACCTTTACAGACAAGCAAAAGCTAAGAGAATTCAGCACCACCAAGCCAGCTTTACAACAACTGATAAAGGAACGTCTCTAGGTGGAAACACAAGAGAAAAAAAGACCTACAAAAACAAACCCAAAACAATTAAGAAAATGGTAATAGGAACATACATATCCATAACTACCTTAAATGTAAATGGATTAAATGTTCCAACCAAAAGACATAGACTGGCTGAATGGATACAAAAACAAGACCCATATATATGCTGTCTACAAGAGACCCACTTCAGGCCTAGGGACACGTACAGACTGAAAGTGAGGGTATGGAAAAAGCTATTCCATGCAAATGGAAATCAAAAGAAAGCTAGAGTAGCAATTCTCATATCAGACAAAATAGACTTTAAAATGAAGACTATTTTAATAGACAAAGAAGGACACTACATAATAATCAAGGGATCAATCCAAGAAGAATATATAGCAATTGTAAATATTTATGCACCCAACATAGGAGCACCTCAATACATAAGGCAAATACTAACAGCCACAAAAGGGGACATCAACAGTAACACAATCATGGTAGGAGACTTTAACACCCTACTTTCAACAATGGACAGATCATCCAAAATGAAAATAAATAAGGAAACAGAAGCTTTACATGACACATTAAACAAGATGGACTTAATTGATATTTATTGGACATTCCATCCAAAAACAACAGAATACACTTTCTTCTCAAGTGCTCATGGAACACTCTCCAGGATAGATCATATCTTGGGTCACAAATGAAGCCTTGGTAAATTTCAGAAAATTGAAATCATATCAAGTATCTTTTCCGACCACAATGCTATGATACTAGATATCAATTACACGGAAAAATCTGTAAAAAATACAAACACATGGAGGCTAGACAATACACTACTAAATAACCAAGAGATTACTGAAGAAATGAAAGAGGAAATCAAAAAATACCTAGAAACAAATGACAAAACACAATGACCCAAAACCTATGGGATGCAGCAAAAGCTGTTCTAAGAGGGAAGTTTATAGCAATACAGTCCTACTCAAGAAACAAGAAAAATCTCAAATAAGCAACCTAACCTTACACCTAGAGCAATTAGAGAAAGAAGAACAAAAAAAAAACCCAAACTTAGCAGAAGGAAGGAAATGAAAGATCAGAAATAAATTAAAAAGATATGAAGGAACCAATGCAAAGATCAATAAAACTAAAGCTGGTTCTTTGAGAAGATAAATAAAACTGATAAACCGTTAGCTAGACTCATCAAGGAAAAAAAGGGAGAAGACTCAAATCAACAGAATTAGAAATGAAAAAGGAGAAGTAACAACTGACACTGCAGAAATACAAAGGATCATGAGAGATTACTGCAAGCAACTCTATGCCAATAAAATGGACAAGCTGGAAAAAATTGACAAATTCTTAGAAAAGCACAGCATCCTGAAACTGAACCAGGAAGAAGGACAAAATATAAACAGACAAATCACAAGCACTGAAATTGAAACTGTGATTAAAAATCTTCCAACAACAACAACAAAAATCTTCCAACAAACAAAAGCCCAACACCAGATGGCTTCAAAGGTGAATACTATCAAACATTTAGAGAAGAGCTAACACCTATCCTTCTCAAACTCTTCCAAAATATAGCAGAGGGAGGAACACTCCCAAACTCATTCTACGAAGCCACCATCATCCTGATTCCAAAACCAGACAAAGATGTCACAAAAAAAGAAAACTACAAGCCAATATCACTGATGAACATAGATGCAAAAATCCTAAACAAAACACTAGCAAACAGAATCCAACAGCACATTAAAAGGATCATACACCATGATCAAGTGGGGTTTATCCCAGGAATGCAAGGATTCTTCAATATATGCAAATCAATCAATGTGATACACCGTATTAACAAATTGAAGGATAAAGACCATACGATAATCTCAATAGATACAGAAAAAGCTTTCAGCAAAAATCAACACCCATTTATGATAAAAACTCTCCAGAAAGTGGTCATAGAGGGAACCTACCTCCACATAATAAAGGCCATATATGACAAACCCACAGCCAGCATCGTCCTCAATGGTGAAAAACTGAAACCATTTCCTCTAAGATCAGGAATGAGAGAAGATTGCCCACTCTCACCACTATTATTCAACATAGTTTTGGAAGTTTTAGCCACAGCAATCAGAGAAGAAAAAGAAATAAAAGGAATCCAGGTTGGAAAAGAAGAATTAAAGCTGTCACTGTTTGCAGCTGACATGGTACTCTACATAGAAAATCCTAAACATGCTATCAGAAAACTACTAGAGCTAATCAATGAATTTCGTAAAGTTTCAGCATAGAAAATTAATGCACAGAAACCTCTTGCATTTCTATACACTAATGGTGAAAAATCTGAAAGAGAAATTAAGGAAACACTCCGATTTACCATTGCAACAAAAAGAATAAAATACCTAGGAAAAAACCTACCTAAGGGGACAAAAGATCTGTATGCAGAAAACTATAAGACACTGATGAAAGAAATTAAGGACAACACAAACAGATGGGGAGATATAACATGTTCTTGAATTGGCAGAATCAACATTTTGAAAATGACTATATTTCCCAAAGCAATCTACAGATTCAATGCAATCTCTATCAAACTACCACTGGCATTTTTCACAGAACTGGAACAAAAAATTTCACAATTTGTATGGCAACACAAAACGCCCCAAATAGCCAAAACGATCTTGGGAAAGAAAAACGGAGCTGGAGGAATCAGGCTCTCTGACTTCAGACTATACTACAAAGCTACAGTAATCAAGACAGTATGATAGTGGCACAAAAACAGAAATATAGATCAATGGAACAGGATAGAAAGCCCAGAGATAAACCCATGAAAATATGGTCACCTTATCTTTGATAAAGGAGCCAAGAATATGCAGTGGAGAAAAGACAGCCTCTTCAATAAGTGGTGCTGGGAAAACTGGACAACTACATGTAAAAGAATGAAATTAGAACACCTCCTAACAAAAATAAACTCAAACTGGATTAAAGACTTAAATGTAAGGCCAGACAGTATAAAACTCTTAGAGGAAAACATAGGCAGAACACTCTATGACATAAATCACAGCAAGATCCTTTTTGACCCACCTCCTAGAGAAATGGAAATAATAAACAAATGGGACCTACTGACTTAAAAGCTTTTGCACAGCAAAGGAAACCATAAACAAGATGAAAAGACAGCCCTCAGAATAGGAAAAAATATTTGCAAATGAAGCAACTGACAAAGGATTAATCTCCAAAATTTACAAGCAGCTCATGCAACTCAATATCAAAAAAACAAACAACCCAATCCAAAAATGGGCAAAAGACTTAAACAGATATTTCTCCAAAGAAGATATACACATCACCAACAAACACATGAAAGGATGCTCAACATCACTAATCATTAGAGAAATGCAAATCAAAACTACAATGAGGTATCACCTCACAGCAGTCAGAATGGCCATCATGAAAAAATCTACAAACAATAAATGCTGGTGAGGGTGGAGAAAAGGGAATGCTCTTGCACTGTTGGTGGGAATGTAAATTGATACAGCCACTATGGAGAACAGTATGGAGGTTCCTTAAAAAACTTAAAATAGAGCTACCATACAACCCAGCAATCCCACTACTTGGCATATACCCTTAGAAAACCATAATTCAAAAAGAGTCATGTACCACAATGTTCATTGCAGCTCTATTTACAGTACCCAGGACATGGAAGCAACTTAAGTGTCCATCAACAGATAAATGGATAAAGAAGATGTGGCACATGTATACAATGGAATATTACTCAGCCATAAAAAGAAGCAAAATTGAGTTATTTGTAGTGAGGTGGATGGACCTAGTCTATCATACAGAGTGAAGTAAGTCAGAAAGAGGAAAATAAATACCGTATGCTAACACATATATATGGAATCTAAAAAAAGAAAAAAAGAAAAATGGTTTTGATGAACCTAGGGGCAGGACAGGAATAAAGACACAGACGTAGAGAATGGACTTGAGGACACAGGGATGGGGAAGTGTAAGCTGGGATGAAGTGAGAGAGTAGCATTGACATATATACACTACCTAATGTAAATAGGTAGTGGGAAGCAGCAGCACAACACAGGGAGATCAGCTCGGTGACCACCCTAGAGGGGTGGGATAGGGAGGGTAGGCGGGAGATGCAAGAGGGAAGGTATATGGGGATGTATGTATACATATAGCTGATTCACTTTGTTATACAGCAGAAACTAACACAACATTGAAACAATTATATTCCATTAAAGATGTTACAAAAAAGAACCATAACCATATTGTGCTCTAATGGTGTTGTCTTGTATCATAGAGAATTTATCCTTTCATTTATTGGGCTGATAGAGAAGGGGGCTGATCATCTCATTTCAATCTGGGACTGAGTGTTGAAGGTAGGGTGGATACAGTGAAAATGGGTTACAGTTTTGTTTAGACTCAGCCTACCTCTGCTTTATTCTCTTTCCTAGGGAAGACCTTCCAGAGCTTTTAATTGAGAAACAGGAGTTTGTTTTCTTTGAGGTTTTCTACAGATTAAGTTCTGCCCTTAAAGGGTTTTCAGCTTGGGTATTCAGTCTCCCAAGTCAAGCAGCTTCAAAAGTTGGACATATCTTAAGGGCATGTGGAGAATAGATATCTCCATTTAACTCCTGAAATACCCCCACATATATACCAACATATCTGCTGATTTCCCTGTTCCCTGCCCTGGGACCTTCTGTCCTATGGCCAACCCTGGATTCTCAGCCTCCAGCTATAATCAGTGTCTCCAGGGCAAAAATATCTATAGATCCTCAGTGTCATTCAGCCCTCCTTCTAAGGCCATCAACTCTTAACTGTTTTAAGTTCAGTCCCCTGTTACTGGTAGATACTGTGTTATGCTTTCTTTTCAAATTTATATCTAAATCTTTAGTCAGATGCATACTTTACATTGGTTTACTTGTTTACTGTGATTTCACTGCTTTTAGACTATATATCTGAGTCAATTTTCAAATGCGTGTTTTGCCTTATTTACATTACTACCTCAAAATGCACGTGAATAATTTCTCAAAAAAAAAGAAAAAAGAAGCAGTTTTCAGAACTTTGACTTCTGTCAATATGGGAGGCTAGATACTATAAACCACCCTGTTACTCCAAAACAAGGAGATTCTGGAAGAGGTTGATTTTTTTTTGGTATATCACGGGACTTGCAATAAATGAAGAAAATCTTCAAGTAATCCCTAATAAAATGTAAGCTGAAACCAGGATGGGAGTGTGAGTAGCAAGGAGCCAGGAGGTTGGTATTGCCCTAAGGGTAAATGTAGATATATATCAGTGTGTCAGTTGATCAGAGACCAAGCCTTGGACTAGTTCCAAATAGGCTTCTTGAAACTGAGATTCCTAATTAAGGAAAGGTGTTTTTAAAAAAGCTAAAGTACCATCCCAGGTAGGTATGAGATGATAGGCCCTGTTGGCTCCTAGTAGAAGCATCAAAAAATCCCCAGTTTAGGCCTGTAGGATCCCCAAAGATAAATACATATGATCTGACAATCAGAGATTAACAAACATAAGAGAAGAAATCCTACTATGATCATGAGGCAGAACAACAACAGATTTAGATCTCCATGGTCTTCATATATTGGAATTATAAAATCAAAATATAAAATAACTTTGCATAAAATACTGGAAGAAATTTTAAAATGGAATCACAAAATTGATCAAGAAACAAGAAACAGAGAGGAGCTTCAAGATGGTGGAAGAGTAAGACGTGGAGATCACCTTCCTCCCCACAAATACATCAGAAATACATCTACATGTGGAACAACCCCTACAGAACACCTACTGAACGCTGGCAGAAGACCTCAGACCTCCCAAAGGGCAAGAAACTCCCCAGGTACCTGGGTAGGGCAAGAGAAAAAAGAAAAAACAGAGACAAAAGAATAGGGACGAGACCTGCACCAGTGGGAGAGAGCTGTGAAGAAGGAAAGGTTTCCGCACACTAGGAAGCCCCTTCGTGGGCAGAGACGGCGGGTGGCGGAGGGGGGAAGCTCCGGAGCCACGGAGGAGAGCGCAGCAACAGGGGTGCGGAGGGCAAAGCGGAGAGATTTCTGCACAGAGGATCAGTGCCGACCAGCACTCACCAGCCTGAGAGGCGTGTCTGCTCACCCACCAGGGTGGGCGGGGGCTGGGAGCTGAGGCTCGGGCTTCAGAGGTCAGACCCCAGGGAGAGGACTGGGGTTGGCTGCGTGAACACAGCCTGAAGGGGCCTAGCGCGCCACGGCTAGCTGAGAGAGTGTCCGGGAAAAGTTCTGGAGCTTCCCAAGAGGCAAGAGACCATTGTTTCGGGGTGCGCGAGGAGAAGGGATTCAGAGCACCGCCTAAACGAGCTCCAGAGACGGGTGCGAGCCACGGCTATCAGCGCAGACACCAGAGACGGGCATGAAACACTAAGGCTGCTGCTGGAGCCACCAAAAAGCCTGTGTGCAAGCACAGGTCACTATCCACACCTCCCTTCCCGGGAGCCTGTGCAGCCCGCCGCTGCCAGGATCCCGTGATCCAGGGACAACATCCCCAGGAGAACACACGATGCGCCTCAGGCTGTTGCAACATCATGTTGGCCTCTGCCACCGCAGGCTCGCCCCGCATTCCGTACCCCTCCCTCCCCTGGCCTGAGTGAGCCAGAGCCCCCTAATATGCTGCTACATTAACCCCGTCTTTTCTGAGCGAAGAACAGATGCCCTTAGGCGACCTACATGCAGAGGCGGGGCCTAAATCCAAAGCTGAACCCTAGGAGCTGTGCGAACACAGAAGAGAAAGGGAAATCTCTCCCAGCAGCCTCAGGAGCAGCGGGTTAAATCTCCACAATCAACTTGATGTACCCTGCATCTGTGGAAGACCTGAATAGACAACGAATCATCCCATATTGAGGTGGTGGACTTTGGAAGCAATGATATTTTTTTTTTTCCTTTTTCTCTTTTTCCATGTGGATGACAGGGTCTTTGTGCTCCAACTGGGCGTCAGGCCTGTGTCACTGAGGTGGGAGAGCCAAGTTCATGACACTGGTCCACCAGAGACCTCCCAGCTCCACGTAATATCAAACAGTGAAAATCTCCCAGAAATCTCCATCTCAACGCCAAGACCCAGCTCCACTCAATGACCAGCAAGCGCCAGTGCTGGACAACCTATGCCAAACAACTAGCAAGACAGGAACACAACTCCACCCATTGGCAGAGAAGCTGCCTAAAATCATAATAAGGTCACAGACACCCCAAAACACACCACCGGATGTGGAACTGCCCACCAGAAAGACAAGATCCAGCCTCATCCACCAGAACACAGGCACTAGTCCCCTCGACCAGGAAGCCTACACAACCCACTGAACCAACTTTAGCCACTGGGGGCAGACACCAAAAACAACGGGAACTATGAAGCTGCAGCCTGCGAAAAGGAGACCCCAAACACAGTAAGTTAAGCAAAATGAGAAGACAGAGAAACACATAGCAGATGAAGGAGCAAGGTAAAACCCACCAGACAAAACAAATGAAGAGGAAATAGGCAGTCTACTTGAAAAAGAATTCAGAATAATGACAGTAAGATGATCCAAAATCTTGGAAATAGAATGGAGAAAATATAAGAAACGTTTAACAATGATCTAGAAGAACTAAAGAGCAAACAAACAATGATGAACAACACAATAAGTGAAATTTAAAATTCTCTAGAAGGAATCAATGACAGAATAACTGAGGCAGAAGAATGGATAAGTGACCTGGAAGATAAAATACTGGAAATAACTACTGCAGAGCAGGATAAAGAAAAAAAAATGCAAAGAATTGAGGACAGTCTCAGAGACCTCTGGGACAACATTAAACACACCAACATTCAGGTTATAGGGGGACCCAGAAGAAGAAGAGAAAAAGAAAGGGACTGAGGAAATATTTGAAGAGATTATAGTCGAAAACTTCCCTAACATGGGAAAAGAAATAGTTAATCAAGTCCAGGAAGCTCAGAGAGTCCCATACAGGATAAATGCAAGGAGAAACACACCAAGACACATATTAATCAAATTATCAAAAATTAAATACAAAGAAAGAATATTAAAAGCAGACAGGGAAAAACAACAAATAGCATACAAGGGAATCCTCATAAGGTTAACAGCTGATCTTTCAGCAGAAATTCTGCAAGTCAGAAGGGAGTGGCAGGACATATTTAAAGTGATGAAAGGGAAAAACCTACAACCAAGATTACTCTACCCAGCAAGGATCTCATTCAGCTTCAACAGAGAAATGAAAACCTTTACAGACAAGCAAAAGCTAAGAGAATTCAGCACCACCAAACCATCTTTACAACAAATGCTAAAGGAACTTCTCTAGGCAGGAAACACAAGAGAAGGAAAAGACCTACAGTAACAAGCCCAAAACAATTAAGAAAATGGCAATAGGAACATACATATCAATAATTACCTTAAATGTAAATGGACTAAATGTTCCAACCAAAGACATAGACTGGCTGAATGGAAACAAAAACAAGACCCGTATATATGCTGTCTACAAGAGACCCACTTCAGACCTAGGGACTCATACAGACTGAAAGTGAGGGGATGGAAAAATATATTCCACGCAAATGGAAATCAAAAGAAAGCTAGAGTAGCTATTCTCATATCAGACAAAATAGACTTTAAAACAAAGACTATTACAAGAGACAAAGAAGGACACTACATAATGATCAAGGGATCAATCCAAGAAGATACAACAATTGTAAATATTTATGCACCCAACATAGGAGTACCTCGATACATAAGGCAAATACTAACAGCCATAAAAGGGGAAATCGACAGTAACACAATCATAGTAGGGGAATTTGATACCCCACTTTCACCATTGGACAGATCATCCAAAATGAAAATAAATAAGGAAACAGAAGCTCTAAATGACACATTAAACAAGATGGACTTAATTGATATTTATTGGACATTCCATCCAAAAACAACAGAATACACTTTCTTTTCAAGTGCTCATGGAACATTCTCAAGGATAGATCATATCTTGGGTCACAAATGAAGCCTTGGTAAATTTAGGAAAATTGAAATTGTATCAAGTATCTTTTCCGACTACAATGCTATGAAAGTAGATATCAACTACAGGCAAAAAACTGTAAAAAATACAAACACATGGAGGCTAAATAGTACACTATTAATAACCAAGAGATCACTGAGGAAATCAAAGAGGAAATCAAAAAATACCTAGAAACAAATGACAATGAAAACACCTATGGGATGCAGCAAAAGCAGTTCTAAGAGGGAAGTTTATAGCAATACAATACTACCTCAAGAAACAAGAAAAATCTCAAACAACCAACCTAACCTTACACCTGAAGCAATTGGAGAAAGAAGAGCAAAAAAACTCCAAAGTTAGCAGAAGGAAAGAATCATAAAGATCAGATCAGAAATAAATGAAAAAGAAATCAAGGGAACAATAGAAAACATCAATAAAACTAATAGCTGATTCTTTGAGAAGATAAACAAAATTGATAAACCATTAGCCAGACTCATGAAGAAAAAAAGGGAGTAGACTCAAATCAATAGAATTAGAAATGAAAAAGGAGAAGTAACAAGTGACACTGCAGAAATACAAAGGATCATGAGAGATTACTACAAGCAACTATATGCCAATAATATGGAAAACCTGGAAGAAATGGACTAATTCTTAGAAAAGAACAACCTTCTGAGACTGAACTAGTAAGAAATAGAAAATATAAACAGACCAATCACAAGCACTGAAATTGAAACTGTGGTTAAGAATCATCCAACAAGCTAAAGCCCAGGACCAGTGGGCTTCACAGGTGAATTCTATCAAACATTTAGAGAAGAGCTAACACCTATCCCTCTCAAACTCTTCCAAAATATAGCAGAGGGAGGAACACTCCCAATCTCATTCTGCGAAGCCACCATCAACATGATACCAAAACCAGGCAAAGATGTCACAAAGAAAGAAAACAACAGGCCAATATCATTGCTGAACATAGATGCAAATATCCTCAACAAAATACTAGCAAACAGAATCCAACAACACGTTAAAAGGATCATACACCATGATCAAGTGGGGTTTATCCCAGGAATGCAAGGATTCTTCAATATATGTGAATCAATCATTGTGATACACCATATTAACAATAGATGCAGAAAAAGCTTTTGACAAAATTCAACATCCATTTATGATAAAAACCCTCCAGAAAGTAGGCATGGAGGGAACTTACCTCAACATAATAAAGGCCATATATGACAAACCCACAGCCAACATCATCCTCAGTGGTGAAAAACTGAAACCATTTCCACTAAGATCAGGAAAAAGACAAGGTTGCCCATTCTCACCACTATTATTCATAATTAGAATCCTAATTATGCTACCAGAAAACTACTAGAGCTAATCAATGAATTTGGTAAAGTAGCAGGATACAAAATTAATGCACAGAAATCTTTTGTATTCCTATACACTAATGATGAAAAATCTGAAAGTGAAATTAAGGAAACACTCCCATTTACCACAGCAACAAAAAGAATAAAATACCTAGGAATAAACCTACCTAAGGAGACAAAAGACCTGTATGCAGAAAACTATAAGACACTGATGAAAGGAATTAAAGATGATATAAATAGATGGAGAGGTATACCATGTTCTTGGATTTTAAGAATCAACATTGTGAATATGACTGAACTACCCAAAGCAATCTACAGATTCAAAGCAATCTCTATCAAACTACCACTGGCATTTTTCACAGAACTAGAACAAAAAATTTCACAATTTGTTGGAAACACAAAATACCCCAAACAGCCAACGCAATCTTGAGAAAGAAAAATGGAGCTGGAAGAATCAGGCTCCCTGACTTCAGAGTATACTACAAACCTACAATAATAAAGACAGTATGGTACTGGCACAGAAACAGAAATATAGATCAATGGAACAGAATAGAAAGCCCAGAGATAACCCCACACACATATGGTCACCTTATTTTTGATAAAAGAAGCAAGAATATACAATGGAGAAAAGACAGCCTCTTCAATAAGTGGTGCTGGGAAAACTGGACAGATACATGTAAAAGAATGAAATTAGAACACTCCCTAACACCATACACAAAAATAAACTCAGAATGGAATAAAGACCTAAATGTAAGGCCAGACACTATCAAACTCTTAGAGGGAAACATAGGCAGAACACTCTATGACATAAATCATAGCAAGATCCTTTTGACCCACCTCCTAGAGAAATGGAAATGAGAACAAAAAGAAAGAAATGGGACCTAATGAAACTTAAAAGCTTTTGCATAGCAAAGGAAACCATAAACAAGACGAAAAGACAACCCTCAGAATGGGAGAAAATATTTGCAAATGAAGCTACTGACAAAGGATTAATCTCCAAAATTTACAAGCAGCTCATGCAACTCAATATCAAAAAAAACAAACAACCCAATCCAAAAATGGGCAGAAGACCTAAATAGACATTTCTCCAAAGAAGATATACAGATTGCCAACAAACACATGAAAGGATGCTCAACATCACTAATCATCAGAGAAATGCAAATCAAAAGTACAATGAGATATCATCTCACCCCAGTCAGGATGGCCATCATCAAAAAATCTACAAACAATAAATGTTGGAGAGGGTGTGGAGAAAAGGGAACCCCCCTCTTGCACTGTTGGTGGGAATGTAAATTGATACAGCCACTATGGAGAACAGTATGGAGGTTCCTTAAAAAACTAAAAATAGAACTACCATACGACCCAGCAATCCCACTACTGGGCATATACCCTGAGAAAACCATAATTCAAAGAGTCATGTACCACAATGTTCATTGCAGCTCTATTTACAGTACCCAGGACATGGAAGGAACCTAAGTGTCTATCAACAGATGAATGGATAAAGAAGATGTGGCACATGTATACAATGGAATATTACTCAGCAATAAAAAGAAATGAAATTGAGTTATTTGTAGTGAGGTGGATGGAACTAGAGTCTGTCATACAGAGTTCAGTAAGTCAGAAAGGGAAAAACAAATACCATATGCTGACACATATATATGGAATCTAAAAAAAAAGAGAAAAGGTCATGAAAAACCTAGGGACAGGACAGGAATAAAGATGCAGACTTATTAGAGAATGGACTTGAGGACATAGGGATGGGGAAGGGTAAGCTGGGACAAAGTGAGAGAGTGGCATGGACATATATATACTACCAAATGTAAAACCAATAGCTAGTGGGAAGCAGCTGCATAGCACAGGGAAATCAGCCCAGTGCTTTTTGACCACCTAGAGGGGTGGGATAGGGAGGGTGGGAGGGAGGGAAACCCAAGATGAAGAGATATGGGGCTATATGTGTATGAATAGCTGATTCACTTTGTTATAAAGCAGAAACTAACACACCATTGTAAAGCAATTATACTCCAATAAAGATGTTGAAAAAAAAAAAGTATGACTAAAAAAAGAATCAAGAGACTATCACAAGAAACTGGGAATTTGTGAAATAAAGATAAATAGTATACCTGAAAATTAAAAATATGATTGTTGACATTTTAAAACTTCATAAAGCCATGGATTAAACAGCAGATTAGACATGGATGAGAAAATATAATGGAAGTTGGACCTAAATAAATTACCCAGAATGTAATACAGGAAAATAAGGAAATGGAAATTATGAAAGTGGGATTATGAGACATGGAAAATAAAATAATAAATCTAATTTATGGATTTCTGGGGGATAAATTAGAACAGAGAAGAAATATTTGATAAGTTAATGGATGATAATATTTCAATTCTGTTGAAGGATATAAATTCATAAGTACCCCAAACATGATTTACAGCAAGCTTGATAAATAAAATAGAAATCTAGAACTAGATACTTTATAGTAAAACTCCAGAACACAAAGGCTAAAATATTTTAGAAACAGCTTAAGAGAAAATAATTATCTATAAGTGAATGACAATTTGACTGATGCAGATTTCATAACTCAGGTAGAAAATATATTTATTTATAATATCTTCAAAGTGCTGAACGAACATAATTGTCAACCTGGAATTAGAACATAATTGTTCACTACAAATTATGTTCAACAAAAGAAACTATGAGCCCAAAATGGAGTCACTTGTGCCAAACCCAAGACTTAATACCTAACCTAATTGTAGTTTCACCCTCTCCCAGGAGTAGACTTTTAAACCAAGCAGTATGGAATTTCCTGGTCAGCACTAGTGAGGTAATCTGCCTAAGACCCCCTGCCTCCCCCTAAGGGAAGGTAACCTTGCCTGAAATAATCCACTCTTTTAATTTCATTGTTCCACCTCTTTCTGTCTGAAAACCTTCCATTTTGTACAACTCCTAGAAATGCTTTTCTACATGCTAGATGGGATGCTGCCTAATTCATGAAACATCTAATAAAACCAATTAGGTCTTCAAATTTAGTAAGTCATATTTTTGTTCTTTAACAGTACCTAGTCAAATTATCATTCAAGAATGAGGGCAGGGCTTCCCTGGTGGCACAGTGGTTGAGAGTCCGCCTGCCGATGCAGGGACACGGGTTCATGCCTGGTCCAGGAAGATCCCACATGCCACGGAGCGACTAGGCCCGTGAGCCATGGTCACTGAGCCTGCGCGTCTGGAGCCTGTGCTCCGCAACGGGAGAGGCCACAGCAGTGCGAGGCCCGCGTACCGCAAAAAAAAAAAAGAATGAGGGCAGAGGACTTCCTTGGTGGTGCAGTGGTTAAGAATCAGCCTGCCAATGCAGGGGATGTGGGTTCAAGCCCTGGTAACAGAAGACCCCACATGCCGCGGAGCAACTAAGCCCATGTGCCACAAGTACTGAGCCTGTGCTCTAGAGCCCGCGAGTCACAACTACTGAACCCACGTGCCACAACTACTGAAGCCTGCGGGCCTAGAGCCTGTGCTCCGCAATAAGGGAAGCCACCGCAATGAGAAACCTGAGCACTGCAACAAACAGTAGCCCCTGCTCGCTGCAACTAGAGAAAGCCCGTGGGCAGCAGCAAAGACCCAATGCAGCCAAAAATAAAAATGAAAAAAAATTAAAAAAGAAAAGAGTGAGGGCAGAATAAAACTGTCTTGAGACTGATATCTGCGGGAATCTATCACAGCAGACCTTCACAAAAAAACTTCTAAAAAATGACTTCAGGAAAAAAGAAGATTTTCTCAGTACAAAGACCTGAGATCTGAAGGGTAGTAGTGAGCAAAGAAATTGGTAAACCTGTAGGTTACATTAAATAAGTATTATTTATATGAAGTAAAATTGTTATAACATTAATTTGTGTGTTTTTTAAAGGACTAAATGAAAATAGTGGATAACAATTATGAATTAGAAGTGGAGAATTTAGAGGTATTCTAAAGGCCTTGTACTGTTCAGCAGAGGAGCAGATATGAACTATAGAATTGTTGATGTAAGTAGGTAGGCATGTTAAACTTTTCAAGAATAACTAGTAAAAGAATCAAAATAGAATGTAGATCTTAAAAATTTGTAGAGAGATAAAATGAAATAGAAAAGAACAAAAAATACTTTAATGATTTTTAAAGGAAAAAAAGAGGAAAGAAAATAATTGAAAATGCAAAACATATGCAACCAAAAGTTAGACAATAGATATATCAATAATCACAATAATTGTAATTAGACTAAAATTCCAGTTAAAATTCAGAGATGGTCAGATTATAAAAAAAGAAATGTCCAAGGTTTCCAGGTCTGACTATAATGGACTAGCAGATATTAGACTTACTCTCCCACCATATACAACTATAAAATTGGCAAAATACATGAAGCAACTGTTTTTAGGCACTGAACAACAGACAGTGCTTATCTGTGATTTTTGAGAAAATGGAAATACATGAGGTGAGCTCCATATTCAACACAACTTTCTGTCTGGGCACACTTTCCAAATCACGGTGCAGGGAAGTGGAGCCGAAGCAGAGCACAGAGATCTTGCAGAGCTGAAGAGGCAGAGATCAGAGTTCTAGACAATTGTAGTGGCTGTAATTTGTGAGGCAGGGTAGAAGAGAGGCGAGATCTGCATTTTAAAAGTAGCGCAAAAATATACAAAGGGGTTCCCTTAATGGAAATCCAGTCTTCCGCTGAATGCTAAGCTGCATATACACAGGAAAACATCCACAAAGCATGGGAGAAAACAGCTACCAATGGGTTGTAAGAACTGAGATCCTTGGAGTCTCAGAGTGCTGGGTGATATTAGAGTTCTGACCAGAGAAAGTAGAGAGTCCTTGATATAAACTCTGGGCCTTGAGTTTGGATCCCCAAACTTAACGTGCCTTAGGAATAGGGCTAGTTTAGCTGTAGGATCAAGGAACTCTAGACTTGCCCTAAAAAAGTAAAAAACAAAGCTGTGACAAAATCAAGCTAATCCAAAGTAAATTACCTTACTTTCAGGAAAAGAAAATAAGTCAACGTTTTTTAAAAGAAGACAACAAAACCCAGCTGGTCTACAATGTAGCATCCACAATGTACAACATTCAATAAACATCACCAGGTGTGAGAAGGAGAAAGTGATAAATCCCCAAGGGGGACAAAGAATAGAAACATATCCAAAGACGGCAGAGATTTCTTAAGGGCTTCAAAATAGCTATTATAAATATGTGAATTCCTTGAGGGTAAAAACCAAGCCTTCTCCCAAGGCATGGGAGGGTAAGGGCTAAGAGTCTAAGCTCTGCTGTTAAGTATATACCTTGTTCAAATCTCAGATCTGACATGTGTCAACTATTAATATGTATAATTTGGAAAGATATTTAAGTTGTCTAAGCCTTAGTTTACTTAATCTTAAAATGCAAAAAATAGTATCTTCCTCACAGAATTATCCTAGGGTTAAGTGGGATAATGTACAAGGAGTGACTAACACACAAACAAGAGCTCTGTAAATATTATCTATTATTACTCATTACACAGCACAGACTGGCTTATTTTAGGTGTCTAACCTTTTGAATGAGAAAAGGTTATCAAGCCCAGTGGCACTCATGTCTGGTCTGAATGTTGGAAACCAGCTGGGGTGGGATTAGTGAGCATTAGTTGTCAAATCCACTCACAACATTAAGCAATTGGCCAAGTGGAGAAGGAGACAGGGACACCTGTGATCTAGCCCCTTGGGTTGAGAAGACAGCCAAGAGCACAGTAAGTTGAATCAAGTATGTTTCAGGGGCCACTTTAGGAAGGACTGAGGACCAAGCAGTACCCAGCACAGCTGAAAGAACCTTGTTTATCTGCCACTCTCTGTTACTGATTAACACTAGGCTTCCCTCTTGCCACACCCTTTTGCTCAAACACAATTAAATTTTAGAATAACATGACTTTAGGAAGAACTGTACAAAGTGCAGGTACTTGGTCTATGAGTGAGAGTTGGCTGGGTGTAGTCAGCAATGATAGTTGGGAATCAGAAAACACTTTGTACCTGTTTACTTTGACAAAGAATCAGATCCAAGTTCTCTCCCTGGAGTGGAGGAAAACAGGGAGCCTTCAGAGCTGGGTTTGGGAATCTGTTTAAAACCCCAAATGTGAGATCACAACCTGATCACATGGAATCTGAACTTCTTGTGCTACAAACTGACCCTCATGGAACCTCTTTCAGCCAAGCCCAGGAGATGTCTGAAACTCAGAGGCTGAGTAGGGTTGTGAAAAGAGCACTAGAGGGAGATAGGGGCCTTCAGTTTTAATTTGGGCTTTACCACTAGCTTCCTGTGCATGTTTTCTGAGCTTCTGGGCCTTAGAGATAGAACAACTAGATCATAATTTCCCAAAGTGTATCCCCAGGATGTTAACATGTGATAGGGAAAAAAGGGTTCTCTGTTAACCAATATTTCCCAAACTGTCTTATGTGAACCATTGATGTTAGATGAGTTGACTTTAGGAGGTTCTTGGTTGAAATTAACATTTTATTCATTCTAATTAATTTTGGCAAATGATCCTAATTTTCCATGTACAGTAGTGATATCAAAAGTGCTTTAGAATGTCCCTTTTAAAAGGTGAGTGGATTTAAAGAAAAAGATCAAGTCAATAATAGTACAAATTGTCTGCAGATGTGGCAAAAACTGTGAAGGTGGTACACAAATGACTGAAATTTGAAAAAAGTTCTGTTAAATCAAATAAAGCTGGCTTATTTGTTGCAGGACTTCTCAGAGATTTTATCATGTTGATAGATATTTTGCCTCTTCAAGAAAGGATTTGGCATCTAGCATTTCTTTAACTCATTTGACTATAGAAACCATCTCTTCTTTAAAATAACAGAGCCTCTTGTTACACTTTTGCTCTGGAAATTTCACTTCAGGAAATGCCGATGATGGCTGAGATGGCTTTTAGAGCTGACCACCTTAGGATTTTGGGTCCTTCACCTCCTTAATGTTTGATGAAAAATCTTAGAACAAAGTACAGGGATGGAGCTAGAAATGGTCATTTAAGAAGGTTTATACAGTGGTTAAAAGCACATTAGCCCCTAAATGCAATGTGCTATCCTGGATTGGATGCTGAAACAGAAAAAGGACATTAGTGGGAAAAAGACTAGTGAAATCTAATTGGGAGTTCAGTTAATACTAGTTAAAACTAGTGACATGTTTTACCTCCAAGCCTGGTAACGTTCCTTACTCCATTGCCTGGTCTCACAGTGCTCAGCATGAAAGTACAAGGGCTAAGCTGAGAGAGGACTTGTTCCCTTCCTAAACCCATGCTGAGGTCCCTCCATGTACCTTTGCTGGTACCAAATTTGGCCCAGGAAGAAGACCCAGGTAACAGTGAAGGGAGGGGCATTTTTCACCCTCTTCTCCCACATTATGATCTGGCTACTCAGCCCTTGAAGTCACAGCCTAAGCCCTATAACATTCTTCAACTTCAAATAAAATTCAGGGCCAAAGTCCCCTTGGGGCCAAAGAGGGTAAATTTCTCCAGACCAAGGACCTGAGTGTGCTCTCCCATCTAACTGCAGAGAGCTGCAGGCAGTCAGATTGTGACCATAAAATCCTTAGCAGGTGTTTGTGGACAGGGCAGATAGATTGGGGGAGGAATGTTCTGGCTGAGAGAGGCTGCGGGTGTATAACTCTGCTAACCATCCCAGAGCCTTTGTCTAGATGATAAATTGGTGGAGACGAGAGGAGTAACCACTTACTTCCATGTGCACACAGACACTGGCATTTATTGCAAGCTTATCGCAAAAGTCTACAATTTATTATATTTCACAACGAACAGTTATTGGGAGGGACGAAAGGAAAGCAAGACCTAAGAGAAACTGAAAGGGAGATAAGCCTTAACAAAAACAACAAAAACATTATATGAAGGGCCTCTCTTAAGCACTCTTCTTAGAGAATCCTGGTCCACCCACATCGTTAACACAGAATCTTCAAGATAAAATTAATTCTCACTGATACTAATTAACACGAATATAGGTAATACATGAGATTGTCCTCAAGGCAGTGTCACTGTGGTGGGAAGGAAGGGTAAGGACACTGGGGAGACCTGGTTTGGACAATGCACTTGACTGGGAGGCAAAGGAAGGGTATTCAGAATCACACATGGGCAAAATTTCACTATCTTTTCCAACTGTTTAGAGAAATGCTATTACTTCTTTTCTTCTTTTCTTTTTTTTTTTTTTTTTTCCGGCAGTGAAAGCATGGAGTCCTAACCACAGGACCGCCAGGGAATTCCCTATTGCTTCTTTATATATTAATTTCTTTCTAGCTATTTTACCAAATACTTTTATTAATTTCAATACTCTTAAACCAGTTCTTTTTAGTTTTCTAGTTCTGAAACTGCATCATCTACAAATAATGTTGTTTGTTTCTTCCTTTTTATGTTCATTCCTCTTATTTCTATTTCATATCTTAGTGCATTAGGAAGAATTTTCAAAGCAGTAGATAATAATAATATTAATAGTGGGTATCATTATTTTGAAAAGAGTGCCTCTCATATTTCTCTTTTAATTGTATTTGGTTTAGATTAATTGCTCTCTATCATATCATACTGTTTTATTTTCCCCACATACTGACTCATCTCTTCTCTGCCAATTTAACTCCTACCCATTCTACCAAGATCATCTGAAATCCCATTACTCTCACAAAGTATGTGCATACAAAAGCACATGTAAGTAAATACCCAGCTAATCTGTTTTTTTTTTAACATCTTTATTGGAGTATAAGTACTTTACAATGTTGTGTTAGTTTCTGCTTTATAACAAAATGAATCAGTTATACATATACATATGTTCCCATATCTCTTCCCTCTTGCATCTCCCTCCCTCCCCCCCTCCCTATCCCACCCCTCTAGGTGGTCACAAAGCACCGAGCTGATCTCCCTGTGCTATGCGGCTGCTTCCCACTAGCTATCGGTTTTACATTTGGTAGTGTATATATGTCCATGCCACTCTCTCACTTCACCGAGCTAATCTTAATGTAGTTTTTTACTCTTTACAAAGAACTTTCATATACAGATTCTCATCTGATGCTCTTGACAGACTATGGAGTATGTGTTGTTAAGACTTTCACTTTAGATATAAATAAATTCAATCTTTGGCTGAGCAACTAGCCTTAGGACATTAGTTAAACTGACTACAATTTTGTATTTTCCCTCTTCAGCACCACCATGCCCTGTTGCTGAGGAACTTTCTCCAACATCCCCCTCAGTCTCTGCACATACTGTGCCCCTTTTCCACCCCTTCCAACTGCCATGTAAGTTCTGTAACTGGATTTATTCTCTCTTCTGAGGGAGGTACTCTAGGGTTCATGACATGCATAAAGGTGCACCCCGCTCCCACCTGTTAGCACTGGTGGCGCCAAGTTGAAACAGTCAATAAAAACTGAGTTGGAAAAAAAAAAAATATATATATAACATCCCAAGGCATTGCAAGAGCTGACACAGTCCAAAGAATCACGAACAACTTGTAAAACAGGTATTGAAAAGCATCTTTCAGACTCAGTAAAAATCAACGGGCTCAGCCCAAAGTTCCGCAGACTCACTAAATAAGGAAATTTGGGGTA
Organism: Stenella coeruleoalba; assembly: GCF_951394435.1. Classification (NCBI taxonomy): domain Eukaryota; kingdom Metazoa; phylum Chordata; class Mammalia; order Artiodactyla; family Delphinidae; genus Stenella; species Stenella coeruleoalba. Next base: position 30,803,919 of record NC_137162.1, read on the forward strand.
ACAGCAGAAAATGCACTTCTCAGGTTATTGCTGCTCATAGTTCCCTCCATTCATTCTCATTCAGAAATGTAAATATCTGAAAAAAATTTTTCACCAATCATTTGTAAAGTTGAACTTTGTTGGCCACCCTATCAATTATTGATCTCGGGCTAGACTCTTCATCTATTAGATGGGTAAACGATGTGGTAAGGGAGGGGTAGTGATATTCCCACCCTTGCCAATCTCACAGGCCTGTAATAAGAAAGTATTAGGGACAGTTCTTCTAAACTATAGTGAGCTGCAAAGTATTACTTTAATCTTTTGACATATGGATTATCTTCCAGTTAGATTATGAGCTCTTTGAGCTTCCATATCTGTCTTGTTTCCCTACCTACCTCCTTAGTCAAGCACCTATCACACTAACAGAAAACTGTTTTAGTAAATGTTTGTGCACTGGTTTTATTTATTGTGGTAAAATATATATAACATAAAATTTACCATTTGAACCATTTTTAAGTGTACAGTTCAACAGCATTAAGTACATTCACATTATTGAGTGTCTATTACCACTATTCATCTCCACAAATTTCACATCATCCCAAACTGAAACTCTGAACACATTAAACTATAATTTCCTATTCTCTGCTTCCCCAGCCCCTAAAAACTACCATTCTACTTTCTGTCTCTATGAATTTGACTATTCTATGTACCCCATATAAGTGAAACCATACAATATTTGTCCTTTTTTGTCAGGCTGATTTCACCGAATGTCTTCAAGGTTAATCCATGTTGTATATTTTTTAAATAAATAAACTCTTTTTATTCTGTACCTCCTAATTTTGGCCAGAAATGCAGACTAGAATGAAAGTCTCAAGGAAGCCAGAAAGCTTCATAGGTTTTAGGGAAGGAGAATAGAAAGATAAGTGAGAGCCGGTTCTCTCTAGACCAAGAAAGAGTGGACCAAGGGTGTAGACAAGAATAGGTAGTGAGTGGGTGATGGGGAGGAAGGGAACAATCCAGAGGAAGCTGTGTCACTCCTGCTTCTCACCAGGAAATTCCCCTGGATATACTTCCAAAGCTTCAATTAGATCAGGGGTTCTTACCATGGGGTCTATGAGCCCCTAGGAGGTCCATTAACTGACTTTGGGGGTATGCTCTCCAAGAGCATATGCTGATTATTTCAAGCATGTATACATTTGGGGGGACAAGGTTTATAAATATAGTAGATCCTTAAAGTCATTGACGTCTGAGAACTATTATGCCAGAGGAACATCTGGCCCTTCTCTACATTCAAAACTGTTGTGGGAGGTCAGAGAAAACCCTTTCCTTTTATTGTCCCTGAGACAAGATGAAAATGTTTTGAAGAAGAATCTTCACTATGTAAATAGTGCAAACAACAGCATAATCTCATAAATCCAAGGAAAGAAATTATTTTACAATGCCATTTGTCTGAAAATAGATCAATTAAAGTCTAGTCATAGATGAAAATGACCACCATGACTTAAGAACTATATGTCTGCCTATGATTCCCTAATTCTTATCCTTTATCTCTACTTTGTTTGCCTTTCATGGTTAATTTGCCCAAGACATACTTTTGGGGTCTGATAGGAACTGCTGTCCCTTGAGGGAGGCTTGGCTACCTGACAGGAACCCTGAGCCCAATAAGTGAGAAAGCAATTCTCCCATACAGAACAACCTATGCCCCCAGGTGCCCTCTGAGCACTGGCCTCCCAGAATCTCACTGTTGTAGGTGCTGCCAAGGTTGACTGAACCTCTTTGTAAAGACACTGCAAGTTCAGGATGAATTTCTAAGGTGGACTGTGCTGACAAACATACCTGGGGTCCATTGTTATTATTTATAATAGGAAATTACATGCGTATAAGACTTATCATTCTAGTGGATATGATTACATGTGTCCATATCACAGAGGTAAAGGTAGAATAAGAATTGTCAAAAATCCAGGAATAGTAAAATGAAAACCACCAGATCAGTAAAGTAATATTGGATAAGAGTTTATTGTGCATGTAACAACAGTTTGCAAACTAGGAATTTTCAGATACAAAACTGATATGGAGCTCAGAGGCATGACCTTACAGGATGGCTTATAAAGTGAAAATGAGGAAATACTTCAACCTTTACAATGATTGGTTACTACAATCAGGGAGTTTCCAGATGGTAGGGGATTGATTACAAATAATTATTTTATACCATTTCTAGGAAGATGATTTAAGTTTCTATTATTATTATCAAAGACATTTACAATTAATAACCTATGTTTCACTTATGTTCATGAAGTAAGCTAGATTTAGTTTTGCTTACATGGTTCAGGGAATTTTCAAGTTTGGTCTCCATTTTGTATTGTACTTTAACAGAACAAAAAGAGTAGTATGTTCTTTTAGAAGTATTTCCTTTAAACTTAGTAAACAGATAAATTGTCCTTCTTGACTCAAAAAAATTTTTTTACTGAAATATTTAGGACCAACCACCTTAAGTCAGTATATTCTTTCCTCTGAGAGCTACTGAGGAAACACTTGGCAAATCATTTATGTCTAGATCTTTTCCTCACTATTTGTGCAGCCCAAAGTCAATCTTTACCAAATCTCATCCTTAGTATTAATTCATGTTACAATTAATCAAAAAATACTCACCTTAATTATTTTAATTTTAGATCTAGATTGTGATTTCCCTAGGGAATTTGAAAACATTTTGATTTCTCAAAAACATTTACAATTAAATTTGTTTAGAGGAAGATTGCTTTTGGGGAGTATTTCCACAAGTAGCTAGTCCCAGACATTTTATATTGACTCTTTTAACTTTAGATTTCTAGATATAAATTTTCCTGCTTACTGTTGAATTTTAGGGGTACATTTTTTGGGGTCTTTTTGCCTCCTGTAAACCATCTTTACCTACAATTATAGTTTTAAAATTATTTTTTTATTCTAAAAGGGCCATGTTCTTATTGTAGAAAATTTGGAAAAGATAGAAAAGATGAAGAAACTAAACCACTAAGAAAAAATCTACCACTAAGAAAAAATCCACACTTAGGACTTCCCTGGTGGCACAGTGGTTAAGAATCTGCCTGCTAATGCAGGGGACACGGGTTTGAGCCCTGGTCCAGGAAGATCCTACATGCCACGGAGCAACAAAGCCCGTGCACCAAAACTACTGAGCCTGCGCTCTAGAGCCTATGAGCCACAGCTACTGAGCCTGCATGCCACAACTACTGAAGCCCATGTGCTCTAGGGCCCACTTGCCACAACTGCTGAGCCCAAGTGCTGCAACTACTGAAGCCCACGCACCTAGAGCCCCTGCTCTGCAGCAAGAGAAGCCACCACAATGAGAAGCCTGCACACTGAAACGAAGAGTAGCCCCCGCTCACTGCAACTAGAGAAAGCTTGTGCACAGCAATGAAGACCCAATGCAGCCAAAAAAATAATAATAATAAAGAAAGAAAGAAAAATAAAGAAAAAACCCACACTTAATATTTGGAGTATATTCTCTTTTTTCCCCTTTAATTGAGACAGTGCTATATATTTAATTTTATATTCTGATTATTTTAACTGTCAGGAAAAGTTGTAAAAAACTTTGAAATGGCGGAAAGAAAGGAAAAGAAAAAATGATCACTTAATGTCCTGTTTACCACAAGTCTCTGCTAACGGGCAGTGAGGCAAATGACTCTGGTCCATAGATATCTGATTTCTGTTGGGTGGAGGGACAAATGACTTTAAAATTCCCAAGTAGATACAGTCAGTTTTGTATCTATTTGTAAATTCTTTAAAGTATTCCTGATTGACCTATTCATGTGGGATTCTTTGAATTCTCTTTTGAACTGGTTATGATACCTTAGTGTTTCCCTCATTAATTAATGAGTTAAGTTATATCTTTGATGGCTGTTCACTTTATTGATTGATTGAGGTATAGTTGCACTTTATATTTGTGAGAGAATCATGATTTTCTTTCTAAAAAATTATCCTTTAGCACAACTAACATTATATCATAAACATTTCTCCTTTAAAAATTATTCATGAATTAATTCATGAATTAATGGCTCTATGACATGCCATCATGCCATTTTAAATCATTCATTTTCTAATGTTTTTATATGTACTGTTCTCCATGTGTTCAATATTTACATTGTTTACAATTTTTCCCTTTAAAAACAAGGAATGTAATGAACATCTTTGTGCCACATTTAAAATTTTTTCCTTAGGATAGATTTCTATGAATAGAACTACTGAGTTGAAGGGTATTAATATTTTTAAGTCTCTGAAAGAAGCTGCCAAACTGCCTTCTGGTAGGAGAATCTTCTACAAGCAATGGGGAGACTACTCTCCTCATTAAACTCTCACCAACATTTAGCATTATCATTTAAAAGCTTGGGAGGTTAATAACAAATGGTATATTGCTTTCGTTTAAAATAATTATTTTATATTTATTTTTAATTGTGATAAAAAACATAAAACTATCTTAATCATTTTTAAGTGTGCAGTTCAATAGTGTTAAGTATATTCACATTGTTGTGCAGCAGATCTCCGTTTTCATCTTGCTAAACTGAAACTGAACACAACGGCTCATTTTCTTCTCCCCCTCAGCCCCTGGCAACCACCATTCTACTTTCCGTTACTATGAATTTGGCTACTTTAGATATCTCATAAAAGTGGAATTGTACGGTATTTGTCCTTTTGTGACGGGCTTATTTCACTTAGCATAATGTCCTTAAGGGTCATCCATGTTGTAGCATGTGCCAAGATTTCCGTCCTTTTTAAGCCTGAACAATATTCTACTGCATATATACCACACTTTGTTTATCCATTCTTCCATCAATGAATATTTGGATTGCTTCTACCTCTTGACTATTGTGAATAATGCTGCTATGAACATGGGTGTATAAATACCTGTTTGGAACCCTACCTTCAGTTCTTTTGGATATATACCCAGAAGTGGGATTGCTGGATCAAATGGTAGTTCTGTTTTCAAAATTTTTTTTAGGAACCATTACACTGTTTTCCATAGTGGCTGTACAATTTTACAATCCCATCCACTGTGCCCAGGGGATTCAGTTTGTCCACATCCCTGCCAACGCTTGTTAATTTGCTTTTTTTGGGGGGGGGGTGTGTAATTTTGAGTTGCAATTCTCTAGTAATTAATGATGTTGAGCATTTTTCATATGCTTGTTAACCATTTGTGTATCATCTTTGGAAAAATGTCCTTCAAGTCCTTTGCCCATTTTTAAAATTGGGTTATTTGTGTTTTTGATGTTGCCGTTGTTGAGTTATAAGAGTTCTATTTATATTCTGGATACTAACATTTTGTCAGATGTATGATTTGCAGATATTTTCTCCCAGTCTGTAGGTTGCCTTTCACTCTGTTGATTGTATCCTTTGATGTACAGAAATTTTAAGTTTGATGTAGTCCCATTTAGACAAATGGTATCTTGTTTTATCTCTATTTACTTCTACTGTGAGGTTGAATTATTTTAATGTTTACACTGGAGTCACATTTTACCCAAAAGTTGGGTTCTAAAAGTTAACTGCTAATGCAAAAAAGCAATATTCCTTTCTATTCTATACCATTAATTTTTTTTTAAATGCTGATTACCCTGTAAATTGATCTCACAACCCACTAATGGATCATAACCCATAGTTTGAAAACACTGTCCTAACTCATCCATAAAATATTAATAGTATCTTCTGTAGCTGATATTATCAGTTCCTCTAACTCTTTATCAGTGTTTCTCGGTGGGTCATAATTAATTCTGCTAGTCCAACTGAAGACAAAGCCATCCTAACCCACTTTATAAGACCATCTGAATAATGGTCTGCATTGCCTGTGACATACACTCACTGTGGGGAATAATAGAATTGAATCAGCTTCCCCTCTTTTTTCTTGAGCATTTGTAATCATTTCCATAAATCAAACTTAACTATGATTTGAATCTACTGAATTTGTTAATTCTAATTCCAAATCTAGAATTTTTTATGTTTATATCTTTTGACCATTTAATCTGTTGAGGACTTCTAAGGTTTTCTTTTTCCTTTTGTATAAGTTTCACATATTATACACCTAAACTACTGAGAGACTGAGTATAAAAACAGACCATAGCCAGACCATGTATGACAATAGAATTCTGTCCCACCACCTCTGCAGCAGCCAGTCCAGGCCACGAAACCAGAACCTCTGTAGAAATTGGCCCCAAACCATCAATAGTTTTCCTATTTTTTGTTGTTGTTGTTGTTCCCTCTCCCCAATTTCCAACTCAGGACCAACCAGAGAAAGCCAAATATGCTCCCCAAACTAATCTCATAAGATGCCCTGCTTCTAGTTTGTCTACCTCCAGCTTCTCTGTGCCAAAAATCTCCAGTCAAAGCACACCTTAAGCCTTCTATTTTTTTCACCATAAGGCTTTCCTACTCCCCAGACAGACTTTGGATCTCTGCCAAAAGCATATGATGCTGGTGACTCCTTTGCTCAGTAAGCTCTGAGTCCTCATTTGAATAGGTCTTTATTTCCACACTGCATGTATTGCAAATTCTTTTCACATTTGGTTGTTTATCTTTAATTTTTTAATGATGTTATGATTTTAAGATCCTTTTAACATATATGATTTAAATTTTTATGTAATCAGGTCTGTTCAACTCTTCAGTGGTGAGACTTTCCGTTGCTCTTTTGCTTGGCAAATTCCACGCAGAGGAGGGACCCATTGTTTCCTTGGCTTCTTGTAGAACCTGCAGCCTACTAGCAGTGGGGGTGAGGGCAATCAGAGTCCCAGTATTCTTAGCTTGCTGCCCTGAGTTAGAGCCTCCAACCCTGTGAGTAGGGGCTGGGTGTAAGAAGAGAATCCCCAACCTCTTGTCCACGCTCCTCCGCCCAGAGTTTATCCTTTTCAGCACATTGCTGGGAAGGATAAGAAATGCTGATGACCTGCCCTTCCTGGGGAAATGCTGTAGTTCTTGCCTAGGAGCTGGAAGGGAGAGGAGCTTCCATCCCTGAGCTGGTCAGGTGAAGGAGTGGGTTGTGACTCAAGTACCACACACTTGCTGATCTTACCAACATTTAGTAGATGTTCTTGGATAAATGTTTCTTCATTTGCTGTATGGTCTTAGGGTGATTTTCAGAGAATTTAAATGTGTTTGTTTGTTTTTGCTAGTTTTTACCAGTTATGATTGTTTTGTAGGGAGTGGGTCCTCAGAGGTCCTCAAGCTGCCATTCTAAAAGTGTTTCTCAATAAATGCTCCTTTGCATTTTGCTTATTTCATTTAATGAAATTTCCTGGAAATCACTTCATATCAGTTCTTCCTCATTCTTTTTTCTTTCTTTCTTTTTTTTTTTGTGTACGCAGGCCTCTCACTGTTGTGGCCTCTCCCGTTGCGGAGCACAGGCTCCGGACGCGCAGGCTCAGCGGCCATGGCTCATGGGCCCAGCCGCTCCACGGCATGTGGGATCTTCCTGGACTGGGTCACGAACCCGTGTCCCCTGCATCGGCAGGCAGACTCTCAACCACTGTGCCACCAGGGAAGCCCATTCCTCATTCTTTTTACAGTGGTAAAGTACTTCACTGTGTGGATGTATCATAGTTTATTCAAACACTCATATATAGGGGAATTTAGGTTGTTTCCAATATCTTGCAATTACAAACAGTACTGCAGCAAACAACCTTAACCACATATTGGTAGAGGCATAAATTCAGGGAGATTCCTAGAGTGGCATTGCTGGGACAAAAGGTAAGCACATATGTATTTTGTCAGATATTGGCAAATTCCCCTATAAAAGGACTGTACTCATTTTGATTTCTATCAGTGATGTATGAGAGTACCAGTTTCCCTGCAGCCTTGCCAAAAGAATGTGCTATCATTTTCTTTTTTTTTCCAATTTTTCCCAATCTAATAGGTGACAAATTGTATATCAGTGTAGCTTCAATTTGCATTTCTCTAATTATAAGTGAGATTGAACATCTTTACATATTTTAAGGCAATTTTTATATCTTTTTGTGAACTGTCTGTTCATTTTTTTTTTTTAGTTTTTTTTTTTCCTTCCATTTTTCCCTCCATTTTTTTCTATTAGTTTTTGCTCCTTTATTCCTCAATTTTAGAGTTTTAAAAAATATTGGTGATATTAGCCCTTTGTCTGTAATATATGTTGCAAACATTTTCTCCCAGTTCGTCAGTTATCTTTTTACTTGTTTATGGGTTTTGTTTTTTTAACCATTCAAAAGTTTATTTTTATGTAGTCAAATTTATCAATCTTTTCTTTTATTACTTGAATCTTGAATCAGAGTTTGACAGCTTTCCCATATACTCAGGTTAAAAGGGAATTTAACTATATTTTTTCTAATAGTTAAAGGTTTTCTTTTTCTTTTTTTCATTTAGATCTCTGACCAGGTTGGAGTTTCTTCTTGTGCATCAAATGAGGTATGGATATAATTTTATTTTTCCAAAGGATGCTGGGTTGCCTCAGTATCATTTATTTACCCCAGTGATTTCAGGTGCCACTTCTGTTGTATACAAATAAGTTTCCATATCTACTAGGGTCTCTTTCTGGAATTTCTATTCAATTCTGCTGTCAGTCTATTTATACATCAGTGCTAATCGCTTTAATTATAGAGTCTTTATTGCATGTTTTAATAGCTGGTAGGTTTAGGTCCCCACTGTATTTCTTTTTCAGGGTTTTTTTTGGGGGGGATATTTTTGTATGCTTGTTTTTCTGTATGAATTTTAGTATCAACTGTTGGTATTTTTATTTGGATTATCTTAACTTTACAAATTAACTTAGGGAGAATTGACATCTTTATGATGAGTTGTCCTATCCAAAAATAGAAGATGCCTTCATTTGATTGAGCCTATTTTGTATCTTTTAAAAATATTTTATAGGGATATATGTATATGTATGGCTTATTCACTTTGTTATAAAGCAGAAACTAACACACCATTGTAAAGCAATTATACTCCAATAAAGATGTTAAAAAAAATAAAAATATTTTAGAGTTTTACTCATATTTGTTTTTTACATTTCTTGTTAAATTTACCTCTACATACTTAATCTTATTTGTTGCTATTGTCAGTGGGATTTTCTTTACCATTATATCATCTAACTGGCTATTGTTAATGCATATGAAGGCTAATGATTTCTGAGTGTTAATTTTATATCTTGCTATCTTTCAGAATTCTTTTCTGTTTAAGTTAGTTTTATCATTGATTCTCAAGGGTTTACCCATATACTATCATGTTATCTGCATATATATGTATATAAATATATTATATACACATATATATATCTTTTCTTTACCAATTCTTATGTCTCTAATTAACGTTTTGGTTAATACCTCTAACACAATGTTGAATGTAGTAGAAATAGTAGGCATTATTGCTTTGTTCCAAATCTTAGTGGAAATGCCTCTGGTGTTTATCCATTAAGTATGATGCTGCCTTTAGGACTATTAAAAGATATCCATCAGTTCTATTTTCTTGACTTTCTTTTTATCAGGAATAGATGTTGAAATTTGTCCAGTTTGTAGCATCTATGGAAACAATCATATGACCTTTCTTCCTTAGATTTGTTAATATGGTAAATGATATTAATGGATTTATTGATACTGAGCTTATCTTTCATTCCAGGAATAAACCCCCATTTGGTCATGGTGCATTATTTTCTTAATGTAGTGATGGATTCTGTTTCCTAGTATTTTATTTAGCACTTTTGCGTCAGTATTCATTAGTTATACTGGTCTATACCTTTCTGTTTTTGTACCTTAAGTATCAGGTTTAGGTATCAGTTATACTTACACCATAATAGGAATTAGGAGATTTTCCTTATTTTCAGTGGTCTGAAAAAATTTACAGAATGTTGAGTTTGGTGTATTTTGTGGGGCTAGCTCCTGAATACTTGCCTCTATTTCTATGGAAATGGATCACCTTAAGCTTTATACTTCTAGAGTCAATTTTTTATTTCTCTAGGAATGTGTACATTTTTTTTAAATTTATTTTTGGCTGTGTTGGGTCTTCGTTGCTGTGCATGGGCTTTCTCTAGTTGTGGTAAGCGGGGGCTACTTTTCGTTGCAGTGCGAGGGCTTCTCATTGCGGTGGCTTCTCTTATTACAGAGTACGGGCCCTAGGCTTGCAGGCTCAGTAGTCATGGCACACGGGCTTAGTTACTCCACGGCATGTGGGATCTTCCTAGACCAGGGCTTGAACCCGTGTCCCCTGCAATGGCAGGCGGATTCTAAACCACTGCGCCACCAGGGGAGTCCCAGGAAGTGTACATTTAAATCTGTATTTAATCTGTATTTCCTAGGAAAGTGTACATTTAACCTAGGTTTTCAAACTTATTTGCATATAGTTGTGCAAATTAATCTCTTGATTTATAAAATTTCTTTTGTTTCCATGGTTGTGTCTCTCATCATTTTTTATTTTGTATATTTGTGCTTTCTCCTTTGTTTGGTGAATAATTTATTGAGCGCTTTGTTTTGTTAATTTATTCAGGAAACCAGGATTATGATTTATTAATTAGATTTTCTCCTTTTGTATTTATTGCTTCCTTAATTTTCCACATATCTCTATTATTCCTACCTTGGGCTTTCTTTTTGTTTACTTTGTTGTTCTTTTCCTCTTTTTTTTCTCTAGCATTTTTGTGCTAGGAATTTAATTAATTTATTTTCATTTTTTTGTTTTTAACTGATAAAAGTATTTTATATTATGAATTTTCTTTGATTATTGTTTTCATGTATCCCATTGATTCTGACATGCAGTGTTTTAATCATGTTTTAGAAATTCTGTAATTTAAGTTTGCATTTCTTCTCTCTTAAAATTGAAATATAATTGACATATAACATTGTATTAGTTTTAGGTGTATTTCATAATGATTTGATATATGTATATACTGCAAAATGATCAGCATAATAAGTTTTGTTAACAACCATCACCACACACAGATACGAACAAATTTTTTTCTTGTTGCATTTCCTCAGAAACTGAAAAGATATTTAATATAAAGTTTAAAATTTTCCAGGTGTAAGAATCCTTTACAATTTTTTCAATTAATAATTTCTAGTTTGATTGCATTGTAATCAGAGAGTATTATTTGTAAAATGTCCACCTGATAGAACTCACTAAAGTTTTTCTAAGGACCTAATATATGATCAATTTTTAAGAATGTTTTTGAATGCATGAGAAGGTGTATTCAGGATGGAAAGTTTGACATATATCTGTAAGAGCATCAGTTTTAATGGCATCCTTTACCTCCTACCTGTTGCCTATGCAATAAGTCAACTTTTTCTACTTTCCTTTTCTCCTTTCCTTTTTTCTCCCATTTTTTAGTTGCATTATTTCTACTTTGTCACAACATATTATATTTGTACATTGGTATTCTACTCTCATTCTCAGCTTTGGTTTAGTCTTTGATCTACAATTATCTATATTAAAATACCTATAATCATCCTTTTGCTAATATTTTCCTAGTCATCTCTTGGTTGGATGCAGCTTTACCTCTAAGAGATTGATTCTTTAAGAAAGGCCCTAAGTTCCTATAAGCTGAAAAAATGTTTTTCTTGATACTTGAAAAACACTTTGGCTGGTTTGTATCACACTTTTTTTTTTTTTTTTTTTTTTGCACAGAGGAAGTATCACACTTTTTTTTTCATTCATTTTCTAGAAAATGCTGCTCCATTTTTGCCTTGCTTGGTATGTTGAGACGTCTGATGCTAATCTCATTCTTATGCTCTTGCAAATTATATGTCCTTTCTTGCCTGGAGGCTTTGAGGACTTTTTTCTTTATCTTTAAAATCTAATAGTTTTTCTAAAATGTGTCTCAGAGTTAATCATTCTAGGTTAATTTCCTCAGGTACTTGGTACTTTTCAGTTTATAGATTGAGGTCTTTGTTTCTGAAGATTTTTCTTGGATTATAGTTTTAAATGTTAGTTCTGTTCCATCGCTTTGTTTTCTTCTTTGAGACTCCAATTATATAAATGACTGTTCTTTGAACTTCTTGTGTTTCTACCCCTCCCCTTTTTTTTCTTCTTTCTTTATCTTATTTTCATTTTCATAGTTGTTTTCTGGCCTTCCTTTCCAGCTGGGCTCTCATCTCAGGTGTTTACTTTTCTTTCCTTCTTTTCTTAACTGTAGTACCCGATGGACTTTTTATACACATGCACCCATGTAACCATCACCCAGGTCATATTCCAGCATCCCAGGCACTCTATTAGTCAATACTCTCCCTTTAAAGGTAACCACTTTTCTGACTTGTATCCCTGCTAATTTTGCCCTTTCTGGGTATTCATATAGATGATGTCATGGAGTATGTGATCTTTTGTATCTGGCTTCTTTCACGCAATATCATGTACATGAGGTTCAATGTATATAGCACTGTATATATAAAATGTTTATTGCTGACCACAAATATTCCCTGAGTACCTAGTGTGCTGGGCTTTACAACAATAACAACAATCTTGAACAAGGATGTCTGTGGCTAATTGTGTGTTCTATCTGATGCCCAGGGTGAGTGGCATGCTATAAACAGAAAGAAAATGAAGCCAGACAATGAGTATTCTTTTAAGCATCATCCCCACAGGCTAGACAGAGAGCCTCTAGGATGGTACCTGGGATGGAGATGAGACTGCCTTTAATAAAGCATTGTGTAAAGCAGTGTTGCAAAACTTTTGTATCAGAATCACCTGAAAGACTTGTTAAAACAGTTTATGGGGGGCCCCAATCCCAAGAGTTTCTCATTCAGCAGGTTTTGGGTAGGGCCTGACAATTTGTAACATTTCTTACAAGTTCTCAGAGGATGCTGATGTTGAAGGTCTAGAGATCACATCTTGGAAAACCCTGCTTCAAGGTTCCAGGTTTATAGAACATGATGTGGTTCTCTCACCAGACCCCTCACACCACCATCTTTATCTGTGGCAGCCAATGGCTCCTACATCTCCTCTGTGAAAGCCTGAGGCCAGCTCAGGGAACTTCTGCCTGAGCCCGGCACCTGTGCTCAGGATCTCTCATCAGATGTCTCTGGGTTCTAAAGTGGCACACAGGAAGCTAGGCTCAGGAGAGCAAAGTAGTTGTCTATGCTGCTTTCTTGTGTTCTCAACCACGCAGTCATCTTCAAAATTGTTAAGGATGGACATTTGGCCCGGGTCAATATTTAGCTTCCAGAAGCCCTAGGTGACCACACCTAGCTGAAGGTCCAGGATGACCTGAGGCGAGGCTGGCCTCTGCTATTAGGGGTGGAGGGCAGCAAAATTTCCCAGTGACTTCACATACTGGAATTTTTCAGACAGGTTGCACAACAGGCTGCTAAAGGACATGCCAGAGAATCAGTGCCTTCAGAGACATGGGAATGTGTGCCAAGGGGTAGGATGCTCTCTGGTGCATCACAGTGCAGCTTGCCTTCTCCACCAGGTCCCAGATCTACCTGTCCTGCTCCTGCCCAAAGAACCTCCTCTCCAAGAGGTAATTCTCCTGGTGAACAGACAGCCTCCTCAGCGTGGTTTCCAGGTCGTGGAACGCAGGTGTGCCTGGGGTTCTCGGCTTGTAATTCTGGTCCTCATTTCCCAGATAGGAAGACTTGTTTTCAGGATGCTACCATTGTCAGTGACAACATTGCCGTGGCCACTCCCACGGAAGTTGGATGGGAGGTGATGGTGCTGATAATCAGCTGGACATGACAGGACTCCCAGCTGAGGGCTGCTTGGAGTCTGGGAAGTTCAGGATTAAGGGGTCAGGGCCTGCTGCTTGACGACTTAGTTGATGTTTCTTACAGTCTCAAAGACTTACCTCTGGTGGGTTATGTCTGGAGATTCTAATTCTTCTGACTGCAGTTCCTTGCTCCATTGCCAAGTTTTTCATGAGAGACAGGTTTAGCAAAGGTTGAGGTGTTTGACATGGTTTGTTCTGGAGGCTTTCATTTTTTCTTAGGTCTCGAAGCATTTCAATGCACTATACACTCTCCATACTTCTTCTGCAGCTCAGTTCATAGCTTACCTCTTGCTCGGCTCCTCAAGAAGTCCCCAGAGGCTGGACAAGTTTTACATTAACAAATTAGCAAAGGACTTATTCCAAGAAATATTTAAAGAGGAAGGCGCTTCCACATCACAAACCAAAATTCTTTCTTTTCTGATAAAAATGAGATGGTTATTAAAATTTACTGAAGAATTATGTATTTTGAAGAAGAATTATGATTTAGCAGGCCTGAGAAGGACCTGTCCATAGAAACTGAAGCCCTGTCTGGAGCTGGGCTGGGGATAGTTTACCAGAACTAGCCCAGCAGTGCACAGTGCCACCTAGTGGTCAGCCTTCCCCAGAAGGGTCTTCCTTCTGCGAGGTCTGTGACCAGAGAAGGGGCTGGACCACAAGAGGGTAAAAACCTCTTTGGAATGATCTATAACAAAGTCCAGTGGCAACTGCTACACATCTATCTCCTCTCTGTCTTTTGAGGTCTTGCCTCCCTTAGCTTAACACTGTCCTCTTCTATACAACAAGGGCAACCAGGTGAATATAACTGTGTTCCCCTTCTGGACTGCGTTTCTTTATGTGGATCAAAATCCCCTCCTAAAGCTTCCCCTGATATTTCCTCTTTTTCTGCGTGCAAGTAAAGAAGAAAATAAAATGAAATGCTTTATTTTGAAAAGAGAATTTTGTTCATGCTATTAGATAGTGCTTACGTATAAGATTCATTTGGCAGAAGTGAAAGGCGTACAGATTGCATAGTGAGGTTCCAAAACAGCACACTTAGGAAAGAATATGAGACCATTATTTTTTTTCTTGCTAATATTTGTTCTTGGGTTGTGAAAACCACGTTAAAAATTTGCAAAGTGGAAGGAGGAGCTTCACTTCTGTCACTTAGCACCGTGAGCAGGCTTCTACGTGCTACAGCTTTTTTTTTTTAACATCTTTATTGGAGTGTAATTGCTTTACAATGATGTGTTAGCTTCTGCTTTATAACAAAGTGAATCAGCTATACATATACATATATCCCCATATCTCTTCCCTCTTGCGTCTCCCTCCCACCCTCACTATCCCACCCCTCTAGGTGGTCACAAAGCACCGAGCTGATCTCCCTGTGCTATGCGGCTGCTTCCCACTAGCTATCTATTTTACATCTGGTAGTGTATTTTGATTCATGTTGTTTCACACCTCATTCAGGTGTTACCTGTGGCAGCTGGTGATATAATACCATTTGCTAGGAGATATTGTCAATCAAGCAAAAAAAAAAAAGTAAGGTGTGAAAGTGCAATTGCCTAATTGATTACTTAAAATGGTTTCTTTGTCAGAGTGACCAAGAGTGACTATTACTCAACAGCATTAGATATTAGCAATATTTTCCATTTTGCTCATCTCACAGGCAATAATAACTAGTGTTTGAGTGTGCCTTTCTTGTACTACCTCTGAGGATGAACATTTCATAAGCTGACTATTTTTTTAATTAATTAATTTACTAATTTATTTAATTTTGGCTGCATTGGGTCTTCGTTGCTGCGCGTGGTCTTTCTCTAGTTGTGGCGATCAGGGGATACTCTTTGTTGCGGTGCATGGGCTTCTCATTGCGGTGGCTTCTCTTTGTTGTGAGGCACGGTCTCTAGGTGCGCGGGCTTCAGTGGTTGTGGCACGCAAGCTTCAGTAGTTGTGGCACGTGGGCTCTAGAGTGCAGGCTCAGTAGTTGTGGCGTACGGGCTTAGTTGCTCCACGCATGTGGGATCTTCCTGGACCAGGGATTGAATCCATCTCCCCTGCATTGGCAGGTGGAATCTTAACCACTGAGCCATGAGGGGAGTCCCTAATTGACTATTTATAGTTCTTTTTCTCTGAATGTTTGTTCTTATCCTTTGCCAATTTTTCACTTAGCTTGTTTACATATTTTGTTCTTATTAATTTGAAGGAGTTATTTATATGTTAGTAATATTTACACTCTTTCATATCTTGCAAATTTCTCTCCCAGTCTCTTCATTTATCTTTTGGCTTTGTTTATGGTATTTTAAATGTTTATGTGGTTGAATCCATCCATTTTCCTTTTATGGCATCTAAGTTTTCAGTCTTTCTTAAAAGGACCAACTCCATCCTGAGGTTAAACAAATGTTATCTTTTATTTTCTCCTATTTTAATAGTTCTTTTTTGTATCTATGTCTTTAATTTCTATGGAATTTATTGTTATTTATAGTGTGAGGCAAAGTTCTAACTTAATTTTCTTCCAGATGAAGAACCATCTTATCCCTCACCTTTTCCAGAGAGAGTATAAATTGCCACAACCCTCCTGGAAAACAATCTGGCCAGAGCTACTGAAGTTTAAAATGCACATACCCCTTTAGGAAAAAAAAAAATCAACAAAACTAAGAGGTTTGTTTTTTTTTTAAGGGAAATCAAAAATTTCAAACCCTTAGCTAGGCTAAGAAGGAAAGAGAGAAGATTCAAATAAATAAAATAAGAACTGAAAGAGATGTTACAACTGATGCCACAGAAATAAAAGGATCATGAGAGACTACTATGAACAATATATACCAATAGAGTGGATCACCTAGAAACAATGGATACATTCCTAGAAACATGCAAGACTGAATCGTGAAGAAATAAAAAGTCTGAACAGGTCTATAACAAGTATGGAGATTGAGTTAGTAATCAAAATCCTCCCGAAACAAAGAAAAGTCCAGTACCAGGTGACTTTACTGATGAATCCTACCAAATGTTTAAAGAAGAATTAACTCCAGTTCTTCTCAATCTCTTCCAGAAAATAGAACAGGAGGGAACACTTCTAAACTCATTTTATGAAGCCAGCTTTACCCTGATACCAAGACCATACAAAGATACCAAAAGAAAAGAAAACTATAGGCCAATAGCCCTGATGAATATAGATGTAAAAATCCTCAACAAAATATTAGCAAACTGAATCTAACATTAAAAGGATCATATACTATGACCAAGTGGGATTTATCCCTGAGATGCAAGGATGGTTCAACATCTGAAAATAAATTAATATGATATACCACATTAATATAATAAAGGATAAAAATCACATGGTCATCTCAATAGATGCAGAAAAAGCATTTGATGAAATTCAATACTGTTTCATGATAAAAAAAACTCTCAACAAACTAGGAATGTAGGAATGGAAGGAAAGTACTTCAACATAAAGGCTATATTTGAAAAATCCACAGCTAACATCATACTTAACTGTGAAAAATGGGAAACAACAGTTTGCAAGACATCAGGCAATGAAGGACAGTGATCCCTGAAAAACAGAAAACAAATGAGATGAACCCTACCAGTGCCCCAGCTTATAGCTTTGAGAGAATTTCCATATTGTGCACAGGGAGGGGAATACAAGTGGAAAAAACCCTCTGAGTTGAGGAGATGATATTGAGAGTCTGGGTAGACCAAGGCAACTAGAGTCCACTGAACAGAGTACTGGGGAGGAAAGAGCTACAAACAGAGGGGACTCTGAGCAAATGCAGGCTCTGGGCCCTTTGAATATTCAGTTGATACTGATCAGTGCATACAGTTGAGGAAACTACCTTCCTCTCTGATACAGGAAAAGAACAACCTGAAACAGAGTTATGAGTGCCAGCTGATCTCACAGGCCAGGAATAGTGCCTGTTCCTACCAGACAGACTGGAAAACATCAAGATTTACAGTGCCTTGGGTAGTGTACATAGAAGTCTTACCTCAGTAGTGGGGATACTACAGTGCTCTAGACTGAGCACTGTTCCAGACATGCCTGACAAATCTTAAAAGCAAAATCGGAAAGGACCGAAGTATTTCCAGGTAACTCAGGTGTGCCTAGGAACAAAACTCAAGATTGTTTACAGGAATAGAAAAATATTCAGCCCCCAACAAGGTAAAATATACAATGTCTGGCACCCAGAAATGTTGCCAGGCATGCAAAAAACATGGAAAATACAACCTATAATGAGGAGATAAATCAATCAGTCAAAGCTGACCCAAACTGAAAGATGTTAGAATTAATAGGAAGGACATAAAGGCAGTTACTATAACTGTATTCAATATGTTCACAAAATTAAATATATATATATGTACATATATATATATATTTTTTCCCCAGATACTAGACCATTATCAGTTGTATGATTTGCAAATGTTTTTTCTCATTATGTGGGTTGTCTTTTTACTTTCATCATGATTTCCTTTGAAGCACAAACCTTTTCAATTTTGATGATGAATTTATTTTTTCTTTGATTGCTTATGCTTTTGGTATCATATCTAAGAAATCATCACCTAATCCAAAGTCATGAAAATTTATATTTATATTTTCTTCTAAGAGTTTTATAACTTTACATTTACATCTTTGATCCACCTTGAGCTAATTTTTGTATATGGTGTGAGATAGGGATCTAACTGTGTTATTTTGCTGATGGGTGTCCAGTTGTCTCAGCACCATTTGTTGAAAAGACTGTTCTCCTCAGTTGGGCTTCCCTGGTGGCACAGTGGTTGAGAGTCCGCCTGCTGATGCAGGGGATGTGGGTTCGTGCCCCAGTCCGGGAGGATCCCACATGCCGTGTAGCAGCTGGGCCCATGAGCCATGGCTGCTGAGCCTGAACGTCCAGAGCCTGTGCTCCGCAATGGGAGAGGCCACAACAGTGAGAGGCCTGCATACCGCAAAAAAAAAAAAAAAAAAGACTGTTCTCCTCAGTGAATGGTCTTGGCACTCAGTGAATGGTCTTGGCACCCTTGTTGAAAATCAGCTGTTCCTAGATGTGAGGGTTCTTTTTCTGGGCTCCCAATTTTATTCCCTTGATTTATATGTCTATCCTTATGCCTGTACCACACTGTCTTGATTATTGTAGCTTTGTAGTAAGATTTGAAATTAGGAAGTATGAGTCTGCCCAGTTTGTTCTTTGGTTTTTCAATACTGAAAGAAAAGAGAGGGGGGAACTCTTGAAATTTCATAAGGATTTTAGGATCAGCTTCTTAATTTCTGCAAAGAAGCCATTTGGGACTTGGATAGGGAGTGTGTTAGATCTACAGATCAATTTGGAGATTATTGCCATCTTCACAATATTAAGTGTTCTAACTGATCCATGAGCATGTGATTCCTTTCCATTTATTTAGGTCTTTAATTTCTTTCAGCAATATTTTGTAGTTTTCATAGTAAGTTTTATACTTCTTTTGTTAAATTTTTTCCTAAGTATCTATTCTTTATCTGTGGTTTATTTTTCCATTCAATCTTTTAATTTAAATAGTCATAAATATTTTTATGGATTTTTTGATTTCCTGCCTTAAGACAATTTCCATCTTACTCCAATGTTATACAAATGGTCTCCTAAATTTTCTTCTAATAGTTTTTTTTTTAACTTTTGCATCTTTGGTACATTTGGAATTCATTTTTGTACAGAGCATGAAGTAAGGAGTCTACCTTTGTTTTCTTCCAGATGAAGAGCCAATTATGCCAGCCATGTAAACCATACTTTCTCTACTTCATTAAATTACCAACTTTTCATCAATTTTAGAATATATGCTTATATTTGTTTTTCATGTTGCTAAACCATTCATTCCTTGCTTTGGGGGGATATACTAGAGGGATTTAGATTAAATCATTCAGAAATCTGTATGGAAGAAACAATGTCTGAGAAATCAGAGAATAGCCAATAAATATATGGAAAAAAATTGTAAATGGAGCTATACTAGATGCTAAAAATTTCTGTGAAGCTGTTCTAATCAACAGAGTATGGTATGGTCCCAGGAACAGATGAATAAACAGATACAACTTGAATTTGAAAGCTGTTTTCAGTCATGTTCCACTCCTCTATCATAGCAGCTATTTTCTTTTCTTTATTATCTTCTAGCCTTTACCTGTTTAACACAAAAGTCAGCCTTCTGGAGATACCAAATTTACCAGTTTTCTGGGCACAGTTTTGTTTTGTTTTGTTTTTCCTTTCTTGTCTTTGCCTAGCTCCCTCCTGCACTTCTGCCTCATGGTTGTTCCTAGAACATTTTCATGGGCCATTTCTTCTCCTGAAGTCTCCACCCTCCCATCCTTTTCCCTGTCTTTCTTTCTCTGATCTCAGTCTTCATCTCCACCAGCTTCTCCCCAATCCTCCCCTTCCCCCTTCACTCGCCCCAGAAATTTAAAAATTCATATTTCTTTATTTTGAAGAGCAATACTGTATTACTTTTCTCACTCTAACCCAGGCCACCCCGAAGTTCTAGACGGCCACAACCATGAGGGCCTATTAAAGTATTCAGCAAAGCAAAGAGAGCTCACATTCTCTAAAAAGCTGAGGATTTCTGTCTTCAGCTTTTTAAAGGAACAGCTTTTTCTCCCTGCTCCTTATGCATGGTTCTCACAGAGCTATAATCACAGTTTAGGTGCATACAAATTTGTATTCTACTTTCATTTCACGTTATTTTGTCAAACATTTATACATATAAATTTGTGTTCTACTTTTTATTTGATGTTTCATAAGTAGTTTTGTCATTCAGTCTTATCTTTAAAAACTGTATAATTTCATCATGCAGAGATGACATAATTGACACTCATTCTCTAGTGTTGAACACTGAAGACATTTGTACTTTTTTGCTGAGTAGAATTTGTTATAAACCAGTTTTAAACAATTAAAGTTCTTTTTCTACCAAATTATTTTCTGAAAGTAAACCCCTGGGAATAGGCAGAATGGGGAAAGAGGAGTTTACATTTTTATCACTCTTGATATTACCCTTTTTTCCTTTTTGGCTGGGGAAAAGTTAAAATAAATACAGTTATTTTTCTTTCAAATTATTTTCCTGAAAATAAACTCCCCAAAATGTGCAGAATGGGGGAGGAGGAGTTTACATTTTTATTGCCCTTGATATTGTTAAATTTTATACAATTTAATTCTAGTAACACTATCTGATTTTAAGACTTATTATCAAGTTACAGTAATAAAGACAATGTGACATTGGCTTAAAGATAGACAAATAAATGGAACAGAATAGAAAATATAGAAATAGACTTCCACATATATGAATAACTGACAAAGGTGCAAAAGCAATTCACTGGAGAAAGGATAGGCTTTTCAACAAATGATGCTGGGACAACTTGGATATCTACATTTTAAAAAAAATGAACTTCAAATTATATTTCATACCATATAAAAATTAACTCAAAATGTATCATAGATCAAAATGTAAAACCTAAAGCTATTAAACTTCTAAAAAAAATAGGAGAAATATTCAGGTTTTTTAATTTTTTTATTTTTAAAATTTATATTATTTAAAAAAAATTTTAAGGAGAAATATTTGTAATATTGGGAATGGGCAAAGATTCCTTAGACATGACACCAAAAGAACAAGTCATAAAAGAACAAATTGATAAGTCAAAATTTATACTTTGGACTTCATCAAAGTATAAAACCTCTGCTCTTAGTAAGAGATAGCAAATGAAAACATAATCCACAGATTAGGGAGAAATATTTTCAAGTAAGTATCCGATAAAGGGCTTTTGCTCAGAATATATAAAGAACTCTCTAAACTCAATAGTAAGAAAATAAACTCAATTTTAAGAAAGAGTGAAAGACATTTCACCAAAGAAGATATACAGATGACAAATAAATACATGAAAAGATGAACAGCATCATTAGTCATCAGGGAAATGCAAGTTACAATCACAGGAAGTACTACTGTACTCCCATTAGAATGGCCAAAATTAAAAAGACTGAGCAGACCAAGTTTTGATGAGGATGTGGAGCAACTTAGAATGCCCTTGTACTATTAGTAGTTACTAGGTGTTTTCCCAAGCAAATGAAAGCATATGTCCATACAGACTTGCATGTGATTGTTTATACAGCTTTATTTAAAATAACCAAGATCTGGAAACAACTCAAATGTCTATCAATAGGTAAATATATAAAGAAACTGTGACATATCCATGCAATGGAATACTACTTAGTAAGAAAAAACAATGAACGATTAATACATGCTATTACGTGGATGAATCTCAAAATAATTATGCTGACTTAATCTAGACAAAAGAGTACATACATTTAATTTACATAAAACTGTAGGAAATGCATACTAATACATAGTGACAGAAAGCAGACCAGTGGTTGTCTGGGGTTTGGGGTAGTTTCATAATTAGAGGGACAGGATGGAGGGAGTAAAAAGGGGCACAAATAAACTCTTAGGGGTGATGATTATGTTCATTATCTTGATTGTGGTGATGATTTCACAGATATATCTATATGTCAAAGCTTTTCAAACCCTATAGATAACCTTGGGTTGTTTTCCAGACCAGAACTAAATTTTGAGCCACTTTTTTCCCTGAATAAAATAGAATTTACGTTAATTTTTATAGTTAGCCTAACAGCCAGTATTTTCACATCGCTGTGATACAGTCAGAGTGTGGTGCCCCAGGAGTCTCAGCATCAACTGGGAAATGCTAAGTTCTCTTATCCCATCCTAGACCTACCGAATCCAAAACTCTGAGGATAGGGTCCATCATTTTGTGGTTTCATGATTCCTCCAGGTGACTCTGAGACAGGCTTTAGTTTGAGAACCACTGCTATCATATATACTGTTAAATCCTATACAATCAATGTCAGTTTACTAGTTAGTGGCAAATTAAACAGTTTTTAAGTGATGGCCTTTTCTGAAACATGGCCAGAAGTATTTTCTAGAATGCAAGAAGATCGATTTGCACTAAATTCTACCGCTGGAGTGGGTTACTGGACACACGCGGCATCGAATTTTGCCATTGGATCGTGCGCATTTGGAGAGTTACTTTGACTTTTGGTATAGTGGAGTGCCATGTGAACAATCAAAGCGGTAATTTACAAAATAATATCCTAATCTTAAGAATTGGAAGAATTCAAAACAGCCTCCAGAGTCACCTTCCTTACACTTAGGAGAATGGTTTGCCTATTTTTTTGCAAATTTGCACAATAAACTTGCAGTACAAAGGGACCATTGTGTTAAGACGAATAAGACAATCTCCATGCTAATTAAAGCTAAGCACCAATTTTCAAATTCAATGTTGCCCTTTTCACCTGTTTTCTGTTACCTAGGGCATCATTTGTTCATTTACTAAACAGAGTAAACCAGACTGAAGAATATAACTTCCATCTGGAATCTTCTGTTTGGTTTCCGCAGAAGGAGCCGAGTTTTCAGCGTCTGCCCCAGTGTCTCACCAGAAGTGGCTCCTCCATTCTGAGGGCTGAATCCACAAACAGGGATGGACTCTCACAGCTTTAACCCTCAACTGTGCTTTGGATTTCAGTAAAACTCTGTGGGGTAAACACTAGCTTTGTGAGTCTCAGCTTTTCCCTGCTTGTCACATGCAAGATGAGCTCGGAAGGGCAGATGTGAGATCACTGTTGAGGCTTGTGCTTTCCCCTGGACATTCCCTACTTAGACTTTGACTCATGTGTGTATGCATGTGCATCTGATCTTGTCTTTGAGTTCTCTGCATGCTTTGTATCCTAAAATGTAGGTCATTTAGACTCAGACTTTGGATTTCACAGAATAGTAAATTAAAAGAAACACATATTTTTGTGTATCGCCCTTTGTTAGGTAGACACGAACTTTTCCTGCATGAAGCCTTGCTTGTAGAGGATGCCCAATAAGGCAAGGAAAAGCCTGATAACTTGTGATCTGAGAGCTCACAGTTTTTATCTTATCAGTACAGAAGAAATATTTCTGTGTAACTTGATCTTCTATCTAGTACTTGTCTTATTGGTAACCGACACGGAAAACTTTGTAGTGATGACTACCAAAGAAGTACATAGTAAAACAACCTTTTATTCCCAAATTATAGCAGCCATTGATGCTGCTATGTGAGTTCCATCCTCAAGAGACATTGTAAGAGAGTAAGGGGTTTTTAGGTTTTGGGTTTTTTGGTTTTGGTTTGTTCTTTTTAGTTTTCTTTCTTTTTTCCTTTTCCTCTTTGCTTTTTTTTTGAAAAAACATACACACACAGCTGCTAGCAAAAAATTATGGGGAGCATGCTTCAGAATGCTCAGCAGTTGTGGTTAACTGCCAAACCTTGGTTGCCTCTTGCTGGACAATGGAAAGAATCCTATGTTTATGACAGCGTGGGTGCTGTGGGTATGCACATGTGTGTGTGGGGGGGTGTGTGTGTGCCTTATGCCTTAACTTGGGTTACTGCTCAACTTTAGTTCTTGACTTAGTCTGGATCGTCATCTAGGTTGTACTGTACATCTCAATCTGAACTTCATCCTGGCAAAAACAAATTTGTAGGCACAACAGTTTAAGAATGCACTCCTCCAGAAGAGTATTTGATCAGGTTGACCCTGAGCCTTCTTTGGACTTTATTTGGAGCTAGGTATGGAAAGCAGAAGTAGACTGTCCAATGGAAAGACATCAACAAGGAAGAGAGGAGAGCCAAGTGCTAGCATGTCTTTGACCTCTGCGTATCTGTGTGCACTGTATGTTGTTCATGATAGCTTGTCTACAACTTGACTAGGTTGAAGTTCCGGTAATGGTGGCAATTTTGACATTCCTGCTCAGAGTTTAGCGAGATGTAAGACTTCCAATTAATGTCTTATTTACTTCTTTGGGTTGATTAGTCTTTGATACATGTGCTGAATCAGAAACCTAAATAAATAGAATTTATTTATTTTTATATTTTATTTATTTATTTTTTTGGCCGTGCCCTGGCTTGCAGGATCTTAGATCCCCAAACAGGGATCCAACTCGGGCCCCTGGCAGTGGAAGCACCCAGTCCTAACCACTGGACTAGCAGGGAATTCCCAAGACACTTTTTTATAATGGAAAAAAAAGAAACACATATTTTTTAAATTGAGAAACTGTTATAAATTTAGTCATTTCAAGTTTGCCAACTAGGGATTAATAAGAAATTAACCTTTACTATCACGATCACTTTACTTTTAACAACAATTTAAAAAAGTATAAAGGACATAATCTTAGGATAATGGGCTGTCCTCTTATAAAAGAAAGACATCATATCTCTGGCTTTATTTCCATCTACTTCTACTCCCTCTCTCACCTGTACCCATACTCTCCCCCAACCCTGATTTCTCAAACATTTCAAGCACGCTACCTCCTCACAGTCTTTGCATTCATTCTTCCCCTGCTTCCAAAAGCTTTTCCCTAAGATATCCACAAGGTTCACACCCTCATTTCCTTCAGGTTTTCTGCTCAAATGTCACCTTATCAGGGATAGATTTCCTGGTAGAGTAGAAAGAACACAGGCTTGGAGCTGGGCTGATCTGTGTTGAATCTTGGCTTTTGGGTGTGTGGCCTTGGGTAGGTTACTTGACTTGAATATCCATCATGTAAATGGAAGTTACAGCTCCTACCTCTTAGATTTTTGGGGAGAATTAAATGAAACAACATCCACAGGTGCCTGTCTCAAAGCTGGCATCCCTTTTCCTCTGGGTGAGCACTTACTCCAGCTCATGCTAAATCTTCTATAAAAGGGGAAGTTCCAGAAGAGGCCCAGAGAAAGCAGTACTAAAGACTAGAGCATACATTCTGTATCATTCTTTGGGATAACTTCTGTTTCTCAGTCCTTCATTTTGGGAATTTCTTCTGACCCATCCTCCATTCACAGCTGGATGCAGCTGCATCTAATAAGGTGTTAAACCCATCCAGTGAATTTTAAATTTTTGTTATTATACTTTTTTATTGTGGTAAAATATCTAACATAAAATTTACCATTTTAACCATTCTTAAGTGTACAGTTCAGTGACATTAAGTATAATCACATTGTTGTGCAGCCATCACCTCCATCCATCTCCAGAGCACTTCATCTTCCCATACTGAAATTTTGTACCCATTAAACACCAACTCCCCATTCCCTGTTCCCCCCTCGCCCCTGCCATGCACCATTCTACTTTCCGTCTCTATGAAGGTGACTACTCTAGGTCCCTCATATAAGTGGAATCATGTGATGTTTGTCTTTTTGTATCTGGTTTGTTTCATTTAGCATAATATCTTCAAATTTCATCCATGTTGCAGCATGTGTCACATTTAATTTCCTTTTTAAAGCTGAATAATATACCATTTTATGTCCATATAGCACTTTATCTACTTCTCTGTCAGTGGACACAAGTTGTTTCTACCTTTTGCCTGTTATGAATAATGCTTCTATGAAGTATTATTGTACTGATGTACAAATATCTTTTTGGATTCCTGTGTTCAGTTGTGTATACCCAGAAGTAGAATTAATAGGTCATACAAAAATGAAATCAAGAAAACACTCCCATTTACCATTGCAACAAAAAGAATAAAATATCTAGGAATAAACCTACCTAAGGAGACAAAAGACCTGTATGCAGAAAATTATAAGACACTGATGAAAGAAATTAAAGATGATACAAATAGATGGAGAGATATACCATGTTCTTGGATTGGAAGAATCAACATTGTGAAAATGACTCTACTACCCAAAGCAATCTATAGATTCAATGCAATCCCTATCAAACTACCACTGGCATTTTTCACAGAACTAGAACAAAAAATTTTGCAATTTGTATGGAAACACAAAAGACCCCGAATAGCCAAAGCAATCTTGAGAACGAAAGAAGGAACTGGAGGAATCAGGCTCCCAGACTTCAGACTATACTACAAAGCTACAGTTATCAAGACGGTATGGTACTGGCACAAAAACAGAAAGATAGATCAATGGAACAGGATAGAAAGCCCGGAGATAAACCCAAGCACATATGGTCACCTTATCTTTGACAAAGGAGGCAGAAATGTACAGTGGAGAAAGGACAGCCTATTCAATAAGTGGTGCTGGGAAAACTGGACAGCTACATGTAAAAGTATGAGATTAGATCACTCCCTAACACCATACACAAAAATAAGCTCAAAATGGATTAAAGACCTAAATGTAAGGCCAGAAACTATCAAACTCTTAGAGGAAAACATAGGCAGAACACTCTATGACATAAATCACAGCAAGGTCCTTTTTGACCCACCTCCTACAGAAATGGAAATAAAAACAAAAGTAAACAAATGGGACCTAATGAAACTTAAAAGCTTTTGCGCAGCAAAGGAAACCATAAAGAAGACCAAAAGACAACCCTCAGAATGGGAGAAAATATTTGCAAATGAAGCAACGGACAAAGGATTAATCTCCAAAATTTATAAGCAGCTCATGCAGCTTAATAACAAAAAAACAAACAACCCAATCCAAAAATGGGCAGAAGACCTAAATAGACATTTCTCCAAAGAAGATATACAGAGTGCCAACAAACACATGAAAGAATGCTCAACATCACTAATCATTAGAGAAATGCAAATCAAAACTACAATGAGATATCATCTCACACCAGTCAGAATGGCCATCATCAAAATATCTAGAAACAATAAATGCTGGAGAGGGTGTGGAGAAAAGGGAACCCTCTTACACTGTTGGTGGGAATGTAAATTGATACAGCCACTGTGGAGAACAGTATGGAGGTTCCTTAAAAAGCTACAAATAGAACTACCATATGACCCAGCAATCCCACTACTGGGCATATACCCTGAGAAAACCATAATTCAAAAAGAGTCATGTACCAAAATGTTCATTGCAGCTCTATTTACAATAGCCCAGAGATGGAAACAACCTAAGTGTCCATCATCGGATGAATGGATAAAGAAGATGTGGCACATATATACAATGGAATATTACTCAGCCATAAAAAGAGACGAAATTGAGCTATTTGTAATGAGGTGGATAGACCTAGAGTCTGTCATACAGAGTGAAGTAAGTCAGAAAGAGAGAGACAAATACCGTATGCTAACACATATATATGGAATTTAAAAAAAAAATGTCATGAAAAACCTAGGGGTGAAACAGGAATAAAGACACAGACTTACTAGAGAATGGACTTGAGGCTATGGGGAGGGGGAAGGGTAAACGGTGACAAAGCGATAAAGAGGCATGGACATATATACACTACCAAAAGTAAGGTAGTTAGCTAGTGGGAAGCAGCCGCATAGCACAGGGAGATCAGCTCAGTGCTTTGTGACCGCCTGGAGGGGTGGGATAGGGAGGGTGGGAGGGAGGGAGACGCAAGCGGGAAGAGATATGGGAATATATGTATATATATAACTGATTCATTTTGTTGTGAAGCTGAAACTAACATACCATTGTAAAGCAATTATACTCCAATAAAGATGTTAAAAAAAAATAGGTCATACAGAAATTCTGCTTAATTTTTGAGAAATCATTGTACTGTTTTACACAGTGGCAACACCATGGTATATTCCCACCAGCAACGCACAAGGGGTCAAATTTCTCTACATTCTTGCCAACGTTGTTATTTTTAATGTTTTTGATAATGGCCATCCTAACGGGTGAAGTGGTATCTCATTTTAGCTGTTGTTATACTTTCGCAGTATACATTTTCCATTGGTTCTTTCTTCATAGTTTACAGTATTCAGCCAAAATTGTTCTGTCTTTTATTTCTTTAACTATATTAGGCATATCAACCATGTTAAGTGTTTAACCATATTAACAATGTTCATAAATGAATCTGATGATTCCGTTATCTAGATTCCCTATATGTCCATTTCTATGTCTGCTTTTTTTTTCTTTAGTTTTCTATTTTGACTTTTCTTTTTGAATTTTATTTTATTTATTTTTTTATACAACAGGTTTTTATTAATTATCCATTTTATACATATTAGTGTATACATGTAAATCCCAATCTCCCAATTCATCCCACCACCACCACCACCGCTGCCACTTTCACCCCTTGGTGTCCATACGTTTGTTCTCTACATCTATGTCTCTATTTCTGCCCTGCAAACTGGTTCATCTGTACCATTTTTCTAGGTTCACATATATGTGTTAATATATGATATTTGTTTTTCTCTTTCTGACTTAGCTTCACTCTGTATGACAGTCTGTAGATCCATCCACGTCTCTACAAATGACCCAGTTTCATTCTTTTTATGGCTGAGTAACATTCCATTGTATATATGTACTGCATCTTCTTTATCCATTTGTCTGTCAGTGGGCATTGAGGTTGCTTCCATGACCTGGAAGTCATGGAATAGTGCTGCAATGAATATTGGGGTGCATGTGTCTTTTTGAATTATGGTTTTCTCTGGGTATATGCCCAGTAGTGGGATTGCTGGGTCATGTGGTAATTCTATTTTTAGTTTTTTAAGGAACCTCCATACTGTTGTTCTCCATAGTGGCTGTATCAGTTTACATTCCCACCAACAGTGCAAGAGGGTTCCCTTTTCTCCACACCCTCTCCAGCATTTGTTGTTTGTAGATTTTCTGATGATGCCCATTCTAACTGGTGTGAGGTGATACCCTCATTGTAGTTTTGATTTGCATTTCGCTAATAATTAGTGATGTTGAGCAGCTTTTCATGTGCTTCTTGGCCATCCGTATGTCTTCTTTGGAGAAATGTCTATTTAGGTCTTCTGCCCATTTTTGAATTGGGTTGTTTGTTTTTTTAATATTGAGCTGCATGAGCTGTTTATATATTTTGGAGATTAATCCTTTGTCCATTGATTCGTTTGCAAATATTCTCTCCTATGCTGAGGGTTGCCTTTTTCTCTTGTTTGTAGTTTGCTTTGCAAAAGCTTTTAAGTTTCATTAGGTCCCATTTGTTTATTTTTGTTTTTATTTCCATTCCTCTAGGAGGTGGATCATAAAAGATCTTGCTGTGATTTATGTCAAAGAGTGTTCTTCCTACATTTTCCTCTAAGAGTTTTATAGTGTCCAGTCTTACATTCAGGTCTCTAATCCATTTTGAGTTTATTTTTGTGCATGGTGTGAGGGAGTGTTCTAATTTCATTCTTTTACATGTAGCTGTCCAGTTTTCCCAGCACCACTTATTGAAAAGACTGTCTTTTCTCCATTGTATATCCTTGCCTCCTTTGTCATAGATTAGTTGACCATAGGTGCATGGGTTTATTTCTGGGCTTTCTATCTTTTTCCATTGATCTATGTTTCTGTTTTTGTGCCAGTACTATATTGTCTTGATTACTGTAGATTTGTAGTATAGTCTGAAGTCAGGGAGTCTGATTCCT
Organism: Stenella coeruleoalba; assembly: GCF_951394435.1. Classification (NCBI taxonomy): domain Eukaryota; kingdom Metazoa; phylum Chordata; class Mammalia; order Artiodactyla; family Delphinidae; genus Stenella; species Stenella coeruleoalba. The sequence goes on from NC_137162.1 coordinate 30,833,833, forward strand.
CCAGCTCCATTTTTTTTCCCCTCAAGACTGCTTTGGCTATTTGGGGTCTTTTGTGTCTCCATACAAGTTTTAAGAATTTTTGTTCTAGTTCTGTAAAAAATGCCATTGGTAATTTGATAGGAATTGCATTGATCTGTGGATTGCTTTGGGTAGTATAGTCATTTTCACAATATTGATTCTTCTATTCCAAGAACATGATATATCTCTCCATCTGCTGGTATCATCTTTAATTTCTTTCATCAGTGTCTTATAGTTTTCTACATACAGGTCTTTTGTCTCTCTAGGTAGGTTTATCCCTAGATATTTTATTCTTTTTGTTGCAATGGTAAATGGGAGTGTTTCCTTAATTTCTATTTCAGATTTTTCATCATTAGTGTATAGGAATGCAAGAGATTTCTGTGCATTAATTTTGTATCCTGCAACTTTACCACATTCATTGGTTAGCTCTAGTAGTTTCCTGGTGGCATCTTTAGGATTCTCTATGTATAGTATCATGTCATCTGCAAACAGTGACAGTTTTACTTCTTCTTTTCCAATTTGTATTCCTTTTATTTCTTTTTCTTCTCTGATTGCTGTGGCTAGGACCTCCAAAACTATATTGAATAGTAATGGTGAGAGTGGACGTCCTTGTCTTGTTCCTGATCTTAGAGGAAATGCTTTCAGTTTTTCACCATTGAGAATGATGTTTGCTGTGGGTTTGTTGTATATGGCCTTTTTTATGTGGAGGTAGGTTCCCTCTCTGCCCACTTTCTGGAGAATTTTTATCATAAATGGGTGTTGAATTTTGTCAAAAGCTTTTTCTGCATCTATTGAGATGATCAAATGGTTTTTCTTCTTCAATTTGTTAATATGGTTGGTCACATTGACTGATTTGTGTATATTGAAGAATCCTTGCATCCCTGGGTTAAATCCCACTTGATCATGGTGTATGATCCTTTTAATGTGTTGTTGAATTCTGTTTGCTAGTATTTTATTGAGGATTTTTGCAACTATATTCATCAGTGATATTAGTCTGTAATTTTCTTTTTTTGTAGTATCTTTGTCTGGTTTTGGTATCAGGGTGGCCTCATAGAATGCATTTGGGAGTATTCCTTCCTCTGCAATTTTTTGGAAGAATTTGAGAAGGATAGATGTTAGCTCCTCTCTAAATGTTTGATAGAATTCACCTGTGAAGCCATCTGGTCTTGGACTTTTGTTTGTTGAAAAATTTTTAATCACAGTTTCAATTTCGTTACTTGTGATTGGTCTGTTCATATTTTCTATTTCTTCCTGGTTCAGTCTTGGAAGGTTATACCTTTCTAAGAATTTGTCCATTTCTTCCAGGTTGTCCATTTTATTGGCATAGAGTTTCTTGTAGTAGTCTCTTAGGATGCTTTATATTTCTGCCCTGTGTGTTGTAACTTCTCCTTTTTCATTTCTAATTTTATTGATTTGAGTCCTCTCCCTCTTTTTCTTGATGAGTCTGGCTAATGGTTTATCAATTCTGTTTATCTTCTCAAAGAACCACCTTTTAGTTTTATTGATATTTGCTCTTGTTTTCTTTGTTTCTATTTCATTTATTTCTGCTCTGATCTTTATGATTTCTTTCCCTCTACTAACTTTGGGTTTTGTTTGATCTTCTTTCTCTAGTTCCTTTAGGTGTAAGGTTTGATTGCTTATTTGAGAGTTTTCTTGTTTCTTGAGGTAGGCTTGTATAACTATCAACTTCTCTCTTAGAACTGCTTTTGCTGCATCCCATAGGTTTTGGATCTTCATGTTTTCATTGTCATTTGCCTCTAGGTATTTTTTGATTTCCTCTTTGATTTCTTCAGTGATCTCTTGGTTATTTAGTAACGTATTGTTTAGCCTCCATGTGTTTGTGTTTTTTACTATTTTTTCCCTGTAATTGATTTCTAATCTCATAGCATTGTGGTCAGAAATGATGCTTGATATGATTTCAATTTTCTTCAATTTACTGAGGCTAGATTTGTGACCCAGAATGTGTTCTATCCTGGACAATGTTCCATGAGCACTTGAGAAGAAAGTGTAACCTGCTGTTTTTGGATGGAATGTCCAATAAATATCAATTAAATCTATCTGGTGTATTGTGTCATTTAAAGCTTGTGTTTCATTATTAATTTTCTGCCTGGATGATCTGTCCATTGGTGTAAGTGAGGTGTTAAAGTCCCCCACTATTATTGTGTTACTGTCAATTTCCTCTTTTATAGCTGCTAGCAGTTGCCTTATGTATTGAGGTGCTCCTATGTTGGGTGCATATATATTTATAATTGTTATATCTTCTTCTTGGATCGATCCCTTTATCATTATGTAGTGTCCTTCCTTGTCTCTTGTAACATCCTTTATTTTAAAGTCTATTTTATCTGATATGAGTATTGCTACTCCAGCTTTCTTTTGATTTCCATTTGCATGGATGTCTTTTTCCATCCCCTCACTTTCAGTCTGTATGTGTCCCTAGGTCTGAAGTGGGTCTCTTGTAGACAGCATATATACGGGTCTTGTTTTTGTATCCACTCAGTGATCCTGTGTCTTTTGGTTGGAACATTTAATCCATTCATGTTTAAGATAATTATCAATGTGTTCTCCTATTACCATTTTCTTAGTTGTTATAGGTGTTTTTTTTTAAATTTTTTTTCTTTTTTTACTTTGCAGTGAAAATTGATTTGTATATTTTTTGCCTCTGAGTCCTTGAGGGATTTTTTTTATTCAAACAGAAAGTCACAAAAATTATAATCATCCTCATCAGTTCACTCAGTCCCATAATTAATTTTTTTCATCTTGATCTTTTGTTAGCACTTTTATGAATTCATCAGTTTTCCATTAGAGTTCTGAAAATGCTTATGCATTCAGTTCAGTAGTATAGTCAGTTACCAGAAACCTGTACTTGTCAGAGGCTTTTCCACGAATTCCTTGAAGATGAAACCATTTTACAGAAACATTTTTGCAAAAGCATCAGAGAACACCCAGAACTGTCTGTAAATGACAAAAGACTTAAAAATGACCACAGTTAAAGATTTGATGAAAGTTCATAATAATGCAATTGACAAGGAAATTTAGTTATTTCTGAGATATACATTTTAAAATAATAACTAGAATTATGACTTATAACATTATGCCAGAACATTTAAGATTTTTAGGGTTTGTTTTTGTAGGACCTTTTCTTCTCTTGTGTTTCCCACTTAGAAAAGGTCCTGTACCATTTGTTGTAGAGCTGGTTTGGTGGTGCTGAATTCTCTTAGCTTTTGCTTGTCTATAAAGCTTTTGATTTCTCTGTCAAATCTGAATGAGATTCTTGCTGGGTAGAGTAATTTTGGTTGTAGGTTCTTCCCTTTCATCACTTTAAATATATCATGCCACTCCCTTCTGGCTTGTAGAGTTTCTGCTGAGAAATCAACTGTTAACCTTATGGGAGTTCCCTTGTATGTTATTTGTCATTTTTCCCTTGTTGCTTCAGTAATTTTTCTTTGTCTTTAATGTTTGTCAGTTTGATTACTATGTGTCTTGGCATGTTTCTCCTTGGGTTTATCCTGCCTGGGACTCTCTGTGCTTCCTGGACTTGGGTGGCTATTTTCTTTCCCATGTTAGGGAATTCTCAACTATAATCTCTTCAAATATTTTCTCTGGTCCTTTCTCTCTCTCTTCTCCTTCTGGGACCCCTATAATGCTATTTTTGTTGCATTAAATGTTGTCCCAGTGGTCTCTTAGGCTGTCTTCATTTCTTTTCATTCTTTCTTTTTTATTCTGTTCCATGGTAGTGAATTCCACCATTCTGTGTTCCAGGTCACTTATCCATTCTCCTGCCTCAGTTATTCTGCTGTTGATTCCTTCTTGTGTATTGTTCATTTTAGTTATTGTATTGTTCATCTTTGTTTGTTTGTTCTTTAATTCTTCTAGGTCTTTGTTAAATATTTCTTGCATCTTCTCGATCTTTGCCTCCATTCTTTTCCAAGGTCCTGGATCTTCACTAGCATTATTCTGAATTCTTTTTCTGGAAGGTTGCCTATCTCCGCTTCATTTAGTTGTTTTTCTGGGGTTTTATCTTGTTCCTTCATCTGGTACATAGACCTCTGCATTTTCATCTCATCTATCTTCCTGTGAGTGTGGTTTTTGTTTCCCAGGCTGCAGGACTCTAGTTCTTCTTGCTTCTGCTGTCTGCCCTCTGGTAGATGACACTATCTAAGAGGCTTGTGCCAGTTTCCTGATGGGAGGAACTGGTGGTAGGTAGAGCTGGGTGTTGCTCTGGTGGGCAGAGCTCTGTAAAACTTTAATCTGCTTGTCTGCTGATGGGTGGGGCTGGGTTCCCTCCTTGTTGATTGTTTGGCCTGAGGTGACCCAACACTGGAGCTTACCCGGGGTCTTTGGTGGGGCTAATGGCGGACTCTGGAAGGGCTAATGCCAAGGAGTACTTCCCAGAACTTTTGCTGCCAGTGTCCTTGTCCTTGCGGTGAGCCACAGCCACACCCTGCCTCTGCAGGAGACCCTCCAACACCAGCAGGTAGGTCTGATTCAGTCTCCTATGGGGTCACTGCTCCTTCTCCTGGGTCCCAATGCGCACAATACTTTGTGTGTGCCCTCAAGACTGGAGTCTCTTTTTCCCCAGTCCTGTCGAAGTCCTGCAATAAAATCCCACTAGGCTTCAAAGTCTGATTCTCTAGGAATTCCTCCTCCTGTTGCTGGACCCCCAGGTTGGGAAGCCTGACGTGGGGTTCAGAACCTTCACTCCAGTGGGTGGACTTCTGTGGTATAAGTGTTCTCCTGTTTGTGAGTCACCCACCCAGCAGTTATGGGATTTGATTTTATTGTGATTGTGCCCCTCCTACCATCTCATTGTGGCCTCTCCTTTGTCTTTGGATGTGGGGTATCTTTTTTGGTGAGTTCCAGTGTCTTCCTGTCAATGATTGTTCAGCAGTTAGTTGTGATTCTGGTGTTCTCACAAGAGGGAGTGAGCACACGTCCTTCTACTCTGCCATCTTGAACCAATCTCCTCCCTGTGTCTGCTTTTTATTTTAGTTTTTGTTCATGTTGTCTTGTCAGGTGTCTGGTTATTTTATAATTAAGTACTGGATATTGTACCTGAAATTATATAGAAATATTTTGAGGCTTAAGATAATGTTACTTTCCTCCAGAGAGGCAGGGCTAGGGACACTGCCAGTCCAGAATTGCCCTAATCCAATTTCAGTGACTGAAATGATTCAAGCTGGGTTTCTGCTCCTTCAAGGTCTGTTCTATACCTTATTAGTTCTTATTCCTCAGTAACATTTTGGGGTCCCAACCCCATCACAAGGGAGGGAGGGAGTAACTGGGATGCCCCAGTATGTTGCATGCATTTGACTCTAATTTTCATCCTCCACATTCCAAGACTGTCCAAAAGCACAGCTTCATTTTTCAGCCTCTTAAGACACCTCCTTTTTTTGTTTTATCTTTTAAGACTTTTTTTAAAAAGTTAAGATATAAACGACATACAAATTATATTAGTTTCAGGTGTACAACTTAATGATTCAATATTTGTATATATTGCAAAGTGATCACCACAATAAGGCTAGTTGACATCTGTCACCATGCATAGTTACAATTTTTTTCTTGTGATGAGAACTTTTAAGATCTACTCTCTTAGCAACTTTCAAATATGTAAAAGAGTATTATTAACTATAGTCACCATACTACATATTATGTCCCCATGACTTATTTATTTTATAACTGGAAGCTTTTACCTCTTAACTCCTTCACCCCATCCCCACCTCTGGCAATCACCAATCTGTTCTCTGTATCTATGAGCTTGTTTTTTTGTTTTTGTTTCAGATTCCACATATAAGTGAGATCATACGACATTTATCTTTCTATAAGATGCTACTTTCTTAATTGACAGTTTCCTCCAAGGGAAATATGGCCCTTTCTTCTTCTCTGGATTTCCATCTTCTCTCAGATATTGGCTTCATAATTTTTTACTTTCTTGCTAGACTTCTTATTGCATTTAATATTTTACCCAAATGTTCCTGGTCATCCTTAGTGGACATGTAGTCCAAATTACCTAGTGTTCTAACCTTGCCTTTATAAGTAGTCCCCACTACATTGGAGTGTACCACATAAGCCACAGTCAAAAGGAACATAGGGATGGGATTTCCCTGGTGGTGCACTGGTTAAGAATCCGCCTGCCAGTGAAGGGGACACGGGTTCAAGCCCTGGTCCGGGAAGATCCCACATGCCATGGAGCAAATAAGCCACAACTACTGAGCCTGCACTCTAGAGTGCAGTGTCAGGCACTGACACTGTCCCTAACTTCAGTGCCACAACTACTGAAGCCTGTGTGCCTAGAGCCCATGCTCCACAACAAAGAGAAGCCACCACAATGAGAAGCCCACGCACCACAACGAAGAGTAGCCCCTGCTCGCCACCACTAGAGAAAGCCCACACGCAGCAACGAAGACCCAACGTGGCCAAAAAAATAAAAATAAAGTAAAAAATAAAATTAAAATATAAAAAACAAAATTAAGCTATAAACAAAACAAAACAAAGAAACAAAAAAGGAACACAGGGACTTGATTGGAATTCATCTATACCCACATCTCACTGGCAGGGTGATTCTAAAATATTCAGCAGTGGTTTGGCAGATGTACTGATTGGTCAGAACAGATGCTGTTTCGGCGCTGGAGTGGAGTGCTGGCAGCCCCCTGCTCTGCCCGACATTACTCCTTTAGGTGGAACATCATGGAAAGGTCCAGGGGGCTCCTGAGGAAGGGATGAAAAGGGCCCTTGAAAGGATTGGGCAGCGATTACTGACTAACTGTAAGCAAAGGTGTTTTGACTTGAATGCAGCATGTGCTGTCTTAGTTCCCCTAGAAAGAAAAGCCTAAGACAAGGACATGTGTGTAAGTGGTTTATGGTGGAAGGTGATTCCAGAGAGCAGGAGTGAGGGACTAGGGAGACTGGCTGGGAAAGGAGGGAAAGCCAAGCCAGTTGCATTGGTCACTGCTGTGGGCAACTGGGTTTTAATCCCAACAGAAATTTCTGAGGAGCGGTACAGAATATGCCTCAAACTGACCAGCAAGGGAGAAATGTTTGTAAGTCTTCATCCATCAACTCCCATCCAGCATTGGCAGAGGTTGCCCTAAAGGGTTGTAATGGCTTTGCACCTCTGGGTTGCACGTGAATGTCAAGTGTGCTCATTCAAGCATCCCACATCAACACATCAGAGGAGCCCTGTGGGGGTCATGGGGAGATGGGCAGTGCATGCTTGGGCTAAGCCATGACCACAAGAGGTAGGCTGAGATCTGGGGTCAAAGGTATGACCAAGGGGATATGAGGCCACGCACACTGGGGCCCAATAATTGTGCATTCCTGAAAAGCCTTGTTTTCTGCAAAACTGAGCAGCAGTACGAATAATGGGGCTTATGGGCAAAATAGAGTTAGAGACAGATCCCTCCAGATATTTAATTGGAATGCTAATAAAAATAGTAGTTTGCACGTAAGTAGATAATTTGGATGCCTTGACACGAATCTCAGTGTGGCTGGAGGCTGTCACAATGGATATTTCAAATGCACAATATGATAGAGTGGGAAAATGCTGGCAATACTTTAATTAGAGCTGGCCAAGCGGCTGCTGAGATAGTGCAGATGGCAGTGGGCTCTGAGTGCTGTTCAGGTGAGTCCAGGAGGCAGTGCAACCTGGCCTGCTGCTGGGGAAAAGGGCTCTGGGTGTGAGTACTCATTTTTAATTTTCCTAACTAAAAATTAACTCATTTTTAATTTTCCCAATATAGCTGAAAGGCTCATGCAGTCTGTAGCAGCCGAGCTGAGGGCCTGCTGCCTTCCTGATGATGGTTGTAATTTTCCTCCTTCACTGAGCTGATCCCCTTCCAGAAGTATGCATTCTGGCAGAACGAACGTGTTTCAGTGTGTCGCTGTATGGCCGCTGTGGTGCATACCGGCTAAATGCTGGCCCGTTTCACTGTGCCTATAGGTGTCAGCTTCCTCCTGTTGATGCTGCACTTCCTCATTTTGTCCCTCAGATGCTGAGCCATTGTGCATTTAGGTTTATAGATGCGTTACCATCTGTGGCTACTCACCTGCCATTTTGGCTCCTGTTTATTGGCAGGTGTTAATTTGGACAACCTATTTATTAACTAATCTCTCTAGCTTAACATATAAGCGCTCTTCTCCCACGGGAATGTCCCCCATTCCCTTTGTGACTGCCCCCATTAGAATCCCTGATGGATGTGGCCTGGTGCTTGGATTATAGCTCTATCTCTTGCTTCATACTCACCCATTATATATATTGGGTATGTATATTTCCATAAGATGTTATGGAAAAACCAGAATGAACTTTTTGGCCAACCCAATACATCAAAATAGGCTATATATGAATTATTGAGATTAAAAATAAAACTAATAAAAGTGAGTTGGTCATTTATCACAACTATGATAAAACAACCATTTTCCTAATTATTGAAGGAACAAGAGAATGATAATAATAACAACAGTGATGAACTACTTGTATCAATTGCTATGTACCAGATACATTTTTTGTCTTATCTCATTTGATCCTCATAAGGCTCTGTGAGTTCAGTGCCATTGCCAGTGATATCAAGTCATTGCAGATGGGAAGAGGACCTTGAGGGACTAACTAATCTGTTCAGTCACTCAGAGTGACAGAGCAAGAATAGGAATGGTGGAATCTGAATTCATACACTCTTAACTATATTTTTCTACCTTCTAACATAAATAAATAATAAGGAAAAAGTTGAACTATTAGGACATAGTGAAAGTTAAGAATATCTACAGACAAAATCTATAAAGAAGGAAAAGAAGAGTTTGGAGGAAATAGTTATAGCTGTTATACAGTATTAACATCTGTCCTCTATGAAGTATGTGAATAACAGCATCAAGAAGTCAATTACAGGGGCTTCCCTGGTGGCGCAGTGGTTGAGAATCCGCCTGCCAATGCAGGGGACACGGGTTAGAGCCCTGGTCTGGGAAGACCCCACATGCCGCAGAGCAACTAAGCCTGTGCGCCACAGCTACTGAGCCTGCACTCTAGAGCCCGCGAGCCATAACTACTGAGCCCATGTGCCACAACTACTGAAGCCCACGTACCTAGAGCCCATGCTCTGCAACAAGAGAAGCCACTTTAATGAGAAGCCTGTGCACCACAAGGGAGAGTAGCCCCTGCTCGCCGCAACTACAGAAAGCCCGCGTGCAGCAATGAAGACTTGATGCAGCCAAAAATAAAATAAAATAATAGATAAATAAATTTTTTTAAAAAGATGCAAAAAAAAAAGAAGTCAATTACAACTGGACGAGGACACAGACAATATACAGAAGAGAAAATACAAATTTTAAATAAGGGGTAAACTTTTCAACAGTGCCGGTAGTCATGGACATGAATATAGAAATAATAACTAAGTGTAATTTGGAACTAAGTTCCAATAAACTTGGAACAATTTTTTGAAAACAAAATCCAACGTAAATGAGGCTATGGAGAAATTTTCATTACTGGTGACATTGTAAATTGGTAGGCTTGTATTGTGTAAAATTTAACAACATATATTGAGGGTGATAAAGATGTAAACTCCTCTTTCCACTTCTCACATATTCCCAGGGGTTTACTTTCAGAAAACAATTTGATAGAAAAAGAACTTTAATTGTTTTAAAATGTTTTATAACAAATTTTACCTAGCAAAAAAGTGGAAATGTCTTCAGTGTTCAACACTAGAGAAATGAGTGTTAATTATGTCATCTCTGCATGATGGAAATATACAGTTGTTAAAGATAAGGCTCATGATGAGAAAACTACTTATGAAACAACATCAGATGAAAAAGTAGAACACAAATTTGTATGTATATACATTTGATGAAATAACATCAAATGAAAGTAGAACACAAATTTGTATGCACATAAACTGTGATTACAGCTCTGTGAGAAGCATGCGTAAAGAGCAGGGAGAAAAAGTTGTTCCTTTAAAAACTGAAGACAGAAATCCTCAGAATGTGAGCTATCTTTCCTTTGCCAAATACTTTAATAGACCCTCATGGTTGTAGCCATCTAGAACTTAGGGGTGGCCTGTGTTAGAGTGAGATAATACATTATTGCTCTTCAAAATAAAGAAATATGAATTTTTAATTTCCTGGGGCAGGTGAAGGGGGAAGGGGAGGAGTGGGGAGAAGCTGGTGGAGGTGAAGACTGAGATCAGAGAAAGACAGGGAAAAGGATGGGAGGTGGAGACTTCAGGAGAAGAAATGGCCCATGAAAATGTTCTAGGAACAACCATGAGACATCAGTGCAAAAGGGAGCTAGGGAGGGACAAAAAAAAAAAAAAGAAGAAGAAAATTGTCTCCAGAAAGCAAATAAATTTGAGATAATCAGGAGGTTGACCTTTGGGTTACACAGATGAAGTGTGGAACATAAGGCAAGGAACTAAAAATAGCTGCTATATTAGAGTAGTAGAATATAACTGTAAGTTTTCAAATTGTTTTTATGTATTCATCTGGGAAAATACCACACTCTTTTGTTTTTTTTTTACATAGGGCTTTATTGTTGAAACTACCATCCCATTCTTCGCTTTTTCTTCAATTTCTTCCAAATAACCAAGTGTGTATTTATTTTTCTATTTGTACTTGAGGCAGTTAATTGGACAGCGTGACGATTATTCATATTCATATTGTGCCTTGCTTCCAAGAAAAAGAGGAATCTTACTGTATCTTTTCAGTTTCATTTCCTCTTCTACACCTAAATAAGCTTCCAGGCTCACCAGCTCCTAGGCAACGCTGGCTCATAGTCTCTCATGAGGCTGCGTCAAGCTGTTGACTGAGGCTGTGGTCTCATCTGAATGCCTGACCAGGAGTGAGGTGGGAATCTTCTTTTAAACTCATTCATGTGGTTTTTGGCAGGCCTCGGTCCTTTGCTGCATGGACCTCTCAGCAAGGTTGCCTCAGGACACGGCAGTCCGCTTTCCCAAGGGTGAGTGATAGAAGTGTTCAGTGCTTCACAAAAGTGCGGGCAGGGGCACCAGAGCCTGTGGGTCCAGAAACCGCCCCCTGCAGGATCTGAAATTTCAGCCACAACGTGAAGGATGAGCAGGAGTCAGCTGGGTGGCGTGGCTAAGTGGGCAGCAGCGAGAGGATGAGCATCCTGGTCAGAAAGGATGGGCACAGTTCTCAGTGAGGAGGAGGGCACGGCAAGCCCTGCTAGTGTTGGAGGGTCTCCTGCAGAGGTAGGGGTGGCCGTGGCCCACCATGGGGACAAGGACACTGGCAGCAGAAGCCCTGGGAAGTACTCCCCGGCGCGAGCCCTCCCAGAGTCTGCCACCAGCCCCACCAAAGAGCCCAGGCAGGCTCCAGTGCCGGGTTGCCTCAGGCCAAACAAACAACAGGGAGGATCAATATCACACTCTTTTGAAAAGAACAGCGTTATAGAAAATTTTAGCATCTAGTATGTCAAGTCTACTCAAAAGTTTTTTTTCATGAATTTCTTAGCCATTCTCTTACTTCACAGTCCTTGATTCTTCTTTATATGTTCTTAAATGCTTTTATTCCTTACTCCCCAGCACACCACCCACTCAGACCAGTGCAGTGTACAGCAGGCTCAAGTATATATTCCAAGCTTATAAGACAAAGTTGTTATTTTATATCAGTGGAGAAAGCATGATTATGGCTGGCATAATTGGCTTCATAATTGGCTTTCTTCATCTGGAAGAAAACAAAGCTAGAATCTCTACTTCACGCTCTATACAAAAATAAATTCAAAGGGACTAAAGATGCAAAAGTGAGAAAAAGAAAACTTTTGAAGATAATGTAGGAGACGATTTATCAAACCTTACAGGTGATGGTGGGGATTGTCTTAAGCAAAATAGAATCCAAAACCTTGAGAATGGTTTATATGAAAAAATAAACTGTAGACAAGAGTCAGTAGATGGCGATGGGCTGGGGAAATCATTTGCACACGTATTATAGACAAAGGATTAAGATCCCTAGTGTTTGACAAGTGGTCATCAATTGATAGGGAGAAGATACACACCCAGTAGAAAAAGGGGTAAAGGACACTGTGCTGGTTTTTCTGTTTGGAACTCAGATCTGTTCTCCACCCTCTGCCAATGGGCAGAACCAGCAGGAGATTTAAGGGCTGAAGGAGAGAAAAGTTGGGATGTTTCCCTTTTCTGGTGGTATGTTTCTGGCAGAAGTGGAGTGCTTCCACCTCAGCAGTTCCTACAGGACAGCTTTTCTCCATGGCTCAGTACTCACTGGGCTTCCTGGGTAGCATTAGTTCTCTGTATCATCCTTCCAGCTTTGGGAAGGTGCAGCAGCTTCCTGCTGTTTCATTTCTGGGTGCCTCACCAGCTCTTCGTCTTTTATTGACTCACTTAGTCCTGCCCCCAGATCTGTAAGTAGTGCCTTCATTACAACCCCTTCATTTGAATCATTTGGGATGAATTCTGTTTCCTGCTGGGATCGTAACACATACAGATATAAACCAGCAATACACAGAAGAGGAAATGAAAATCATCAATAAAGATAGGACAATACCCTCAACCTCACTTGTACTCAGAGAAATTCAAATTTAAGTAACATGGGCAAAAAATAAGATCATTAACGATAACATGAGGGAATGAAGACTCTCATTCATTGCTGGTGAATGTATGACTTAGCATTCAGCCTTTCAGGGGAGTGATTTGGCAATACATATAAAGATTAAAATCTCACATATCCATTGACTAATTTTGGGCAATTCATCCTACAGAAACAAAAGCTGTTGGAAGCAAGAATCTATGAACAATCATGTTTATTAAAGAAACTTTCTGGGTACAAAAAGATGGACTTAACTTGAAGGCCCACCAATATAGGAGTAGTTGAACATGGTACATTATAACCATACAATGAGATATTAAATTGGCAGCTGTTAAAGCAAGTTGGCTCTATATTTATTGACTTGGAGGGACATTATGAAATAAACAAGTTGCAGAGTGCTGTCTATAGTGTGTGTGGTAGGGACTGCTAAATGTTCCCCAAGATCCATTCTCCCCCTTCCTTTTCCTTTGGTAACAGAATATCTAAATTTTAACCAGGCATATGTCTGACCAGCTAAAGACTCTATTTCTAAGCCTACTTTGCAGTTAGTTGTGTGCATGGTTTTAAATTATGGCCAAGGGGAAATGATTAAAAGCGATCCTTGCGTCTCTTTTTGTTTGTTTGTTTTTGCGGTACGCGGGCCTCTCACTGTTGTGGCCTCTCCCATTGCGGAGCACAGGCTCCAGACGCGCAGGCTCAGCGGCCATGGCTCATGGGCCCAGCCGCTCTGCAGCCTGTGAGATCTTCCCGGACCGGGACACAAACCCGTATCCCCTAGCATCGGCAGGCGGACTCTCAACCACTGCGCCACCAGGGAAGCCCGATCCTTGCGTTTTTGAGAATCTGTCCTTAAAGGAAAGGAATACCCTCTGCCCCCACCTTTCTCCTTCCTATTGTATGGAATACAGACATGGTGTGAACCACCCTGGAAAATGTGGGTGAAGCAACTCCCAAGTATGGTGAAGCCGCAAGATGGAAGAAGCTTGGATTCCAAGATGACCTCAGAGAACAGAACCGCCTTGCCAGTTTTGGACCACCCACCTTGGGACTGTTATGCCAGAGAGCAGTAAACTTCCATCTTGTTTAAGCCACAGATATGTTGGTCTATTATAGGAGCAGAATCTGAATTCTAACTCAGAACAATTTTATTTTTGTAAAACAAATAGTAAAATCCTTGCATATATGTGTATATGGAGCTTAGAAAAAGATGTGGAAAGATACATACCAACCTGTTACCTTGGTAACCCAGGGAGTGGGTTGGAATGGAGTTGGGGATAATGAACATTGTCTCTATTGGAGGACACAATATTCTTTCAGCTGTGTTCTAGGGAAGCTTTTTACATTGCAAGGAGACCCACTCCAGCCAAATGAAGGGGATTTTAGTATAAGGATTACAGAAAAGTCCAGTAGAATCTAAAATGAGGAACTCAAGTACAGCTGGGCTCATGGGAACTGGAAAGTAGTCAGGAACCACGGCTGATCTCTGCTTCCCTTTGTGGTCTTCTCCATCCTTCTCCCTTCAGCACATATGTTTGCCCGTGGTCCAGAAATAGTTGCACCTTGGCAGTGTCTTCATCAATGGTCCTCAGAAGTGTGGTCCTTGATCCAACAGCATCAGAACTGCTTGGAGCTTGTTAGAAATGAAAATTCTTGGGCCCCACTCCAGACCTAGCCAATCAGAAGCTCCTCAATCTTAACAAGCCCTTCAGGTGATTCTCAGGCACATTAAAGTTAGAGAACCACTGGTCTAGATGACAGTCCACCTCTAATACCTACACTCAATGGGCAATAGGTGTTGCTTAATTTAAAAGAGAGAGACTCTAATAGGCTCAGTTTTTTTTTTTTTAAACCACATCACACAGATGATATCTCACTGGCTCATTAATGGATTGTGTCAGGTGTCTGTCCTTATTCCAATCAGTCTTTGAAAGGGGACAGGCTCACAGTGTAACTCTTACCCTGTTGCTGTATATTTGAAAAGTACCATTTTTTTTTTGCCATTATAAATGTTACTATAATGAATATCTTCCCACATACACACATGTTCACAGAATAAAATAATGCATAATTTTATGGCTTTGGATCATTTTCTGCTTCCATTAGTAGTGTGCAATTGTACCAGAGTGCTAGCATCAAATATTATAATTAAATTATTTTTGCTTTTTGGTTAACAGTATGATTAAAAAAACAAAACAATGAATGCCATTTTTTTTGTTTGTTTGCAAGACAAGGGTTGGGAGCCACCTAATAGCCCTGACAAAGCAGGTCTGAAGGGATCATGAGACATCTGGTAGCTCATAGGTTAAAAAAGTTCACTATGTATGCTTTGTGGGTTAATAACTTTATACTTAAATAGAAGGAGAAAAAGAATGAGAAGGGGAAGGGAAAGGGAAAGGAGAGGAGGAGGAGGTGGGGGAGGAGAATTAGAGGCAGTGTGTTTTTACACATGTTCAATAACTTTTTTTTTCCAGAAAAAAATATGGGGCGCAAAGGTAGGGGAAAAGAGGAAACGACGGGAGATAATTTTAACCTTGTGTAGACCATGAGGTTATTGTATTTGAGCACTAACTTAGCTCTGCAAAAATGAGAGAAGGGGAAAGAAGGTCTATTTGCTGAAGCAAGGGTCCAGAATCCAAGGCAACCACATAGGTTGGCACAGTAGCGCCAGCGTTCAGAATGCAGTTGCTTTAATTTGCATTTCTTTGATTACTAGCAATTATGAGTCTCATTCTGTATGTCTATTTACTATTAATTCCCCTAATGCAAATTATCTCTTCACTTCCTTTACCTATTTACCAACTGGGTTCTTTTTTCTTTTTTTAAATAGCTAGAGTGAGACCTTTCTATTACTCCTTTGCCATATTTGTAATAAATATTTTTTACTTATGTAAGTGTATCAATAAATCTAATGGCTTTTTAATCTTAATTTTGTTTAATTGTCAAGGTTTAAAAATGAAAAAAAATTATGTATTTGAATACCTGGCTTTAGTGTTACCTTTTTATTGCATTTAGAGTTGAGAAAGTTACCAATCCTCCACAGATCTAATGAATACTCCATTCTCATTTCTTTTTTATTTTGTTTAATATGATTTTTATATTTAACATTTCAGTTGATCTGGAGTACCTTTTTACAGTATGTTGTAAGGTATAGATCTGATTTAATTTCCTCCCCAAATTATTAATTATTCCAGCACCATTCATTAAAGGTAGTGTCCTCACCCCAGAGTTTTAAAAAGCTTACAATATTATATCCAGTAATGGCTTTATATTTAGCTAAGTCTATTTCTGGATTCTCCTTTTTGTTCACTGCTGTATGTTGATTTTCTTTTTCTTTTCTTTTTGTCAGTACTATTGGGTGGGCCGAAAGGTTTGTTCGTTTTTTTCCGTAAGATGGCTCTAGTAGCACTTAGTTGTCTTTAACTTCATTCGAAACAATTTTGTTAGATTGTATGTGACAGCTGTCATATCAGCGTGCATTTAAAATAAGACTTCTCAAAATTGGTGAATTTTTGTGTAGCCATTTTAATATTGAAGATGGAAGAAAAAAAGCAACATTTTCAACATATTATGCTTTATTATTTCAAGAAAGGTAAAAGTGCAACTGAAATGCATAAAAAGATTTGTGCAGTGTATGGGGAAGGTGCTGTGACTGATCGAACGTGTCAAAAGTGGTTTGCGAAGTTCTGCGTTGGCGATTTCTCGCTGGACAATGCTCCATGGTTGGGTAGATCAGTTGAAGTTGATAGCGATCAAATAGAAACAATAATTGAGAACAATCAATGTTATACCACGCAGAAGATAGCCGACATACTCAAAATATCCAAATCAAGCGTTGAAAATCATTTGCACAGCATGGTTATGTGAATTGCTTTGATGTTTGGGTTCCACGTAAGTTAAGCGAAAATTAAAAACTCCTTGACAATATGTCTGCATTCGATTCTCTACTGAAACGTAATGAAAACGTTCTGCTTTTAAAACAAATTGTGACGGGCAATGAAAAGTGGATACTGTACAACAATGTGGAACAGAAGAGATCGTGGGACAAGAGAAATGAACCACCGCCAACCACACCAAAGGCCGGTCTTCATCCAAAGAAGGTGATGTTGTGTATATGGTAGGATTGGAAGTGAGTCCTCTATTATGAGCTCCTTCCGGAAAACCAAACGGTTAATTCCAACAAGTACTGCTCCCAAGTAGACCAACTGAAAACGGCACTCGACAAAACGCGTCCAGAATTAGTCAACAGAAAACGCATAATCTTCCATCAGGATAGCACAAGAACGCATGTTTCTTTGATGACCAGGCAAAAACTGTTACAACTTGGCTGGGGAGTTCTGATTTATCCGCCGTATTCACCAGACAGTGCACCTTCGGATTTCCATTTATTTCGGTCTTTACAAATTCTCTTAATGGAAAAATTGTCAATTCCCAATGCTGTAAAAGACACCTGGAATAGTTCTTTGCCCAAAAAGATAAAAAGTTTTGGGAAGATGGAATTATGAAGTTGCCTGAAAAATGGCAGAAGGTAGTGGAACACAAGGCTGAACACATTGTTCAATAAAGTTCTTGGTGCAAATGAAAAATGTGTCTTTTATTTTTACTTAAAAAACTGAAGGCACCTTTTGGCTCACGCAATATATTGTATTCCCTCCTGCTTTTGTTAGATAACCTACCCATGTATGAAAGTAATTATTCAGGGGTCTCAAGGCAGAGTCCTATTATAATATTTTGGATATTTTGAGGGTGAATATTTAATATATAACAAATCTATATGATGATATGTACATTTAATAGTTAAAATCACTAATTTTTTATTAGTATAAAATAGTACATGTTTTTTGTAAAGTTTTTATTAAAAATTTATTGAGATATAATTCGGATATCATATAGTTGACCTGTTTAATGGTTTTTAGTATATTCACAGATGTGTGCCTCCATCACCACAATCAGTTCTAGAACATTTTCATTATCCCCAAAAGAAACTTCATATCCCTTAGCTGTCACTTCCCACCCTGCTCTCCATGTCCCCCAACCTAGGCAACTACTAATCTACTTTCATATTCTGAACGTTTCATATAAAAGGAATCATATAATACGTGACTGACTTCTTTCATTTAGCATAATGTTTTCAAAGATCATCTGTATTGAAGCACATATCAATATTTCATTTATTTTTGACTAATAGTATTCCACCATATGGGATATAACACATTTATTCACTCATCAGTTGATGGGCATTTGGTTTATTTCTACTTTTTGGCTATTTTAAAAATTTTTTATTGGAGTATAGTTGATTTACAATGTTGTGCTAGTTTCTGCTGTGCCGCAAAGTGAATCAGTCATACATATACAAATACCCACTCTTTTTTAGATTCTATTCCCATATAGGTCATTATAGAGTATTGAGCAGAGTTCCCTGTGCTATATAGTAGGTTCTTATTAGTTATCTATTCTATATATAGTAGTGTGTATATGTCAATCCCAATCTATCCTCCCCCACTCCCGTTTCCCCATTGGTAACCATAAGTTTGTTTTCTGTATCTATGACTATATTTCTGTTTTGTAAATAGGTTCATTTGCACCATTTTTTTTAGATTCCACATATAAACGATATCATATATGTTTTTCTCTGTCTGACTTTCTTCTTGGCTATTATAAATAATGCTGCTATGAACATTTGTGGATTTTTTTTGTGTGGACATATGTTTTCATTTGCCTTGGGAAGATACCTAAGAGTAGAGTTTCTGGATCATATTGTAAAATTTTTATAATATAGAATTGTATAAAGTGAAAGTCATCTGTGATGCCCCCCAACATCTTCCACCCTCCAAGTGAGCCAAGTACTTTAACATTTGGTATAATATCCTTTTTTCTAAGCATATATACTCTTTTTCTTCTTTGTTTTACTGTCCTTCTTGGACTTCCCTGGTGGCGCAGTGGTTGAGAGTCCGCCTGCTGAGGCAGGGGACATGGGTTCGTGCCCTGGTCCGGGAAGATCCCACATGCCGCAGAGCAGCTGGGCCCGTGAGCCATGGCCGCTGAGCCTGCGCTTCTGGAGCCTGTGCTCCGCAACGGGAGAGGCCCCAACAGTAAGAGGCCCGCGTACAGCAAAAAAAAAAAAAAAAAAAAATTCTTCTTCTACTTTCTTTAAAAAATTTTTCTCCTTTCCTTTCTCTCCCCCTCCTTTTCTTTAACAAGAATGGGAAAGGATTCAACAGAGAATAACTAGGACCAGGGGCAAAGCCCTCCCTGCAGGCCATCCGATATTGTGGGCTAGTCCTCTTTTGCTGAGAGCTTTGGTTTAAGGAACAGAGAGGGGAGGGGGGAGAGGGAGAACCTGAGCCTCGCTCTCCCCCACTCACCAGCTCCTCTCTGCACCTCTGTAGGAAATAACCACCACTGGGAGTGAAATCATTGCGTGTAGCGGAAGAGACATTCATGGGCAATGCTTAGTCTTCATCACCACCCTCCACCCTTTCCCTGCTAGTGTCAGGTTAGGGTGGGGAGTGGGGCTTGCAAAGAAAAGGTGATATTTATCAAGAAAAACAAAACCATTGCATACTTATTATATCACAGTCAATCAGACCCTTTACAGTCATAGGATAAAAGCTACCATAGTAATTTCTCTTACCAATTCTAATAGATTTTAGTTGACTCTCTTAAGTTTTCTAAGAATACAATTATATCTCTGACAAACAGCTTCTGTTTTTCTTTTCCTATATTTTCCTTCAGTTACTTTGCTTGTTGCACTAGAACTATGGTTCTTAATTCCATCATACTTATAATAAAAATTATGTAACAGCATCTTTACTAATCTGAAATGAAATCCCTAGGTAATATAAACTACTTAATCTCATGATTTCTAAACATCAGTATTATGCCATAATGTAAGGAGAAATAAAGAAAAAGTATTTTATGATAAGATAGTATTATTTCAATATGTAAATGTTTGGCACACAAATTCACCAACAGTCATAACAAAGTTGCAGATGCCTCTATCTATGAACATTATCACTGGGAATGTGACAACTCTACATTTAGACTAATACAGATGTGTCATATTCAAATATCTACAGTGGTGCCACAGGTGACAAGATTTTTCTAAATAGTCAACAACTCGGTAAAATTTGGAAAAAGCAAAGTACAATACTCCATCGAATTATGTCGTAGTTTTATTCCTGGAAATTTTTCATTATATGTTATGTCCTTGCAGAACATGCCTTGTGTTTATACAGAGTAGTAAGACATTAGAAAGTTGTGTCTATTGTGGGGCAGTTCTTTGATCTGTAGAAGTGTCCTTGTATTGCAAATATCTAGTATCTTTGGCCACTACCCAACGTTTACCATTATCATACCCCCATCATTATGTTAACCAAATATGCTTTCCCATTCTTCCTGAACGTTTCCTAGGAGGTCTGTACCTCCTTTGTTGAGTCTCAGTGATCCTCTTTGGAGGATCATCCTTTAGAATGATCCTCTAATACAATGGCACTTGTAATTGAAATACTTGCTTCACCATTACATCTTAGTTCCTGATGGATAATCTTTATCAAGTCAAGGAATTTCTATTACTAGTTTCTACTCATTTTTCTTTTGTTTCTGGAATGTGAGTTTTAACTTTTATTAAATACTTTCCTAGTGCCTTTTGAGATGATCTTGGGATTATACTTCTTTATAAATAGAATGATTTATATTAATAGTTTTTCTATTATTTATCCAATAGTTTTGATATAAATTATAATATGTTAAAATAGCTGGAAAGTTAAACCCCTTGGTTTCATTTAGTTTTTATATTTTTCTTTAATATACTTGCCTACATACTT
Source organism: Stenella coeruleoalba (assembly GCF_951394435.1). NCBI lineage: Eukaryota > Metazoa > Chordata > Mammalia > Artiodactyla > Delphinidae > Stenella > Stenella coeruleoalba. The sequence goes on from NC_137162.1 coordinate 30,854,211, forward strand.
TGTTTTTAAATCAACTTTTTGAGGAATAATTTGCATACAATGAAATCCATTTATTTAAAGTATACAGTTCAATGAATTTTGACAAATTTATATACCCATGTAATCACACCATAATTTAGATATAAAATATTTCCCTTATGTCCTTTTATAGTCAATTTACCTCCATCTTTAGCCCCAGGCAACTATGGGTCTGCTTTCTGACAGTATAGATTAAACTGACTTCTTAGAGTTTCATGTAAATGGAATCATACAACATATACCCCTATGTCTGACTTCTTTCATTCAGCATGTTTCTGTGGTTCACTCATGTTTTGTGTGTATCAATAGTTTATTCCTTTTTACTGGTGATTAGAATTCCACAGTTTTTCATCTGATGGACATTTGGGTTGTCTCCAGCTTGAGCTATTATGAATAAAACTGCTATAAACATTCATGTACAAATCCCAATGTGAATATGGGTTTTCATTTATCTAGGACTAGAATGGCTGGGTCTCGTGGTGTTTAACTTTATAAGAAACCGCCCAACTGTTTTTCAAAATGGTTGGAAATGGTATATTCCCATCAGTAATACTGATTAAAGCCTAATTCTTGCTTTCAAGCAGGTCTCTGTCCCCAGGATGGAGCTAGTCTACCCTCTCCCAATCTTTGGCTTTCTATGGATGAGTGGATGCCTACATTTGAGAGAGGAAGGCGGAGGGGAGGGAGGGGAAGGTGTGGGACCACCATTTGGGTATGATGAGTTACGTAGCAGCCCATTTGTGGGCATAGCCTGGGCATCTATCTTCTCAGACAATATGGCAGTGGCTCCAGATTCTCACCTTGGGACTTGATTCAGCACGTGCTGAACAAAGATAAATACTAAAAGGACATGGAAAGGGAAAGTCGATAGAAAGGGCCCACTGTCATGTACATGAATGACCCTTTGTGCTTGTCTTTTATAGGATGGGAGTCCTCAGCCACTTTCTTTTTCACTGTCAGAGAAGTGTGTCTTGAGACTTAATAGCATCCCCTCCCCCAGCCCTTCACCATATTCCCAGCCAAAGAGGAACCAAAAGTTCTGCTGTCAAAAGGGGAAGACAAGGTGAGGTGACTATCCCCAGACAGTAAAAACTCACATAAAACTAATTTCATGCTAACACAGCCCCATGTAGCTAAAGTCGCTGGGTCTACAGGATGTGGGTCTTCCAGTTCTTAGACTAATAGGCCAGGGCAGTTGTATACCATTATTTCATCAGAGTTATCCTGTGGCTTTGTGGGCAGCTGCAGGCTCTGTCTTGCTAAGTCATCTCAATGTTACTGAAGTGGACACCAGAATGTGCTGATAGATACCCCTTCAGAAGGACTTATCCAGCTGCAGGGAGTGCTGTCAGCAACAGCTTCAGCTGTCATCCCCCTCACAGATGGCTTCAGCTGCAGAGAGCTGCCTTGTCCAAGGGTGTGCCTACCCAGGCTGGCCCACTGATAGTGGGGGTAAGGGAGGAAGGGCTGAAGCCCAGGCCTTTGGGACCAACATGGCATGGGCCAATTCTGATGGTCTAGTTAACTCTGGAGCTCCAGTGAGGTTGGCTGAAGCTGTCCAATATCTTGACTTCTTCTGTCCACTCTTGTTCCTGCCTTCCTTCCCTTCCACAGATGTTACTTCCGAGGGTGCTTCCTAGTAAGCATTCTGCACACTAACGTCTGTCTCAGAGTCTGCTTCCTGGAGAACACACCTGGGACAATGACTTAGTAAAAAGTAAGCTGTGAACTTGTATGAGCCTATTTGTGCAATGAATGAATATATACTTCCAAATGAATAGAAGATTTGTGGAACCATACCAAAGATACTGTTAAAAATAGCTACCTCTAGGGACAAGGACTGGGATATTTGGGGAGTGGCGAGGTGTTACTTTATACTCTTTACTATAAACATGAATTACTTTTTCTTTTGTAATTAAAAGAGCTTTAATTTTAAAGAGACATTGGATTGCAATATACAGAGTTGTCATGGCTACCACTTGAGGAGCGCCTCCGCACCCTGTGCTTTAGCATGCATCTAATCCTTGCAACAGTGCAGAGAGGTGGGTCTCATTATCATGCCATTTTACAGAAGAGGAAGTTGAGCTTCAAAGGTGCCCAATGACTGGTCCAGGAGCGCCTGTCACCAAGCAGTGAAGACAGAATAGACTCAGGCTCCGACACCAAAGTTCAGGCACTTTCTGAGCTCAGTCAGGGTGCATGTCCTTCTGTCAGCTCAAATGACACCCTCTATTCTGAGTGGACAGTGTGGTGTGATGGAAAGGACAGTGAACCGGCAGATGAGACCCAGCTTCTGGTCTTGCTGCCATCATTAGTGACCTCTGAGTCATTTACTGTCTCTGTGCTGCATGTGCCCATAAAAATCTGAAAGGCAGTTTGGTGTAGAGAGATCGAAGGGCTATTGGGTTTGACAAAGCTGAGTCCTGCTAGTTACTATGTGATTTTTAACAAGTTCCTTAACCTTTCTGAGCCTCAGTTTTCTATTCTCTAAAGCAGAGAAAATGGACTGTAAGACTCAGGGTTGTTATGAGAGTTAAACAAGGTAATATAACAGCACTTGATATATTGTAGGCACTCAGGAAATAATCTCCTCCTCCTTGGGATGTAACCTTTGGTCCTTAGGGTAAAGAAAAAGTGTCCATAGTTTAGCATAAGTAACAACACTTAATTTGTTAAAGAAAATATATTTAATGAATGTGAAAGGATTGGTTTGGGATTCTTTTGTGGATCAGCAGAAGAAAGGAACCATTTTTCTCATGGCCATTGTTTAACCCCCATGAGCTCCACGTGAATGAATGATCTCCGAGGGCGATGGGCTACGCTGGATGGGAACTGGGAGAGCAAGAGATATCACCTGTGTGAAGTGTGGAGAGAAAAAAATTAATCCCTAGATTTGGGAAGAGGGGTGCTGTAGTGGATCCAATGGTGCCTCCGAAAAGATATGCCCACGTCTTGACTCCTGGAACCTGTGAATGTGACATAATTTGGAAGAAGGGTCTTTGCAGAGGGAATGTCAAGATGCGATCATCCTGGATTATCCAGTGAGCCCTAAATCCAATCTCAAGTGCCCTCACAAGAGACATGGAAAAGAGACATGGGGACAGAAACTCCATGTGAAGACGGAGAATTAGATTTGGGCTATGCAGCCAACACGCAACTCCTGGAACCACCAAGGAGATGGCAAAGGGAGGATTCTCCCCCAGCCCTTCAGGGGGAGCATGGCTCTGCCAAAACCTAGGTTTCAGAGCCTGCCTGCAGCTTAATTTCATACTTCTGGCCTCCTGAACTGTGAGAACACATTTGTGTTGTTTTAAGCTCCTCACTTTGGGGTGATTTGCCACAGGAAATAAACCCAAGTGCATGAGAAGATTTCAGTACCAGCTCTGGGGAAAGAAGTAAGATTAAAAGACACTGGAAAAGGACTCATTTGACTAAATATTTAGCGTTAGGCAATAGGATTCAGACCTCATGTAGATGACATGTTGACCTTCTGAAACAAAGTCACAGGAAGAGGGAAGTAGGTCGAGTGGAACTGCCAGGAGTTAAGGGCAGGAAACAGAAGAGGCCGTGTTTCGTGAAGTGAGAGACACACCATTTCAGATCCTGCCCCAATAATGGCAGAATGGATTTTCCAAACACCAGGAAATCAGACAGGGGCATACAGAGATGTGAACACATTTCTGTTAGAATAACAAAAAATAAAAAATGTAAGAGGAGTTGGTCAAGAGGCAGGAAGGGCTTCCTTTCAAGGAGCCAATGAGTACAGACATGTGCTTTCCTCAAAGTCAAAGGTTTGAGAGGAACAACTGGCTGGTCTGTACTGAAGGATCTCACAGAGAAATGAACCCAAGAGAAAGAGTGTGAAAACAACCTAAATGTCCAACACCAGAGGACTGGCTAAGTGACAGCACAGTCACACAATGGGACACAATGCAGTCACTAAAGATAAGACTGCAGATTAATATTCACTGAAGTGAAAAATGTTCAAGACATATTATTACGTGCAGAAAGCAAGCGATAAAACAGTAGGTACAATATAATCCCTTTTCTCACGTGTAACATAGAGATGAAGATAATAGTACCCCCCTTACGGGGGTGTTTTAAGAATTTAATTAATTAATATATGCAAAGTGCTTAGCAGTACCTGGAGCATGTAAATGTCATACAGCATGATGACTATTATTATCATCACTTCTTTTAAGTATTCAGGTCAAAATTCTGACCCCTGGGGTGTTTTGGAATTCAGAATTTTTCAGATTTTACAAAGGTGCCTACTTACGGAACACATTCAGTGTGTCTGAGGCAGCAGCAATTCACAGCCAAACCCATTAAAATTTCTGCAGTGAACCATGACTATTCACACTAAGTGGGCTAACTAAAGACTGTAAATAGCATCACATCAGTTAGGATCAGGTTGTACGGCCAAAGAAATTTGCTGCAGACTTAGAAAACAAAAGCGAAACCAAGAAACAGCTTCCTGTTTCCTGAGGTTTTTACTTTCTGGAATTATAGATGAGGGATTGTCGGTCTGTGTTCTATGTAGGCATCAGGAAAGCCTGAAAGCACTGCATTGTGACAGTGCTGTTGCTGGTTGATGGAGTTGCAGCCCGTTATTATTTTTGCCTTTTGACTTTGTTGTGTTTTAGTTTTTCTGCAATGAGTATTCATTATTATTATTTTGCCTATAGTTTCCTGAATTTTAATCTATTCAGGTAAATTTAACACAGGAGGAATAATGCATTTGCTCCATGGACCTCAAAAGGATCTTAGTCAGCACCACGTTCACAATTCTCATTTTCGCCCTTAAGAAGATATTTTTCTAGTGAACGTGGAACACTTAAGGAGATGGAGTGGATTTTTCAAATCCTTTTCTTGGGTCTTTAAGCCAGTCCCAGACAATAGTCAATATCCAGGAAGATGAAGAACCCCAGAACCTTGACTTAACTAGGGCTTACCTACTATCTCCTGCTAAGTATGTACTGGTTTTATGTTAAAAAGTAAAACAACAATAACAGCAACAACAAACTAGAAAAGAAATTGTGAGAATGTGGGGGGAGAGAGGGGGAAGTCTGCATGGACAGAGTCGATGGAATGAAGGAAAAAGGAACAGGTGAGGCAGAGTGCTCTTTCCTGCCTGGTGAGGAAGGGAGTGGGAGGGGGTTCAGCAGGGCAAGGAAACAGGTAGGAGGACAGCAAGTGAGCAGCAGAGAAGAGTGAACTATTTCAAGAGCCAGGAAGGAGATGTAGGTAGTTGAGCAAGCTGTGGTCAGGTACAGTGGAGAGGCAGCTGCTGGAGGCTGACTTTGCAGCTGAGGAGAGGGCAGGGCCCCAAGGGGAAGTGTCCACGTCAAAAGGCCTGTGGAGGCCCTGCTGAGCCCTAGAGGCAGCAGAACTGGGGCCCTTTTCTGCTCAGCTACTTGGGCACTTGAACAATTTGAGGAGGGATATTACACAATCAGGAGGAAATTTCAGTGAATGTATGTAGAGTTTTCTAGTGGCTGAGAATTTCTTAGAATGAAAAACTAGGAATGTGAAAAAAGATATATGTATATGATTTTAAATAATATGTATTATTTCTATATAATATATAATATTATATGATAAGATTAGATTGCTGATTGTAGAGGGACTTCTGCCAGAAGGTTGGCCAGACTTGGAAAGGGAAGTGGCCTTAAGCCAATGGAAATCACAGAAGAACAGGGATGCAAAGGACTTGCAGAAAGTCTAAACAGAAATGGAGCTTTTGATCAGGCCAGTCATGGCGCAGACTTCAAAGACATCAAAAAGTAGAAAGTGCCAGGTGAGGAGGAGATCATGTACCCACAAAGCTAATGGTCCCAAGCTACTTGACCTGAGCCCTGCTCTGAGGACCCAAGTCCAACTGCTGGTGGGGGGAGGCTGAGGAGTGCCAGTCTCAGAGGAAGAAGACTCTCCCTCCAGAGAAAGCTCCAGGAGGCAATAGCCCTCTCAGAGCTCTCAGAGGACCTGCACCCCAACCCTACTGTCAGTCCACAGGCTGCCTAGGACAGCACGCTCAGATTTCTTACCCAGTTACCAAGCAACTCACATGGGAATCTGGGCCTGCTGGGACGGCTAGCCCTTTATGGCCTTGTACTACCTGGGGCAAGCCTGAGTGAGGAGTGTCGGAGCAGCAGTGGTTCTTAAACTAGGCCGTGAGAAACCCTGGGCCAAGGTGGTCTATAGTTCAAACAGAAGTCTTATGCTTTTGCAGATAGAATGAGCTCTCTTTTAAAAAATATTACTTATTTCTCATGATAAAATTAATAGATATTTTTTCATTAGAAAAGTTAAAAGAAGAAAAGTCATCCATAATCTTAATTCCACATATTTAGGTATATTTCCTTCCAGGCTCTTTTTCTGTGATAGACTGATCAATAATATATTTACAAGTATAATTAGATATACTTATGAATAATAACAGTTAATTGCAATATATTATAGAATAACTATAATATATTATAATATATTAATAATATGTCATACATTACATAATAATGTATAATATAATATATTATAATATTATATTAATAATAATAGTTCACAACATTATTAATATATTAATAATAATAAACAACATTTAGCTATCATTATTGTTTAATTAATATTTCTTGAATGGTTACCAGGGCCAACTACTGTTCTAAACCCTTTAGAAAGCATACAATTTTCATAATAACCCTATGAGGCAGAAATTTTATTATTCCTATTTAACAGTAAAAGAAACTGAGGAACAGAGAAGTAAAGAAATTTGTCCAAGACCACACAGTAGTAAGTAAGAAGCTGGGATTCAAACCTAAATCTGACTGTGGAGCCTGCATTTTTAGCTAAGATATACACTATATCATATATAATTTTTTGGTTTTTTTTTTTTTTTTACTTTTACTTGCATTTATTTTTTGCAGCATTTATTCCCAGGCCATAAGTTTTTATTTCTTCAATTTCTTCTGGGATATCTTTTTCTTCTGGGCAACCTCCTCTTCTGGTTTAGGAACAGTCTGTTCTTTTTCAGTAAGGATCATCTCAATGTGGCAGGGAGAGCTCATGTATGGGTTGATCCGACCATGAGCTCTATAAGTCCTGCGCCGCATCTTGGGGACTTTGTTCACCTGGATATGCTCAAGGACCAGAGAATCTACATCTAAGCCCTTAAATTCGGCATTATTCTCTGTATTTTTGAGCATGTGCAGTAAAAATTCTGCACTCTTTCTGGGCCACCGACCCTGCGTCCAGCCCCACTGTTTGGCCTGGGCACACCTACCAACTCCACCATTGTAATGACGGAATGGCACACATTGCTTCTTTAAAGTGACATCCTTCACATACTTGGTGGCTTTTCGGATATGCACACCCTTAATGGCCTGGGCTGTTTCACGAGTGTTCTTAAAGTGAACACGAAGATTTGAACCTCTCGACTTACATGATTTTGTGGGGTTTTCTGGGTCAAGTGAATAGCGAACCATTTTTAGAGGTCACCGCGAAGACACCGGACCTCCGGAGTCGGGAACCACCACAGCCTGCCTGTACCCCCAGCCAGCCCCATTCCCAACCATCGTGCCCCGCTGAGGCCCGAGAGCACCGGGACACCAAGCGTGGGACTCCGACACGTCTCCCCGCACAGAAAGCCGCTCCCAGGGAGAAATCAGTAGCCGCGAGAGTCCTCCTCCCGAGGGTCTCAGAATCGGCACCGCCAAGGCCAGGATGGCAGCGATAACCAGAGGATTCACCACTTGGAAGAGCCATATGTAGTTTTGAGTTGAGGTTTTTCATTAAATATTATATTGCATGTGTTTCCCACATCATAAAATGAATTTACTTAATGTTAAGTTTTTGCCTTATAGCTTTTCGTAATTTTTTGGTCCCTGCCACCATTTGTTTATCCTAGAATCAAGTAAAAGAAAATAACTGATTTAGTTTAAACCTACATGTTTATTTAATATAGCTGTACATAAACTATGTATTTATTTAAAATGTCAACATTTGAGTGTTAAAAAGGAAATTGTGCTGCCCAGGAGCTCCACCCCATGACTAAAAGCAAACAAACACTCCTGTCATTTTCTCAAATTCTGCCTCTTCTGTCCCTCTGTTCCTGATCTGTAAGCATCTCTTCACTTATCTGGCCAACATTTTCTGAGCAGCTGTGATGTGCCAGTTAGTCGGGTCCAATGGTCCATAGGCGCAGTCTGGGCCCTCAGGAGCTCTTTGTTCCATGGAGGAGACGGATGATTGAATCCATCATAGAGTGATGCAAGCTGGAGTAGCAAGAGGTGGGGGAGGGGAAATGGGAGGGAGCTATGCTGGGAAAGTGCCCAGAGAGAGGCTCTCTGACTGGAGTCCTGAACGAAGGGAGGGAGGGCAGTGCCAGCATAGGGAGCAAAAGGTGCAGAAGTGTGGAGGCTAAATGAAACAGCAAGACCCATTCATGGGAACTATAAATATGCTTTAAGGTGAGGGTGGTTGTTTGGGGGGTGGAGAGGAGCAGAGAGAGAGGATGGTGAGGAAGGGAAGGCAAATACCACAAGGTAATTAGGGATTAAAACCTACTATGAAGATTCATTGAGGGGGTTGAAACAGGCAAAGAACATGCTTATTTTGCTTTGGAAAGTCATTCTGGTGGAGAACATATTGGAGGGACAGACTCCAGGCAGGAAGACCAGTTAGGAGGCTTGAGTTAGGAGAAGAAGAGAAGAAGTGATGGGGGCTTGAATTAGGATGTAACGCAGTGGGGATGGAGAGAAGGGAATGCAATCAAAGCAGCAAGAAAGTCATATCTCTTGGATGTGGGAACTGGATCTGGCTGATGAAGGAGAGGGAGGAGGGGAGGATGACCCAGGCTTTTGGCTTAGGCCGTTTGGTGGTTGGTGGGTAGGTGGTGGTGCCTACACCAAGATGGGGACTCTCAGAAGCAGTTTATAAATTTCAGTTTTGGAAACACTGAGTTTTAAGTATCTAGCCAGAAGTTGGAGATATGTCTCTGAACGCATGAGAGAAAACTGGACTGGGATTATAGATTTTGGAGCCAGCAGGATTTGGATGGTAATTGAACTTAGACTGCCTGGAAGAGATCATCCAATGACGGTGTATAGACTGAAAGAGAAGCAGATCTGAGACCCTGGGAAACACCAATGTATATGGAGCCGGAGGAGGACACCTGTCCACAGAGGAGACAGAATGAGAGATCAGAGAGATTGGAGGAAAACCAGGAGAGATGGTGGCCCAGAAGCCAGAGACAGAGAAAGACACAAGGAGTCAACAATCAGTAGAGTCAAATATGACTAAACCGTGAAGTGGAAGAGTGGGGAATTCCCTGGCGGTCCAGTGGTTAGGACTTTGTGCTTTGACTGACGAGGGTGCAGGTTCAATCCCTGGTTGGGGAACTAAGATCCCACAAGCCGAGCTGCGAGGCCAAAAAAAAAAAAAAAATTAAAGAAAAAAAAATAATGGGACAGAGTGTCTGGAGAGGAAGAATTTGAAGATGGAGGAGACACAAAGACCCACAACTGTCTTGTTTGATGATGACAGTGATGATGATGGCTTATCCCTTACTATGTGTCAGAAACTCTGTTATGGTTTTCAAGTAATTTTTACAAAGCTTTCTATGATGGAATTTTCACATATGCACAGATCTAACAAATATCAACATTTTGCCAATCTTGTTTCATCTAAAAAAAATAAACTGGACAAAGGGATTGGAAAGTTCATATAAAAATAAATGTCGGGCTTCCCTGGTGGCGCAGTGGTTGAGGGTTCGCCTGCCGATCCAGGGGACACGGGTTTGTGCCCAGGTCCGGGAAGATCCCACATGCTGCGGAGCGGCTAGGCCTGTGAGCCATGGCCACTGAGCCTGCACGCAACGGGAGAGGCCACAACGGTGAGAGGCCCACGTACCGCAAAAAAAAAAAAAAAAAGAATAGAAATCCTATAGAAGTATGCTCTCAGACCACAATGGGCTTAAACTAGAAATGAATAACAGAAAGATAGTTGGAAAATTCCAAAATATTTGGAGATTTAATAGCATACTTCTAAACAATACATGGGTCAAAGAAGAAATCTCAAGAGAAATTTAAAAAACATTTTGAACTAAATGAAAACGAAAATACAGCTTATCAAAATTTGTGAAATGTAGCAAAAAGAGTGCTTGGAGGGAAATTTATAGCATTGTATGTATATATTAGAAAAGAACAAGGATCTATCAATAATCTAAGCTTCCACTTTACGAAACTAGAGAAAGTTAAGAAATAACTAGTCTAAAGCAACCAGAAAAAAAGAAATAGGAAAATTAAAGCAAATATCAATAAAATGAAGACAGAAAAACAAGTGAGAAAAAGCAATGAAACAAAAATCTGGTTCTTTGAAAAAAATCAACAAAAATGATAAACCTCTTGCCAGGTTAAATTTTTTTAAAAAGAGAGAGGACACAAATAACCAATATCAGAAATGGAAGAGGAGTCATCTCTACTAGACATCAAAAGGACAATAAAAGAATATTATGAACAAACTTTATGCCCACAAATTTGATACCTTAGATGAAAAGGACTAATTCGTTGAAAGATAGAAACTACTAAAACTCATACAAGGAGAAAAAGATAATCTAAATAGGCCTATACCTATTAAAGAAATCAAATCAATAATTAGTAACTTTCCAAAACAGAAAGCACCAGACCCACATGGGTTCACTAGTGAATTCTACCAAACATTTAAAAAATAAATGATACCCATTCTATGTAATCTCTTCCAGAAAATAGAAGCAGAGGGGACACTTCTTAACTCATTGTAAAATTCCAGTATAACCCTAATACCAAAACCAGATAAATATATTACAAGAAAAGAAAACTATGGACCAAAGTCTCTTATGAATATAGATGGAAAAGTCCTCAACAAAATATTAGCAAATCGAACCCAACAATGTATAAAAAATTATACATCACAACCCAGTGGGATTTATTCCAAGTATACCAGGCTGGTTCAACATTCAAAAATCAATTAATGTAATACATCACATCAACAGGCTAAAGAAGAAAAACCATATGACCACAACAATAAATGAAGAAACAGCATTTGACAAAATCTATTTTTCATTCATTATAAAAACTCTCAGCAAACTAAGACTAGAGAACTTCTTCAACTTAATAGAGAACATCTAGAAAAACTTACTGCCAGCATTGGTTTTTTTTTTTTTCACATCTTTATTGGAGTATAATTGGTTTACAATGGTGTGTTAGTTTCTGCTGTATAACAAAGTGAATCACTATGCATATATGTTTATCCCCATTTCTTCTCCCTCTTGCGTCTCCCTCCCACCCTCCCTATCCCACCCCTCTAGGTGGACACAAAGCACCAAGCTTATCTCCCTGTGCCATGTGGCTGCTTCCCACTGCCAGCATTGTTCTTAATGATGAGAAAATAGATGCTTTCCCCCTATGACCAGGAACAAGGCAAGGATGTCCCCTCTACCACTCCTATTCAATATTTTACTGGAAGTCCTAGATAATACAAAAAGATAGAAAAGGAAATAAAAGGTATACAGATTGGTAAGGAAGAAATAAAACTGTGTTTGCTCACAGATGACATGATTGTTTAGGTAGAGAGTCCCAAAGAATCGACACAAAAACTCCTAGAACTAATAAGCTATGATAGCAAGATTGTAAGATAAAAGGTCAACTGCTTTCCTGTATGTCAACAGTGAACAATTGGAATTTGAAATTAAAAACACAATACCATTTACCTTAGCACTGAAAAAAAGAGAAATGCTTAGGTATAAATCTAACAAAAAATATACAGAATCTATATGAGGAAAACTATAAAACTCTGATGAAAGAAATCATAGAAGAGCTAAATAAATGGAGAAATATTCCATGTTCATGAATAGGAACACTTAATATTGTTAAGATACCAATTCTTCCCAACTTGATCTATAGATTCAATTTAGTCCAAATGAAAATCCCAGCAAGTTTTGTAATGTGTGTGGGGATATCAACAAATTTATTTTAAAGTTTATATAGAAAGGCAAAAGACTGAGAATAGCCAACTCAATGCTAAAAAAGAACAAATTTGGAGAACTGACAAGACTTTAATGCTACAGAAATCAAGATGGTGTGGTATTGACAAAAGAATAGACAAATAGATCAATGGAACAGAACAGAGAGTCCAAACATAGACCCATACAAAAAGACTCTTAAAACTCAACCATAAGAAAACAAACAACCTGATTGAAAAAAGGGGCAAAAGATTTGAACAGACACTTCACCAAAGGAGTTATACAGATGGCCAATAAGCATACGAAGAGATACTCAACAGCGTATGTCATTAAGGAACTGCAAATTAAAACAATCATGAAATACCAACACAAAACTATGAGAATGGCTAGAATACAAAACACTGACAATACCAAATGCCAGAGAGGATGCAGGGCAATAGGAACTCTCATTCATTGTGGATAGGAATGCAAAATGGTACAGCCACTTTGGAAGACAGTTTGGCAGTTTCTCACAAAGCTACACATAATCTGGCCATACAATCCAACAATGGTACTCCTAGGTATTTCCCCAATTGAGATGAAATTACGTCCACAAAAGAACCTGCACACAAACATTTCTGATAGCTTTAATCATAACTGTTAGAGACTAGAAGCAACCAAGATGTGCTTAAATATGTGAATGGATAAACAAACTGATATATCCATACAATACAATATATCCATACAATATATTTGGTGATAAAAAGAAATGAACTCTCAACCACAAAAAGACATGATGGAAAGTTAAATGCATATTGCTGTTAAAGAAGCCAGTCTGAAAAGGCTATATACTGTATGACTTTGGGAAAAGGCAATCTATAGAGACTCTAAAAAGATAAGTGATTGCCAGGAGTTCAGGGGTGTTAGGGGAGGGATGAATAAGTGGAGCACAGTGGATTTTTAGTATAGTAAAATGATTCTGTGTGATACTGTAATGGTGGACACACGTCATTACACATTTGCCAAAACTCATAGAAATGCACAACACAGAGAACCTTAATATAAACTATGGGTTTCAGTTAATAGTAATGTTATCCTATTGGTTCATTAATTGTAACAAATGTACCATATTAATGCAAGATGTTAATAATAGAAATTCTGTGTGTGTGTATGTGTGTGTGTGTGTGTGTGTGTGTGTGGTGGGAGAGTATTTGGGAAGAGGGTATATGCAAACTCTCTGTACCATCTCCCCAGTTTTTCTGTAAATCTAAAACCGTTGTAAAAAATAAAGTCTATTTACTAAAAAACATAAATGTTTGAGAATAATTTTTAAAAATTTAAAAAGGATATGGGAAGAGGGAGGACTGAGACTAACTAGGTTCACACTCAATATCCAGCTACTGAAAGACTTCATTTCTGTGCTTCCCTTTCAGATAGGGGTATAAATAAACTTGTTAGGTGGGACTTCCAGAAAAGCTCCTTAAAAGGAGGTCAGACAGCTGCATGTGCTGTTTTTGCTCTTCCCCACTCTGCTTGCTTCCTGACTGGAATAAGGAATATATGGCTGGAGCTTCGGCAGCCATCTTGGAGCATGAGACAATCTTTTTCTTTTTTTTAATTTTTGAATTTTATTTATTTTTTTATACAGCAGGTTCTCATTAGTCATCAATTTTATACACATCAGTGTATACATGTCAATCCCAATTGCCCAATTCAGCACACCACCATCCCCTCCCCTGGAGCATGAGGCAATCTTGAGGGTGGCAGCCACTGCTAAGGATGCCTGAGGAGAGTAATAGAGGGAGCCTGGATTCTTGATGAACATGGTGCTACCATGCCAACCCTGGCCTACTATGCCAGACTTCTTTTACATGAAAGAAATAAACTTATTTCTTGTTTAAGCTTCTGTTATTTGTATCTACATTACTAGCTAAACACAATTCCTACCTTATATACAAGATAATAAAACTTATTGTAATGCTATTATAATAAAACCATACATAGCATAGGAATAAATAATACAAGTGGAACCTAAGAAAGATTCCAGAAACAAATTCAAGTGGGTACTTAATATAAATAAAAATAACATTTTGTTTAGAGGGAGAAAGATGGCTTACTTAGTATATGGTGCTGGCAGAATTGACTATCCATCTGGAAGAAAACATGGTTACACTTCTACCCCACATTTTATGCAAAAATAAACTCCAGATGGATTAGAAGTCTAAATGTGAAATATAAAAATATTAGATACAAATGTGAGGAATTATTTATAAGATCATAAAGTAAAAAAGACCTTCTGAAGGAAAAGATAAAATCCAGAAACCCTAAGGGTCACTACCTGAAAGTAATAGTCATACATTACCTCTTAAAAGTGGACATATTTTTGTGTAGCAAAAGAAACTATAAACAAAATCAAAAGACAAATGACAGACTAAATACTTAAAATATAGATAACAAAGGACAAATGTTGCTAATGTACCTTAGCTCCTACAAACCAAATGAAAGAAGACAATCAATCCAATTAAAATTTGACAAAGCATTCAACAGGCAATTCCAGAAAAAAAAGTAGATCATCAGCAATATGAAAAGATCCTCAGCCTCAATGGTGTTCAAGAAAATTCAAATTAGTACAATAAAGAACACAGCATTTTGATCCATTAGATTGTCAAAAATAAAAATTACTGGTGAGACTATCAATATGGGTTGTAATGCTAATTTCTACAGCCTTTCTGGAAAGTATTATAACAATATGTATTGTAAAATTCACATAGCCCTCAACCCAGCAATCCTATTTTTTGTAATCTCTCCTACAGAAAGATAACACCAGTACATAAAGAAATATGTTCAAGGAAGTTTATTTATTTATTTAAAAATATGGAATGCTACATGAATTTGCGTGTCATCCTTGTGTTGGGGCCATGCTAATCTTTTCTGTATGGTTCCAGTGTTAGTATGTGTGCTGCTGAAGCTAGCACTCAAGGAAATTTATTGTGGCCTGGCTTTGTAGACGCAAAAAGATGCACCTTACCTGAAGAAAAATAAGAATTTACCATGAGCTTTATCAGAAGACAGTTGATATATTATGGTACCATGGAGTATTATGCAACTTTTCAAAGAACGAGTTAGATATGTCTGAACCAATGGACTTTTCAAGTTCTTAAATGTCTACTTGAGGACTGTGTTTACTTAGGCAACAGAAGAAACAATTTGTATTTCATCTATTACGTAAGGAGTAACCTGTGGAAAATTGAGTTAATTGGCACCATATTTCTTGTTTTTTCAGTTTTTTTAAATTGAAGTATAGTTAATTTACAATGTTGTGTTAGTTTCAAGTGTACAGAAAAGTGATTCAGTTATATATATATATATTCTTTTTCAGATTCTTTTCCATTATAGGTTATTACAAGATATTGAGTATAGTTCCCTGTGCTATACAGTAGGTCCTTGTTGTTTACCTATTTTATATATAGTTGTAAGTATATGTTAATCCCAAACTCCTAATTTATCCCTCCTCACCCCATTTCCCCTTTGGTAACCATGAGTTTGTTTTCTATGTCTGAGTCTATTTCTGTTTTGTGAATAAGTTCATTTGTATCATTTTTTTTAGATTCCACATATAAGTGATATCATATGATATTTGTCTTTCTCTGGCTTACTTCACTTAATATGATAATCTCGAGGTCCATCCATGTTGCTACAAATGGCATTATTTCATTCTTTTACCATATTTCTGATATATTCCTGTGATGTTTTAGCATTCCTTACAGAGTGGCCTCTCAGGCAACTGTCCAGCTGATCTATCTCTTTACCGGGCCCAAGATGCTAGTGATTTCAGATCTGACAATAGAGGAGTAGCTCTATTGGAACAATCCTACCACAGGTAGCGTGATAAACTCTGGAAAAAACAAACAGAAACAACAAGTACCTAAATGCTCTAGAGAGTAACAGGAAGCAGGCAGACACTGAGGGGAGTCAACATTTAGAAGGGAACAGCACTGGGTTTCTCAGCTTTAGGGCTTTTTGCCAGAGAGCCGGCCCCAGTCTGTGCCCTGTGAGGTAGCTAAAATTCAGGTAGATTATACACAGTCGAACTGTTTTTTTTTTTTTAATGAAATAAAGTGAAAAAAAATTTATAATAGATACGGTTACAAGGAGGCTTAGATAGGCTTAATTTAATAGGCATAAATGACTGTTTAATTCCCCCCCAAATCAACAGGCTCAGCTAATATGTTTGCAGCATTTCACTCTTGCTCTGTATCCACAAGTTTATTTCAACTATCAGCTTCTTTTTGGTGGAGGCAAGCATGCATTGATTTATCTGTTATGCAGCAGTTGTTTATGAGAAGCCCTTATAGGAGCCGTGAGTAGTTATGGACTTTACTATTAGTAGAATCAAATAGATAGCAAACATTTTGCTATCTGCCACTGATCAAGAATAAAAAATCAGGGAACAGAAATGTCATGCTATAATTTCTGATAGACTATTAAATATTTAGAAAGGTGTACTAAAAATAGAGTTTACATATTTAAGGATAGAGTCACAAATCGTGCATATACGTGAAATGGATTAAACTACTGGCAGATTGCTGTTAAATAAGAGCTCAGATTCTTACATCAAGTGCAGTATATACCAACAGTTTCAATTGCCTATTAATAAACAATATCCACATAACAGAGCTCATCGATATTTGGTGGCAGAGGTACAGTCAAACTGTTTTGAAGACTCAAAGGATACAGCAGCTGGAAAGGGAGGGGCATTGTCTCAGAAAGGAGAGAGCAAGAGAGGGGAGCTCCAAACCCTACCCAAACCTCTGCTGACTCTTTTTTTTTTTTCTTAATTTAGCCAATGCTCCAAATTACTATGTGATGACACCTTTGATTCTACAGACCATCTACCAAGACAATATTAGTTGGCAAAAGAGATGATTTTAGATGGTACACGGACAATGAATTAAATGACATTTAATTACATAATGAGAAAATTATTCCCTTCAATTCTCTTTTCGTCCTTGAAGTTAAATCAAACAGAAAGTTTCATTCTGGTGCGGGTGTGACTTGAACCCCTAATATCTGCTAATCTCCCTTTTCAACAGGGAGTTGGCTACAGGCTAAGGACCTTCCAGCATTTGTGTTTTCTTGATTTTATGGCAAGGGATACTGGTTTTTCATTTATGGTATTCATATAAGGCTTTCATTTTAAAATAAACTTAAGTAAACAAATGACTCAAATAAAGTATTAAAAGTAAATAAAGCAGGTGAAATGCAGCCATGACAATATTTGTGACAGTGTTTTCACATGATTGAAGTTTGGGAAACACTGTGCTGATTCTTCTATTTTGAAACTTGCTTTAAAACAATGGTTTTGGCAAACATTGAGATACTTTGTGCTCTTATCACAAAAATTCTCAACTTCCCTTCCTAGGCTGGGGACTCACCTGGGATGGAGTTTTCGTCAAGTCATACAGAAGGGAGAAAAATAATATAATGTGGTGAATTTTTAACAACACCGCATATATTCAATTTAATTTTTTTTTTCTGAAATCATACTGTTTCTACTTTTTTGGTGTTAAAATCCCCTTCCTTTCTTGTGAAATGATGGTGATAATATTGATAGATTTTGTTTTGCTTTTTAATGTCCTTACCTAAAAAAAATTTTAAGATTGGAAACAAAAAAATTGTACTGATCGAGAAAACACAACATTTGGGTGCATTGCTTGTCTCTCTCTTTTCACGGTATGATTCTTCTCAGTCACCTAGCAGACTTGAGTATTTCAGGAAGGGTGATATGGTCTGCAAACTCTTGAACTATACCTATATGTGGCAGACTCTGTGCAGCCTAGCTAAGGGTAAAAGAACTGGACAGAGAGTTCTGCTGCTGCTCACCACAATGGAGAAGACAGAGTTGGCAGTCTGAGTCCAGCCAAAATAACTCCCTACTTTAGAAAAACACTTTTCAGAGGCAGAATAGAACTCAGAGTCTCTACAAGTATCTTTTACAATGTCTAGGGTACCATCCAGTATTATTACGCACACGAAGAAATAGGAAAATGGGATCCCCATCAGGAGAAAAGGCAGTCAGTGAAAACTGACCCCAAGATGTACTACATGTTGAAATTAGCAGACAAGAGTTTTCAAACAGCTATTATAACTATATTCAAGGATGTAAAGAAAGGCACACTCAAAGTGATCGAACAAAGAGAAACTATCAGCAGGGAACTGGAAATTTTAATAAAGAACCAAATTGAAATGCAAGCATTTTGGAGACAACAGCAGAAAGAATAAATGCAAGTAGTTGCATTTCCCCCTTTCCTGATTACTTGCACTTATTAGCATTAAACGCATTTTGGAGACAACAGCAGGAAGAGTCAGTGAACTGACTATAGATCAATAGGAATTATTCAATCTGAAGAAAAAAGACTGAAAAATAAAGTGAACAAACACTTAAGTGCCTATGGGATAATACCAACAGGTCTAACACATGTGTTAATGGAATCCCAGAAGAGAATCCCAGAAGAAAAAAAGAATGAGGCAGAAAAAATATTTAAAGAAATAATGGATGAAATTTCCCCAAATTTGGTGAGACACATAAAATTACAGACTCAGGAAGCTTAGTTGACCTCAAGCAGAATAAATACAAAGAAAACCACACCTGAGCTTATTATAGTCAAGCTGCTGAAAACCAAAGATAAAGAGAAAATATGTAATTTAAGGTAATTATTAATATGATGTAATGTAATTATTACATTTAATGTACTTAATACTAATGTAATTATTAATATGTAGTTCTACCATTTTGCTATTTATTTACTGTTTGTCCCCTCTGTATTTTGCTCTTCTGTTCCTCCTTTCCTGACTACTTGCATTTATTAGCTATACTTAAGGATTCCTTTCCAATTTATTTATTGACTATTTAGCCATACATTTAAAAATTAACATTTAGTGGCTGTTCTAGGGATGAAAACATACTGTGCATTCTTAATTTTTTACAGTCTGCTTAGAGTTGATATTTTACTGCATCTCATAAAATTTAAGAAATTTGCCACTATTTAGAACCATTTACTCTCCCCTCAGCCCCTTACTTTATGTTATAGTTGTCATAAAGATAACATCTACATGTTTGTAATATGTATATCCATAAGCAGAATCTGCTTTCTGACCATAATGGATCTAAATTAGAAATCAACGACAATAAGATAGCTTAAAAACACCCAAATACGTGGAGAAGAACTCACTTTTAAATTACCCATGGCTCAAAGAAGAAATTATAGGAGACATTAGAAAATACTTTGTACTGGGGCTTCCCTGGTGGCGCAGTGGTTGAGCGTCTGCCTGCCGATGCAGGGGAGGTAGGTTCTTGCCCCGGTCCGGGAAGATCCCACATGCCGCGGAGTGGCTGGGCCCATGGGCTGTGGCCGATAAGCCTGCACGTCCGGAGCCTGTGCTCCGCAACGGGAGAGGCCACAACAGTGAGAGGCCCGTGTACTGCAAAAAAAAAAAAAAAAGAGAGAGAAAATACTTTGTACTAAATTATAATGAAAATAGAACATATAAACATTTGGGAGATGCAGCTAAAGTATTGAATGGGGGAAATTTATAGCTTTAAATGTCTATATTATACAAGATGAATGGCCTAAACTCATATTAAGTTCACAGACACCCCAAAACACACCACCGGACGTGGCCCTGCCCACCAGAGGGACAAGATCCAGCCCCACCCACCAGAACACAGTCTCCACTGCCCTCCCACCAGAAAGCCTACACAAGCCACCAAACCAACCTCACCCACTGGGGGCAGACACCAGAAGTAGGAACTACAAAACTGGAGCCTGAGTAAAGGAGAACCCAAACACAGTAAGTTAAACAAAATGGGAAGACAGAGAAAGATGCAGCAGATGAAGGAGCAAAGCAAAAACCCACCAGACCAAACAGCTAAGGAGGAAATAGGCAGTCTACCTGAAAATGAATTCAGAGTAATGATAGTAAATATGATCCAAAATCTTGGAAATAGAATGGAGAAAATACAAGAAATGTTTAACAAGGACCTAGAAGAACTAAAGAGCTAACAAACAATGATGAACAACACAATAAATGAAATTAAAAATACTCTTGAAGGAATCAATAGCAGAATAAGTGAGGCAGAAGAATGTACAAGTGACCTGGAAGATAGAGTAGTGGAAATAACTGCTGCAGAGCAGAATAAAGAAAAAAGAATGAAAAGAATTGAGGACAGTCTCAGAGACCTCTGGGACAATATTAAACGAACCAACATTCGAATTATAGGGGTCCCAGAAGAAGAGAAAAAGAAAGGGTCTGAGAAAATATTTGAAGAGATTATAGTCGAAAACTTCCCTAACATGGGAAAGGAAATAGTCAATCAAGTCCAGGAAGCGCAGAAAGTCCCATACAGGATAAATCCAAGGAGAAACATACAAAGACACACATTAATCAAACTATCAAAAATTAAATACAAAGAAAAATATTAAAAGCATCAAGGGAAAAGCAACAAATAACATACAGGGAATCCCCGTAAGGTTATCAGATGATTTTTCAGCAGAATCTCTGCAGGGCAGAAGGGAGTGGCAAGGCTTATTTAAAATGATGAGAGGGAAAAACCTACAACCAAGATCACTCTACCCAGCAAGGATATCATTCAGATTCGACAGAGAAATTAAAATCTTTACAGACAAGCAAAAGTTAAGAGAATTCAGCACCACCAAACCAGCTTTACAACAAATGATAAAGGAATGTCTCTAGGTGGAAACACAAGAGAAAAAAAGACCTACAAAAATAAACCCAAAACAATTAAGAAAATGGTAATAGGAACATACATATCGATAATTACCTTAAATGTAAATGGATGAAATGCTCCAACCAAAAGACATAGACTGGCTGAATGAATACAAAAACAAGACCTATATATATATATGCTGTCTACAAGAGACCCACATCAGACCTAAGGACACATACAAACTGAAAGTGAGGGGATGGAAAAAGATATTCCATGTAAATGGAAATCAAAAGAAAGCTGGAGTAGCAATTCTCATATCAGACAAAATAGACTTTAAAACAAAGACTATTATAAGAGACAAAGAAGGACACTACATAATGATCAAGGGATCAATCCAAGAAGAAGATATAATAATTGTAAATATTTATGCACCCAACATAGGAGCACCTCCATACATAAGGCAAATGCTAACAGCCATAAAAGGGAAAATTGACAGTAACACAATCATAGTAGGGGACTTTAACACTCCACTTTCACCATTGGACAGATCATCCAAAATTAAAATAAATAAGGAAACAGAAGCTTTACATGACACATTAAACAAGATGGACTTATTTGATATTTATAGGACATTCCATCCAAAAACAACAGAATACACTTTCTTTTCAAGTGCTCATGGAACATTCTCCAGGATAGATCATATCTTGGGTCACAAATCAAGCCTTGGTAAATTTAAGAAAATTGAAATCGTATCAAGTATCTTTTCCAACCACAACGCTATGAGAGTAGATATCAACTAAAGGCAAAAAACTGTAAAAAATACAAACACATGGAGGCTAAATAGTACACTACTAAATAACCAAGAGATCGCTGAAGAAATCAAACAGGAAATAAAAAAATACCTAGAAACAGGGCTTCCCTGGTGGCGCAGTGGTTGAGAGTCTGCCTGCCGATGCAGCGGAAGCGGGTTCGTGCCCTGGTCTGGGAGGATTCCGCAGGGCGGCTAGGCCCGTGAGCAATGGCCGCTGAGCCTGCGTGTCTGGAGCCTGTGCTCCGCAGCAGGAGAGGCCACAACAGTGAGAGGCCCACGTACTGCCAAAAACCACAACAACAACAAAAAAACCCCTAGAAACAAATGACAATGAAAACACAATGACCCAAAACCTATGGGATGCAGCAAAAGCAGTTCTAAGAGGGAAGTTTATAGCTATACAATACTACCTCAAGAAACAAGAAAAATCTCAAATAAACAACCTAACCTTACACCTAAAGCAATTGGAGAAAGAAGAACAAAAGAACCCCAAAGTTAGCAGAAGGAAAGAAATCATAAAGATCAGATCAGAAATAAATGAAGAAGAAAAGATGAAACAATAGCAAAGATCAATAAAACTAAAAGCTGGTTCTTTCGAATTTGGGTTATTTCTTGAGACGTGGATGGACCTAGAGTCTGTCATACAGAGTGAAGTAAGTCAGAAAGAGAAAAACAAATATCGTACATTAATGCATATATGTGAAACCTAGAAAAATGGTACAGATGAACCGATTTGCAGGGCAGAAATTGAGACACAGATGTAGAGAACAAATGTATGGACACCAAGGGGGGAAAGTGGTGGGGGGCAGGGCGGTGGTGGTGGTGTGATGAATTGGGCGATTGGGATTGACATGTATACACTGATGTGTATAAAACTGATGACTAATAAGAACCTGCTGTATAAAAATAAATAAATAAATAAATAAAAGCTGGTTCTTTGAGAAGATAAACAAAATTGATAAACCATTAGCCAGACTCATCAAGAAAAAAAGGGAGAAGAGTCAAAACAACAGAATTAGAAATGAAAAAGGAGAAGTAACAACTGACACTGCAGAAATACAAAAGATCATGAGAGATTACTACAAGCAACTATATGCCAATAATATGGACAACCTGGAAGAAATGGACAAATTCCTACAGAAGCACAACCTTCTGAGAGTGAACCAGGAAGAAATGGAAAATATGAACAGACCAATCACAAGCACTGAAATTGAAACTGTGATTAAAAATCTTCCAACAAACAAAAGCCCAGGACCAGATGGCTTCACAGGCGAATTCTATCAAACATTTAGAGAAGAGCTAACACCTATCCTTCTCCAACTCTTCCAAAATATAGCAGAGGGAGGAACACTCCCAAACTCATTCTACAAGGCAACCATCATCCTGATACCAAAACCATACAAAGATGTCACAAAAAAAGAAAACTACAGGCCAATATCACTGATGAACACAGATGCAAAAATCCTCAACAAAATACTAGCAAACAGAATCCAACAGCACATTAAAAGGATCATACACCATGATCAAGTGGGGTTTATCCCAGAAATGCAAGGATTCTTCAATATACCCAAATCAATCAGCGTGATACACCATATTAACAAATTGAAGGATAAAAACCATATGATAATCTCAATAGATGCAGAAAAAGATTTCAACAAAATTCAAGACCCATTTATGATAAAAACCTGGCAGAAAGTGGTCATAGAGGGAACTTACCTCAACATAATAAAGGCCATATATGACAAACCCATAGCCAACATCATTCTCAATGGTGAAAAACTGAAAGCATTTCCTCTAAGATCAGGAACAAGACAAGGGTGCCCACTCTCACCACTATTATTCAACATAGATTTGGAAGTTTTAGCCACTGCAATCAGAGAAGAAAAGGAAATAAAAGGAATTCAAATCAGAAAAAAAGAAGTAAAATTATCAGTGTTTGCAGATGACATGGTACTCTACGTAGAGAATCCTTAAGATGTTACTAGAAAGCTACTAGAGCTAATCAATGAATTTGGTAAAGTAGCAGGATACAAAATTAATGCACAGAAATCTCTTGCATTCCCATACACTAAAAACAAAAAATCTGAAAGAGAAATTAAGGAAACACTCCCATTTACCGTTCCAGGCAAAAGAATAAAATATCTAGGAATAAACCTACCTAAGGAGACAAAAGACCTGAATGCAGAAAACTATGAGACCCTGATGAAAGAAATCAAAGACGATACAAACCGAGGAGAGATATACCATGTTCTTGGATTGGAAGAATCAACATTGTGAAAATGGCTGTACTATCCAAAACAATGTACAAATTCGATGCAATCCCTATCAAACTACCAATGGCATTTTCCTCAGAACTAGAACAAAAAATTTTACAATTTGTATGGAAACACAAAAAACCCTGAATAGCCAAAGCTATCTTGAGAAAGAAAAACGGAGCTGGAGTCATCAGGCTCCTTGACTTCAGACTGTACTACAAAGCTACAGCAATCAAGACAGTATGGTACTGGCACAAAAACAGACATATAGATCAATGGAACAGGATAGAAAGTCCAGAGATAAACCCATGCACATATGGTAACCTTATCTTTGACAAAGGAGGCAAGAATATACAATGGAGAAAAGACAGCCTCTTCAACAAGTGGTGCTGGGAAAACTGGACAACTACATGTAAAAGAATGAAATTAGAACACCTCCTAACAAAAATAAACTCAAACTGGATTAAAGACCTAAATGTAAGGCCAGACAGTATAAAACTCTTAGAGGAAAACATAGGCAGAACACTCTATGACATAAATCACAGCAAGATCCTTTTTGATCCACCTCCTAGAGTAATGGAAATAAAAACAAAAATAAACAAATGGGACCTAATGAAACTTAAAAGCTTTTGCACAGCAAAGGAAACCATAAACAAGACAAAAAGACAGCCCTCAGAATGGGAGAAAATATTTGCAAATGAAGCAACTGACAAGGGATTAATCTCCAAAATATACAAGCAGCTCATGCAACCCAATATCAAAAAAACAAACAACCCAATTCAAAAATGGGCAGAAGACCTAAACAGATATTTCTCCAAAGAACATATCCAGATTGCCAACAAACACGTGAAAGAATGCTCAACATCATTAATCGTTAGAGAAATGCAAATCAAAACTACAATGAGATATCATCTCACCCCAGTCACAATGGCCATCATCAAAAAATCTGCAAACAATAAATGCTGGAGAGGGTGTGGAGAAAGGGGAACCCTCTTGCACTGTTGGTGGGAATGTAAATTGATACAGCCACTATGGAAAACAGTATGGCGGTTCCTTAAAAAACTACAAATAGAACTACCGTATGACCCACCAATCACACTACTGGGCATATACTCTGAGAAAACCATAATTCAAAAAGAGACATGTACCACATAGTCAGGTCATGGAAGCAACCTAAATGTCCATCAACAGATGAATGGATAAAGAAGATGTGGCACATATATATACCCCTCAGGTATAAAAAGAAATGAAATTGAGTTATTTGTAGTGAGGTGGATGGACCTAGAGTCTGTCATACAGAGTGAAGTAAGTCAGAAAGAGAGAAACAAATACCGTGTGCTAACACATATATATGGAATCTAAAAAAAAAAAAAAAAAAGGTTCTGAAGAAACTAGGGACAGGACAGGAATAAAGATGCAGATGTAGAGAATGGACTTGAGGACATGGTGGGGAAAGGGTAAGCTGGGACGAAGTAAGAGCGTGGCATGGACATATATACGCCACCAAATGTAAAATATATAGCTAGTGGGAAGCAGCCACATAGCACAGGGAGATCAGCTCAGTGCTTTGTGACCACCTAGAGGGGTGGGATAGGGAGGGTGGGAGGGAAGCGCAAGAGGGAGGGGATGTGGGGATATACATATACAAGTAGCTGATTCACTTTGTTGTGTGGCAGAAACAAACACAACATTGTAAAGCAGTTATACTCTAATAAAGATGTAAAAAACAAATAGTGACTCCAGAAAAAAAAGATGGCCAAATGTTCAACCTTAGGAAACTAGATAAGAGCAAAGGGAACCCAAGGTAAATAGGAGGAAGGAAATAATAAAGAGCCCAAACCATGAAGTAGAAAACAAATGACAGAAAAATTAAAAGCAAAAGCTGGTTCTTTGGAAAGACCAATAAAATAGAGGGGCTATCATTACAAATCCTACAGACATTAAAAGGGTAATAAGGAAATATGAGTGACTTCATATCTATAAATTTTTAAAACTTAAATGGACAAATTCCTTGAAAAATACAATTTACCAATACTGGACAAGAGGAAATGTGAAACATGAATAGCCCTATGTCTTTTGAGGAAATTGAACTGGCTAGCTAAACCTGACATAAGAAAATTTAGGCTTGGATAGTTTTAGTGGCTAATTCTATTAAACATTTAAGAAAGAAATAATACCAGTTGTTCTCTATTAGAAAATAGAGGGGAAAGGAATACTTCCAAACTTGTTTTATGAGGCCAGATTAACCCTGATACTAAAAATTAATAAAGACATTACAAAAAAGAAAATTATAGACCAGTATGCCCCATGAACACAGATGCAAAAATCCTTAACAAAATATTAGTAAATTGGCAACATATAAAAATGATGATACATCATGACCAAGTGGGGCTTATCTGAGGCATTCGAGGTTGATTTAACTGTCTAGGAGCTTATGGTAGATTTATGGGAAAGAACTACAAAATTGAAACATCAGATTAAGGAAAGAATTTTCTACAGTTGCTTTCTTTTACTAATAGGGGAAAAAAAATAAGATATAGCTAAAAACCACCAGACTAGGAATCAAGACTAGAATTCTAATCCTGGTTCTGCCTCCAACTCCATGTATGATATTAGAAAGGTCACTTTGCCTCTCTTGGCCTTAGTTTCCACATGGGTCCAATAATGACCTCTTAGGGTCTTTTCCAGCCTTAACATTCTAAGAGTGTATGAGACCAAGTCCTAAACTTTTTATCACAGCTGCCTAAACTTTCTGCTTCAGCACCTCAGAAGGAAGAAGTAGAAAACGTGCAAGATATGCTTTCATGCACAAGTGAAGGCACCATCTGTGTGAGATTTGAAGTGCCAAGGACTCAAGGGGGACCCCTCACTTGAGAGCACCCAAGTATCCTCAGTAAGTAGTTTTAATTTACTCTCCGAAGTCATCCGTTATGTCATTGTGCCATGGAAAGACCATGGACGTTGGGTTTAGACTGAGTTGGGTTTGAATCATAGTTATACTAACTATTGAATGACCCTGAAAAAACTAACATCTTTGAATCTTAGTTTCTTTATCTCTGAAGTGGAGATAACACCTATGATTCAGAATTATTGTGAGGATTAAACTGAGATAGCATAAGAAAATTCATGAATTATAGTTGATGCTCAATAAATGTTAGCTTCAATTCCCATATCAGTAAAGAATCAGGTTTGGTTACATATAGCAGAATACACAAATAACCATGGCTCTAGCAAGACAGAGATGTGTTTATTTCTCTTTCATGTAAAAGAATTCGAATATGGGAACCCTGGATTTCATATGGAAGCTCCATGGTCAGTAGGGAACTAGATTCTGCCCATCTTTGTTCTCTACTGTCCTTACTGTGTGGCTTCCATTCACGAGGTCACCTCAAAATCTAAGAAGGCTGTTGAATCTCCAGCCATCCATTCACATTCCAAGAAGGCATTAAAAGAGAGAGAGAAAGGCAAAAGGGATATCTGGCAGCAGAATTAAGCACCGTAGAGAACGTTTTTTTGGATGCCCAGCTAATGACTTCCAGTTACATCTTGTCAACCTCCTCCTCATCTCAGCATCTTGTCGCAACAGAGGCTGGGGAGTGGAATCTTTTAGTGGGGCACATTGCTGCCTCCAGATAAAATTGTGATTTTGTTACTAAGGACAACAGATATTGGGTGTGCAACCAGCAATCTCTACAACACTCCTTTTTCCTGTTACTAAGGTCACTTTTGGTTTGGAGATCATGGAATTGGCACGGAATAGCTGGTGTGGCTTCTGAATCACAACGCACGACAAGGGGGTCAGCTCTTGTGTAGCACATGGATTTGAATTCAAAATCTAGCTTTGACACTTACTAAATAAGTGACCATGGATCACGCAAATTACCTTTTTGGAGACTTAGTTTCTTCCCCTGTAAAATGGGATCATAATAATATGCCTACCTCACAGGTTTCAGGTAAAGATTCATGAAAGCTGAATAAGTGACAGCACTCTGAGCAGAGTTGGCCACATAGCAGATGCCCAGCATTTCGTTTCTCTGAACCTGAAGTCCAGCCTGGAAATGGGCACTGCCATTGCTCAAAATGGCCCAAGGAGACAAGTGGCAGAAACTTTATGGGGAGTGGCCCTTTTGGTAGGTAGGGAAGGAAGCTTGCAAGAGGGCTAGGCTTCTAGGTTTTGTCTGCGAAGCTACTTGTAATTGCAGAAAACTATCAATATAAGTTCTATTAAAGAATAGTATAGGGCTGTGACAGTGCATTGATAGGGGGCTGGGGGTGGGTAGCAGGTATGGCTAACCTGGTGTGGAGGCCAGAGAAATCCTGAACATGGAGAACAGGTATAAGGTAGAGCAGGTAGCAGGCTCATCTCCTATTTCAGAATTCCAGGTCTGCGGTAGGCAGAGTAATGCCCCCTCCAAAGATGTCCGCATCCTAACCCCCTAGATCCTGTGAATACGTTGTTACACAGCAAAGAAGAACTAAGGTTGTAGGTGATATTAAGATTGCTAGTCAGCTGAACTTAAAGAGGCTTTCCTGGATCATCTGTGTGGGACCAATGTAATCACTAGAGCCTTTAAAAGTGGAAGGCAGAGGAGACAGTCAGAGAGAGATCTGATGAGGGAAGCAGGGTCAGAAAGATGTTATGTTGCTGGCTTTGAACATGGAGGTGGGGCATGAATCAAGAAATGTGTGTAATTTTCTCTAGAAGCTGAAAAAGGCAAGGAAATGGATCCTCTTCTAGAGCCTCCAGAAAGGAACCAAACCATGACGACACCTTGATTTTAGCCCAGTGTGACTCATGTTGACTTCTGAAATACAGAACAGTGAGAGAAATTTGTGTTATTTTAGGCCACTAAGTTTTGTAGTAATTTTTGTTATGGCAACAGTAGAAAACTAGTTGTCGGCCTGAACCCTGATATTTCCATTTTAAAATACATTTCATTCCTTTCCACCTGCCCTGGAACCCTATCTTTCCGTCATCTCTGCTCTCTGGACCCATCCCCTGGACCTGCATCGTGGAGGATTCCAAGGTCACAGAGCTATTCAGATCCATTAGAGGAGCAGCAAAGGGAGAAGAACAAGAAGCCGGCAGGTGAGTGCGAGGGTTAAGGGAGACCTCTAGCTATGGACTCAGACAGGCGTGGTATGGAACCTCGGGGAGGTTCCACTTCTCTGTGGAAGTCTGAGCAAGGGATTTGGTTTGTTTCTTCAGCGCTAACTTGAAGACAGTGATAGGTGCTACCTCAAAGGCATAAAAAGCAATGATAACTATACCATGCATTTATCATGAGAGATTATCATTAACGTTCATGTGCCACCAGGAGACCAGGTCCAGGGAATTCAGGCAGGTCACTGGAGGGTAATCAAGGGCAACGCCAAGCACCCAGGGCCAGGTGCCAGGGAAGGTGCCTCTTCCCCTTCCTGCCCCCTCCCTTTCCTGCCGGGGCAGCGGCTCAGGGAGAAAGCCCCAGGAGATGGGGAGATGGCTTGGCCAGCTGTGCTCAGCCCCCGCCCCAGGTCACAGAGGCCCGCCAGCTAACCCTTCTCCCTCCTTCCTCTCTCAACGCTCCCTCTACCTCAGGCTGCCCTTTGGTGGCCCATCCGGCTGTTTTCACGAGGAGTGGACACACGAAGACCCCTGCTTCCTACCTACTCTGAGTGAGCGATGGGGGGAGTGGGGGCCGCGCGGGGAGCTGGCCGACGGCCGGACGGTGGCGGGGCGCGGGGGGGGGGCGGTGTTCTCACTTCCCCTCCCCAACGGCCTGGGGTGCAGGTGCCGCGGGCTGAGCCCCGCCGGCGGGGCGGGCCCTGTGGACACGCCCTCGCGGCAAGTCCTCGCTGCCCGGCGGGAGGAAGCGCCAGAGCGGCGGCTGGTGCTGCGCGGAGCCGGGCGCCCCTCACGTTCCGCGCCAGGGACGCCGCCGGGCCCGCTCCGGCCCCGGGCCCCGCGCGTAGCGAGCCGGGCACGGAGGACTGCGGCCGGCGGCATGGCAGCCTCAGGTGCGTAGGCCGGGCTCTCCTCAGCCTCTCCTCAGCCTCTCCTCAGCCTCCCCTCCGCGCGCCCTCTCGCCCGCCGCCTCTTGCCGTACGCTGTACCCTTTCGAATCCGGCTGCTTCCTCGGCGTAGCATCAGAGTTCTTTCTGTTCTTTTCTCTGTTCCTTGTCGCAAACTTCCCACCCCAACTTTCTCACGTTTCCCTTCCCAGCCTGTTGCGCGATTTTCTTCAGCCCCTGCCCGACCTTCCCCTGTCCCCCGTCTTCTAAGTCTTCTTTTCTCCCTCCAGCACTGGCCCGAGCTTCTGAGGGTCGATCTCCCTGTTGTACTAACTCTGTGAGCCGAGAGTCAAGTTTAAAGTAGGTGGAGAGCCGACTTACCTCTCGGCCGGTGAAATGCTTCTCTTCGGGTCCCATCGGGCCAATAGGGGGAGCTCAGACAGTCCGAGGTTGGAGATGGGCCCTTGGGCCACCTTCCTATGCCCGCTTCCTCTACCCTCCTGGGCTTTGTTTTTGTCTAGAATTTCCATAGGACTCTAGGAACACCATTCCTTTAGCTTTACTTTTCTTATGTCCTTTGCAGAACTTTGGGAACTGGGGAGAGGTGGAGGTGACTGGGTAACCGACCCATCGAAAGGTGCCAAGAGTCTCTTCCCATTAGCCCTGGGTTCCCTTCTGGTTCATGGGCGTGTACACTTGGCAAGTCACTCACTCACTGAGATACAGGACAAACACGGCAATGATGATGAGAATAGAGACAATTAATGAGCACTAACTATACAATTTAATAGACAATGTACACCTAAATATATCCTCAGTGGTGATCAGGACACCCTAATCTGTGCTCTCAAGGAGTTTATAGTCTGTGAAGGCAAGCAATAAGTAAACAGGGAATTACTAGATGAGAAGATTAGAGTTACCATGTTTGCAAATGGGTTTACTTGTATTTCCCCATCCCATCTTATGATGTTATAGTAGAGATAACATGTGGAAACAGGATGTAAAAGCTTCTTGAAAAATAAAATATAGTTGGCTAGGAGAAGGTGCTGTTCTTGGAGAAATTGTGGGCAGATGCTAGAATGAAGAGCCAGCTCTCCCCAGATCCCCTGAGCCTTCTAATGGTGCTTTGGAAGGAAAGGCCAGTGGAGACAGTTGTTAGATTTGGTGACGCAGGCTCATTATTTACGGGAAGTGGGAAGGTAGCTAACCTTAGCCTCCTGGCTCTCTAGCTGGGCTCTGGAGGTTAGAAGAACCTGTACTGTGAATAAGGTAATAGTAGGTTCATAGTCCACACATTCCATTCGGAAGCCAATGCAGAGTTATCTAGAGGGAATCAATTCATTCAACAAATGCAGGGCTTCCCTGGTGGTGCAGTGGTTAAGAATCTGCCTGCCAGTGCAGGGGACACGGGTTTGAGCCCTGGTTCGGGAAGATCCCACATGCCACGGAGCAACTAAGCCCGAGCGCCACAACTACTGAGCCTGCGCTCTAGAGCCCGCGAGCCACAACTACTGAGCCTGCGTGCCACAAGTACTGAAGCCCGCGTGCCTAGAGCCCGTGCTCCGCAACAAGAGAAGCCACAGCAATGAGAAGCCCACACACCGCAACTGAGAGTAGCCCCCGCTCGCCGCAACTAGAGAAAGCCCGCACACGGCAACGAAGACCCGATGGAGCCAAAAATAAATAAATTAAAAAGCAGAAACAAACCAAATACAGTCACAGTTCTAGGTGTCAGGTGTATATTTGTAAGTAAAACAGACATAAGCCATGACCCCATGGAGCTTATGCAGCAGTGGGGGAAGGCAGGCAATACAGTTAATAAGGAAAGTACATGATATGATAAGTGCAGTGGAAAAACAGTAGAGGGGTAAAGTGGGTTGGGGTTATACTTTTAAAGGAGGCAGCCAGATTAGGCCTCACAGAGAAAGGGGCATTGAGCAAAGACCTGAAGGAGGGCGGGGGAGGAATCATGTCGGGGAAGAGTGCTCTAGTCAGGGGAACAATAAATGGGTGCACGTGATGTATTTATGGAACGGGGAGCAGGCCACAGTGGCCACAGTACGTGGGTGATTGGGGAGAAGTAGGAGATAACGTCAGTGAAGCTCCCACCTCCTCCCCTTCCTAGGAACAGGCCCTGGGCTGTTAAGTCCAGGAAACAGCATACTTTGGGCAGAGGAGGCAGAGAAAACCACCCTGGTCCAGTGTCCTATGTGCATCGCCCCCCCAGTGGGCGTGGCCAAAGGGGCTAGAAGGGTGTGCTCCTATTCAGAAGGGAACTCACGCCTGGGCCAAACCTGGGGCTCTTTATGGGCTCTGTAGTGGCTTTGCAGATGTCTGTAATGGGTTAGAGCTGTCAAACCTGCTTGACATAAACGTCCTCTGTGGTGAGTCGCCACTCCGGGGGCTGCAAGTGGGAGTTGGGCCTCTGGAGTCCCCGGGACTCCCTGAGGTCTGGAAGTACCAGGACCCACGGTGGCAGGTCACAGTGGTGACAGTGGTGAGAGCGTCTCTTGCCAAAATGCTGTAGGCTCTGGAGTCATCCAGGCCACTCTTCTTTGTGGTTTTCCTCTTCTCTTCCTTTGCCTCTTTTTTCCCTCCCCTCCCCTCCCCCTCCCCTCCCCCTCCCCCTCCCCCTCCCCTCCCCTCCCCCTCCCCTCCCCTCCCCTCTCCTCCCCTCCCCCACCCCTCCCCCTCCCCCCTCCCCTCCCCCTCCCCCTCCCCTCCCCCTCCCCTCCCCCTCCCCTCCCCCTCCCCTCTCCCCTCCCCTCCCCTCCCCCTCCCCTCTCCCCTCCCCTCCCCCTCCCCTCCCCTCCCCCTCCCCCCTCCCCCTCCCCCCTCCCCTCCCCCTCCCCCCCTCCCCTCCCCTCCCCTCCCCCTCCCCCTTCCCCTCTCCCTCCTTCCCCTCCTTCATCTTTTTTTTTTTTTTTTTTTTTTTTTTGCGGTACGCGGGCCTCTCACTGCTGTGGCCTCTCCCGTTGCAGAGCACAGGCTCCGGACGCACAGATTCAGCGGCCATGGCCCATGGGCCCAGCCGCTCCACGGCATGTGGGATCTTCCCGGACCGGGGCACGAACCCGTATCCCTTGCATCGGCAGGCGGACTCTCAACCACTGTGCCACCAGGGAAGCCCTCATCTTCTTTTAAATAGTTTTATTGAGATGTATTTCGCATACCATACAATTCATCCATTAAAGTATACAATTCAATGGTTTTTAGTATCCTCACAGATACGTGCAACCATCATCACAGTCAATTTTAGAACATTTTCATCACCTCAAAAAGAAACTCCGTGTGCTTTAGCCATCACCCCCTTGTTCCCTCCTTCTCCCTAGCCCTAAGTTCTACTTTCTGTCTCTGTAGATCTCCCTACTCTGGACTTTCATATAAATGGGATCATATAGTATGTGACTAACTTCTTTTGTAGCATAATGTTTTCAGGGTTCAAGTTCCCTTCCACTGAAGGGTAAGCATTAGTCTTTTGTTTTTTGAAAGGCGTATTTGCTTGTGGAAATCAAGGAGAATCTTGGCTCCCTGTCTTTGAAAGAACTTGGGAAGCAAGGTAAAATGAAATGGAATCAGCCTATCCTGGAATAGTCTCTAGGTTCCTGATGACGTCTCTTGTATTTACTCTTGAGAGAGAAGAGAGAGAAGCCATAAGTGATTTTCCCAAGTGGCCAAGCCTGGTTGAGTGAAAACCAGAATCCTTTCCTCCATGTGTCAGCCTCCAGGTATTTGAAGAAAGCTCTCATACCTTTTTCTGCCCGCTTTCTCCAAAGCTTCTCTTATCTCCAGATCCTTCTATCATTCCTGGATTTATTAGGATGAAAGGGCTTGAAGGGACCTTTAATTTTTTGTCATCTTAACTTCCATGTGATCTTTGAGGTTCCTCAATACTCCTGCCAAGTCTCTAAACTTGAAACCTTCAGAGTCTGGAAGCTCCTCACATTAATTGTTTCCAGATCTCTCCCTATCCAAGTCACCTTCCCTATCTCACACTCCCCCTCAGTACGGTGCCCAGATTCAAACACGGGCTCCAGGATGGATGAACGGAGTGCCAGACTAAAAAGTGGTCTGGGCTGGGTAGATTGAGAAGCTCCCAAGCTCTTCTTCTCGGTTCTCTTCTCAGGTGGATTTTGAATCTTTTAAAGGAGCTTCTCTTTTGGTCACTGTGTTTCTTACCACCACCATCACTCCCTGTTGCCACTAGCCAGCTCCTGCTTCTACTGTTATCCATTCCTTTCTCCTTCTATAGCCAAACCTGGTCTTTAAGCTCGACAAGGACAGAGACCCTTATTTCTGTCTAGGAGTTATGGACTCCCTGTTGATTCATGTACTTCATTTCTCTAAATAAACAAACAAACAACAGTGGGAAGAATGATTTGGCACACGTGAAGAAGTGACTTATGGTTAAAGGAAGGGAATTCTCCTTGAAGAAAGGGGTGTCCCCACATATGAGAGAGAGTCCCCGACAAAGCATTTAGTCCTGTGTTGTTACCCAGAAGGTTGTGGAGGGACTTTAACTGACACTTTGGACTTTTCTACAACTTCCCCAGCTTTCAGTTTCAGAAGCAGAGCAAAGTTCAGGAAGGTGATAGATTTTGTTGTCCTCATTTACATTGAGGAAAAATTTGTTTAGATATAGTATATTGGTCTGAAGTCACACCTTGAGTTGGTGACCAAGTAGGTTGTGATATTAACTAGTCAGAGGTACTAACCACTTCCTTCTCAAGTACTGGCATACCTCGTTTTATTGCACTTGGCTTTATTGCGCTTTGCAGATACCACATTTTTTACAAATTGAAGGCTTGTGGCAACCCTTCATCGAGGAAGTCTATTGGTGCCATTTTTCCAACAGCATTTCCTCACTTCCTGTCTCTGTGTCACATTTTGGTAATTCTTGCAATATTTCAGACTTTTCCATTATTATTATATTTGTTATGGTGATTTGTGATCAGTGACTTTTGACTATTGCAGAAGGGTTATGACTTGCTGAAGGCTCAGATGGTGGTTAGCATTTTTTAGCAATAAAGTGTTTTTTAATTAAGGTATGTACAATTTTTTTTTAAGACATAGTGCTCTCACACAGTTAATAGACTACAGTATAGTGTAAACATAACTTTTATATGCACCCGGAAACCTGAAAATTTGGGTGACTTGCTTTTTAGTGATATTCACTTTGCTGGGGTTGTCTGGAACCGAACCTGCAATATCTCTGAGGTATGCCTGTACTTTTGCTCAAAGGGGGGTTGAATTTAACACTGGAACCTCAGGAATTAGACATTTTAAATAGGTTTTTCCATTTCGAAGAGGTTAAACCCTTAAGCACGTTTGATTTAAATTGTATTTTTAAACTTTTATTTTAGAAGTTTTAGATTTAAAGAAAAATTGGGGAGGTAATACAGAGAATTCTCATATATTGCACACCCGGTTTCCCCTATTATTAACCTTTAAATTTTCCTTGATGACTAGAGGTCTTTAATGAGCAGCAGGTATTGCAATGTGCTGTTAACAGAAGCCTACTGGAAGCCTATCGCGTCTTATATTAGTACTGAATTAGGGACTCCAAAAAGAGAGAAACTCCACAGTTTTGTTTTATTTACTGTTTTAAAAGATTTGGTACTGTCATCCTGGGGGATATCAGAACTGTGTTGAGTTTACATTTTATATGTCATTGTTTTAACTTTGAATATGGTGATGGATGGGGGCAGGAAAGGGGGTTCCTTTCATGATGTTTTCAGAACTGAGAAGCTCAGGTCTTGCCCCACTCCTGCCTCTGACCTTTTGGCCAGGAACCATTCAGCTAAATGTGGCCCACGGATGGCATGTAATTGTGATAATCCACAACTTAGATGACTCCCGTTTGACAAAATTCCAAGCTTCCTTCTCTAAGTGGGAGGAAGGATCCCTATTGCATTGTAGATGTATGGCTACTTCTCTGCGCTCACCCCTTCCAAATCCCTTAGAATAATTCATTGAATTAGTGGGAGATGAGGACCCACAACAGTGGTAACCGTTATAAGAGCCAAGCATCTTTGAACTTTGATAATGGGAAGATAAGAGTTATTGCTCATAAGATTCTTGACAGGATTCCTGATGGGAGGCAGCAGGTAGATTGGCAAGAGGACTGGATAAGGAACCAGGGGACAACCTGAGTTTCAGTCCTGGCTCTGCACTAATTTGCTGAGTGTGAATTTAAGCAAATTCCTTTATCTTCCCAGATGAAGTATTTCTTTTATCTGTAAATGAGGAGTTTGGGCCAAGTGATCCCCAAAAGACCTTTTTAATTCAGCACTTCTCTGAGGCTTTGGACTCTGTTTCTGGCACTTGTGCTTTATTAGAGGAAGAAGAAAGCCTATGTGACAGACCATATATGGCGAGAAGCACCTTATAAATGGTATTGTGTAGGTCAACATGTTAATTCAACCATGGTTACTTTTACATTAATGCATTGTTTATATTAATGTGAGGATAATGACAGCAGCTACCAATCATTGAGGGTTTACTACACGTCAAGCACTATGCTTAGTACTTTACATGAAATATCTAATTTAATTTTCACAAAACACTGATAAATATTGCCTTTATGTTTCCATTTACAGATGAATAAATGAGGTTTAGAAAATTTAAGCAACTTGCCCAAGGTTGCACAGCTAATACTTAAAGAGAGCCAAGATGCTAAGTCTGGCTGCCTGATTCCAGACCTGTGCTTGTAACCACTGTATTTGGGAAAGAGCTAGGTTCTGGGATCAAACTGCCTGAGTTCAAATTCTGACTCTGCCATGGGGCTCTTGGATAAATTACTTAACCTGCCATACCTCAATTTTCTCATCTTCAAACTCAGGCTAATAGTAGTACCTACCTTAGAAAGTTGCTGTGATGATAAAATGAGTTTGGGAGGCAATAAGGTTGGACGAGTGTCTGGAACATAGTAAGCTCTATGTAAGTGTTGCAGTTGCTCTCATGATCTTCATCATCATCATAATCATCGTCATCCTATACTGCATCAGCTGTGGGGAGAAGAGCATGCCAGCAGAAGCAATAGCTTATGCAAAGATCTGAAATGGCATGGTATGTTTGGGCAAAAGCAGGGAGTCTGGAATGGTTGGAACACAGACTGGAAGTGAGAAAGAAGTTAGACAGGTAGGCTGGAGGCAGACAGTGAAAGATTGCAGGTGCCAGGCTCCTCGTCTGGATGGTATATCTTGCAGGTCATGGGAAGCCCTAGTAGGAGCAGGCGTGTTAACATGCTTCTGTGCCTCCTTCTTGCTTAGGGATGCTTGTAGGATGCGACATCCTCATCATTTATAGCTCGGATGCCGAGGAATGGTGCCAGTACCTCCAGGACCTTTTCCTGTCCAGTCGGCATGTCCATAGCCAGAAGATGCTGACTTACAGGCTGGGCCCCAAGACCTCCTTCTCAGCCGAAGACCTGAGCTTCTTTCTCCGCACACGCTGCATCGTGGTGCTGCTGTCTGCGGAGCTCGTGCAGTGCTTCTGCCAGCCGGCCCTGCTGCCCCTGCTGCAGAGAGCCTTCCATCCTCCACACCGCGTGGTGCGCCTGCTCTGCGGGGTGCAGGACAGCGAGGAGTTTCTGGACTTCTTTCCAGACTGGGCACACTGGCAGGAGCTCACCTGTGATGATGAGCCTGAGACTTACGTGGCAGCTGTGAGGAAGGCCATTTCTGAAGGTAAGGGTCTCTCCTGCAGTACAGAAATGCAAGCCCTGGAAAGAAAGACCCATCCAAGTCCTAGACATTTCAGGGGAGACATTGTCGTGTTAACACTAGTCATTCCTATTACAAGCTGAACCTGGACCTCACTATGCTAAGAGCCCCAGTCATACTTACTGGTTTAGAGCAGCCTATTTCTGGGATGGGATAAGGATAGAGTAGGTCTCCTTGACCGCAGGAAAGAAAGATGACACTTTCCCATGGGTTTTGTGCTAGGATAAGCTAGCCCTCCTTCTAGAATTTTCTACACCTTGGGAGACATTGGACACAGGTTCCAGCCTAGAGGGCAGTGGGGGTGGGAGGCTGAGACTTAGTTTGGTGAGGTGTGAGGAATACAACTGCCAACCTTCCTGCTTCCAAGCCATTTCCATTGTATCATCAGGTCACCTGAAGATTTTGGTTGAAAAGGTGTCGCTTTTGGATAACATGTTTATAGAGAAATACCTCCCTTCTCTATTTCCTGCCAGCCTAGTTTCTGTCTTTTGCCCTGTTCCTCCTTTTAAAGTGGGAAAATTCCGATCCTCTCTGGCGGGGCTAATGACTTCAGTGGCCCCAGGAAGTGTGACATATGCTCTGATTAGCAGTAACGGAAGACGTGCTCTGGGATGGATGCATGTCACGGCTTTTCTTCCTCTTCTTGTTTTCTATTTTTGCCTCACTGTGGGCTCTGAGCAGGCTATGTGTTTATCTTCTATTCTCTTGCCTTTGAGCTCTTATATACCTGATACCAGCAAAGAAGCCTGGAAAATTATGAGGTGATGTAACTATGCTCAGTTATCCCTGGTTTGACTTGGGTATTAATTTGGCTCATCTGCCCCTGTCTCATTTAATGAACTGAATCAAGAATTTACAAATTCTTAGCTCCCTAGATGCTTCTATCCCAGGAATGCCTGCTCTAAACCAATAAATATGACCAGGTCACCTAACATAGTAATATCCCAGGTCATTTTGTAATATAAATGACTAGTGTGAGCATAGAAGGTGTCTCATCTGAAATACCTGGGACCTGGATTAGTAATTTTTCCAGGGATTGCTTATCTTTACTTCGGAAGGACACGAGGATAGAAAAAGCACATGATTCATATTTGCATGATTGCCCTTCATTGCTTTGAGGGTTCTGCTGAAACTTACAGAGAAGCGAGATGCAACTAATTGTTTCTGAGGATGAGCTTCTGTCACTGCTTGGGATGAGCTTGTGATCTGGTGGGCAGGCTGCTGTGACCCACCTGCCAGTCATTCAGAGTACCATGGATGTATTGTCACTGTACTGGCATCTCATGCCGTGTGCGCTACCAGATTGTTCTTTAAAATACTACAGTGGTATTATTTTTAAAAATAGATGGTAAAAGGAATTCTTTGAATATTGTTTGGATGAGTCCAATGTTCAGATGCCTAGGTAAGTTGATCGCTTATAATATTTTACTCTTCACTAATGACTCTGGCTCAGTGTGCTATGAGACTTTAGCTTCAAGTGTTTCAGAAGGAATGAAGTGTTTCACAGTGGTGTTTCTGTTTTGAGAGCAAATAACCTCTCATCAGAAAGAGATTATTTTCATGGGAGATTAAAATAAGCTGCTTAGTGGAAAATCTCTGTAGTTCAGAATCAATGGATATGTAGGGACAAGTGGAAGTATAGGAAAAAGAGTGGGAGGAAGGATGGCTTATGCCTCCAATATCATTTTCTTATCTGGTATTAGACTTGTGAATTTGGGGATTAGAGGTCTCTGTGTGTGCCAGGATGGCTTGGGTTTGCTTTGGGAGTGTCCTGTTGGCCCAGTAATGTGGTGCTATTATCTCTGATTTTTGTGCTGAACAAGCTTTCTTAACAAACCCAAGACTCAAGTTCTGGCGTTGTAGCAAAAATGAGTAGCGACACTCTATTGCCTGGCTCTGCTGCTTACTAGTTGCCCAAGATTAGGCAATTTATGTAGCCTCTTTGAATTTCAGTTTCATTCTCTGTAAGAGATGGGATTAGACTTGATCTAAGACACTTTCCACGGCTGATAACCTAGAGTCCCCTAGGCCAGAGAGTCTCAGACATTTTTGAAGCACCACCTTCTTGCCCTATTTCATACCTGCTTTGACTCCCACGAAGTTTAGGGCTAAAACAGTGTTTAAGGACAGTATTATCCCTACACTAGGCTTCTGATATGATTATGTCCTTGGTTACAGTCTCTACAACTTGTGATTATTCATTTTAATATCCCTCTTGTACACATGAGGTTTTCCTAAGACACTTCAAAATAAAAGCAAAAAATAAAAATTTCATACACCCCACTATACAAGCTGCTCCAGTCCTATGAGAAATAAATACATGAAACTTGTTTCTTTGACTTTCTCTGTTAAAAAAATTCCACTGGGAAATGTAATGGAAAATTGATAATGGGAATGAGCTAATGGTAGGGACAGTAATTGTGGGGTTACTGATTGTGGGGCTATTGAAAGCTATAGGGAGACAAATTTCAGGCATCTTTCTAACAATTAGATCGTGCAAAGATGGGATGGGTAGCCTTTGGAGGTGATGAGTTCCACATCACTGGGAGTGTGCAAGCAGAGCCTGCACATGTGGTGTAAAAGGAATTCAGCTTTGGAACCATGATTGGACCATGTGACCTTCCCAACCTTTTGATCGTAAAATTCCCTTACCTGAAGCTTCTCTTTTTTCTGCTAGGAAAACATTTCTATTCTAAATTCAGTCTTCCTCCTTCACCAGATCTCCCTAGGGTTTCTAACTCCCAACTGAAGAAATATTGGTCATGTTTCTACTATGACCCCAGCAGACAATAGCAGGAAAAAAGACTTCAATTCATAATCTATGTAACCCTTGAAAATAGTAATGTACCCAGAACATTTGTATTTTTTTTTCTCAATTTTAAGACAGTTTATGAGAAAACATGATGAAATAAAATTTATATTTTAAGGCAGGATAAGAAAAAATTAAACATAAAATTCTCTCTTTGTGTTTGTTTGGACCTCCTCCCTCCCTCCCTAATGTGCAGTGTGCATCCGCGTTACACATTAACCAGAGCTCCTCAAAGATGGGAGTGCTTGCTCAACCATAAAGATCAATTTTTTTTCTTTCTTCTGACACTAGCAGTGTAACTTCTTAAAAGAATGGTGTTCTTTCCCAGCCCTGTAGGGGGTCACGGTGACTTGCTGCTCGCTTTGTATGTACCTACCTGGACCATTTATCCTTGGTGAACTTTATGTAAAGTATCAGTATGTCATGTTGATGTATGATCCTTTGTTTCAGAAATGTATATGACTGTGCCTTCGACTTCTAACAGGCAGAACAGTTCTCAGAGTTTTCTGAGAATCTGCTTCCTGGGATATAATCCTCAGTATGGCTCAGATAAAATTCCCTTTTTGTCTTCTTAAGTTGATAATTAATTGAATTTTTGTCAACAAATATTACTATTTAATAAGATATTCATTGAGACCATGTAAAATTTAGGATAAATTTTATTTATTTTTTGCGGTACGCGGGCCTCTCACTGTTGTGGCCTCTCCCGTTGCGGAGCACAGGCTCCGGACGCGCAGGCTTAGCGGCCATGGCTCATGGGCCCAGCCACTCCACGGCATGTGAGATCTTCCTGGACCGGGGCACAAACCCGTGTCCCCTGCATCGGCAGGTGGACTCTCAACCACTGCGGCACCAGGGAAGCCCTAGCCTAAATTTTAGACCATTTAAAATTTAAAATAAGGCTTAAAGATCAAAAGCTTTAGAAAGTAGAGCTGGTGATGGAGGTAATTATTCCAGAAACTTGGATTGAATGTGGTTACAGGCAGTTAATTACACTTTCTCTTGCTGCTGTGTTACCTAAATAAGTATCAATACTTATCAAACTTTAATGTGGGCAGGAGGACCTGGGATTCTTGTCAATATGCAGATTCTGCCTCCATAGGTCTGGTTAGGACCCAAGATTCTGCATTTCTAACAAGCATCTAGATGATGCTGATGCTGCTGGTCAGGGGTCCACGGAAAACTGAGCTAAGGTCTAAGCCACCCTTCCTTTGTCACGTCAATTGTCATGTATCTCTGTTAGGCCTGGACCATTTTCTCAAATCTCTACTTTTTCTGGAAATGAAGGCACCATCACATAAGGGTGACTCCTGGACCAGTGTTTAGGTATAAAATTAGACCAGCGTTTGATGCTTAGCCCAGTAGACTTCAGGGTAGGGCCCCTGAGTTTT
This sequence comes from Stenella coeruleoalba, assembly GCF_951394435.1. Taxonomy (NCBI): domain Eukaryota; kingdom Metazoa; phylum Chordata; class Mammalia; order Artiodactyla; family Delphinidae; genus Stenella; species Stenella coeruleoalba. The sequence continues at coordinate 30,895,909 of NC_137162.1, forward strand.
CTTCCTGGTCCCCAACACATAGATTCAATGTGTTAGCTCTGACAGCTTTAAACCTCTCAGTTTTCCAGATGTAAGTGGTTCTGACATTGGAGTGGGGGTATACTTCCGTCACGATCCTCACTGCTTCTTCATTTAATAGGACCATTGATCATAATTACTATGCCACTAAAAAATGTTTTGCAGGTTTTATTTTATTTCCCATCCCCTCTCTCCAAATTTGTCAGCCACCTTAAAATTGAGCAAACGTTTTAATTAAGAGTCTTCAGTGTGTTGGAGCAGCCAGTTTATTTTCCAAGATCTTCATCTATAAAATGATGGGGTTGGACCAGATGATTTGGAAGGTTTCTTCCAGCCCCCCAGCGCTGTAATATATCATTATAAGTTTTCTAAATAGATGGCAAATTACCCAGAACCTTTTAAGTGGTTCAGTTTAGCTCCAAAATGTCTGCAGGGATATATACCCAGTGCATAGAAGACTGTACTATTGTTCTGAATTTTTTGGACTTGTTAGGTGATTATTTTAAAATAAGGAAGTGAGAAAAACCCAGGTACAGCACAGAAATTATTTCCTCTTTTTACTGGTGCTCTATTCTTTGCTGCAAATCTCACTGGAATATAAAAATAGATTCTGTTGATCTGTGCGGGAGAGGACTTGGTGGGTAACGTTGAGTTTTATTTCAAAAGTTCTCATAATTTTGTGTGTCCACGCATGCGTGTGTGTATGTTTGTTGTGTTGAGGGCGAAGGGAAGCAGTGAACCCAATTCTTCTAGTATTTTTCAGGATTACATTGGAGATCTTGTCTGCTTCTTTATGTGTTTTCTCTTTATGCACCCCCAATCCTTCCTCATGCCCCTTGTGCTTCAGAAGTGTTGATGGTACCCACAATTATAATGTATTTTGCCTTTTGTTTACATGGGGAAAATTTAGAGGCCTTCCTTTCTTGATATTAATGTTCTAATCTGAATGTTAAACTGGAGTTTAAAAGGAAAACAGTTGGGATACAGGTGCTTTTAGCTAGTCTAACAGATTCCAAAATCTTCACCCAGTTTTAAAAAGGAACGTTTTTTTTCTGAAATAAAGCACTGTTGACCCTTGAACCACATGTGGGTTAGAGGCGCCGACTCCCCTGCCCCCACCTGTGCAGGCAAAAATCTTCGAGTCATCCCTTGGTATTGGCAGGGGATTGGTGCCAGGACCCAAGCAGGACACCAAAATCTACGGATGCTCAAGTCCCACACAGGCCCTCGGTATCCGCGGTTCTGCATTCGCAGATTCAGCCAACTGGGGATCATGTAGTTGATCATTTTTACTGAAAAAAATCTGTGTATGACTTGCCAGCGCAGTTAAACCCATGTTGTTCAAAGGTCAACTGTAATACATGTTTATCATAATGTTAAAAAAAATGGAAAATGAAAAAATGCCTGTAGGCTATTTCTAATTTTAAAAAAATAATGTTGCAGTAAATCTTCGCACAGCTTTGTGCCTAAATCTTTGTGAATCTCTGTTGATTTCCTCCCAGCCAATCTCTGTAGAGCTCCCAGAGATGGTGTTGCACACCTGCTCTGTGCATCTCCCCACCCTCCCCATGTAACCTGAATTTATGGCCCCTTACTGTGGTTTTTTTGTTGTTGCAGTTTATTTAATTATTTTGCTTTCCCTTTATGCCTAAGTCAGTTATTTACATTTTCTCTTGCAAAGATACTCGTATGGGGAACTGCCCTGCACCCCTCCTTCCCCTAATGGAAAGAGCTAATACTAAGGTGAATGCTCTGACAGTTACCCTGTGTCATGCACTGGGCACTTCATGGGTGTTTATTCCCCTCACAACCCTGAGTGGGTAGATGGTTTTACCCCCACTTCACAGATGAGAAAACTGAGGTTCAGAAAGGTTAAATGACTTGCATGAGGACTGGGAATAACTCACATTGGAATGTAAGGCCTTCAGACTCCTTCTCTGCTTTGCCTTGCTTACATCTAAGCCTCTTCCCCACACCCTCCTCTTCCACGTGGGGACAAGAAGCATGAAGAAAGCCTGTGAAAGAGAAAGGATTAAGGACAATGAAGCTTCCCTGAGTTCTCTAGACCACAGGTTCCCAAGTCAGACTGGGCATTGGCACTGCCCCTGCACTTTGTTTAAAATGCAGGTGCCTCAGCCCCACCCTAGACGTACTGAACCAGAATCTCAGCAGTTGGTTTGGGGAATATGAATTTTAAAAAGCCTCCATTGTGGTTTATGCTCTGCAGCCATGTTCTGGAAGCTCTGCTCCATGCCTGCTGCCCTGTCCCTTGGTTTTCCGGTTAGAGGAGCTGGCAGCAACTCAGGCCTTGTGGGCTGTCACAGGGCAGGTCACGGGGCAGTGTTCCCAGGGGCTCAGGGCTTGGCCATGTCACAGCTTACTTCCACGTCACAGGCAGCAGGTCTGAGAGAGGGGAAGAGTGACAGACCTTCCCAGCAAAGGGGAAGTCACCATGCCCTCCTTGCTCTCTTTGGTGTGGCGGCCTCGGCGGTGGTAAGTCATTGATGGCTTCTGGGCTTCTGTGGTGTCTTGCAGAGACTGAGGGGAGAATCTGAACTTGGGCCTCTTGAAATTGACTATTTTTGTTCTGCTGTCCTCCTGCCTTGTGGCCTTGGGTTGTTGGGTCTGCTCTGTCTCTGCTGTGGGTTAGTCCACACGTAAGGCTCCTTAAATGCCCCTTGCAGAAAAATACTTTCTTCGTACAATCTTCCTTTTGAAATAATCTTTGATTTGGAGAAGAAGATGCCCAGCTGGGATGGTAAAATCTGTCCCAGTGTCACTGAAAGCTACAGCATGTCCAAGGGTCCTTTGGAGATCCCTTGCCAGGTACCCTGACCGCCTTGTAGAACAAGATACTTTCTCCTAGCTACACCTGAAACACTTAACGAGGACTAATGCCCATGATAGATTTTTGTGCCCACAGAACTTTTCCCCTGAGGCCTCCGAGTCCCCTAGGATTATGAATCTCCCACAAAGCTGTGAACCTCGTCAGCCACCCAGAGGCAGCCTTCTGCTCCCAGTTGTTAGACTTTCTGTGGTCCCTCAAGGAAAATATCTGCAAGTCACCTTGTCAACTGTGGTTGGTGAGATGCAGTGAAAAGGGAGTGATGAATGCTGAAGTTTCCACTAGTGTGAGAATCTCAAGTTTGCACCTGTTTTTGTCTAAACTTTCTAACACAGCTGGAATGGAAATATCAGATATAGGAATTTTATCGGTTAGTTTCTTATGCTGCTGTTTCTGTAGTTTCTGCATTTCACTTCTGGGACTATGCTAGAGGAGGATACTAGAACTTAGGAGCAACCTGACATCTGTTTTACCCCTTTAAAGCCCTTTTGCAAACACTATCTCATTTGGTCCATGCTATTTTCCTATAAGGCAGACATTATTATTATCATCACCATTTTAAAGATGAGGAAGACAAGGCCTGGCAGGTTCACACAGCTGCTTTTCCATTAGAGCTGGGATTGGGGGAAGGGCCTCTTGCCTTGTTGTTCAAGACCTGCTACTGCCTTATCTAGATATCACAGTGAGCCTTCCATTCTCAAGGCCCTGTGCTGGGTGCTGGAATAGAGCAGGGAAGACAGATCTAGTCACTGCTATAATAGCATCTATGTTCTAGACCAGCACTTCCAAAAAATGTATAATGTGAGCCACATGTGAAATTTAAAGTTTTCTAGTAGCTGCAGTAAAAAAAATAAAATAAAATGAAACAGGTGAATTAATAATCTGGTTTACTTAACCCAATATATGTAAAATTTTAACATATAATCAATGTAAAATTATTAATGAAATATTTTATATCCTTTTCCTCATACTAAGTCTTTGAAATCTAGTGTGTATTTTACACATAGAGCATACATTTTAAATGTTCAATAGCCACGTGTGGCCAGTGGCTACAACATTGGACAGTATAGATCGAGAAGGATGCTTACTTCTCAGAGAATTGGGGCCGTATCTGTTAAAAGTTTAATACATTAAATGTCATATGTGTTTTAAAAAATGCCTGTCCTGAAATAAATATTCATTTATTCACTTAGTCATTCAGAAAGTATTGAATGAGTATCTGCCAGGTGCTGGTCTGTAGGGAATAGCTCTTCATCTTTTTCTTTCCTTTCCTCTCTGATCTCCTCTTTCTTGTTTTTATTCCTCATTCCTCCCCTTCCTTTGTCTCTTTCTATATTTCGTTAGCTGTTTAGCTATGTTCCCAGGCTCCAGAAATACAGTGCCAGGTAAGACAAAATTACCTTTGATTAACAACAGGGTTTCTGTCCTTGGAATAACCAGTTTATCATCTGAACTAGTGAGACTGAGCTCCTGGCAACCTATGTGAAGGCAGAATCAAACCAGGGTGCTTCTATCTATCTACCTACCTATCTATCTAAAATTTAAAAGTATGTATATAGCAGCATTTATATATATTTATTTATATTTATGCTGGTGTATATGTGTATATATATATTTTTTATACTGGTTTATGAATTCTTTTCCTGGAAGGATACACAAGAAATTGTTGATAGTGGTTGCCTTTGGGTGGATGGTGGACATTTTGAACTTTTTGTTTTAGACATTTCTCCAGTGTTTTAATTTTTCTACAATGTTAATTTTTGTTCTCAGGGATTTTAGAAGAGAAAACTGATGGGGTCATGGGGATTTTATGGATCTAGAGGAAGGAGTTGGGCTTACACAAGCTAATCCAAGTAGTTTGAGCTTCGGGTTAAGTTCCACAAGGAACAAGGAGTTGTACAAACTCCTTGGCCTTTTTCTCAGCTTCATTAGATTGATTTTCTGGGTAAGGGGAAGTGACGTTGGTTTGTGTTATTGCTGTAATGTCTGTACCATCACTCACTCCGTGTGGGCTATGCCTGAAAAGAGGGAACAGCTACTTATCCTTGAGTCATATTCTTACTCTTGTCAAATGGAATTTGACTCTTGTGGAATTTAGATTGATGTCTTCTTAGGTTACTACAGTCTTTATTACAAGAAGTAAGAGAATGTGGGTGTATTTCACAGACTCTGACACTAACAGGCTGTGCCACCTTGGGCAAGTCACCTGGCCACCCTGGACCTATTCTTATCTTCATTAAAATGCTGGGAGGAGCACAAGTTGACATCTCAGACCTTTGCAGCCATGAAATTCCATGATTCCAACCATGTGTGATTTTAAATATCTTACATTTCATTGCTGGTTCTCAATCTGATATTTTTCAAAATCCCATCAAGGTAATGGGACTTTTTCAGCTAAAAAGTTATCCTTTGCAACAGAATTTTAAACAGAACCTGAAATGACATAATAATAGCTTTCTGTTTATGGACATTAGCCCAAGTTCAGTCTTAGGAGGACATAACAATATGCCATTATCTGTGTGGGAATGAAAGAATGCATGTATTTAACATTTTATATATATATAGTTTATTATGGTGTACATGTAGATATATGAATGTGGGCTCATAGGAAGATAATGGGGACAACGGAAATGGGAACAAATATGCATGACAGAATGGGTCTGTTAATTTCCCTATTTTTGCAGGATGTTTTGACAGCTTTTCAATTTAGTTTCCACTGCCATTCACATGACTGAGAGTGTGTCTGAGATGGCTGAAGAAATAGGATGATTTATGCTGTAAATGACTCTTTATCTGCTCACTGGAGAAGTTACTGAAACCATGGTAGCCTTGTCATATAGACTGCTGGGCAGAAAACTTCCTAATTTAGCCAGTTTGGTAAAATGTAGATGTAAACAGTGGTAAGTTGGTTTTCCACGACACAGAAAAACGAACAAAATCAATAATTGATAAACTTGCCTTTTCTGTAGGGGAAAAAGCATTTGGAGACTACTTTATTTTCACTGTGTTTATGTTTTTAAAGAAAATGCTGGTTTCCACTGACAAGTGTTTTGTGCCCAGTACATGGTGGATGGATGGATGACTGGATGGGTGGGTGCAACCATGGATTGTTGTCCACTTTCCTTACTCTTGAGCCCATTTTGAATGTCCTAGTTGGAGAAAAAGATATCCTTCCCATGAGTATCCTTAGGGAGCCTGTGCTGCTGGTGCCTTTTGGATCATCAGCTGTCACCATGGAGCAGGTTTGTCTTGTGGTCACGTAGTCAGGATGCGTCTAAACAGAAACTGACTGATTCAGAGCAAGACAGGGTCTATCAAGTGCACCTTTTTTGCTCTGTTCATACTTAAAAATGTGCCAGATATGACAACCCATCCCAGAAAAGAACCAGGTATGCCATTACAGAGGCTAGTTAATAATTTGAATGGTTAACTCCATGGGGTGCATGTGGATCATTAGTAGCAGAAATTAAATTGGATGTGTCCTTCTGAAGGAGAGCATTAAAGTGAAGAAATCTGAAATGATCAGAGGAGACCTCTAGAATTGGCTTAGTGGTTTTGGGAATTCCTTGGTAGGTTTTTTTTCTGGGTTTGTATCTTCTGCATATGTGTATCTTCCTTATCACTCTTACAAGGTTTGACCCATACTAGCCTTTAATTTAAAAGAATACTGGTTGAATGTGCATATTTTATCTGCCAAGTCGCCAGTTTCACAGCAGATTGTTGGCTCACTCTCAAACATCTGATAACACAGGAAATAGATGGGAGACTGATGATGAAATGAAAATGCTCTACTTTTAAATTGGATGAAAATAAGTTTTCTTTTACGTATACAGCTAATGTTTGAGGCTGAAGCTACTGTTAAGGCTTGCAGTGGGATAGACATTCATCAAAACTAGCAGATAGGAGAATATTAGCGTTAGCTGTTGACTCTTTTCTTTCTTTTTTTTTTGAGCGTGTAAAATGTGGGAAAACATTTCTGTTGCAGGATATGGCATTTAGCATCACAAGTGGAGTTGTAACCTGAAAAGAAAACTGGGTTCACCTCTTGGTGGGTGTTGAGCTAGAAGACACAACCTAGCCAAAGATCGAGAGAAGGACTGATTATTACTTGCAGCAAGTAAGGAGAACTCCGGGCGCTTTCCTGAAGCAGTGTCTTCCTGAACAGCAAAACTGGGGAAGTTTTAAGCTAAGGGTATATGCATATTCATGAAGGGGCTGGAGCAGAGGAGAATTAAGCATAGAATTGGGGCAGAGGTGGACAGAGTCCAAGCTTTAGTTGATTGAAGTCGGGAGGGTCAACTTCATCATTTCATCCTCCACCTGGGTGGGGGCCTTAGTTCCTGTAGAACTCAAAGATATATTATTATGTATATCCCTTGCGGAGGAACTAGGACTCTGCTTTATCACTGCACTATTGTTTGACTGCCTTCTCTCTGTTTCTGCATTTGTTTGTTCCCTTAAGATGTAGATTACTGGGAATTCCCTGGTGGTCCAGTGGTCCCACTTTCACTGCTGCGGCCTGGCCTCGGGTTCAATCACTGGTTGCGGAACTAAGATCCTGTAAGCCACACAGCTGGCCAAAAAAAAAAAAAGATTATCAATTACTGAGACCTGTTCAAGGGCAAGCATTGTGGCCCTTAGATCACAAAATGGCTTAGGCCAAAATGGCTTCTCTTAAATCAAGAAAGTAATTTTTGTTTCTCTTTCCAGGGACTCTCTAACCTATCTGCTTACAGAGTCAACTGTTATTGTTCTGAAACAGATCCCCCTTTTAATTTTCCAAAACTTTCTGAATATCATCTCCCAAAGCCTTGGTTTCTTGCTAGAGAAGGTCTCCAACTGTGATTATAAAGCATTTTCATGTTAGAAGTTTTTCAGGAAAAATGTAATGCTGAAATAATCATACAGTAATTGGGTAGCCTAAATGTTATTTTTAATAACAATCCCTTCCATGGTCCAGGGTGTTCATTCGATTAAAACTTGCCTATACTCTGGAAACGATCTAGCTTTAGAGTCTCTAATGGGAAAAGAGATACAGGGAGCCACTGAGTCAACCAGATGGAAATATAGAATATTAACATTAGAAAAGGAAACTCTGGGCTCATCTGGCACAGTCTCTCTAGTTTAAAATGAACAAAGTAGGACTCAGAGGGGTGGAGGAATTGCCCAGTGTTACACAGTTAGTGGCAGAGATGAGACTGTTAATTTATGTTTATATTCAACAAATATTTATTGAGCTTATGGAGTGCCTGCCATGGGGGTGGCACTCTGCAAGGCCCTGGGAAGACCTGATGAAAAAGTCATATTCAAGTCCTGCTCTTGCAGAGTTTATGTGTCCTGGAGGTAGATGGCCACTAAACAGCCAGTTGTCCTGTTAATTGCTTGATGCCAGGAGTGTCCAGCATTATGAAGCAGAAGTCAGGGAGCTCCCTATGAATAATAAAGCGGACTTGTGATTTCCTGAGGGCCCCTTTGATAGTTCCTCATTATCATCCATTAAGGAAAGCACGAGTTTCCTGAGCATCCGTCTTGGAAAAAAGAAGAAAAGGCAAGGCTTGTAGTTATGGCAAGTATTATGCACCTGTTTATCTAATGGTAACGTATTGCCCAAGTTAACCACGGCTTTCAGGCAGGACTGTCATTTTCTCAGAGTAGTGATTAGGACTGTCTAAGATTTTACGTAGTTTTACTTAATTTTAAAATGAACATTTTGATTGTTCCCTTAAGTTTCTATATGGCAGTGATATTGAGGTGTATATATTACTATGTTCCCACAATTTGGAAGTTTTACATTCTAGTTCACCTAAATGTGAGTTGGTTGGAAGGACAGGCTAAAGATAAGTTGAAAATTAATAAGAATCAATATAAAATTCTGCTCAGGGTTCAAGAAAATAATTGAGCAGTTGTACAAGAGCAGGATGAAGGGATATATATTTAAGAGTTGCACTTGTAAGATCTGGTGGTTTTAGTTGAAGGCAAGCTAAGCATGGTCAACAGAGCACTGTCACCTCCAAAAACAGTAAATGCCACATGAGGATTTATGAACAGAAGTATTGGTGCCCTAGAAGAGGCTCCTCCTCTACGCTTACAAGTCAGTTTACCTGAGAGGTGTTCTATATGTCAATGGGAAGCACATACAGATATCCATCCATCCATCCATCCATCCATCCATCTATCTATCCACTCATCCATCCATTCAATTATTTTGTTTATTGTCCCCTGAATAGAATGTAAGCCTCAGGAAAGTGGGGATTTTGTTCACTACTGTATTCCCAGTGCCTAGAACAATGCTTCACACATAGTAGGCCCTCCATAAGTTGTCAAATGACTGATTGTAGTGAATGGGGTAATTTCAAATTCTGTCAGATAAACAGTTGAAGGAAATAAATCTGTTATAAGGAAGTTTCACTGGAACCATGGAAACTGTCTATGGAGTTTTGAAGGCCTTTCACATGGAAAAGCAGAGGAGCAGGGCTTTTCTGTGTTTCTGAGGTGGACAGGGCAAGGAGCAATGGATGAAAGGTGGAACAATGGCAACAATGCAGGTTTAGGAGGCCCTCGTAATCCAAAGACAACTGATCCTAGGAAAAGGTCAGATTAAAGTGGATACACTTAAGCAGGGACCAAAATTTCACAGTAAATATTACAAAAATTTTTTTATTGGGACTTTATTTTGAAAAGTAACTCTAAAAGTTAAGAAAATAAATTTATTTGATCATATTAACACAGGTTTTATTATAATTTCAGCTCTATACTAAGTCTTAAGCCACACAGAGACTGAATCAACTCTTGTTGGCTTTTATGGAAGAGGAATTGAGTACAGTTTTCTGACACAGTTTTATGCCAGCACAAAATAACATTCCTTAGTTCGCATTTGACTTTTCACAAAAACAATTTGTATTGAAATAAGATTCACAGCCAGTTTGACTTTTACAGTTTTCAAGGCCGCCTCTCCATCATTATGTAGTCCTATCATTTGCTTTTGATTATTGGGCAGCATCTCTGTGGACTTTATCCCGTCCAGTTGGTCACCTTTCCAATGGACAGTGACTTGACTTGTGATTCAAACAGTTTTCCAACGTCACTTTCGTCAGCTTTATAAAATGATGACTCTTTTGCAAAATCTAGAATTACCCTATATAACCAAATCACATTGCATTTATAGTTTATTGTGGATAAATTCTAAATCTAGGAGAGAATAAGCAATAAATATGTGACATTAAGCAAGCAGAGATGTTTAAGTGGAGACCAATTTTGTAAATGCACATCTTGTTAGTAAATGCTTTTATGTTATGAAAAATTTAGCTTTCCTATGGTACCATAACTATGGAGAGTTGAAATAGGAGGACTCAGAAAATGACAAGGCTGCCAGAGTTGGAAGCCACTAACATGGGTTCAGCTCCCAACCTTTGTTTCACCAAGCAGAGAACTGAGGGAATGAGTACCTTGGAACATCTGTCACCCATCCCATTTGGTAGACCAGTTGGGAAGCTTTGCCGTTAACGATGGGATCTTGAGTCAAAACAATCTTGACAGGCAGGAACACTGGCTCCAATCCAACATATAACATTTAACAAGGCTAGGTGTTTATTTGTAATTAGGTCTCAAACTTCATCCCCCACCCAAACAAAACAAACTGAGCTATAGAATTATAACATGGCAGAGGGAAAGTCCTGGCTTCCATGGTTTACATGAAACAGAGCTGGGGGTTTGAGGTGACCACATGCTCAATATGACTTAGCAGGGTGGCACAACTGCTCTAAGATGCAGTCTTGAGCTGCCCTTCTAAACAATAGCCATATTGGCAGAAATGATAGCCCTTCTTGTTTTACACACAGACTGTAGCTACCCATCTGGAGTAGCTATTGGCAGAAGGTGGAGGAGTGGAAAGTTAGGTTGTAGGGGTGGGGAGGCACATAAGCCCGAGCTCTCTCTTTTTGGAGCCTGCTTAGAAAGGTGCGTGTATTACTCTGGACTTTTTTGTTTGTAGGGAGAGAACCCCAGCCTGGGCCAAAGAGAAATTAATTAAACTATGGGAAATGTAGGAATGTAGTTGGTCCTCAGAGATAACGTGGAATCAAGGACTTGAACTCCAGGGTTACCTCTCCACCTCTCCTTCTTTGTCTGTCCACAAAGTGGCATCATTCCCTGATGAGTTATCTCCAAGAAGGAGTATTACAACCCATAGGAGCTGCCACTCCTTACTTCTTTCAGTTCTAACTCCAAAGAGGAATCGATACTTGTTCTCTCTGGTCCAAAATTTAAAAATCCCAGGGTAAGAGCTAACTAATTGAACTTGGGTCAGGTGCCTAACTGTAGGCCATTGGGGTTGGAGGACTATGACTGGCCCATGTTGATAGCCTGGGGGGTGGGATTTCCAAAACCTTGGCAGCTTCCACTCAAGCCACTTGGTGAGAGTGGAGGGATGCTTTCCTGAAGAGGGTCTGATATTCTGTTCTTGTCAAGCAATGCAAAAGACAGTTGCCGCAATGAGGGATCTGGAAACATGCCTGTGCCTGAGGAACAGAGGAACGAACCAAGGGGTGTTTAATCATAGAATTGGGGCTAGAGTGAAACTGAGGCTCAGTATTGTCAAATGACTTGCCCAAGGATACGCAGCTGGGTAGAGACAGAAGCCCAGGCCTTGAATTCTGAACTCAGAGTTTCATCCACTACACTTGACTGTCTTCCTAAAGAAGAAAATATCAAGGAGAGGCAAGAAAATTACCTTCAAACATTTGAAGGACTGGTATGTGGAAATAAGAATGGTGTTATCTGATGATGCTTCAAAGGTCAGGTTAGGATTCATGGGCAGTGGTAACCGAAAAGCAGAATTCTACTAGATTTAAGGAAGAGTGTCAACACCTGGAATGGCCAAGCAATGGAGCAGGCTGCCTTAGGAGGTGGTGGCCAGAAGCCCCGTCATCAGAAGCCTTAGACTAAAGACTGCACCCTAGAGCAGTCGTGCTACCTTGCTGATCCCTACTGAGCATGTGGCCATCTCAAACCCCCAGATAAAGATGTTTATGCAAACATCTGCCAACGATGCTGAAGAAGGAATCCCTCAAATTCCTTCCAGCCCAGAGACACTGTAGATAAAAACCTGGACGATGTTGCTTTTCACTCTTTTCCTACAGCTTCCACCAGTTGTACAGCGTTTGCAGTGCTAACTGCTGTGCTGATCATTTTACAATGATTATCTCATTGAAACTTAACCTATAATATAGATACTATTATTATCTCCCTTTCACAGATGAGACACAGAAACATTAAGTTACTTTCCCAGTGGCATGTGGAAACTTCCTGTTTGCTCCCAAGCCCCTAGACTTAACCACTACATTCAATGGCTTCTCAAAAAATGTTTGTTTCCAGTTCCATTTTTACAGTGTCTTTCTCAGGTGTTCTCAAAATGTGATCTTCAGAACACCTGTGTGAGAACCATATATTTTTGGTTTTGATGCGGAGCCAAATATTTTGAAACTCACATTTTTATAAATATTCATGTTCCCCATATGTTTGAACCCCACAGTTTTGGTAAATATTTATGTTCTTGGGCCCTACCTCTTACCTAAGGAACCAGAACGTCTGTGTGGAATGGACTGGGAATATGCATTGTTTTACAAGTACGCAGTATGATTCTGATGGGCATTCAAGTTTGAGAACCACTGGTCTAGAGCTTTCTAAGGAAAGCTGGAGGGGAGACCGGATCCTGAAAAGCCTCATAATTCTCTGAACAGCTTAAACTTTGCTCTGAAGGCCGTGGGGAGACCTTGAAGGGCTGAAAGTCGAGTCTGACGTGATCAGGATTGCTTTTCAGTAAGTTCAGTCTGGTGGCTGTGTGGCCAGCGCTGGAGGCTGGAGACTGAGCACGAGCCTCTTGTATCCTTTAGGGGAGAGGTGATAATGGGCCTGAGCTGAAAAGCGGCAGTAGGGTCAGGGCCCTGTTTTTAAGGCAGCCTTTTCTCCAGTGTCAGTTGGGTATAGAGCTAAATGTATACAGACCCTACTTAAATGAGAAATGGAACCCATGTTACATACAGAGTTTCTGATGAAATAGTCCAGTCAATTTATATAAGCTCATGTATTCTATTGAGATAACATCAAGTGCTAAGCTCCTCTGACATCTTATTCTTGCCCTTTGATTCTTATCACCAGCCCCCCTTTACTATCAGTGGTATATGCTCTGGAGAGCTCAGGGGGTGTGTGTGTGCAAGGCCTCATCTCCGGTGTGGGTGGGGAATGATGGTTGCCTGGAAGGAGCAGAGACCCAGTGTTGCCTATTGAATAAACAGGGGAAATGCAATGGCATGTCAGGGGGTGGGGTGGGGTTATCTGTTCCTAAATCTGCACATAAACATAACAGAGGGTGGTCAAGGCATTAACGAGTTCTGGCAAAGCAGCCGCTCCGTAGGAGGGTGAATAAACTGAGAGTTACGGGTGCTTTTATGGATATTATGAAATGCCATTATGCTCCTAAGAGGCTGGGGAAAGCCCTAGTTTTTGTCTGATACTATCCTTTACCCCACTGCCCACGTCCGTCTTCTTTAGATTGTGGTATGCATGGTTTCTCCTCTCTCTGGACTCCTTTGGAACTCATTTGCAGGACATCCACAGGTAACACTCATTTATCTAATCGTTTCTTGAATTTCAGTTGGGTTCCCCAGCTAGAGTTTAAATTCCTTAGGAATAGGGCCCATGTATTATTCCATGGGATTCTCCACTATGCCTAGCACAGTGTGGTCACCCAGAGATCTTAGTAAATGCTGTAAGGTTGGTTGGCTGCTTGGCTGAAGTCTTGGAGCACATATATGATAGTTACTTTGCAGCTAAAGCAGCTTCGACAGAGTGATTAAATTACTCTCTCAGTAGAGTCACAGTCATTATCTGTCACAAATGTGCATTGACTACCTACATCCTGAATTGTTCAGGAAAAAAAATGCTTTCAGAACACTCATGATCTAAATAAGGAATCAAATGCAGTTTCATATTTGCTTCAGGTGATCCTGCTGCCCTCCCATTAATATGTATTTATCAAACACCCACTCAGTGAATTTAGTGAGGCCTTGGTACTGTAATAGATGCTGTAGAGGCGTTACAGATTCTGTAGAAAACATAGGCTCTGCCTTCAAGAATCCTCATGAGCTAAGCTGGCATGTGGGCATTCCTCTGTTAAAAGCCAGTTTCAGCGTATGGGACTTGCTACCCAACAGGGAGGATGGGAACACATCTCGGCCTTGCCAGTCTCCCCACTGTCCCAGCCTGTGTTGTCAGAACTAGCTCCCTTATTCCCTACTGCCTCATGGGATCAGAACTTGAGCACAGAAAAGTCAGTTAAGAGGGCCCTGGATAGGAAGGAAATCAGTTGGCCAAGGCAGTTAAGTCTAAGACGTGGAGTCAGGAGGGCCAGGGTTCTAGTCCTGGCTTTGGTATCCAATTCTGGGTTAAGGGGCAAAATACTCCGAGACTCCATTTCGTTATCTGTAAAATGAGGTGAAAATGCCCACCTCTCAGGGCTATCAGCAAATGTAACTGAGAAGATAAATGGAAACACATCGCCCCTCACTTTCCCACAGCCGCCTCCTTCCCCTGGGCTCCTATCTGCTCTTTGATCAGCATCTGTCTGCTGGGTTTTCTCCCCGCTTTCTATCCTCATGACTACTGGTTTGCTTTTAAGCCCTGATCATTTCTTGTCACAGAAACTATATCTTTTTACTTTATGGTAATCCTTTTTTTTAAGTTTTAGAAGTCTCAAAAATTATAAAGGTAATGCATGTTTGTTATATAAAAAAATTTTAACCATCAGAAATCTGTACAGGAAAAAATGAAAATATTTGTCTGTTTCCCCAAATCCTCATTCTCTTAGAGGTAACTACCATAAACAGTTTGGTGTGTCTTTCCAGACCATCTTTATGAATTTATAAAATACACACAGACATTTTTTCTCTATAAATAGAGTCATTGTATACATATTATTCTGTAACTTGATTTTTTCAATTAATTGATTTTTTTGTGTGTGAATTTATACACATGTGGACTTTTTTTAGAAAGTAGATTATTGTGTACATTTTATTGTGCAGTTTGCTTTTCGTCTGAGCTCATAGACAGCTGTCTTTTAATTGGTCTTCTTGTTTCCATCTCATTGCTCTCCAGCCCATCCTCCACCAACCTACCAGAATGATTTTTCTAAAACCCAAATGGGTAACCATTGATCGTAGGATAAAGTCCAGACTTCTTGATCTGACAGTTCAAAGCTCTCTACCATCTGTCCCCTGCTGAATTCTGCAACTTTATTGGAGTATTTCTTAGATTTTGTTGTTGTTGTTGTTGTTGTTAGCAGCAGAAACCTTTTGTCCTCTGAACAAAACCTATGTGTACCCCCAATGTATTAAACAGGTAAACACGGAGCTCTTGGGGTTAATGTGTACATAGGTGGGGCCTCTAGACCCCAGCTGCTCAGGCACCCTTCCCTGTACCCTAAGCCCCATTCTCTATCCTGCTTTATATTCTCTCTTAGGGCGTTTTGGTCCTTTGTGAGATCAGGCTCAAAAGATCAGAGATGTAGACAAACCTTCCCAACTTCTCTTTTTTCATCATAGGCCTGCAACTCAATTCTTAAAAAACAAACTTGGAAGCTTCTTGTTAACCTTCTTACCTGGAGGAAATGAATTTCATGTTTATTAACTTTTTGGTGACGTATTCTGAATGATTCCTCTTGGATTCTAAGATGTCCTCCCTTAGACATGGAGATTTAGAGAGCCAGTTTTGGAGACTCATTCTTGTCGCTTTTCTGTCCTTTTTCATGGTGAACATATTAGGCCTTCTCCTATTGTTGACCTTTTCTCTTTGCTCTGGAGTTACTATTATGTTTGGATCTTTATGATCCAAAGACTGTGAGGTCCTTTATGATTGAAGCAAGAAGACCAATTAGAGGACAGCTGTCCATGAGCTAAGATAGAAAGAAAGCTGCAAAACAAAATGAATCCAGCTGGATGGTCCCAGTATCTAGCTCAGAGCCTGGCACGTAGTAAATGCTCAATAAACTTTTCATCCCCAGAAAGCATGTCAGGTATGACAGACAGTTCCCTCTGCAACAAGGGTGAGGAAGAGATACAGTTATTCCCATCGCTGGGTGTGTGAGGCCCATAGTTTGCTGTCAATATAGCTTTGGAAGTGGTCCCTGGGGCTGCAGGCAGGTACGGATGGTCAGCATCCCTTCTTGCCAAACCACAACCTGGCTGCCTCTGCTCCTCCCATCTGCATAGACCTAAACAGAAAGGGGAGACTTGGGGGTGCTCTCTCTTTGCTTAATTCACACCAGTGATAGCTTTGTGCATCTTGAGTTTGATAACCACTGAATGACCACCCGAAAACCACGCTGGGACCATTTTAGATTCGACACCAGTCATAAGAAACTCTGAAAAAAATCAAGACATATATAACTCACAAGCTGAATTTTGTGGCTTTTGTGGATCTATTTATTTATATTTTTCAAAAGCAGTAAGTCTACAGCCTTAAGATACTCAAAATGACATTCTTTGCTTCCTTTGACCACAAAAGCCACGCGTCTGCTTCATTACCAGGAGACTGTGTTGGGGGAGATTGCAATCTTCCTACTTATCTTTAAAAAAAGCAAAAACAAAAGCCAGGAACTCCTGTGTTGGTTGCAATGCATATGTTGGTTAGGCTCTTCAACTGTTAGAAAAGGATTTGAACTTTATCCTCAGCCTGTCTGGTTAATTGGCAACATGGCATATCTGTCAGAGGCTGTCATCTCAGATGTTCTGGTCTCTGATTCCTGTGCTCATATTTAGGCTTTCCATTTTTTAACCCTTCTTGGTACATTTTTTTCTAATATGGAATGTGTTCGGTTGGCTCTTATCTTTTCCAGCTATTTGGCAGGTACCCATTCTGTCTTAAATTCTGCCAATTGTGCCTCAACTTTTTTCTTAAGATTGCTGACACAGGTTCATTGGTCTCTGAATGCATTGGGAGCTTCTTTTTGATTATTTCCCTACTCTTCCCTAGGTAACTCAGTGGCATGTATCTCCTCATTCCTCCTCCAGCACGGCCCAGGCTCCCCTCCCATGGTCTTATACAGTGGGACATATTGTACAGTGCAGCCTGCCTGCTCATAGATCAGACTTAATAAATCAAGCCATCTTTTCTCACTGATCTGGTATTGGCCTCAGCATTGGTCTCACTCAGTGGTCTAGACATCCATCCCCATCCACTGGAGCAGGCACTTGATGTGAATGAAACCAGCATCCCATTCCTGGTCTTGCACTTTTCCCGCATATCTCACGTAATATGTAATATTTCTCACTTTTAGGCATATAAGGTATTTTGACCATTATTTGGAAATACCCCCACCTCCTGCTCATGTTGCCTAACCAGCTATGCCAATGCTCTCGAATGGAAAAGAATGACTGAGAACCTTCATGAGCTGTCTTGCTTTCCGCAATGCCCGACTGTTAGAAGTGTTTGGGGGAGGCTTCTTTATCATTTAGGGTAGGATTCAGCCACATCTCCTGCGTGGCAGAGCTGCACTGGGAGCAAGTCGCAACGTTTTCAGAAATCTCAAAATGAATGTCCTCTGGTGAGGTCTACTAGGTCTTAGCAGTAAAAGTGAGCCATTGGACTCGTTTCTGCTGTCCAGACTGAGGTCATGGGCACAGCCATGGGATGGGCATCACCTCCTGTATACACATACAACATTTAGTATTCATTCAGAGAAAATACATTAAGATTTCTGTGACATTTTGGTGTAAAACATCTGCCATATGATGGAATTAGAAGAGTAAAGCTCTTGAAGTCTTGGATGAAGTCTCACTCATCTTTGTGAGATGTAGCTCTCAGCATATGTTAGCATCTAGTGCTCAATAAATATTTGATGAACGATTGGAGTATCACATTATAGTTTGGCTTTAAATAAACAAGATCAAATTATTTGGCTTATGAAAAATGACTTAATTTTGTTGTCTCAATTTTCAGTACAACTGAATTGCCAATTTCTGGGACTGTAAGTAGCAAGGGAATGAGATGGAGTAACGAGATAGGTGCACATTAATTTGTTACTGGGTTTAGGGTCATACGTAGATTTTTTTTTTTTTGGTCTTAGTAAAATTTAGAAAGATCTTTTCTTACCTTTTTCTAAATCTGAAATATATTTCCAACAGCTGCAAATACTCAGGGCTCTTGTGGCATTTTACTCTAGAATAAGAAAAAAGTAGACCTCTTGGGTGGGGATATTTCATCCTTTTATCTCTAGTTTACTTTCCATTACCTTTGCATATTTCCGCATGGCCTTGAGCCACATTCACAATTGAATATCTCCTCTTCAGTCAACAGGTGAATCCTGAAAATTTCAGGAGATTTGCCAATTTCACATTGAATAGTCAAACCGAAATGTTTTATTAAAAAAAGGTTTTTTTTTAAACATGATGTAAATCCATTTTGAAATTAGCAGAATTTTCTGCCCTAGCTCAGGGTCATTATCTAGGGGCACCTTTCAAGGGATGGTTGTCACAATTATGAGCGAAGCCTTGTTTTGATTTTAACAATTTCCAGTGCAGAGGCGAATCCTTGAGACTTCAGCAATGTACAGCCACCAACTGAGGGAGAAAGTGTATGGTGCTAAATGTCTAGAAACCATTTCAAATGCCTGTTTTGAAAACCTCGTTACAATCTGTTTAAATGCAGTTTTTCAAAATAGATTTTTAATGGTTATCTTCTGAATAGCTCAGATTAGCAACTGAAAAGAAAAACAGCTCTTAAAAAAAGTAGATGATATCAGAAGGGGGAAAATTGTATTTAATTCTGTGTGATGGTTGCTATGGTGACGGTTGAATGTAAATTTCAGTTTATGTAAAACTCTGCTAAGGTTTTGATGAGAGACCAGAGGCAAGGCTTGGTGTCAGTTGGTAAAGTGGCTAAAAATCATCTATTAATGGGGCAAAAGAAAAAAAAAGTGGGGAGAGAGGGTCACACAGCTCTCTCCCCACCCAGGTATCATGTCAGCACATACTAACCACATAATGTTGGCCAAGGCAGTACAAATTAGAGCAGGGAACGAAAAATGGTACTTCTCTTCTCCCTTGACAATTTCTTCCTTGAGGAAATTGAAGACAAGAGAGCTTCCTTGGGGAGGAGGCAGCTCTTGCAAAGATGAACTCCCATGTGCCAGTTTTATTGGTTTGAAATAGACGTTTGGTTGTGGGAAAGGAGATTCAAGCATCAGATGTCCTTTGCAGACCCTCTAGCCACTGTTCCCTATCTTTTGAGTACTTGCTCAAACCAGCAAGAAGGAAAAACAAACACCTGGCTAGAGGGGTTAATAACATCATGTTACCCTAAAGCTTCAGGCATTAGAATTGTAAATCCACCTGGAGAGTAGGCTTTTGCCTCTTAAATTAAGGATTTAATCTAAGAAGGAACAGTTAAGGATCAGTTAGTAACTGAGCTAATTACAAACAGGTGTTTGTTTAACTATTGCTACCTACTTAATTCTTTAGTATTTATGTGTAGTTGCTCTAATAGCACATCCCCATATACTTATTTATTATTTATATTTGTGTTTATGTTTTTTAAAGAGGGTATGAGTGAGAAAGCATAGCAATTGCTTTCCATTCATCATATCTATAAAACATGGGTCTTCAAGTCCCTGGGCAAAATGCCAAGTGGTCACTGCCCACCTGGCTAATTGCAGACCAAAGAAGTGAAGACAGGCATGGCTAATCTATGCTATGGGCACTCAGGGTAATTGTCAGTGTCTCAATTTCAGTTGCTGCTACTCATGTCCTAAGTAAAATTGGGAAGTAACTGAATTTACCTTTTGATGACCTTCTAGCTCTTTTTCCTCCAATTTCCAGACAGCTCACTGCTCAGCAGCCCCCTGATTCAGCACCTTCATGTCCAAAGTCACGTACTCTGACTGTGGAAACACCCTAGTAGAGTCCTTCTCTTTTTACTCAACTTAGAAATGCCCCAGTTTCCAGAATGATCTTTCTCTTCAACACTCTCCCACATTTAGTCAAAATCTCCTCTCCAAAGTGACTGATCTCAGCATAATGCGAGAAGGTAATTGGATTTTTTACGGTCCTCCTTAAAGGATTATCTAGCAGAGTGCCAGACTCTGGTCTTAGATTTCCTTTCCAGAAACCAGACCTGCTGATATCTTGATCTTGGAGTTAGCCTCCAGAGCTATGAGAAAATAGATTTCTGTTGTTTAAGCCACCAGTCTGTGTTATTTTGTTATGGCAGCCCTAGAAAACTAATACAGATTTATAGATGCATAACATTTGTAGGTGGCTGGGTAGTTATTACACTGAGTGGCAGAAGCATTATTCAAAATTATCTTGATCTAGTTCAGTGGGGTTGATCCTAAGTTCTGCTCTGAGGTCCATAAAAGCAACTCAACTAGTGCAGCAAGTTAGATGTCCAGCATGGCAATTGACTTGTAAAGATGAACTACAGGTTAAGGTTGACTACTTAACAGCTGCTGAAAGCTGTTACAAAATTAAGCTACATTAATAAAAAGATAGCTCCCCAGTCGTGGAATATTATAATTTCACTATATCTACCTAGAATGGTGTTTCATTCTGGGTGACACATTTTTAGGAGGAAACTGACCAACTAGATTATATCCAGAGAAGGGCAACCAGAGAGTTTGGAAACATGTTGTATGAGCTGTCATGTCGTGGAAAGGGTTGTGGCTGTGTTTGAGTTGTGGGGGAAGGAAGAACTCTATTTGAGGTGGATGTTCCTGGGAGGCAGGAGTGGTGGACATCACAGTGGAAGTTCCAACATTCCTTCCACCCTGGATGATTAGTGGAGTCAGTGAGTGCCTGGCATCCCCCTGGTGATAGTTATTGTGCATGTGACATAAGTTGAAACAGTCAGAGTGAAGGGAAGAGCTTATATTCCACGCTCGGGGGGAATATTTTTCTCTTTTTCCTCTGGTCCAAAGTGAACCTGCACCTGCCATAACCATCATGCTACCAACCTGAGAATGAAGCTCATGCTGAAGATGACAGAATAGAGAAATGGAAAGAACCAGGGCCGTGACGATGTTTCTGAATCCTTATGTCAGCCACCCCCAAACCTCCCAGCTGCTGGACTTGCTATTCTGAGAGATAAATGTCCTTATTGTTTAAGGCATCCTAAGTTGGAATTTCCTTTACTTGTAGCAGAACCATCTTAACAGATTCTACAGGGTTGGGCTGAAGACAAGGATGAGCTTTCACAGATAATTCCAAATACCCATCAGTAGAGTTAGACCCTTCCAAGAAGGGAGCTTTTGTTACTGTAAGAATTCAAACAGAGTTTGACTGTGATTTTTAAAAAATCCTTTATTGAGTGGAATTTTGCTCTAAATGATTTTCAGGTGTCATTCAAACCCTGATGACGTAAGATTCAAAAATAATTCTTACTAAGGTGTGAGTGACCATGAAGCTGAACTTTTCCCCGGGGCATTTGCATTATCTCCAGCATAACTCAGATGAAGCTTTTATTAGTAGAATGTGGAGGTGGGGGGAGGTTTTGTGCATGAGAGCCTTCCAGGTGCTCCTTGCCTACTTCATGAGTGTGGCACTGTGCTCTTTGCCTATAAGGGTCTGTGTCTGGAGTCCCCACTTTTGGAAGGTTGCTGAACCCTAACCAAAAGGGAAATAAACCATATTGTGACTGCTGGATTTGCAAAAGACAACATACAAAGGGCCTACAATATCATGGAGAGGAAAAGTGAGCAAGAGCAAGGTTTTGTGGATTGTGGGCTCTTAGTGGGAGGGGCACAGAGGCTGAGGGGAGGGGTGAGAGGTAGACGAAACCTTGCAAGGATTACAGGGAAGCAGTTTTCCACCTGCTTTTTTTTTTAAAATAAATTTATTTATTTTATTTTTGGCTGTGTTGGGTCTTTGTTGCTGCGCACGGGCTTTCTCTAGTTGCGGCGAGTGGGGGCTACTCTTCGTTGCGGTGCGCAGGCTTCTCATTGTGGTGGCTTCTCTTGCTGTGGAACACGGGCTCTAGGTGCGCGGACTTCAGAGGTGGGGTGCGCGGGCTCAGTAGTTGTGGCTCACGGGCTTAGATGCTCCACGGCATGTGGGGTCTTCCTGGAACAGGGCTCGAACGCGTGTCCCCTGCATTGGCAGGCGGATTCTTAACCACTGCACTACCAGGGAAGTCCCTTTCCACCTGTTTTAACCCATGCTCCCTTTTGACAAATGTCCCCCTTCCATAGTTCATATTATAAAAATTATAGTTAAAACATAATAGAATGTTGACTGTGCTTTAAAAGCTACACAGTTTCTCCATTCTAATTCATCACTGACAGGACATTTGCAAACACTCCTGCCTCCCCTCTGAGAACTTTTGAATCACTGGGATAGATTTTTCTTGATACTGGTCCCAATGTTGATCAGGTTTCTAGTGGTTTCTGTAATTAAATATAAAATAGTAGTGAAAACTGTATTTTGCCGTCATGCTCATGACTCTGAACCAGAAAGTATGACCTCACACTGTATATCTTGTATGCTACATAACCAGACTGGGCTGGTTGGGGAGAAATGTTCACAGAAGCTGAGAATGTAGTTGGCGAGGCTGGTGTGGTGTCACTCACAGAGTGTCAGAGCTGCACAGGGGCTCCGAAATACAATTGTACTGTCCACTCTATCGTAACGCCAGGGAGGCCATCTGTGAGCAGGGATGTGACTCACTGGGGGCCAATGGTTGATGAATCCCTGACCTGAGGGTAGGAGTGTGAGCACGCCCAGATTTTACTTCAGGGGATCATTTTTTAAGAATTTGGATTTGCAAGGAAATCAAATCTGATTGATTTTTCAGTTAGTGAGAGGGATCAATGCAAACAGGAGGCCAAGGTGGTGTGAAGAGGCTAATTACTAAGCTTGTAAATATTTTCATGTGTAATGGGGGCAGATGACTGTCCAACCAGTGTTTCTCCCTGGTGGTGGGAATTCTCAGTCTCAGGCACTGGGCATTTCTGGTGTCAGGGTGGCCAGCACTTTCCTAGCTCTGTCTGGGGAACCAGAGGAGAAAAAGAAGCCAAGTTCGGAGATGGGCTCAGTGCTCACGTTGGCCATATGTGTAAGTGGCCAGCCTGTTTACCGCTCTGAGGCTTTACCTTCACTTCCGAGACCTCATTCCCTCTCGGGTGGGAAAGCCTAGTCGGCTTCATTGGGGGGCACTCAACCAGTTTCTTTACTTCCTGCTCTTGGCTTTCCAACGTCAGGCTAAAACAAGGCAGCTCAATTGTTGGATTCCAGCTCCAACACAGAAACTTAAAATTCCCTAGAAAAGTCCCTCTAAAATGGAGAATATCATTCTGGAAGAAACAGTTTGATCAGCGTCGTTAAGATGTTAATTATTAAATAAAATCAATAATTTTTAGTTTGATTTTGACTCTTTTCAGTTAAAAAAAACCTGAAGGTCATTCCTTCAAAGATTTAAAAAAAACCTAAAAAAACAACCAAAACCCAGAAATCCCAGTGTGTTTTTGGTGACCCTCTGGGAAATGGGGGTTGGAGAAAAAGGCTCTGAGGTAGTGGTAGAAGGGGTAAGAGTGTGGTTTCCAGTTTGGGGACTTCTTTTTTGTGGGTTCTTAGTTGTTACTGCCACCAAGGCACAAGTGTCAGCAAGGCTGGGAGAGGCCCAAGCCCGCTGAACTGGGGCCATGAAAGCTGTGATTGCCCTAGGTCATAGCCAGCCCAACAGGGGGACACTGTGGATTCCAGTCAGATGGAGTGGCCAGAAGCCAGCAGCGGCCAGCAGTGACCACTACCAGAAAGTTGGCCAAGGTTTTAAAGAAAGAATTAAGGTCACAGAAACAAAGGCAAGCAAGGAGTCCCAAACAGGTGCTCAGAACACATACAGCATAGCAGGGTCGTGTCTCTCTGAGCCTGTTCTTGGGGGGAAGGTGTGCTGACTACGCTTTCATTCAAAGGTGGATAGCTGGCAGGGGACAGGCCAAGGACATTGCAGACGAAGTGCAGCAAGTGGAAGAGAACAGAGGGAGTTGTGGCTGTAGATGGATTCTGGCACAATACAACCCACCTTTCCCTTTCAGGAAATAGCCAAACTAGGAAAGTCCCTAAGACCTTTCATTTGTAGACAAACTGGTTTGGTTGTTTGAATTGTGATACTGCCAAGCCATGGTTTTAGACGCATAAAACTCAAATCCAAGTATGTTACAGTGGGGGCTGTTCTCATGTCCTAACTGTTAATAGAAGTACTTCATTATTAATAATAATAATGGTCAGGGGAATGGCAGCTGCCTTTTTAATGAGCACTTAATATGTGTCAGGCACAGTGCTCAACAATAACAATCCTAAGAGGTTGAAATTATAATTTTCATTTAACAAATAAGGAAAATGAGGCATGGAGAGGTTGAGTAACTTGCCTAAGGTGACCAGCTATAAGAGCTGGGATTCACCTTAGATTGGTAAGAGCACCAAATCCCATGCTCTTAAGGACTACCATGTATGTGGCAGCCATGAGAATGCATCTTGCAGACCTCCAGCTGCCAGGAGTGCAACTGACTAAGGGCCCCAGGCCTGTGCTCTGAATCCATCATGGCATTTTCCCACGGGCTGCTCCCAGCCAATGACAGCATGGCTGTCAGCTCCCGGGTCAGCTCCCAGAAGACACAGGATTCCTCCGATAGCCAACTTCATCTTGCAGAACTTTCTTTAGACTACTCAGTGGTCTAGGTTGCTTCCACCCATCCTTCCTTCCTGCTGTTCTATCAGGCTCAGTCCATCTGATGGTTTTCCCAGCTTCCCTCCCCATTTTCTACTGCAGGCACTTTCCCTAATAAAATCCTTGCATCCTCTTTAATCCCATTTTAGTGTTTGCTTCTCAGAAGACCTGGACTAACGCAGTGTACCACACCAAATTTCAGGACAGCTTGGTTCAGCCTGCCAACATAAAGTGGGGATTAGTCAGTTTCCTGCTTCTCTTCAGATTCCACACTAAGAGGCTCAAGGCCCAAGGCCTTTCAGTGATCCTCCCTGTGTTGTATTTTTCCCCCCAGCTGGCAACTTAGGTGGTTGGTCTTATTCATCGATTCATCCATTCATGCAAGAAGCATTTATTGATTTCTCACAGTGATTTCTAGACCCCGGGGATCCAAAGATGAATATCAGGGAATCTGCCCTCAAAGAAATCACAGACTAGTGGAAGAACAATTTGGTCGACAGATAAACGACTCTAATTGCTAATGACTCTTCTGTGCTTACTCTTTGTCAGGTACTCTTTTAAGTGTTTTATATGAATCAGCTCATTCTATACTTACAACTACTGAATGTGGTAGGTGGTATTATCATCTCCATTTGCACACGGGGAGCCTGAGGCACAGAGAGGTAAGTGGCAGAGTTGTGATTTGAACACATGCAGAGCCCTCTCACTCACTGCTGTGCTACACTGCCTCTTGCCACGCCACCTCTTCTAAGAGTGTGACTGTGCCTGGAATGCAGGCTTCCACTGCGATGGAAACCCTGAGCCCAGAGCAGTTCAGTTCCCACTTTTAAAGTCCCTATCAGCTGCCATAGTGATCTGATGGGCAGTCTGGTGGGTGCAGATGCCTGCTTGTTGTGGATAATCAAGACTTGCTGCTCCTGCCTGCCTGGAGGTAGCAGGATCTCTGCTGGTGTCTGTCTCCATGGCTACCCAGAGCATCCCTGGGTTGCCTGACACTCACTTCCTGGGTCACGTTGAACTGGCTAGCCCTGGACTACTGTATGCAGAGGTATGCTTCTGCTCATTTCCACATGGAGAATCATTTCATAGGAACTCTCATTCGTTAAATGAATAGTAACAAAAATAACAAATAACTTTGTCTAGTACTTTAAAGTTTTCAAAGGGCTTCTAAGTGTTTCTCACTTAATCCCAATAAGCCTGTGCAGCAGGCCAGGCAGGTGTGAATATTCTCATTTTAAAAGAAAGGATACTGAAGCTTTGAAAAGTCACAATACCCTGTGACTTGGGAGATGGGACTTAAATCCAGGCCTTCTGTGGCTTCCTTGACTGTACTCTTCCAGATCCCCTTGGTAGCTGCATTTATGTTGCTAGGAAATACTACACCATATCTTTAGAGCCTTGCCCTTAGTAGCCAGGTTTTAATTATTGGGGGCAGTCAGCAGCTCCTGGGTTTTTTTTATTTGGGGATAAAAAATAAAGGGGTTTTTATTTTGACCCACAATTATTTAAGCAGATTTGGATGCCATCTTGTTGTTTTGTATTTTTTTTAAAGCAGATCACTGAGGAGAGCATGCTCCCACCCCAACTTGATGGTACATGAAAACCAGACACAGCATTTCAGGGTGAGGAGTGAGAGAAAGTTACCCATTCCAAAGATGGAAAATGAAACTGACCAGTCCAGTTTCAGAGTTTCAGCTGGTTAGAATGCTAAATGTCAGCAAAAGTGGGGGCAGGTAAACACCCTCTTGGCCCTTCCTGGAAGTGTGATGACTGAGTGGTAGAGAAACAAAAGAAGAGGAGTTTTCTTTACAATTTCTTAACCTTGGTTCTACTATCAAGAGTTGCCTTCATCCTGTCAGTTCTTGGCTGGGTGAAAATAAACTGCATTTTCGTGGTCTGCTCCAAACAAAGCCCATTTGTCCTCACACCAGTAAATCCAGATATCAGTGTCTGCTTAGATTAGAATTGATTCCTGATCCAGGAAACCGAGAAGCAGCAGTTTAAAGACTAGTTATTAATGGCCTCATTACAAGTCTGTGTCATGCCATTTGAGCAAAATTTACATACAGAGAGGAAGCACATTTATAAGTGTCGGAAAGAGATGAAGAAAGAGGAAGCTTTCATGGGGGGCTGTAGTAGCCCCTGCTTTGTTAGCAACAATGGGGTTTCCTGAGCAATGAAACAGGGACCTGCTGGCCTCCAGCCCTGAGAGCCCTGGTGGAGAACTTTCTCCCCAGTGGTGGCCCTTGGAATGTAGGTATGGACAGTGTGTCTTAAAGCTCTTGATAAACTTGGGCAGTGAAGCTGTGCTTGGTTGGAGCAGCCCCAGAGATGATGGGTCCAGGATAGAAATGGGTTTCTGTGGAACCTGGATCCCATGATGTGGCAGCAGATTTTTCCCCAACCCTTCCCAGATTTGTCACAGAGACTGGTTGAGGGAATTTCAGCCTGTGGCCAGGAAGCAGCTCACACAGGGAAATCATTTCCCCACTGGGGTCATGTTTCCCAAGAGCAGCTGCTCCTTTGGTCTGGGAACTGGCTAGGAGATGGCAATCTTGAGCTCTTAATGTGGTTCAACCATTAAACTAGCAGCTAATGACCTAGGGCCAGTCAGTTCATGTCCCCATGCCTCCAGTTCTCCCATCTGCAAAAGGGAGGTGGTCACATCTGTCACATGTGCCTGGGAACACAGAAAAGAACAAATGAAAACACATTAAAAAGTTCTGAGGCACTGGGTGGTGCAAGAGCTCTAAATATCCCTCAGCTTGTTGGGTGAGGATAGAGTGACTTGGCTGTGGTACTCAGAAAAGTTTCCTGAAGGTTGAACTTGGGAGGGGGTTGGAGGGCCCCAGCCCCAGCTGGGCGGGTAGGAGAGCTGGAGGCAGATTTTATCATTGGTGGGCAAGGGTGAGCCCATACTTTCATCGGTTGTCATGGCAGCCTCAGCTGTGGGGCTATTTTTATTCAAGCTGAAGAGCAAGTAGGGTGAGGTGGGGAGGGGACGGGAAGAACCATCATCCTTTGCTTTAAAACAAAACTAAACTAAACTGACACTTCGAATAGCTCATTTAGAGCAACTAGGTGGGGCCAGGATAAAGGTCTTGGGGGCCTGAGCTCTCCTCTCCTCTTGTCCTACCACCTTATCCTGAACTTTGAGTACCTTGAGGAGGGCCAGGGGAATTACCTGGTGAATAAAGGAAAAACGATTCCCTGTCTATGTGAGCTGGAAAAGACTGGGGTTGATGTACAGTAGATTCCTGATCCAGAGCCCTCTACCAAGTGCTGCAGATCCATCGATGTGTAGTGAAACTGGGCAGCCTCAGGAATCTGCAGCTGACACAGACCATCTGGATGGCAAAGCAGGTCGGATGTGACAGGTGAGTCAGCCTGTGTGGGGAAAGTCAGCAGCGTCGACTGCCTCAGGAAGTCAGTGTGGGCTTATGGGAGGAGCGGATCCATTCTTCCTTCTCCTTTCTACTACTTTCTCCTTATTTCCAGGGAGGCAGAGTGGCCACCATGAGTTTATTTAAAGTCTGAATTGGGGATGTGTCCACAGGGCTCTGCCTTACCTTTTTGGCATCATGAGGATGATGATGATGAAGGTGACAAGGACAATGATTGATGTCACTCTAATGAACTCACACTAACACCACTAAATAATCATCACCTCCTCCCTCCCCTGACTTTAGTGCCAGTAAGACATGTGGTGGGTAAGAGTCTGGCGTTCCACTGACCCTCTTAACATCGTTCTGATTGATGACTGTACATGACTTCAGGGGGTAGCTTGTGACTTGCGGGTTGGGTATACTTGTCACTGTGTTGGGAGTTTTTTAAGAGAAAGGGGTTAGGTGGATGGGAAATTCAATACCCATTAACCAAGGTGGGTGAAAAGGGAGAAAGAAAGACCCATGGGTGATGACTAAAATGAAAAAGCAATCTTGATGTTTGCCAGGAAGCTGCGAGAAGGTGGGGTTGTTGAAACCCAAGATCTGAGTCCCACCACTGCCAGCCTCTCACCTCCCCCCGCGAACCCACATGCTTTTGCAGTGGAGCAGAAGCTCCTTCACTGGGATCCACACGTTTGGAATCTGGGGACAAGGCCAGGACTGAGATCTCCCTTTGTGCTTTCTAAGGACATAACAATAGCTATGACATTGATTTTCTAAGCTTATAGCTAGTGTAAACAAGATACACGGTAGGAGAAATGTTTCGTCTACTAAAGAACCATTTTTCTAAGCATTTTGTGAACCATGCTTGTGGTATGCTTTCAGACATTGGGTTAATTATAGCATCTTATTTGCTCATGAAAGCAGGTAGAGCAGGATGTTGGCTTGGTAACACTTTGTTAGCCACTAGTTCATGTTATTTTACAGACTTAAAGACACTGCTTGCTCAAGGTGTGGTGGGTGCTCAGCCCCTCTGCGTCTCGATTCTGACCAAGATTTAGAAAAGAGCTGACATATTCTACTTGTGTGTCTGGAATTATTTCAAAAACAAGCAAATTCAAGAAAATTCTTCAACTTTCAGAAAAATAAAACTACGTTTTTGGGAATTCCCTAGTGGTCCAGTTAGCGCTCTGCACTTCCACTGCAGAGGGCACGGGTTTGATCTGGTCCGGGAACTAAAATCCTGCAAGCCACGTGGCGTGGCCAAAAACAAACAGACTAGGGTTTTAATCTATATTTTACAGAATTTCTTTTTCTCATGAATACTATTTAGTGACAGGTCTTCTATGTGTAAACCAAACTCCTAGCATGGCATTTGGGGTTCCCTCCCTGTCCCTCTCCCCTCACCCTCCCTCCCTGCTTCATATAGAAGGTGCCCCCCTTGCTTCCTGTGGCCCACACACATCATTTGCTGTCTTGCCTTCGTGTCCTTAATCATGCCTTTACCTCTGCCAGGAAAGTCCTTCCTACCCGGTGCCCACATTCTCTGTGCCTTTCAAGGCCCTACTTGTCACGTCTTTGGGGATGTCCTTCCTTCTTTGATCCTTTAGTGGCCATAAACTGTGTTTTATAAATCCCTGCTTATCCATTGTAATGTTTTGTTTTGAAGTTATTCCTGTTATCATTTGTCTGTGGAAGTTGGAGAGAAGCTGTTTCTCTCCTGTGCGGTTCCTCCACTATCAGCGAGGACAGAAATATTCTCACCCTGACATTTCTTAGGGGGCCTAGGATAGGCTTTGAATATTTGTTACTCATTGATAGGCATTGGATGTTTGTTGAAGGAATAAAGGAATGAATTACTAATTATTTTATTAATTTAAATGGAAAATATGCTTTTTTCGCAAGAATGGTAATCTCAGCCCCTAAATGCTATTTGCCTTAGTTAAAGTAAATTAACCTGTCTTCTTCATCCTTCAGGAAGTTTTTCTCAACTTTCTAAACTTCTGTTACATTTTTCATGTGCCGGCACTTTTATAAACACTTAGAAACATAACTCACTTTATTTAGCTATATTTATGGTCTCATAATGCTTGCTGGTATCACATAGTTCTCTCAATTGTTTCACGTGGAGCCTCACCTTCCCAGTTCAGTTTAAGCTCCTTAAGGCCGACACTCTTGAGGCACACTCTTGGGAACCCCCGTGGGATCCTTGTCATGCATATTCAGTAGATACTTGCTCAGTGATTAGGAAGCTCAGGCTTCAGAACATTTTATGTCAGGCTTTGAGAAATAGTTGTTTTATGATTTCATCATCATGGCTTAGATAGGCTGGATGAGCTTCATAATAGCTGAGAAATTTCATCGTGAGTGGAAAAGCCTCCAGAAGTTTCTCCAGACCTCAGGCAACTCTCTGTACTCCTGCCCCACCTGTGTGGTGGTCAAATTTGGGTCTCAATCCGGGATGCAAATGCAGAGGGAACATGGCCCCTTTCCTTCATGGACCACGCTGCCTAGGTTGTTTCGCTATTCATTTCTGCTTTCTTCCAAGAAACCTTTGAATCTTCTTCACTCTTTCTTTCATCAGCCACACTGGAAATCCCAGATGCAAATTGATAATGTCCTCCTACTTCATATCAGCCCAGAGACACATGTGGGCCCCTGTCTGGCTCCAGTGACCACTTCTATTTCATTCCATTTTTGGCTAGACTGGTGGAAGGCTCTTAATTCTCAGTTGAAATTTATCTCCTTAATTTCCTTCTCTGTTCACTTTCTTTTTCCTTGTTATCTAAAAGTCAGATAAAATAATTCGACATGTTTATGCTACAGGCCTTCTTCCTGCCTTCCTACCTTTGCTTTACCTTATTTAAAAAAAATCACTACTAAATGTAGCTTGACAAAACGAAAACAGTGTAGGGACTTTCTTGTGGCTCAGTGGTTGAGAATCCGCCTGCCAATGCAGGGGACACGGGTTCGAGCCCTGGTCTGGGAAGATCCCACATGCTGCGGAGCAACTAAGCCCATGTGCCACAATTACTGAGCCTGTGCTCTAGAGCCCGGGAGCCACAACTACTGAGCCCGTGCGCCACAACTACTGAAGCCTGCCCGCCTAGAGCCTGTGCTCCGCAACAACAGAAGCCTACACACCACAATGAAGACCCAATGCAGCCAAAAAATTTTTTTAAATTAATTTAAAAAATAAATAAATAAAATGAGTGATTTAAAAAAAAAACAATGAAAGCAGTATGGCATAATTCAGCTTTTCCCAAACTTCAGTCATTTGAGGATCATCAACATGGGTTTTGGTTTATCTTTTTTAACAGCTTTTTTGAGATATAATTTATATGCCATGCAATTGACCCATATAGAGTGTACAATTCAATGGTTTTGGGGGGTATATTACATTATCAATTTTTTTTTTTTTTTTTTTGCGGTGCGCGGGCCTCTCACTGTTGTAGCCTCTCCCGTTGCGGAGCACACGCTCCATTCGCGCAGGCTCAGCGGCCATGGCTCACGGGCCCAGCCGCTCCGCGGCATGTGGGATCTTCCCGGACCGGGGCACGAACCCATGTCCCCTGCATCGGCAGGTGGACTCTCAACCACTGCGCCACCAGGGAAGCCCCTACATTATCAATTTTTAAAAATTGTGAATATATACATACATACACACATATATGTATATACACATGTAACATAATATTTGCCATTTTAACCAATTTTAAGTATACAATTTGGCATTAAATACATTCACAATGTTGTGCAACTATTACCACTATCTGTTTCCAAACTTTTCCTTGTACTCTTATCAATATTTTCTTTAAGTCAATTCCCGTTTTTTTATTTAAATAAATTTATTTTAAAAGGAAACTTTGCTGCTATAAGTGAAAAACCAGTATCTCTTGATAGAAACAAGGTAACTATAAAAATAAAGACAATAAAAACAAAACAGTGGTATTAAATTCTACTAGACACTCATGCCTGCAGAAGCCTGTGGGCTTAGGGCCTTGTTCCTTCCCTGGTTCAGAGAGAGAGGTAAGCATGTTAAGGAGAAGTTAAAAGCATCCTCTTACCAAACTGAGCCTTTCTTCTTGATATGAGTGGGATTGAAAGAATTGAAAGGGGACTGCTTTCTTACTGTGTGGCTCAGTGTCACTGCATGTTTGCTGTACACTTTGGAATCATCTCCTGTGTACCAGTCACCTGTTTCCCAGTGTGGGAAACTATCAGAGCACACGAGAGCGTGGATTTGGGGGTTAACTTTCTATACAGCGTGCACTGTGTGACTTGGACAATTTATTTAAATTTCGGTGTCCTATTTTTTTCATCTGTGAAATGGGCAGAATTATTCCAATCTCTTAGTTGTGATAAAATAGAATCACATATTATCAAGGATTTTGCATGGTTCCTGGCCTATAGTAAATGCTCAACAATGGCAGTTGTGGTCATTTTAAAGAATAAAGATACCTGTTTATAGTACTTTCCCCAAAGCTTAGCATTACCTTACAAGAGAAGTTAGCGTGTATATTCTGGAAAACAAAACACACAAACAAAAAAACGCTTCAAGATCAGAAAACGTCATTCTCTGGCCATCCTTACCCTACCCCTCCCTCAGACTACCAAAAAACAGTCCTGACTGAACACCAATGTACAGGAAAGAAGCAGTAAGCACTGTGGTCTGAAAACTTATTTGGAAAATGAGACAGTTGTAGCTTTGGGGCAGAGGCCCCCTGGAGCACGTGGGACCCTGGCTGGTTCAGTTGGAGTTCAGTGTCTTTTGACTTAAACCCCATCCTTGGAATGTGCCTGTTGGCCGTGGTGGCAGGTCATGGCATACCTAACCAAGGCAGTATTGCTTAGAACAAGGCAGGACCACCAGGTGTTGGTGAGCAAAAGCCTATGTCATGTCTCATGAGCTACAGTTACAACCCCAGACCAGGAATAGCAAGTGATGCTGCTTGCTGCCCTGGTCCACATCCTCAAAGGAGGCACAGACTCCTGGGGGCGAATTCCCGTTCTGCCTCTTGCTTGCTTGCTGCAGGACCTGGGCTGGGTTACTTCAATCCTTCAGGTACCGCATTTCCATCTATCAAATAGGAATAGGATATTGATTTCTATCTCACAGGGTTGATGTGAGAACTAAATGAGATTGACTATTAAAGCAGGCACCACGATGTTCAATAAATGGTAACTTTTATTGTTGTCAATATTAGTAATAATCAGGAGTCTGTCACCAGCCCTCTTACCTAGTATGAGCTTGTCCATGTGGCTTGGTGTGTGTCCAAGTGCATACACATACTCAATTCATTTAAAATTCATAGTTTCTTTAGACCCGAATAATGTTAAATAACTTTTTAGACTCCCTTGTAAAGGAAAAAGAATTATGAGCCTTTAGTGTTGGTAGATTATTTTGATGTTGTTGAAATACGTATAAACGTATTCAACTCCGGATGCTTATTGTTCTTTCCCAGCTCCAAAAGCAAAACAAACGAACCAGATACAAATACACGCATAAAATAAATACAGGGCAAACTGACTACATTTGTTTTGTCATAGATGATGGTCGTTTACTGAAGCAGCATCATGAATGTGGCGCAAAGCTGTGGTGCTCGCTGATTCTGTCC
This sequence comes from Stenella coeruleoalba, assembly GCF_951394435.1. Taxonomy (NCBI): domain Eukaryota; kingdom Metazoa; phylum Chordata; class Mammalia; order Artiodactyla; family Delphinidae; genus Stenella; species Stenella coeruleoalba. The sequence goes on from NC_137162.1 coordinate 30,929,484, forward strand.
CAGGGGCTTGCTACAGCTCCCCAGTGTTATTGTGGGACTTGGATCTCCCACTGCATTTCTCTATGTGAAGCAGTGTATGGGGAAACCTTCTTGTGTTCACTTGGCACAAACGCCTCATTTACATGTCATCCTGCCCCCTGTCTTCTTTCCTCATTAGCCCCTGACAGCTTAGCATGACCTAGTTGCAAAATGATACACACACACACACACACACACACACACACGGGCACCACAGTCCTGTGGCTGGGCCCAGTTATAATGTGGTCATCCAGATAATCTGGAATGTCTTTTCATCCCATTTTAAAGGCATTGTCATCTAAATGCAAAGCCCAAGCACTGATTCTCATAAGACTACATCTGAGGACTTCTGGCAGATACCAGTTTTGAGAAAGATTGATTCACATCCTGCCTAGATCCCCAAAGTTTTGAAGCAGCCTCCAAAATTAAACACAATATAAAAAAGAGAAATAGGAAAGACCAAGACCTGGATGAAAATGTTAACAGTGGTTAAGAACCAAAATTGAGACTGAGCTACCTGGCAGCAAGGGCAGAAGGTGAAACACACCATGTTAGCTTGTTCTTATTGTCTAATGAGAGAAAGCAGCCAAGTTCTCTGGGGACACAAACTTCCTGCCACTGAACTCAAGGAGTGTTTGCCACAAGGGCCCTTTATAGATGAGCTGGATGCACAAAGAAAGTCTTCTTCTATAATTTCTCCAGAGTTTCTCCAGGCCTTATAAAAGCTGAGAGGATATTGTTAAATTTTAAAGCAGTAAGGATGACTATTGGTGTCTTAATAAGACTTTAACTGGCGAGGATCCTTGGGGTTTTCAGTGTGCCTTCACTCAAACTTTTATTTATTTGAGTCGCAGGACAGTAAAGCTGGTGTTTATCTTCAAGGTGGGGAGGGGGCGAGAGGAATCTACACGTTTAAGTGGGAAACTTTGGAGCCATCTCACTCTTTCAGGTGGGTTTCAGTGGTACTTTTGTCTGGGTTGGTACATGCTTCAAAGGAAACTCTGCATCTGCTCAAGTGGTTGGACCCTGGCTCGGTCTGTAGTGCGCTGTGGAAGAGGCCGATGTGGCTGAAGAAACTTAAGTGATGGTGCTGTCAATCAGCGCCACCAGAATCTCCCTACAGAGTGAATGGCATCCTGCCTGACTTCTTGAAATGAATTTAGCTGCCAGTAGCTAATTCATTTCAGGTGACTAAATGAATAGACCTACTGGAAGGGATCGTTTATAGGACCCATCTGAACGCTGGGGAAATCTGCCAAGTGCTGTACTATTAGGACCAATCTCATCATAAATGATACCACGCTGATGAAGTGATTAGACAAAAGATTCAGCTGTTAACTTCTCTCTTCACCCATCCCCATCATCAAAGTGCTTTCTCGTTGTGGAGAATATGAAAATACATGAACAGTTGGAAGGTAGGAAAGAAGGAAGAAAAGCGGGGGGGGGGGGGGAAGGATCATGCAGTTTATCCATACATTTTCTTCTGACCTTTCAAAATGCATTTTCCTTTATATAATTGATATACTACATTATAAGATATATGATTTTATATTCTGCTTTTTTTCTTAACACGTCATAAGCTTTTACTTAAAACTCTTTGAAAATAATATTTTTAATATTCTTTTATCAGACAGATTGTTTTTAGTTTCTCAGCAATGCAAAGAATTATTTAGCAGACATCTTGGTTCACTATCTTGGTCTACATTTTGAACAGTTATTTTCCTCCTTAAGAGAGATTTCTAGAAGTAGAATTATGTGGCCAGATATGAACATTTTAAAGACTTGCTCTTTCTCTGTATATGGTCACATGGCTTTCCAGAAAGGGTGTACCAGTTTATAGTTTCTTCAGCAACAAATGAGAGTATCTGTCCTACCTCACCTTCAAATATTTCCTAATTAGAAAAGGTGAAATAGTAATATATTATTTTTATTTGCATTTCCATGATGATTAGAGATAATGAATGATTTTTAGTTTTTTTGAATGGGAAGGTAAGTTTTATTTCTTCCTTTGTGAATTATCTACTTATTGGGCTTCGGGTATTTTTTTTTTTTTTTTTTGCGGTACGCGGGCCTCTCCCGTTGCGGAGCACAGGCTCCGGACGTGCAGGCTCAGCGGCCATGGCTCACGGGCCTAGCTGCTCCACAGCACGTGGAATCTTCCCGGACCGGGGCACGAACCCATGTCCCCTGCATCGGCAGGCAGACTCTCAACCACTGCGCCACCAGGGAAGCCCGGCTTCGGGTATTTTTAAAGAGATTTCTATGACCTCTTCATATATTAAGGAGATCAGCCCCTTGGCATATTTATATCAAATTTTTTAACCAATTTGTGGTTTGCCATTGAATTTTTCGGTAACAGTTTTATTGAGATATAATTCACATAACAAACAATTTACCCATTTAAAGTATACAATTCAGTGTTTTTGTATATTCACAGACTTGTGCAACTATCACTACAGTCAATTCTAGAATATTTTCATCACCTCAAAAAGAAACCTCACACCCTTAGCTATCATCTCCCAACCTCCCCCAGCTTCCCAAGAACCCCAGCCCTAGGCAATAACTAATCTACTTTCTGTTTCTATAGATGTGCCTATTCTGGACATATCACATATTTGGAATCATATAATATGTGGTCTTTTGTGGCTGGTTTCTTTCACTCAGCATAATGTTTTCAACGTTCATCTATGTTGTAGCATATATTGGTATTTTATTCCTTTTTATGGCTGAATAATTTGTCAATCCATTCATCAAAGAATGGACAATGGGTTGTTTCCACCTGTGGCTATTATGACTAATGCTGCCCAAGCATTACAATTTAGTTTTTAGGTTTTTATAAATTTGTTTACTAAAATTTTAAATTCATGTCATCAACTCTATTGCTTTTTGGATTGTATTTCTTCAGTTGTTTTTAAAGTAAACAAATCTTTTCCCAAAACAATGATAAAATTTTCAACCATATTTTTGTCTTTTTAATTTTTAAAATTTGTTTTCATTGTTCATTTCAATCTATAATCCATCTAAATTTTATTTTGGAGTGTATAAGAATTAGGAAGATTCTAAACAGTCTCTCTGTCCCTCCATGCCCACCCCAAATAGCTAAATTTTTTCAGTACCATCTGCTGTCATCCTCACCAACCATTTTCTTTATTCTGTACTGATTTTTAGTGCTTTCTTTACCACATATTAAGTTTTTATGAGAATGAAACTTGATTTTGCAGTTGTCTATTGTATTTAATTGCTTGGTTTAATTTTTAAATAAATTTAATATAAAATAAGACTATCCTTTATTGTTTTTTAAACTTTAGTAGGAGACACAAAACCTATATAAATGGAATTTTCCTAGATAGGAAAATTAAATGTTGTAAAGAAAAACATCATGGCAACTACAATTTAAAATTCAATGCAGCAGTGGGTGTGTGACCTGTACTTTACATTTTATTTGAAAAGTGAGAAGAATTTTCTGTGTGATTATTGTTTTAGTCAGATTGTCTACTTATTTTGAGACAATTTTGGTAACTTATATTTTTCTATAAAAGTTGTATTGAAATTAAAAACAAAACTCTTAGCAATGAGTTTTCACATCAGTATGTTTCTCAAATTCTTCTCCATCTCTGCTGTTATCATCTCTTTCTTACTTGGCTTATTTCTATTTCTCTGTTCTTTTCTTTATATTTACTAGAGCTTTGACTCTTTGGCCAGCCAACTAATTGGGTCAGTAATTTGGGAGAAATGAAGAGATTTTCTTTTTTAAAATCAATTAATTAATTAATTTATGGCTCCATTTCGTTGCTGCATGCGGGCTCTCTCTAGTTGCAGCGAGTGGGGGCTACTCTTCGTTGCGGTGTGCAGGCTTCTCATTGTGGTGGCTTCTCTTGTTGCAAAGCATGGGCTCTAGGTGCACAGGCTTCAGTAGTTCTGGCACGTGGGCTCAGTAGTTGTGGCGCACGGGCTTAGTTGTTCTGTGGCCTGTGGGATCTTCCTGGACCAGGGCTTGAACCTGTGTCCCCTGCATTGGTAGGCAGATTCTTAACCACTGTGCCATGAAGGAAGTCCCTGAAGAGATTTCTTTTTTTGAAGCAATAGACTGTACTGTGGGTCTATCCCAACGAGATTATACCTGCACAGTAAATTATAATAGGTTGGTACCCACCATGCTAGCCACACAGGATAGTGTCTAAATAATTCTAGAATGATAAGTAGTTCCAGGGTGCTTCTCACAGCTTTAAGAAACTGACTGAATGTTTTAAGTCAATGGGGTTATTTTCTCATCCAGGAAGAACCTCAGAAATGAAAAAATGGCATGTTCAGGCATCAAATAATCCAAAATTAAAGCTTGATGTGGTGTTATATAATTATTAAGAAGAAGAATATCAATTATCCCTAATTTTTTGGCTCTTCCTTTCACAGATTCCCGTGGTGGGTGGGAGTTGCTTGGATGGCGCGTACAGCTCTGTCCATGGAGATGGTTCCTGGCCATTTTAGTAGTAACCAGTCAAGGAGAAAAGGATGTGGGGAAGGGCAGATCCAATGGAGAAAATGGCAACCTTCCGTTAACTTGGCTTGGACCGCAGAGGTGGGAAGACCACTGCACTTAGCCTTTGCAGGGGGATAATTAGCACTGAGTAAGTGAGGTAGGACTGAAAGGAAAGATAGAGGACATTGATGGTTCTGATGCCTAGTCATAAACGGTTCCTCCTTGAAACTCCCAGGGTTCTTTGTCCCCTCTCTTAGCACTAAGATCCGCCTGGATTCCTGCTGTGTGAACAAGGTTGGAGACCAAGCTGCACTCAGCCCGGCCTTCTGGAGTAGTGCGTCCTGGGAGAAATCACAGACAGGGGACAAGCAGCAGGAGTATGTGCCTCACTGCCCATCACACTTTGGGGCCTTGTGTAGACATCTGTCAGCACACATGTCAGGCTCTAGGACAAGACCCCTGTCCAAGGCTGTGGGGCTTTTAAATTGTTTATCTGGGAAGCCTCAACCCCTCCCCCGGCCTGAGAAGGTCCCCAAAGGCCCTTGCCTCACAGTTATAGCCCTAGGACGCGGTGGTGCTTGGTTCCCCATCCCTGCTCTGCCACCTCAGCCTTCATGGTGGTGGGAGCACAGCCCTCCCCTGGCATGACCTGGGATCTAGAGTGCAAGCTTGTGTTACAGCTTTCTGTGGGGACATATCAGTGGCCTGGTCTGCCACCCCAGCTTTCTCCCAGGAAGGATTGCACTCCTTCCGTGAGGCCAGCCTGCAGGAATCAGCCAAGTTAACCCCTACCTCTCACCAGCCCTTTTAGATTGCAGGCTCTCTGAAGGTAGGATGGATGTCTGGTTCACCTTCATGTCCTCGCAGTACCTAGTATGTTTGTCTGGCTGTCAGTGGTTTAGGAATGGAGAAGAGCAAGCCCAACGAAGGGACTAGATGAACCTTCCCTCTCCTTGTATCCATTCTTAACCATTTTGTTCCTCTTTGAGGAACACGCACACACATGCACACACACACAGAATCTTGCACACAGGTACCCTATCAATCAATGAGTCCTGGTTCAGAGCCCCTGCCCTAGAACGCTGGTAGGTTCCACTTACCCCCATCTCCGCATTATCTCATTCTGTGCCACACCCTATCTGCACACCCCTGCTCGCCTTCACTGAATCTGTGCACGCTCTAATCTTTCCACAGCAGAGGTGTTGGCTGTGGTACTGATTTGGAACCCGGTTATACTCTAAGATTTGTTGAAAGTGATTGCTTTTTACCCTTGCTCCAGAGAGAGTACGTTAGCTAGCCATGACCCTGAGGAATAATCGCTTCCTGGAAAGCGCAGGTTTTACTTGATGTTCAAAAGATGATCTTTAAGTGGACAGTCCATTCTTGAGCCCCCCTGAGGAGACGGGGCCTCTTTCCTCACAATCACTGAAGCCAGCCCTGCAAGACGTCCCGAGGTAAAGCTTCCAGAAGTCTGTTGTTTGCGACCAGACCTGTCAGCCTCAGACAGCAGCCTGCCTCAAATGTTTTGGCTTTTCTCCACACCATCGTCCTCTTGTTTTCACCCTACCCTCGTGGCCTCCATGGTGGTTGACTTTTCCCCATGAGGTCCTCTTTCATGATTTCCTGAGTCACTACCTTCAGCCTGTATTTGTTTGACAGCTGGAGCCATTTCCTATTTGGTAACTTCTGGGGTTTTAATGGGGGTGGAACATGCCCAGCACTGCTTCCTTCTCTTTCCATTCAGCCGTGTTCTCTGTGCCACAGATTCTGGCTGCGACTCAGTCACTGACACTGAGACCGAGGACGAGAAGGTCCTTCCCTACTCGGAGCAGCAGGGCCTGCCATCGAAGACTTCACCTGGGAGCCTGATGGTGGTGCAGCCGGACCGCATCCGCTGTGGGGTAGGCACTGCTGGGGCTGGTGGATGGATGTTGGAGCATGGGCTTTGGGGCTTTTCAGTGGAAGTTTGTTGTAGTAAAGGGAGCGGGGTTCTCCTGTTGCACCTTACTATAATCCCAGCCTTCCTGTGGGGTTTCCCTGTGCACTAGCTACCCTGGGACCCCCGGTGCCTGGGCCCTGGGCACACCTCACTCCTTTAAGTCAAAGGGAGACGAGCCAAGGAATGTATATGTCATCAATCTAAGACATTAAGTTCATGATCAAAAACTTAGAACGTGTTGAAGACCAGCAGACATGAATATTACAAAACACTTATATGCCAACCCTGAAGTTAGAGGCCTGGGTCTGTTCCTTCCAGCCTAGCGCTGGGCATTTTGAGAGCTTGCTTCTCCATCAACTGGCCCCCTTCACGGCCCAAATGAATGCCTTGAAGCTCGGTGGCTGAAACTTGCTGCCCAGCATTGCTTGCAAAAGGGAGCAAATTAATGCCTGAGCATGTGACTAACGTTTTCAGGGGTAGGACCTATGTTAAGAGGTGACCTGAATGTGGTGGCCAACTGATGGGCCACTGTCATTTGAATCCTACCATAGTATTGATAGTTTTTCATTATCTTTCTTTTCCTGATGAGAAATGTGTGATATTGGTTCAGAGCACCGAAACACTTTTTTGTGGGTAGGAGCCCTGTGCTAAGTTTGCCGCTGTGGGCTCCTGTAGGCAAGAGTGCACGATGGCCATGGAAATGGGAAGTCCTAGCTTCCCTGCACTTGCGAGTGGTTTTCTGCGCGGCCTGAGGCCACGAGGCATTGGGCAAGGACTCCCTCCATGAGGGCTGCAAACTGCTGCTTCGGGCTGGATTGAACTCATAGACATGTTTGGTTCCAGCTGCACAGTGTTTTAAAGAGTTAGGCATGAAAACCTGTTTCCAGCCTCCTTTGAATCAGAATCTGGTAATACCAGGCCTGAGATGAGCAGCTGGGCCAAGTGACCATTTAGATGGGGCTGTGCATCCCCAGGTTGCTGGTTCTCATCACTCCCCTTTCTTTGTACCCACTTCACTCCTTTTCCTTACCGTCCAGGCCTTTGTAGTGGGCATTTCAGTTTCCATTGCCCTCGTACTCCTTCCTGCCTGCCCCACGCCCCTTTCATCCTGAGACCACGCTGGTGGGTGCCTGTGGGGAGAGGATTTAGAACTAAAGGATGATGCCCCTCCCATGGTCCCTGGTTTTCCAGGCTTTGGCTCCTTCTCCTGTGCTGGTTGCCACTGACCCAGGATTCTCACTGTTGCCTGCTCCAGGTCCCTGGCTCCTGGGGCAGCTAGGCTGGGGTTGGGTCATGACTGTCAATAGGAGAGACACACTCGTCTTCTCTGGCTCCCCATGCTCCCTGGGAGAAGGGGCAGGTGGGAGAGGGCTAGACCTGCAGTGGGAGTCAGGTCAACCACAAACACACTCACATTCACCCTAAGCAGTCTCTGTGAGCCAGGACCACATCCCCCTCCCACCTGTTCTGGAATAGTGGCCCTTGTCACGAAGGCCTACTATAAGGGCTGGAGAGCAGAATCTTACAATGAACATTTGGGGATTAGCTGTGGCCAGAAATTTCTCCTTTTCCCCTGCTTTTTGGAGGGCCTGTTCTTTCCAGTTCAGTGTCTTAAGAGCTTAACCCCGTAACCAGCCCAGTAAAACAGATAATTCTATTTAGCAGGTTTGGCAGGAGGTCTCAAAGCAATGTAAAATAGCCACTTAGGTTGCTCAGTGCCTTGGGAAAATTAATCCTCCAGTAAGTTATTTTTGTCCATCTAAGAACAGCATAAATTGCAGAACCCAATAGGGCTTCTCTAAATCAGTACCTCTAACTCTGTAAGGTGCATGAGTCACCCAGGGGTCTTGGTAAAATGCAGACTCTGGTGTGGTCGGTCCAGGCAGGCTTGAGATTCTGCATTTCTAACAAGCTTTCAGGGATGCCAATGCTGCTGGTCCCTTGGCCTCGCTTTGAGTAGCAAGGCTGATCTAGAATAGTGCTTCTCAAACTATCTGTGGTGAAGAAATTTAAAAAATTTTTGTTGTTTTAAATTTCCAACTCTGCCATGGACCAATACTTTTATAATATACAACAAAAAAGAAATGCTATAAAAAGACATATGAAATACAAGCTCCAGGTTTTAAAATTATTATTAGGTTTGACAGACATAAAATTACTCTATCAAATTGCTATTAAGGTTTATAAATGTTCACTCTTGGGTTTTGTAACTTGTCTTGTTGGGACCCGTGGCCAGCAGTCACTGCCCGCCACTGGACTGCAGACCCCACCCTGCTCTGGAACAGCCTCACTAGGTAGAGCTGGGGCTGCAGAAGCTGGGGAGGCCCTCTGGCTCAGCACCCTAATAGGAGGGAGAAGGGACAATGACCGGTTTCCCGTTCCAGGCAGAAACCACTGTCTACGTCATTGTGAGATGTAAGCTGGATGAGAGGGTGACAACAGAAGCCGAATTTTCTCCTGAAGATTCTCCCTCGATAAGGGTGGAAGCCAAGCTGGAGAATGAGTACACCGTCTCCATGAAAGCTCCCAGTAAGTTGCCCCATTTACCTCCAGAAATTAGGCATCATGTCAAGAGGCCCCCTCTTACTTTCTTTTACTTGCCGACAACTGTCTTCATCAGCCACTGAGAAAAGTGACAGCCAAGATGTGGATTTGGTTGCCATGTTCTATTTAAAGGAAAAGGAAGTTATATAAACATATACGTGTGATTGGGGCGGGGGGAGATGGATATACTAAAATGTTTATAAAGTTCATATATTAACATTTTTTGAAATTAGAGAAAAATAGAAAAAGTGGGGAAAAAAGTCATCTGACACCCTACCACTCAGTCTTTTTTGCCTTTTTTCATAATTTTTATAAACATAGTTGTTCCAATAGTATCTATTACCTTATATTCCGCTTTTCTTTATGTAATCTTAATTTATTCTCTCTTCATCCCTTTACCCCTGTACTATTATAGGGAGTTTGTAACTTTCTATTTTATAACATTTTTTCTATTACAAAAGTAATGTGTGCTCAATACAGCAAACTTGGAGAATACAGTAACCATAAAAGAAAGTAGATAGAAAATTACCCATATGCCCACCCTGCCAAGGAAATCACTGGTTTCTGTATTTTCCCACATCTGTGTACATAGCTTTATGTCTTGTAATCAACTTCCGTTACCTGGAAATACACTATGAATATTTTCCCATGTTAATAAATACTCTTTTACAAAATGATGCTTAATGGTTGCAAGGTATTCCACTGTATAGATGTACCATAATTTATAAAACCAGTTCCTTGTGTTGGATCTATATCTTAAAACCATAATGTTTAAAGCTATATAATACTCAGTTGAATAGAAGTATCATCTTTAAATTTTTCATTTCCTCATTGTTGCATATTTATGTAATTTCTGATTTCCTACTGTCTTATTTTATTTTTTTAAATTTTTTTAACATATTTATTGGAGTATAATTGCTTTACAATGAATGGTGTGTGAGTTTCTGCTGTATAGCAAAGTGAATCAGCTATATGTATACATATATCCCCATATCCCCTCCCTCTTATGTCTCCCTCCCACCCTCCCTATCCCACCCCTCTAGGTGGTCACAAAGCACCGAGCTGATCTCCCTGTGCGATGTGACTACTTCCCACTAGCTATCTGTTTTACATTTGGTAGTGTATATATGTCAGTGCCACTCTCTCTCTTCGTCCCAGCTTACCCTTCCCCTGCCCCGTGTCCTCAAGTCCATTCTCTATGTTTGGTTTTATTGTCTTATCGTTTTAAATGATGATATATTGAGCATCTTTATGCAGGCAGGGTTTTTTTCTTTTGTGTTTAGGATTATGTCCTTGAGGTGGAATCCCTGAAACAATGGGCATTTTTAAGGGTCCTGGAAGATAGTGCTTAATTGCTTTATGAAATATTACTATTCTCGTTTATTTGCTATATTGTCACCAATGTTAGGCATTATCACTTTGAATATTTTTGCTAATTTGATATGTTTCTAAAAAGTAGTCCATTGTTTTAATTTGCATTCCTTTGATTTCTAGCGAGGTTAAATATTTTTCCATGTTCTCTACTTGTCGCATTTCCTCTTTTGTGAATCGAATCTTTATGGTTGGTGTATTTTTAATTTTTTCTTTCCCCCTCAAAACCCCTTCCTGTGGTGTAGAAGAGAGAGAGCACCCAAGGAGAGCACATAGTAATGATGGCAGCAGAGCAAGTGAATCAATTCTACTGGCCCAATGGGGTGGAAGCTCGGCGGAGTCCCACCGCCAGGTCCCACCTCTGGCGACCACTGCCCTTTGTATAAAGTGCTTTAAATTCAACTATTCTTCCTGTCTGTTGTGACACTGGGCCTACAGTAATGAGCAAAACAGATGAAAATCTTCCGAAAGTTAAATTGCAGACCCAGTGAGGATAATTCCTCTGACTCAGAGCCCTCCCGTGTGTTAGTGTGCCCACCGCTACTTCTACTGTTTCCCTCACTTCCCAATCCTGCAGCTCACCTCCAAGATCTTTCTTCCAGTCCCCAATTAATTTCTTCACCATTTAAGTAATCCATGAACGCTTTTCCCTGTCCTCTTGTACTTCAAAAAACGAGCGGTTTTATGGTATCTTTTCTTCTGTTCAGAGCTTTCATCTGGGAATGTTTCTCTGAAGATATATTCTGGGGATTTAGTGGTGTGCGAAACCATTATCAGCTATTATACTGACATGGAGGAAATTGGGAATTTATTGTCCAATGCTGCAAATCCTGTGGAGTTCATGTGTCAGGTAAGGATGGTGAAAGGACACTGGAGTTTTCTAGACCTGTAGTTTCTGGTCATGGTTCACCAGTCTCAAATCTGCTGGATGGGAGATAGCTGGATTTAAAATCTGACCATCTTCACTTTTGTATTTAGGCCTTTAAAATTGTGCCCTACAACACAGAGACCCTTGATAAACTGCTAACAGAGTCCCTAAAGAACAACATTCCTGCAAGCGGGCTGCACCTCTTTGGAATCAACCAGCTGGAAGAAGAAGATATGATGACAAGTAAGTCAACAGTCCAACCTCAGCAAACCAGCAGTGGGTTGATTCCAGTTCGTCGGTTTCAGCGTGCAGTCAGCCCATGCTCATGTTTTCTGCTGGGTCCTGCTCTACAGCTCATCCTCTGAGAAGCAGTCATTCTTCTCTGGCTAGCCCGGGATTCTTCCAAATTGAAAATCTGAATATGTCATCCCCTTACTAAAAAACACTTTGTGTTTCCCACTTGTCTTCTAGATAAAGTCCAAACTCCTCAACCTTTATACAAGGCCTTCCCAAGGGGCTCCTGCTGCATTTCTGCTCTCACCTCTCTCTACTCTCTCCCTTGGCTTCTGTGCTCTGCTCTGTGGAAGGTATGAACTTCTTTTACCTAATGAAAATTCCGCCCTGCCTCTTGCCACCTCGACCCATGGGAACGCAGTTTCTTCCTCCCCTCATCCTGCAGCACTTCCTCAGGTAGGTTCCATCTACGTGCTACAGCTCCCCTAGCATGTTGGGTTCTTATACTCTTCAGCTGTGCCTGTCTTTTTAGCTAGTCTGTCAGCTGAATGACGACAGGGACAGTGCCTGGTGGCTCAATGTAGGCTCAAAACAAATATTTGTTTGATGAGGGAGGAGCAGTCTCATGGGCATATGTGACATGCCAGGAGCTGGGAGAAACACTTGCATGGGGATGATGCCTGGTGTGCCTGGTACGGTTCTTTTGTAGACACCACTCTTCCTTCACATCTCAGCTGCACTACACAAATGGGACCCAAGCCCCTGGTTACCCAGTGCCTGCGTTCCATCTTTCCACAGCCTCGGAGAACAATAAGGATGAGGTTATATTACCTTCATGTCCTTCTCCTGGGCGCATTCTCTTGTTGCCTCTCTCCATTTTCCTACTGTGGAATGTTCTCACGTCACTTCCAACAGGTGTTAATATTCTCTATTCTTGAACTTGAGGCTCAGGAGGGAGTATTTCTTTTTTTTCTTTTTTTTTTTTTTGGTATGCGGGCCTCTCACTGTTGTGGCCTCTCCCATTGCAGAGCACAGGCTCCGGACGCACAGGCTCAGTGGCCATGGCTCACGGGCCCAGCTGCTTCGTGGCATGTGGGATCTTCCCAGACCGGGGCACGAACCCATGTCCCCTGCATCGGCAGGCAGACTCTAAACCACTGCGCCACCAGGGAAGCCCAGGAGGGAGTATTTCATAGTTTGACAATCATGGGGGATCCTGGGGACATTTTCAGACCTTCGTTCCAAGGATCATATCCTGGTGAATAGGAAGCTGAGTTTGTCTTATTAAAAAAAATACATATGGGGGCTTCACTGGTGGCGCCGTGGTTGAGAGTCCGCCTGCCAATGCAGGGGACAAGGGTTCGAGCCCTGGTCTGGGAAGATCCCACATGCCGTGGAGCAACTAGGCCCGTGAGCCACAACTACTGAGCCTGCGTGTCTGGAGCCTGTGCTCCGCAACGGGAGAGGCCGCGACAGTGAAAGGCCCGCGCACCGCGATGAAGAGTGGCCCCTGCTCGCCGCAATTAGAGAAAGCCCTCGCACAGAAACGAAGACCCAACACAACAAAAAATAAATAAATAAAAAGCAGTTTTTTTAAAAAAAAAAAACATATGTATGTGTGTGTGTATAATATATATATGCACATAAAGAATATATGTATCTATACATCTATCTATCACTCTTGGGTTTAGAAATCAACTTTTATGAAAATTAAAAAAAAAGGTTTGTCTCCCAACTCCACAACACAAACACGTCTATTTCCTTGGTTGAGTTTAACTTGCTGTATCCAGATATTAGTAGGTGGAGGGTGTCATGGGGATCCAATGACTCTCAGAAGTACTTTGTTTCCCACAAATCAGAGGGTTAATGGGCATCCTGGGGTTCCCACGCATTAATACCATCATTCAAAACCTGTCCTAAACAAAGAGCTCATTGAAAACCATCTTGTTAATCTTTCCAGGTCCCTTTGAGATAGTCTGGAAATATTTTCTAGTTCAAAACTAAGGGCCACAGAAAGGCTAAGGAACAGCCCCAGGACTACTTGGCATACTTTATGAAATTGGGTGTAAGAGCTAAGAAGATGGATTTTTTTTTTTTTTTTTTGGCTAGGCCACATGGCTTGCGGGATCTTAGTTCCCTGACCAGGGATCAAACCTGTGCCCACGGCAGTGAAAACGCTGAGTTCTAACCACTGGACCGCCAGGGAAGTCCCAGGATTTCTTTCTTTTAATCAGCATAAAGCAATTGTTTTAAAGTGCTCTGAAATTTTAAGAGAAGGTCGAAACATGATCCCTGTTGTACTTTGTGGCTGCTGCTTAAGCCCTTAGAACATCAGCACATTTTGAACTAGTGTTATTTCTCAGGATTCTCCAATCTTTTTAAAGAAAGAAGGTATGCTATTAATGATTAGATTTGCTAATTAATTGACATATCATTTCTTCTGTCATCTTCAGTGGTGCCACAGAGGAAGCTGTTAGATGTTAGGTCAATCAACCAAGAAGTAATGATTGAGCACCTGCTGGATGCCATACTAGGCTTCTAGCTTCACCTCCATGAGCAAGGTGCCCCGTGCCTTCCTTTTTTTTTTTTTTTTTTAATCTTTTGGCCGTGCCACGCAGCAAGTGGGATCTTAGTTCCCTGACCAGGGATCGAACCCACGACCCCTGCAGTGGAAGTGCAGAGTCTTAACCACTGGACCTCCAGGGAAGTCCCCGCACCATCCTGTGCTTTCCTTTTTATCTGACCATTAAGTTTTCCTTGACAATTTTTCAGATCAGAGGGATGAAGAGCTGCCCACTTTGTTGCACTTCGCTGCCAAATATGGACTGAAGAACCTCACTGCCCTGTTGCTCACCTGCCCAGGAGCCCTACAGGCCTATAGTGTGGCCAACAAGCACGGCCACTACCCCAACACCATTGCCGAGAAGCACGGCTTCCGGGACCTGCGGCAGTTCATCGACGAGTATGTGGTAAGGTCGAGGCAGGAGAGGCTCTAGGATTGGAAATGCACCATGTGGTCCCAGGGCTGCCTTTTCACTAAAGACCTGGGTGGATTTCATCTCTAGCATGTTCTCACGTGCCTCTTCTGGCAGGGCCAGTATGCATGGGCTTAAGAGATGAGTTCCGGAGTCACATGGATCTGGATCCAAATTCCTCACCAATACTTGTCAGCCATGTGCCTTTGGGCAAATCATGCATCTGTCCTCTGTCTCTCTCAGTTTCGTGATATGCGGGAGAAAGTTTATAATAATTCTACCCTTAGGGTTGTTTTGAGAATAAGAAGAAATAATATGTGTAAAGCACTGAGATCTGCCCTCGAAGAATTTACGGAGCATTGATAGAGTGAATCTGCTGAAGGTAGACGCTGATCTATCTTTCTCAGTCACCTCCCCACCCACCTCCAAGGTACTTGGCAGGATGCTCCCAGCTCCCTCGCCCACCATCAGGCCCAGGTGAACTGTTAGGCTTGGTTCCTTCCTTAGCGGAGACCACAGCAGAGCTCTGCACCTGAGGCTTCAGGGAGGCCAACCGTGAGGCCCCACCTTCTGCTGACAACCTCTCTCTCTTTCTGAGCCTCTGCCCGTCTTAAGGTTTATCTGCTTCCCTGGTTTTGGACCCACAGATCCTCCTTGATCACTGACTTCTGGGTCTTTCTTTAAGTGTAATCTCATCCCATGTCTAGGCCTTGTTCCATGCCCCGATATTGCTTCCATTGTTTTGAAGGCAGCTGCCCTTCCTGTCTCGACCCTTTTCTGGTTTTCTTCCATTTTCACAATTCACAGCAGTGACGCGGGAATAGCTCATCCTCTCATATGGGGCTGTGACCTCAAAAGGAACAATTAACACTACCTCCAGACAGGAGTGAGCCTGACACCTCCCCAGAAACTTAGCTTTCTGCTCTGTGCTTGACAGTCTACAAGGCAGCAACTCACTGAGACATACAGAGGAGGCCTCCCAAAATTTGGGGGGTGGTTAAATGTATTGAATAAACAGAATAGCATGAGTGCCTGTCTGGGGCATCATTGACGTAAATGAGGCTAAACGGTACTTACGGTCCAGGAGTGTTTACTTCACTTTGGAGTCACAAATGTATAAAATGCAGTGTTTCATTTCCCTGCCAATAGTTTTTATTAAGAACATACTGTATTCATATTAATCACTACTATCTATTGAATTTAGTTGATTGGCAAATACATTTTCTCCTTTAATCCTCATCACAGTCCTTTGAGGTTGACAGTATTGTTCTCTCTCTTCAACAAAGGAGGAAAAGGGCCTAGAAAGGCCGAGTCATGGTGCCAAGGGTCCCACACTAGTCAGGGTGGAGGTAGGATTTGAACCTAGCTGATGGTAAAGCTGGGGAGCATTCTCCTACTTTCTGTCACAGGGGCGTGGAAAGATGCACTTCAGGTTGCACTGAACTTAATCTGGTTCACATTTGTCATATCATCTTTGTTTTCTAAGTACAATCACTTCAACCGATGCATCTCCAGCATTGCCCCCAAAAGGTTGCTCCTCCGTGTTGTTCATGACCTCTAAGAACCGTCCCATTTCCTCTTTCCACCATATCAGAACCAAATGCCAGACCTTGAGTCTCCAGCACTCCACTCCTTGGGGCTCATCAGGAAACCAACACAGAGTGTCAGATAGCAGATTAGCTCTCTTGGGGTGGTGATGATGAAAATGAGGATTTTTGTGGGTTGATGCTGAAATGATTGTGAAACACCAAAGTTTCTTACGAGGAAAAGTTGTGCAGGGGTTTCAGAGAAGCCACCTCTCTGGCTTCACAACCACCTGGAGGCAGAATGACAAAGGGGGACTCTCTGACTTCAGGGCATTTCACCCAAGACCGTCTCTCTTCTTGGGCACAGGCTGTAAAACTGAGGCGGGCGCTTTGGAGTGGTGTGCTGTCAGGCACTTGGAAGCAGCCTAATAGAAAGAACAGGTGGAAGGAGCAGGAAGGAACTAGTGGACCAAGTCCCCAGGGGACTTCTGACTACACACAAGCGCAAGAGCACCTTGGCTGCAGCCCTGTTTAGCCCATTTGAATTTCCATTTGACTAATCAGCAAGGGTTATACCTTTGTGTGCCATTTGTTGCCATTTGAGAAACCACTAGGGTATAGTAGAAAGGTCAGAAGCCAGGATTGCAGACCCATGAATAAGGCACTAGATTTTTCTGAGCTTTGGTTTTCACATCTTTTGACCAGGGAATAGGAGACACTCTCAAACAGTGGTGGAAAGGATGCCATGAGATAATGTATAGGCACATCCGTAGCACTGTCCCTGACACGTAATAGGTACCCACGAGAAAGTTTTAAATTTGTATCCTCTGGGCACTGGACATTTAACGGGTGTCTCCTCTGAGTGCATAACTCTGTTCTTAGTGTTGGAGGAAGATACAAAGATTAAAACAAAGAACATAAAACAAAGAAAAAGACTTGGAGCCTGGCCTCAAGGGGCTTTCAGTGTGGTGGGAAATACAGACATGCGCACATAGTTGCAACCCTAATGCGCGTGAGGCTTTACTTTGCTGTCACAAGCCCACTCGAGGGCCTGACTCTACCCAGAGAGCCCGGCTGTGTCAGTGCGCCTGTGGGATCCCACCTTCTCTTTCAGGAAACTGTGGACATGCTGAAGAGTCACATTAAAGAGGAACTGATGCAAGGGGAGGAGGCTGACTCTGTGTATGAGTCCATGGCCCACCTTTCCACAGACCTGCTCATGAAGTGCTCCCTCAACCCCGGCTGTGATGAGGAGCTGTATGAGTCCATGGCGACCTTTGTCCCAGCTGCCACCGAGGACCTCTGTAAGTAGCACAGCGCAGTTCTGCTTCCATATTTCTGCTGAGAAACGCGTTTCTTCCTTCTGCTGTGTGTGGGGAAATTCCCTTGCTTACCCCCTGCCCCACTCCGGAGTGATGAAGATCCCATTTTACACAAAGTTAGACAGGTCATCATGTGCTGTGACAAGCAGAATCGTTCTCCACACTTCCTCTGCTATGACTCTGCTGTGTGACTGGAAAGTTTACAGAGTTGATGAAGGCGTTGCCTTGTGATCCAGAAGCGAAACCAGTGGCTTTTGACTTTGTCAGTTCCAACGGGCCCTTTTTATAGCAAACATTTTGTAATGCCCCCGCTACTACCCTGACATGAGATACATATAATATAACCTACCTACATATGAAATTTTTAGAAATCCAATATAAGTCCCAATTGAAATATAGAAGAGAACTCATAGGAGAGGAAATGCTCAGATGTGCCTCCATGCAAGGACATAGTGCATTAGTCAGTTGCAGTCACCTACACTCAGAATCACTGCCAATGTCACAGCCTCAAGTGCTGACCGACATGTTTATTGTATCAGTGACTTGGATACCGCCAGCAGCGCTGGCATCAATGCCTGGATTTTCCTAAATGGTGAATGATTCCTCACATTCTCTTCTCCATTTTCATAGTAATTGAATTCCTGGAAAATTTGGTGTATATCAAAACCATGCAAAAATACAAGTTGTATTTTATAAATGAAGCAGTTTAGCTTCTAGGCTCAGAAAATTATAAGCAGGGTTTTTTTGATAACCTGATTTTACTGGATTAATATATAATAAACTTATTTCCAAAATATCATATCTCCAAGATATGATTTTTTTTGTAAATTGCTTAACAAATTTTGCCCGTTTTTGTTTATCTTAATTCTTTTTAATAGCAAAAATAATACATTCTTCCAAAAATTGGAAACAAAAAAGAAATGTATAACTGAGTTATTAAAAGTTCATGACTCCACTCAACCAACTGATACAGCACTTGTAATAGTTTGGTGGGGAATTTTGCCCATATTTTTCCTTATACCTGCTGATATTAAATTTTAAAAAATATACATATAAACAGATATGTACAAATATACACATATGTATAAATATGTATCATAAGCAGTTATTTTTTTAACCCATATGTGTATCTAGTGAAATATTTAAAAGTCATGAGGGACACAAAACAAGGCTGTCCCTCACACTGAAGGTTGTCTAGCATCTTTCTCCCTTCTGCTAAATGCCAGTAGTGTCCCTGCATCATAGTGACAACCCAAAATACCCTCATAGATTTTCCAAACACCCTCTAGAGGGCAGTGCCACTCCCCTTGAGAACCACTGGTCTAAATAAACATTGGCTTTCGATGCACATATCAGGGTTGAAGCAGGAGGACCACACAACCGGCCCTCTAAGGGCCTTCTTTATATGTTACCACCATTTGCTATGAGATGCTAAGAGCTCTGAAACACTGCCTACAACTTCTCCCTCCTTCCCTCTGGTCTAATAAATAGATTCAAGAAAGACAAGACAAATACCTATCAATGCATCCATCGCTTTATTGATAGAGGAATTTCTGGAATGGGCTAGATTGAGTATTGACAATTTTCAGCCTGAGGAGAAGCGGGGACCTGGGCCCACAAGGAGTTGGGCCTGATTTTCCCATCCATGAACGGAAAAGCAGGCATTAAGAGGGTGCTTTGGAGCAGGAAATGTGGGTGGGTCAGGGGGCCAGAGGTGAACCCTGACACCAGCAGAGCCTTTGACACTGCAACCCTAACACCTGGAAGATGTGGTCCAGTGGTTGTTAGGTGCTTGCTAGTCAGACTGGCTGTGCCTCTGGGGGAGGAGAAGAAAGAGGGAAAGAAAGGTAGAAGCTCTCTCTCAGCATCTAACTGGAAGGACTTGAAGTACTTGTGGAAGCTCTTCCCGAATGAGCCGTAACCCAGCAGGAAGGTGAGGAGAGAAGGCGTCATCCTCACCATCCACATCCTCTACCTCACTGAATCCTCAAAGCAACCATACAGGGGTGCTTTTATTAACCTGCGCTTTACAAATGAGGAAACTGAGGCACAGAGGGGTTAAGCAACTCCGCCAAAGTCTCACAGCTAATAAGTGATAGAGTCCAGGTTTGAACCCAGGTCTCTCTGTCTTTAGGACCATATTCCTTATTCTGTGCCAGAAGTTTCCATCTAACACCACAAATTTTAGTCGTGGTTTCTTTTAGAAAAACCATCTAGCAGCTCCAGCCACGCCTCCTCTTTTCGCGGCCCAGATGTTAGCTCACAAAACAGCCTCTGGCGCCCCTACCCTCGCACATCCATCCATCTCTCCGTGTACCCAACAAGCATTCCGGAGCATCTGTGTTTCTGCCACTTGCCGCTCCCACTCCTGGTTTTTGGTGAGACAACAGGGTGGAGGGAAGACACAGTCCTTTTCAGTCTGGAACAGAGACTCATTCACAAAAGAACATTTGGAGAAAAACTAGTACCCCTCTGGGAAGCCAGAGACCATGCATCATCATTTCTGCCCTGTGTCCCTACGGTGGGGCAGTTGAACAATTGAAGGATCCCGCACTTTACTGGCAGTTGGTTTAGTGTTGACAGAGAGCCTTAACACCTCTTATCCCTCTGGATGCTCCAACACAGGAAACCCCCCCACCACAGCAGCGCAAAGCTGTACGGAATGCTAACAGCAGCCATCCCATGACTCCTGTCTGCTGGGCCTCTCACAGCGTGAGCGCTGAGCCTCTTCAGCACTTACCAAGGCGGTGGAGTGCTGTGGAGCTTGCCTGGTTTGCGGCCAGTTGGCATCTTGTAAAGTTCCAGGGGGTGGTGGGGGTGGTGGGGAATTCTGGTTGCCGTGGAGCTAGAAGGAGGCCACCAACAGGCAGGCTGTAGAATTCTGCTGTTTGGGGAATGGGCAGAGGAAACCCACTGCAGTTTTCACTTGCCAGATCATATAAACTCTGAATTTTCTGAATCTAGATATGATTTGTGTTTCTGTCTCTGTGGTTTAATCTTGAGAATGACCACTTACCTACTGGCCCAGAAGCAGCAGCAACTTGTACCTGGGGAGGAACCATTCATCTTACTACCAGTGACTCTCTAGGGGAGAAGGCAGTTTAGGTCATAAATAAGTAGGACAGACTGATAAATCTAAGATGCATATTTGTAACACCAGCCAGCACAGTAATCTTCTGGCCCTTTCAAGTCAACACACTGCTTTCATCTCTGTGATCTCATCTGAGCGTCCTGGGGCTTGGTGGATAAAGTTATCTTCATTTTATAGAGGAGACCGCTAAGGCTTCAAGATTTAGTAACTTACTTAAGTCTAATCGAGGGAGAACTAGGTCAGGAATCTGGGTCTGCATATTCCCAGGGGTCAAGTCTGTCAGCTGCCCACTGAGCTCGAGGACCCTCCTGGCATGCCCTTCTTCTAGGGTCAGAACTTGCCAGCCCGGGGACGGATACTTACAGGGGAGCTATTTCCTAAATCTAAATAGCGGAGGTTATCATTTGTTTTGTTACCATTCAACCCTAGAGGCTGAAAATAGGAAGGAAACTAGGCCGTGTTTATTCACTAGCTGACTCACTCGCTCACTCATTCATTCATTCACTCACAGGACAAACATTATGGAGTGCAGGCTCTATGCCATCTCCTTACGACAGCTTTGGAGGTCATCTGATCGTGTTGGGACAAATCTACCTCTTTCTGACTTGAGTTTTGGAAAGGGGATAGTAATGAGGTCCCCAGAGGGAATCCAAACAAGCACTAAGTAGGAAGATTGTCAGGGAAACTCCCAGTGTTGAATGAATTGGCTGGGCAGCAATGTTGGGTTCTGATCCTGAGATTTTATGATCCTTCCCCTGAACTTGCGTGCGTGGGTGCGTGTGCACACGCGCGCGCGCGCGCGCGCGCACACACACACACACACACACACAGGCACACACACACTCCTCATACTGTCTTTAGTTTAGATATGCTGCCACCAGGTGGTAACTACGTCTTTGTTATCAGACTTTCAACTTTGCTCTCAATTCTCTTGAGAATTTTGTGTTCAAACGCCCACAGATTTAAACCGTCATTTTCCGCACCGTACTATGTAAGAAATAAATGTCCTTCGGGTAGGCTTCTGCAAACACTAACTAAAAATCACAACACACCTCTCTTTGGGTGTCTTCACTATCTCCTGATTTTTTTCTCATTTACTTCGTTTGCTTCTAACCCTGCCTTCAGAGAATGATGCGGTGGTCCTGGGGGTCCTTTGACTTAGGTAATACGTTTTGTGTGGAAAGCCTCACCCAGTGACTGGGCACTTGGGTAAGGCTCTGGGTACTAAGGCCTCAGGAGCCATTTCTGGGAGGCCCTCGTCCAGCTGTTACACAGGCAATCCGCTTGTGGATTTAGTGCTGCGTGACTATCTCAGAGGTCTGTCTTTCTGCATCAGGAGAGAGGAGTAAAAGGAGAAAGATGCAGTGTCTCGCTACTAGAGACTCAACTCACACGTGTCACACTAATCCATCCCAGAGGGCTGTTCTGCTTCTTGTGACTCTTGTGTTGAACGTTTCTTTTGAGCCCCTGCTCCCTCCACCTGGGTCTGTGGCTCAAGTTTGTGCGCAGTGGAGAGCCAACTTAGCCCCAGCTAACTTGCTGACTTCCCTTAGCAACCTCCTTGGTAACTGCCGTCTTTGTAACAGATCATCTCCAGCAGTGTTTTCTTTACTGGAGCTCTCTAGTTACAGTCTCTGTGAGCAGGGTCCCCTCTGAGCTGGGGGCATAACTGGGCCCAGTGAACAGCCTCATAGCCCAGCCATGTAAGGTCTGAGCCCACCTGAAGGACCATTTGTAAGTAAAATTAAGTTACTGGAACATGTTGCCTTCCCCATCTGCACATTTGTTTTTTAACATCTTTATTGGAGTATAATTGCTTTACAATGGTGTGCTAGCCTCTGCCCTACAACAAAAGGAATCAGCCATATAGACACATATGTTCCCATATCTCCTCCATCTGCACACTTTTCTCTCAAGAGTCTTCCTTCCTGCAGCCGCAGAGTCTCTGCCATCCTCCTGCTATTCATCTTGGGAAGACCCTGGCTAGTAGAGCCAAGAAGTGCCGTAGAGGCAGTGGGGCTGGGTGCAAGGCATGAGGTCTTACCAGCAAGGAAGTCCCTCTGAGGCAGGGCTGGCTGTTCCTGTCTTGTCTGGGGCTGAAACTGACCTGGTGAAGCGGAGGGATCCTCAGGGCACTTCCTGACTTCTGTAGCTTTTCCCTCCTCTAGATGTACAAGAACTGTGTTGTGGAGATAGGCACTTAGTGAAAGCATGCTGGATTGAATGTTTTTAAATTAATAAGATAAAATCCTCACCATCAGCAGCGACCTTGCTCCCCTCTGCACCTGCACAGCTGTGGGTCACACCCTCCCCGGGCACGGCATGCAGATCATTTTGCACTCTGGTTATGTACACGCTCCTCTGCTTACCTGCTCCTACTTCAGTTAGGAAGCGTGTATCATCCACAGGCTGTACACAACAGGTGCTCAATTATTTCTTGAATTTGAGAGTTACCAGAAAATAAGAAATCATCCTAGATGTTGTGGTGTGGAATTGTTTGTTGATGTTCCAGTGCAAGGACGTCACTTCCCCGGTAGGTGGTAGTGAGATACCTGTTAGATGTCCCCGAAGGTGTGACGTCTTTGGCTGTTCCCAGCTGCCTTTTCTTTCTTGTCTCCATACATTTGCTTGTGCTGTTCCTGCTGCCTGAATTGCCCTTCTCTTTTCTCAGCTTGGGAAATGCCCAGATTCCTTAACAAAGCCCAAAGATCTCCATATCCATGTATTCATTTGCTTATTACCCGTTAGTTTGTTCATTCTCACATTCATTCATTCAACAACATTTATCGACCCCCTTGAGTGTTTAAGTCACTGTGCCCGGTGATGAGGAGTCAGTAAATAAGCTGGCATGATCTCTGCCTTCCAGAGCTTCCCTTCTAGCGGGAGAGTTGGATATTAAACAAAGGTACTGCATAACTGAATATATAACTACAAACTGTGACAGTACGATTGAGGAAAAAGACATGGTGCCCTCAAGAGGGCAGCTAGTAGAGAATGGATTGGGGGAGGGGTGCCTGTGACTTAGCAAGTCATAGTACCCACTACACCAGATCAGGAGCTCATCCCGTGGACTCATTCCTGCAAGACAGAGGGCCTGTGTGCTTGCCAGGAGCACTGCACTAAGGTACTTGTTGTCTGCTAAGAAATCCACGAAACTTAACATGCTGCTTCTCCTAACCCTTTCATGCTTAGCTTCTTTTTCAATGTCAGTCACTCCTTAGCACCTCTAATTTCAGACTGCCATTTCTCCTCTCTCTGTCTCTGTTTCTCTGTCTCTGTTTCTGTCTCTGTCTCTCCCCTCCCCCAACTCCCTCTTTCTTTGTGTCTCATTGTCTCTCTCCCTTTCCCTCCCTCTCCTCCCCCCCCACCTCTGCATGTGTGTGACTGTCTCTTTCTCTCTGTCCCTGTCTCTGCCTCTCTGTCTCTGTCTGTCTCTCTGCTTCCCTTCACTTCTCCATGAGGGTATGGGAAGGTTGGACTTTCTTATTGACATGGTCCATCACAGCAGTCCGTTCCACCTGTGTGCAGATGGAACCAATCGGGTTTCAGGTTTTCTTCACATGTTTTACCATGCTGATCCTTGTTCTAAGCCTCTTTTCTGGCCACAAAAGCACTTGCTGAAAAAAAATTCTCTTGGCCTGCTTTCAGGGTTTGAGAGCCTTTCCAGAAGAATAGTTTCTCAGTATCCGACATTTTACTGTATTACATACTCAGATTAGGTTTTCTGTTAAATTAACAACACATAATCTGGATGGAGTTTCCACTGCAGCCGAGTGATCTAGATTTATGTCCCATGAGGAGTATCATATGAGCTTCTTTGAAAATTAGTTATTGCTCTTGATTCATTCCTTAATTACTTGCCTGCCTGCCTTCTCTTCATCTGTTCAAGCTTCTTTCTTCCCAGGAATGGTTTCTTTGGGATTGACTCCTTTGAAAAAGTATAGTGTAACGCTGCAGCTGCTTTTCCCAGAAGGAGACTGTGGCCCCAGAGTTTCCTTGTTATTGTTTTGGGGTTTTTTCCCAATGAAATGAAAGAACTTTGCACTTTTTCCTTAGACCAGCAGGTTTCAGCACATTTCAGTTTATCTAAGTGGTGAAGGTTAAATGCTTAGAATCTGAAGTACAAACGCTGAGCATCCAGGGACGCAGGGATCTGTTGCTGTGCTTTCCTTTTCAAAATGTCCTTTGTCTGGAAACGGACTCCCTTCACCTCCAGAATTTTCTATTTCAGTCGCTCCTGTTTTACTGTGTGCCTGGGTTGTATGTACGCATGGGTTGTCAAATTTACAGTTTGAGGGTTTTATCTCTCATTAAGTCCAAACCACCAGGTACTTTTTCTTTTCTCTTCTTTATTATTACAAAAGTAGTATCTGCTACTACGAGGACTTACTGCCTAATATAGCTATGGCAAATAGTGTTTTAAAAGTAATTTCATGTGTCAGTGTCAGTTAGCTGGCGTTGAGTGCCTGGGGAGCTGTGTTGAGAAGGATTCTGAGGCCACAAAGAGTGCTATGTTTGAATAGGGATGTTTGCCTTGAGTACACAATAGGGACGTGGAGGCCAATGTGTGTATCCACTGTTCTAATTCAAAGATACTTACGTTGAACTCAGTATAAAAATAATCATTTTATTTAAAATATAAATGGAAAGAAAAGTATTTTTCTTCATTTAAGGCAGTGCCCCTACAGAGACTCAACAGAGGCCTGTGCCCACATCAGGCCAGGGCTACTGAGTCCATATGTGGACATGACGTGAAGGACTTGCTTGAGCGCACCCTGGTCCCTGTGCCCACTCCCCTCGCCAGTCCCACATGGGAAGGGAATTCATGACAGGTTGACTGTGCTCACATTTGGTCTTACCTGTGGTAGGCAGAATAATGCCCCTGAACCTATGAATATGCTAGATTACATGGCAAAGGGGAATGAAAGTTGCAGATGGAATTAAGGTTGCTAATGAGCTGGCCTTAAAATAACGGGAATATCCTGGATTATCAGGGTGGGCACAGTATAATCACAAGGGACCTTGAAAGTAGAAGAAAGATGGGAATTTCCTGGTGATCCACTGGTTAGGACTCAGCACTTTCACTGCGGTGGCCTGGGTTCAATCTCTGGCCCTGGTCGTGGCCAAAAAAAAACGTAAAAGAAGGAATCAGGTTAGACCAGAGATGGCACCATGAGAAGGACTCAGTTCAGCTGAGCTTTCTGTCCAACATCACTGGCTTTGAAGATGGAAGAAGAGGGCCTCGTGCCGAGGAGTGCAGGGCCTCTAGAAGCTGGAAAGGGCAAGAAGACTGAACCTCCCCTAGATCTCCCAGAAAGGAATGCAGTCCAGCCGAAACCTTGATTTAGCCCGGTGAGACCCATTTCAGACCTCTGAACTACAGAACTGGATGTTGTTTTAAGTCACTAAGTTTGTGGTAATTTGCTACAGCAACAATAGAAAGCTAATAAACTGTCTAGGTTGCCTCAATATAATGATAACCATTAATATTTAGTGCCTAGTACTGTTGCTAAACATTTTATAAGCATCGTCTCAATTGGTTCATACAGTCTTCCTATGAGGTAGGTACTGTTATCCATACCCACTTTACAGATGGAGATATGAAAGCTTAGTGATATCAAGTAACTTGTCCAAGGACACAGAGCTGCTAAGAATCAGAGCCAGGGCTTGAACCCAGGTCTCCAGGATATCAAAGTGCACGCTGGTAATCACCACTTCCGACTGTGATCTTGACCTGCTTTAATAATAAAGATAATGGTAACAATAGTAATAGCAGCTAACATTCATTTAGCACTTCCTACGTGCTAGGCACTGTGCTTCTCATTTAGTACTCATGACAAACCTATGAGATACGTACTATTATTATCACCATTTTACAGACATTATCGGCCAGTGTCCTGGACCTCTATTGCTTGCCTGGCCTTGACTGCTGCCTTTCTCTGACTTACATTTGCCGCCCGAATGCAGACCATTCACTTGGCTCCAGCCCTTGTCAGGGCCTTTACAGCTGACTTCCTGGCCTTCTCATGTGTCTGCAGACCACCCATCTCCTCCCTGTGCCCCTGCCTCCATCATGCTCTTTCAGCCAAGCCTCAGATCCTCTGGCTTTAGGCTCTGACCTTAAGATCAGCCTCTACCTGTGATCCCGGCAGTATGGGGTGGGGCCAGAAGCGACTGAAGAGCTGCTAGAATTTCCCCTTGGTGCTCATTGCTGAGCCCTCTAATAAAAAATGTGATAAGCCTCAGGACAGCACAAGGTAATGGGCATGGGGCCTCCAAGTCAGGTCTGGACTGCAGCGGCAGAGCCTTGGCCAAGGAGGAAAGAAGCCTCCAGCTCCGTCCAGCCTGGACTTGGTGTTCAGGAGCCATGATCAAGACAACGCCTGGCAAGCCTTGTTTGTGAGTCAGGTTTCCACGCATAATTCCATGGTGAAGAATTATCGTTTGTTATCTTACAAGGCCTCCTTGCTTTAAGTATATTCAATATAAAAATATTGCTTGGGTGTAATTCTTTACTAGGAAAGGTAATTTGAAAATATGTGTGGATATTCAGATGTTAGAATTAACCCATAAGCATTTATTGCTCTGAAGGAGGAGACTTGACTTCAAACAAATAAAGTTACTATTAAAAAGTACAAATTGAGTCCTCTTTTTAAAATTGTTCTCTACTTAGGACATTAGCGTGGGTGTAGAATTTAACAATAAAGATAACAGTAATAATAGCAGCTAACGTGCATTTAGCACTTCCTATGTGCTGAGCACTGTGCTTCTCATTTAATACTCATGACAAACCTATGATATATGTACTATTATTATCACCATTTTACAGACAGGAAAACAGATCCTGAGAGGATGTAAACAACTTGGCCCAAGATAGTTGTGGGCAAAGAGTTAATGTAACAGCTCTCATTTCCCTTTCTGCAGGAGAGTTTGACCTTTGTTGACTTCCACTCTGTTACCCTGGTGACCTGATAAAAGCCATATGTCAATTATGTCTCTAGGCAACATTGCCTATGATAAAAATGACCCCTAAATGGTGGTAAATTGCATCTGGAACTGAGAGGAGTTGTATGTAAACTATAAATACCTGAAAGGGACACCATACTTTGGGCTTCCCTGAGGGCAACGTCTCTGGATGCCTCTTATGGGGACCCTGGAAGCTAATGCCTCAGGAGTTGCTAATAAACTCCAGAGTCGGGAAATGCTGCTCCTTTGAGACACCATGGCAGCTTCTCCACCTGCCTGATATGGATCTTTTCTCCTTGCCTGCGAGTTGCTGGATTGGTGTAAAGACTGCCTTTGATGAGGAAGGCCGCTTGGTACTGTCCTGCTGGTCTGTATCCTCCATCCTTCTGAGTAGGCTGGCACCAGCATGGCCCACGGTCGTCTTGTGAGTCCAAATGATCAGCTGGATCCAAAAAGTTGGATCTAAAAGTCAGTTGGACGGGTGGGTGTTGCAGTCCTGTAGTCAGAAGTGGAAGAGTCAAAATTGGAAACTATGCATTCTGACCACAGTGCCCAAACCTCTCACCATCCTTTTAGGGTGCCTAGAAATAGGAGAAATAATTCTACTAATGTCTCAGGACTGATCTTTAGCAGATCCTAGTTTGTCTCCTTCCAAAGTCATGCTCTTAACCACCAGTGAAAGCGTGACCATAGAGTAAAAAGATTTGTTTGGCACAGGTGGCTCATTTAGCCCTGCCTTGTTCATCGTACCCAGAGGTGCGTGGCTCACAGGAGTCCCTGGAAGGTGACTTGATAGTGTAGATGGACAGGAAAGGGTCAGCGTAGGTCATTGCCAGTGCTTATGCTTCTTTAGTTTTGCTGTTGCATTTCTTCCTCTCCTTTTCTCATCTCTTTCCCTCCTACCTGTTCTTCTTCTTAAAAAAAAACTTTTTATTTTGAAGTACTTTTAGATTTAGATCAAAGTTGCAGAAATGCTACCCTTCCTGTATACCTTTCACCCAGATTTCCCTAATATTAACATCTTACATAACCAGAGTACAGTTACTAAAGCTGAGAAATTAACATTGGTGCAATTCCACTAACTAACCTCCAGACCTTGTTCAAAATTTCACTGTTCCCCCTAATCTTCTTTTTCTGTTTGTAAGTAGGACTAGATGCTGAACCTAGATAGGATCCTGCAGTGCATGCTGTTATTCTCCTTAGTCTCCTCCAATGTGTAACAGTTCCTCAGTCTTTCCTCATCTTGACACTCTGGAAGAACACCAATCAGTTATTTTGTAGCATGCCCTTTAGTTTGGGTTTGTCAGATGCTTTCTGTGATTGGACTGAGGTTATAAATTCGGGGCAAGAATGCCATAGCAATGATGTTGCATCCTCAGTGCATTGTAGCAAAGGATCGTGACATTGACATGTTATTACTGGTGCTCATTCTTTTTTCTCTCTTTTCTTTTTAAAATTCTTTCTTTAACCCACATAAAATTCAGCACGTTATGATGGGGTCATAGTACCAGGGACAGAAGCCTGCCTCCTTGTTATAGAAGCGTGCCAGGTCCAGCCAGGGCTGCTCTTGCTGTTTCCATTTTTCTTCTACATTTTGTTTTTCCAACACTCTTTGTAGCTCCTTCAATTTTGCAGCTACATCTCAGATGTGGAAATCAGTTGTCTCAAACTGAACTTTGTTAGTGAAGTAGCCAGGCCGTGCGTATCTCTTTTACCTCTGTCAGTGGGGGTGGCCGATTGTGTGTGTGAGGTTTGCGCTCTGGTGTTGCCAGCCTGGGAGATCTGGTTATTGGTGATTGAAACTGTCCTGACGCTGCTCTGCCCTCACTAGGTTCTTAGAGATGCTGGAGCCTGAGGGCGCTGTGGTTTCCTGGAGGATGCAGCACTGGGCATGACAGAGCCCAACGATAGGTCCACAAAGCTTTTCCCTCCCCTCATCTCTAGGGGTGTCTGATGCAAGCAAGTCTTTCCTTCAGGGTCTTTTCCTCTGTGTTTTATTGTTGTGTGAATGAAGAGTTTCAAAAGTTGGCTGGGTCAGGGTCAGGCAGCTGAGGGGTGAGGTATTGTAGGGGTAGGAGTCAGGAGGGTAGAGGAGGGTCCTGCTCCCAGTAAGGCACACCTGTAGGATATGTCTTTCTTCCCAATTTTCTAACTCCATGAGAAACATGTCCCATAAAACCACAATTAAGCAATTTAAATAGAAATCTCAAATAAGTGGCATTTTTCTGGTCTTGAATTTTTAAGGAATGAATTGTGAGTTCTTAGAAAATTTTTTAAAATATTTATTTATTTATTTATTTTGGCTGTGCCGGGTCTTAGTTGTAGCATGTGGGATCTTTAGTTGCAGCATGTGGACTTCTTAGTTGCGGCATGCATGTGGGATCTAGTTCCCAGACCAGGGATCGAACCCGGGCCCTCTGCATTGGGAGCTCAGAGTCTTACCCACTGGACCACCAGGGAAGTCCCAGAAATTTATTTTTAAAATTAAAACACTTCTAGGTGTGTTTCAGGATCAGTACAGTCACCCTAATCTCTCTACGGTTTACTTTAAATAATTCAGTGTTGCCAAGAGAAGTTCACTGAATTAACAGTTTACTCATTTGGAATTACAGGGCTCTGGACCAGAGGGTATCAAGGTACATTATATTCAATGTAATGTCTCCACTACACACATTTCAAGAAACATTAAACTGAAAAGGTAGAAAAAGGGAATTGCTTTATCTTCCCTTTTTTTGGATAATATTTAAGGTAACGAAAACATGATCAGAGCTCTGCATTTCTTTCCTTTATTTTTCCAATAGGATAGAAAAACTAGAATATAAAAAGATGAACAGTGAAAAAACCTTTCTCCAGTCCTTGTCTGTCATCTTTCTAGTTCCCAGGAAACCATTGGTCTGAATTTCTTATATCTCCTTCCAGAGTTTCTTTTTTGCATATACAGGAAAATACAAAAATAGAATCTTATTTTCCCCTTTTGGGGGCAAAAGGTAGCATATTAATTTTCAAAAATGTTGTATTTCTTAAAGATTCTGATTCATCAAGAATGTGTTTTTTTTTCTTTTGTCTCAGATCTTTTTTTAAAAAATTACATATTATAGCCCCCAATGAACCCCCTCTGGAACCTGATTGTCCTCCCTCCCTCCCAGAGGTAACCCCTACCATGAACTCAACATTTATCCTTTCCAGCATTTCAGCATGTTTTCATATGTTTACTAGATATTTATGAATTCATAAACTACATGTAGTATCATTTTATAGACCTTAAAACTTTATATAAAGTACTTTATATACTGAAAACTACTTTATATAAAATGCTTTATATACTGCAAACACCAGTCTGCAACTTTTTCACTCAACATTGTGTTTTGTTTTGTTTTATGGTCACAAAATTTATATTTAGATTATTAAAAGATTGTCAAAGTTTGAAACAAGGTCGGGTAAGAGCTATGCTATGTAATAATGTAATATCTGGTCACTGGAAAGTTTAAAAATTAGTATGGACTTCCCTGGTGGCACAGTGGTTAAGAATCGGCCTGCCAATGCAGGGGACACAGGTTCGATCCCTGGTCCAGGAAGATCCCACATGCTGCGGAACAGCTAAGCCCGTGCGCCACAACTACTGACCCTGCACTCTAGAGCCCGCGAGCCAAAACTGCTGAAGCCCGCATGCCACAGCTACTGAAGCCCACGTGCCTAGAGCCCGTGCTCCGCAGCAAGAGAAGCCACCGCGATGCGAAGCCTGCGCACCGCAACGAAGAGTAGCCCGCACTTGCCGCAACTTAGAGGAAGCTCGCACGCAGCAAGGAGGACCCAATGCAGCCAAAAATAAATACACAAATAAATAAATAAATTTTTAAAAAATCAGTATGTTTTATAATTAGAAAATCAGTAATCTGGTAATTGACAGGTGAGCCATAATTTTTTTAAATAACCTGAAATTATTTTTGCTTTGGGAATCTAATTGTACATACTTGATCATAATTACCTAGGCCTTTTAAAAAAGTGCTGATAGGGTTTTTCTCATATATGAATGCAACAGAAGCCACTATGGATAATTTGGAAGACGAAGAAAAGTGTAAAATAGAAAATAAAATGTCCATGGTCTGAAATGTCCATGACCTATCCATACTACTTCAGAAATAGCCACTATATACATTTTGATGTATTGCCTTTCAGGCTTTTTTTCTATGTACATACAGATATTTTGTTTCAAAACTAGGATTATGTCATGTGAAGTTCATTATCCTTAACATAACTTTACGACCATGACCTCTTTTCAATTAATATTCTTGGAAAATGTAATATAAATATAAATATTTCATACAAATTCACCAGACTGTATTTAACTGGTCCCCAAAGATCAAAGTAGTAGGAACAGTATATCTGTGTATACTGATTAAATTCAAATGATTTTTTTTCTCAAAGTATACTATTCAACTTCAAACTACATATTTTGCCTAAGCAAACAAGTCCCCAGTAACTGTGTGATATGCCTTACTGAACGCAACCTCTTGATATTATCAAAGTTCTGCTTTTAACACAAGTCTGAAATTTTGCTCCCAAAATGCATACTTCAGAGTCACAAAGTAACGTAAAGTAATGTTGGTTACTAAGGTTTTAGTAGAATCTGCTGTGGCAATTGAATAGTTTTCACACACAGTTTTGGTCCCCGTGGGTTTATGCTTAATAGTGAAAAACCAAAGGTCTATGTGCTTCTTCCTTATAAATGACCAATTACATGAATGACCTAAAAATAGAGTTCTGGGTGTTACGTTTTTGAGATGGTACTATGTTGATAGAGTGGCTCCCACACATTCTTTTTAACTGTTGAAAATGGTTCATTGTTTAAATAAATTACAACTTATCGATTCTTTGTTGTTTCTGCCTCCAATTATTTGTTGTTGTCATTTTGTGGGGGTTTTTGCTGTTATAAAGACTACAGTTATATATTTAAAAATTAAGCTAGTTCTTTCAAACACAAATGAGCATATCTATACCTTTTGAGTCCTGTGGTCTAGGAAAGGGCCTGAAGGTTGTAAATGTTGCTCTCCTTTATACCCCATATTTACTGAATGTCCTTATTGAGTAGGTAGATAACTGGATGTATGGAGGCATGCATGGACCTATGGATGCATGGGTGATTAGATGGATGGATGGGTAGATGGATGGTTTAATGAATTCTTGAATCTCTTGATTTGTCAAACCTTGTATATCCACTTATAAAATGTCCTTGTCTGTGTGGAAGAACAACATATAAACTCTTAGTCTCCTTTTCCTTCTAGATGTTGAAATGCTTCAGGCCAGTACATCTAATCCAATGCCCGGAGATGGTTTCTCTCGGACCACTAAGGATTCTATGATCCGCAAGTTTTTAGAAGGTAAGTTGCAGCAGTGAACAGGGAAGCAAAAAGAGGGAAAGAGAAATAAAGGTAAGATATTGCCTGGCTCCCTATGAGGGTTGCTCCACTGAAGGAATGGGCTGCCATGTACATGCCACATGGTGTGCTTGAAGGCACTCTATTCCCACGAGCTCCCCCATAAGCTTATTACAAGTAAGCCAGAAGTTCCCACCACTGGACCCACTGCTTTGGGTAAACAAGTTGCCTTTAGCAAAATTTCTTTTTAAATACACTTGTTTATTTTTATTTGACCAAAATTTAATGAGTACCTACTATGAGCAAAGCACTATTTTAGTTGTTGGGCTAGGGGACACAAAGGAAAATAAGATATAATCAATACCCTCAAGAGACTTTACTTTCTGGTGAAGGAGGAGAACATAGGGGAACATACACAGGTATTATTAAGTCAAGGTTGTATTGGAGAGTGATTATTTATATGTTGTCCAGTTTTCCCACTATTTATGAAGAGATTGTCTTTGCCCCCCCCCCATGTATTCTTGGCTCCTTTGTCATAAATTAATTGATCATATAAGCATGAGTTTATTTCTGGGCTTTCTATTTGTTTTCATTGATCTATAGTAGTCCATTTTTATGCCAATACTATACTGTTTTGATTACTATAGCTTTATAGTATAGTTTGAAATCAGAGCGTATGATACTTTCAGCTTTGTTCTTCTTTCTCAAGATTGCTTTGGCTATTTGGGGTCTTTTGTGTTTCCATACACATTTTAGAATTATTTGTCCTAGTTCTGTGAAAAATGCCATTGGTATTTTGATAGAGATTGCATTGAATCCATAGTTTTCTTTGGGTAGTATGGTCATTTTAACAATATTAATTCTTCCAATCCACGAATGTGGTATATCTTTCCATTTATTTGTGTTGTCTTCAGTTTCTTTCATAAATGTCTTATAATGTTCAGAGTACAGGTCTTTTACCTCTTTGGTTAGATTTATTCCTAGGTATTTTATTCTTTTTGATGCAATTGTAATTGGGATTTTTTTCTTAATTTCTGTTTCTTATAGTTTATTATTAGTGAACACAACAGATTTCTGTATATTAATTTTGTATTCTGCAACTTAACTGAATTCATTTACTAGTTCTAACAGTTTTTTGTGGGTTTTTTTGGCTGTGTTGGGTCTTTGTTGCTGTGCGTGGGCTTTCTCTAGTAGTGGCCAATTGGGGCTACTCTTCGTTGCAGTGCATGGGCTTCTTATTGTGGTGGCTTCTCTCGTGGAACACAGGCTCTAGGCACGTGGGCTTCAGTAGTTGTGGCA
Source organism: Stenella coeruleoalba (assembly GCF_951394435.1). Taxonomy (NCBI): domain Eukaryota; kingdom Metazoa; phylum Chordata; class Mammalia; order Artiodactyla; family Delphinidae; genus Stenella; species Stenella coeruleoalba. Next base: position 30,963,489 of record NC_137162.1, read on the forward strand.
CGTGGGCTCAGTAGTTGTGGCTCATGGGCTCTAGAGCACAGGCTTAGTAGTTGTGGTGCACAGGCTTAGTTGCTCCGTGGCATGTGAAATCTTCCCAGACAAGGGATCGAACCCGTGTCCCCTGCATTGGCAGGAGGATTCTCAACCACTGCGCCACCAGGGAAGCGCCACTAGTTCTAGTAGTTTTTTGATGGCATCTTTAGGATTTCCTATATACAGTATCATGTTATCTGCAAACAGTGACCGTTTTTCTCTTTCCTTTCTGATTTGGATTCCTTTTCTTTCTTTCTTTTTTTTTAAATTAATTTATTTTTTATTTTATTTATTTTTAGCTGTGTTGGGTTTTCGTTGCCACGTGCGGGCTTTCTCTAGTTGTGGCGAGTGGGGGTTACTCTTCATTGCAGTGAACAGGCTTCTCATTGTGGTGGCTTGTCTTGCTGCGGAACACAGGCTCTAGGCACATGGGCTTCAGTAGTTGTGGCACGTGGGCTCAGTAGTTGTGGCTCATGGGCTCTAGAGTGCAGGCTTAGCAGTCATAGCGCATGGGCTTAGTTGCTCTGTGGCACATGGGATCTTCCCAGACCAGGAATCGAACCGTGCCCCCTGCATTGGCAGACGGACTCTTAACCACTGCGCCACCAGGGAAGTCCCTGTTATTTCTTTTTCTTGTATGATTACTATGGCTAGGACTTCCAATACTATGTTGTTCCTGATCTTAACAGAAATGTTTTCAGCTTTTCACCATTGTGTATGATGTTAGCTGTGGGATTGTTATATATGGCCTTTATTATGTTGAGGTGTGTTCCCTCTATACCCACTATGTTGAGAGTTTTTATCATAAATGGATGTTGAATTTTGTCAAAAGCTTTCTCTGTATCCATTGAAATGATCATATGATATTTATTCTTTAATTTGTTAATATGATGTATCACATTCGTTGATTTGCAGATATTGAGTCATTTTTGCATCCCTGGGATTAAATCCCACTTCATCATGGTGCATGATCCTTTTAATGCATTGTTGAATTCCCTTTGCTAATATTTTGTTGAGGACAATTTTGCATCTATGTTCATCAAGGATATTGGCCTGTAATTTTATTTTTTTTGATGTCTTTGTCTGCTTTGGGTATCAGGGTGATGCTGGCATCATAGATGAATTCAGCCACTCTATGTCTTTTTTCTTTTTTTCTTTTTTTTTTTTTTTTGTGGTATGTAGGCCTCTCACTGTTGTGGCCTCTTCCGTTGTGGAGCACAAGCTCCGGACGCACAGGCTCAACGGCCATGGCTCACAGGCCCAGCCGCTCTGCGGCATGTGGGATCTTCCTGGACCGGGGCACAAACCCACGTCCCCTGCATCTGCAGGTGGACTCTCAACCACTGCGCCACCAGGGAAGCCCCACTCTATGTCTTTTGATTGGAACAATTAGTCCATTTACAGTTAAAGCAATTTTTTGGTAGGTATGTGCTTATTGCCATTTTGTTAATGTTTTCTGATTGGTTTTTAATATCTCTTTTTGGTTCCTTTCTTCTTTTCCTATTTCCTTGTGATTTGATGACTATCTTTAGTGTTATGTTTGGATTCCTTTCTCTTTTTTTGTATGTATCTATAATAGATTTTTGGTTTGTGATTACCATGAGGTTTTTTTTTTAAAATTAATTAATTTCTTTACTTTTGGCTGCATTGGGTCTTCGTTGCTGCATACAGGTTTTCTCTAGTTGCGGCAAGTGGGGGCTACTCTTCATTGCAGTGCATGGGCTTCTCATTGCGGTGGCTTCTCTTGTTGCGGAGCACGGGCTCTAGGCACGAGGGCTTCAGTAGTTGTGGCATGTGGGCTCAGTAGTTGTGGCTCGTGGGCTTAGTTGCTCTGTGGTATGTGGGATCTTCCCAGACCAGGGCTTGAACCCATGTCCCCTGCATTGGCAGCCGGATTCTTTTTTTTTTTTAATTTATATTATTTATTTATCTTTGGCTGCGTTGGGTCTTCACTGCTGTGCACGGGCTTTCTCTACTTGCGGCGAGCAGGAGCTACTCTTCATTGCGGTGCACGGGCTTCTCATTGCGGTGGCCTCTCGTTGCAAAGCATGGGTTCTAGGTGTGCAGGCTTCAGTAGTTGTGGCTCACAGGCTCAGTAGTTGTGGCACATGGGCTTAGTTGCTCTGCGGCATGTGGGGTCCTCCCGGACCAGGGCTCAAACCCTTGTCCCCTGCATTAGCAGGCAGATTCTCAACCACTGTGCCACCAGGGAAGCCCCATCTTTCTGTTCTGTGTATCCCTCAGCTACTTATTGTGGATATAGGTGATTTTAATACTTTTGTCTTTTAACCTTCCTACTAGCTTTATAAGTGGTTGATCTGTATATTTACTGTATATTTGCCTTTATCAATGAGATTTTTCTTTTTTTCATTTTCATATTTCTAGTTGTGGTATTTTCTTTTCTGCTTAGAGACGTCCCTTTAACACTTTCTGTAAAGCCAGCTTAATGGTGCTGAATTTTTTTAGCTTTTGCTTGTCTGTAAAACTCTTTATCTCTCCTTCAAATATGAATGATATCCTTTCTGGGTAGAGTATTCTTGGTTATAAGCTTATGTTTATCACGTTAAATATGATATCACTCCCTTCTGGCCTGCAAAGTTTCTGCTAAAGAGCACCTGGTATTCTTATGAGAGTTCCCTTACACGTAACTAGTTGCCTTTCCCTTGCTGCTTTTAATATTCTCCCTTTAGCTTTTTTTTTTTTTTTGCGGTATGCGGGCCTCTCACTGTTGTGGCCTCTCCCGTTGCGGAGCACAGGCTCCGGACGCGCAGGCTCAGCAGCCATGGCTCACGGCCCAGCCGCTCCGTGGCACGTGGGATCTTTCCAGACCAGGGCACGAGCCTGTGTCCCCTGCATCGGCAGGCGGACTCTCAACAACTGCGCCACCAGGGAAGCCCCTCCCTTTATCTTTAATTTTTGCCATTTTAATTACAGTGTGTCTTGGTGTGGACCTTTTTGGGTTGATCTTGTTTGGGACTCTGTATCCTGGACCTGAATGTCTGTTTTCTTTCCCGGGTTAGGGAAGTTTTCATCTGTTATTTCCTCAGATATGTTCTCTGCCCCTTTTGCTCTCTATTCTCCTTCAGAGATCCAAAAAACATTTCTTCTTTTCTGTTCAGCTTGAGTGATTTCCACTATTCTGTCTTCCAGTTCAATGATCTGTTCCTCTGTATTATCTCATCTACTATTAATTCCTTCTGGTGTATTTAAAAATTTCAGTTATTGTATCCTTCAGATCTGCTTGGTTCCTTAAATTTTCGAGCTCTTTCTTAAGCTTCTCACTGTGTTCATCCATTCCTCTCCCAAGTTCATTGAACATCTTTATGACCATTATCTTGAACTCTTTATCAAGTAGATTGCTTATCTTCACTTTGCTTAGTTCTTCTGGGGTTTTTCTTGTTCCTTCATTTAGAATATATTTCTCTGTCCCTCATTTTGCCTAATTCTCTCTTTTAATTTTTGTGTATTAGGTAGCTTGGCAATGTTTCCCAATCTTAGAGTGGTGACCTTATGTAGCAGATGTCTGTGGGGCCCAGTAGCACACGCCCCTCTGGTCACCAGAGCTATGTGTTCTAGTGGTGCCCCATGGGCCTTTCTGTTGTGGCAGGGCCAACTACTGTGAGTGTGCAGGTAGGTGGGGCTGGCCCCCGGCCTGGTTGGCTGCCAGGCCCTACCTAATGTGGAGGTGGCCAGCTTGCTGATGTGCAGAGCTGGGTCCCAGGGCAGCTGGCTGTATGACCTGGGGGTCCCAGGGTTTGACAATAGCTTTCAGTCACCTTTCTCTCTGTTTCTAGGCAACAGCGTGGGAATGTCCAGTTTGGAGAGGGAAGTATACCATCTCGGGCAGGAAGAAGATGTTTATCACACAGTGGATGATGATGAGGCCTCTTCCGTGGACTTGGCCAACAGGCCCCCTGTCCCAGTGCCCAGGCCAGAGGCCAGTGCTTCTGGCACTCACCAGCTGTCTGACAATGAACCATACATTTCTAAAGGCAAGTGTGGCAGGGAATGATGCACAGTGGGGTCTTCAGAGCCTCTCAGCAGGAATTCCCTGGATCCTCTACCTCCTGAACCATTGCTCAAGACCATTCCCTTCTGAATGGTCTCCAACCAGCCCCAGGAGACAGAGTCAGAGCTTGGGGCAGATTCTGGAACTAGACTAGGGGCAGTGGTCAGATTCAGTTCTGGCCTTCCTGGAGGAATTTATGCATAGTGTGAAGACAGAGATAAACAAGATGTCCCTCTACTCCAAATGGCAAGATCCCTGGTAAATTTTTATCTCCTGAAACTCTCATTATTATTATTTTTTAATAGTTAACATTTATTGAAATCTACCAAGAGTGCTCTATTTGGAATATGTCATAATAATCTATTAGGTAAGGGCCGTCATCATCCCCATTTTACAGATGAGGAAAATGTAAGCCCTCATTTTTGAGGCTTACAGAGGTCACTTGATTACCAAGTAGCGGAGCCAGGATTTGAACTCAAGGAATCTGACTCCACAACCTTGGCTTTCAGCCACAATGCTATGCTGTCTACCTTCGTACATTGATAAAAGTTGGTGATAATTGGGTTTTGACCCATAATGATCCCTGGGACATTAGTTAGATGCTGATAGCATTGTCAGTTTCACTATCTTTCAGGACTTGATTTTATTAATATGATTACAAGTACTGTAAGAGTATAGGAATTGCCAGATCTGTGCACTTGACCTCCATTCCATTTTTTTAAAATAAATTTATTTACTTATTTATTTATTTATATTTGGCTGCGTTGGGTCTTTGTTGCTGTGCACGGGCTTTCTCTAGTTGTGGCGAGGGGGGGCTACTCATTGCGGTACGCGGGCTTCTCATTGTGGTGGCTTCTCTCATTGCGGAGCACGGGCTCTAGGCATGCGAGCTTCAGTAGATGTGGCACGCAGGCTCAGTAGTTGTGGCTCGTGGGCTCTAGAGTGCAGGCTCAGTAGTTGTGGCGCATGGGCTTAGTTGCTCTGCGGCATGTGGGATCTTCCCAGACCAGGGCTCGAAACTGTGTCCCCTGCATTGGCAGGAGGGTTCTTAACCACTGCGCCACCAGGGGAGTCCCTCCATTTTCCATTTTTAATAGTATAAGCAGGTTGTGGAAGGTATGGCAAAGATTAGAAACTGGGGAAGATAGCCTTCAACCAGAGCCCCAGGTAGTTGGGCTGGGCTTGTCAAATAAAGTACAGCACGCCTCGTTAAGTATGAATTTAAGACAAACAGCAAATAATTTTTTAGTGTAAATGTGTCCCAAATATTGCACTCGTTTTTTCAGTTTTGGTTTTGGTTTGTTAAATCTGGCAACCTTAAATTGGGTAGAAATACAGTGGGGGGATATTATATATTGCCTAGTGCCATCCGTGCTCATGGTTTGCCATCCCTTGGATGGCATCTCCTTTGGCGTGTGTAGCAGACACTATCAGTGTCCTGCTCACATCCACCCAGCTCTTTATGTTTTTGTGCCCACTGGATCGACCCTGCCTGTTAGAACCTGTGTCTTTTAGCCTGATGGCTTTCTCTGGCAGGACAGGCTGGAAGAGTTGGGGGATTATCACCCTGGATGCAGCCCTCAACCACTGACTGAGTAGAGTTGTTGGATGAGTACCCTAGCTTACTTGCCCCTTTACTGGGAGAACTCTGGGGTGCATGCCCTACATTGCTTTCCAGAGCTCCCCAGCTTGCCCATCATGGTGACTTACTGGGTAACCCACCATTTATTGCTTTATCCACTTCCCTGTCTTACCTCCATCACCTCTCACATAGTCTACATGTACTTGGATCACTGTCCCCAGGTCTGCTTCTTTTTTTTTGAGAGACATTTTTTCCAGAGTTCTTTTTTTTTCTTTAATTAATTAATTTACTTATTTATTTTTGGCTGCGTTGGGTCTTCGTTGCAGTGCGCGGGCTTCTCATTGCGGAGCATGGGCCCTAGGCGCGCGGGGCTTCAGTAATTGTGGCACACGGGCTCAGTAGTTGTGGCTCGCGGGTTCTAGTGCACAGGTTCAGTAGCTGTGGCGCACAGGCTTAATTGCTCAGCGGCATGTGGGATCTTCCTGGACCAGGGATCAAACCCATGGCCCCTGCACTGGCAAGTGGATTCTTAACCACTGCACCACCAGAGAAGTCCCCCAGGTCTGCTTCTAAGGGAACCCAAATGAAGAAGCTTGCAAATATATATTGATAATGCCTAAATGGCAGGGGTTGGGGAGAGGGTGTTGATGGTCTGGCTCATTGTGGGAAGTTCAGTTGGGAGGGGCATAGGTGGTTCCTAAAGAGCCTTGATGGACTTGCTAGGAAACTGTGAGGAGGAAAGGAAAGGAGAGGGGCAGGAGATGACAAAAAGGGCAATGGTTTGGAGTCCAGGACACCTGGGTTCAAGTCTCAGCTCTTACATTTTTCGGCTGTACAGTATGGAACATTGGGTAAGTCATTTCACCCTCTTTGGCCTTAGTATCCTCATCTATAAAATGGGTATCATAATAATATACGTATACAATGATGCATAATAACACTCTGCCCGAGCCTTATTGTGAGGGTCAGATGAAATCATACATGAGGAGCTATTTTATAAACTGGAAAGCACGGAGTAGACATCCCTCGTGTTAACTAGCAAGCCAAGGTATTGCTGTCTTATTGGCATCAATCTCAGGGTTTAGATGTGACTAATAAAAGTTAACATGGAGTGCTTACATGTGCCAGGCACTATTCTCAGCACTTTCCATGTATTAACTCGTGTAATCCCCACAAAGAGGAGGGTACAATTATTATCCTCATTCTACATATCAGAAAACCGAGGCAAGAAGAGGTCAAGCCTCTTGTCTTAGGTTGTACGGCTCATAAATGGCAGAGCCAGGATTTGAACCCAGAGAGTCGTGTGCAGAGCCCAGGGAGACTTAATCACTATACTGTCCTACCACTGAGTGAACGCTTGTCATTTCCCAGTTTTCCCTAGAAGTCTTTTTTTTTTTTTAATAAATTTATTTATTTATATATTTTTTATTTTTGCCTGCGTTGGGTCCTCGCCGCTGCACACGAGCCCCCTCTAGCTGCGGCGAGCAGGAGCCCCTCCTCGTCGCGGTGTGCGGGCCTCTCATTGTGGTGGCCTCTCCTGCCGCGGAGCACGAGCCCTAGACACGCATGGGCCTCAGCAGTTGTGGCATGAGGGCTCAGCAGTTGTGGCTCGCAGGCTCAATAGCCGTGGCGCACGGGCCCAGCTGCTCCACGGCATGTGGGCTCCCCCCGGACCAGGGCTTGAACCCATGTCCCCTGCATCGGCAGGCGGACTCCCGACCACTGAGCCACCAGGGAAGTCCCCCCTACAAGTCTTTATGTGTCTCTTGTGCATGACTGACTTCATCTAAGTCCCCTTGGAGCCTTGCACATATTTCACCTGTTCCACTGCTCTGAGTTCTGTCTTAGGGCACTTGTTGACATGTGAAGTGGCACTTCCTTTTATTCTCAAACTTCAGGGTGTTCCACGGCTTGCTTCAGTATTCAAGGATCCGGAAAAGGGTAATCTTGTTCACCTTACCCTTTTCTTTAATGATCTCGTAAATGCTGATCATGTCCTCTGACTGGCTCTGTCTTTCTGGTTTGAGACCTTGTTGGTTTGGTCTGTCTTCATTTCATAATCCCTATAGCTTCTGCTCATTGGTTGCCTCCTAAAGTTTTGGTTTATAGAACTGCATACAGTGGTCCAAGTTGTGATCCATTATTATTATTTTTTTGTACAAGATTTTGGTAATTCTTTTGGTAAATGTATAAAATATTATAAAGCCTTTTAGAAAGAGATCTTATTTGGCTTTACTTAGAATACTCTTTATCTCATAGTTTTTGCAGAAAAAAGTCAAGAGCGGCCTGAGAATTTCTACGTTACGTCAGAGAGCATCAGGAAAGGTAAGCAGATGTCCTCAGCTTCCTTTTGTATGACCTGAACTTCTGGGTGGTGGAAGTGTTCATGTTTCAGCGATTTCCAGGTGTAACAGCTCCTTATCCTTGAAAAACAGAGAGGTCCAAGAGATACCTGAAGTGGAGCTGTACTGATGGTAAAGGGAGAGGAGAAGAGATTGGGGTGCCTTAGAACACTGTACAAATTGATCATACCAACGACATCAATACCCTAGAAAGTGTCTGTAACAGCACACTAAAGTACAATTTAAACATTGAGACTGATACCAACAGGATGAAAGTGGGCAGCCCAGCACCCAATCTTTACCTGGTGATGCAGCCCTACCGTGCTATTTACCTACCCTACCTGTATTAGCTAAACTATACTTTAATTCAACTTTTATTTGAGACATTTTGCTTGCCACTGGGTGACATTTTTCTTTTTTTTCCAAAGACCTTTTAAGGAAGCTTGAAGAGATAAGTATTTTGTTCTTGTTGAATTTCCTTGTGCTAAACAGAGGCATTCAGTATTTTCTCATTGATGATTCTTCTGAAAAGGAACTATGACACCATCTAAGCGTTTGAAAACTTCCCTAAGGGCTTTGGTGGTAGGAGATTGGAACTGATTGGCTTTTGCATTTTTTTTTTGTCCCCACACTCCATCTCCCAACACAATTAAAGACAGCCTGGAAGAGGGCAAACCTGGGAGTAAGTTATGTGAGTGTGTGTAGACAGATGAGTAAATGGTTGGTAAGAATGATACATTAGCTTCTTTGAAGCTTTTTCAATACCCACTGGTGAAGTCATCTCTCTTTTTCCTTCATACCGTCTCCCTGAATCACAATGCTCACATGGGGTCCTGCTGGAGAAATTTAGAATCAAAGATAGCCCTACAGGAAATGAGCAGTGAAATGTCAAGTCGTTTTCATATGCTCCAGTGGCCCCATCACCTCTTCAAGTAGCTCTTTCTTCCCACAGAACTTAGTGGAGTCACAGAGCCTAGAGAGAGAGGAGTTGGCTTCATACTTCCCTAGAGTATCCAAAGCAGAGAACTATAAGTTTTGAATACGGAGGAGAGGTTGGCACATGAACAACCCAAGGAGAGTCAGCTGGGACCCAGAACCTAATTTTTACCTGGTGATATTGGACTGGGTCATGATTCTGTTAGCACTCCAGTCTCCTCAGGCAGTTCATACCCGTCGGTCCACAATCACTGTGCCCCATGCTGCTTGGAGGCAGGGGGGATGGGGAGGGCTGGAAGTGGTGCTGGGAGAAGCAGCCTGGTTAGACTTGCCTGTATATTCTCTTCTGGAGTGGATTTTAGTCTAAATCAGTGGTTCTCAATTGGGGGTGATTTCTCCTCCACTCCCCACCCCACAACCGGCCAGAGGACATTTGGCAATGTCTGGGACATTTTTTATTGTCACAACTGAGGAAGGAGATGCTCTTGCCATCAAGTGAGCAGAAGCCAGGGATGAGGCTAAACATCCTACAGTGTACAAGACAGCTACACAACACCAACAAAGAATTATCTAGTTTAAAACGTCGATAGTGCCAAGGTTGAGAAAGGCTGGTCTAAAGACTTCTCAGTAATTCATGGTGACTCACTCCGTGGATGCCTCACTTCCTCAAATGGTGTGGCCTTGTCTACTTTAGTGTAACAGGATTTGAAATTATTAGCTGCTTCCCTCTCTCTGATTCCACGTCATATCTCCCTTTTCTTGGTTCCACATGTAACTGTTCTTTTGAGACACATCCTCTTGAGCCCACGGCCAGCCTCATTAACCCCACTCATCCGGTCAGCTCTCCCCAGCGGCGCCGCTGTCAAGCTGAGTTTCTCCATCCTTTCCAGAGCCACCTGTCAGACCCTGGAGGGACAGGCCTCAGTCAAGCATGTATGACCCATTTGCTGGGATGAAAACGCCAGGCCAGCGGCAGCTTATTACCCTCCAGGAGCAGGTGAAGCTGGGCATCGTCAACGTGGATGAGGCCGTGCTCCACTTCAAAGAGTGGCAGCTCAACCAGAAGAAGCGGTCTGAGTCCTTTCGTTTCCAGCAGGTAACTGGCTCCAGATGGACTTTGTTTTATGTCTGTTTCTCTGCTAGACAGTGGAGGAGGGCTGGGTCCGTGGCTGTCTTGTGTATTGCTGTAACTGGACACCTGTGACTGGGCCTGAGAACATTTGCTTGGTCAGAGACTGACCAAGCTCAGTCTCTCAGCTGCAGTCACAACCCAACCAACCTTTCAGTCCTGCCTCTGTGGCTCCCTCACGGATGGTCTGGATGTTGGTCCCTGGGGCATTTCCCTAGAATGCTCAGACACTTAACTTCAAGCTGATTGTTATTTATTGATTAAAATAGCAACAAATCTTGACCCTCACATGTCTGTTCAACATTTATTGAATGACTGCGATAGACCAGACTGCAGGATTACAGAAAGGTCCGAGACCTGGTCTCTTGCCCTTCGAGAGCTCACAGTACCTCTGAAGAGACCACACGTGCGCACGCGTGTGCACACTCACACACACACACACAGGGTAAGGCAGTGTAGCCCAGTAGCAGATGGCATGGGCAGCAATAAGGACTGGAGCATTATGGGAGGGGGCGCTTAGAAGGTGGGCCTTGACCCAGGCTTGGAGCGAAGTCATGGAATCCATGACCCTCAGGGTCAGGGGAATGTGTGAGGACACAGTCTCAGAGGTAGGAATGTAGGTGGAGAGCTTGTAAGCAAGTAGAAGACAGGCTTTTCTAAGGGGCGTGCAAAGTGGGTGGTAGGTTATAAGGCTGGGAAAGAGCTGAGAACCAGAGAGGAGGGGAAATACTTTGCTGTGGACAAGATGTCTTCTCTTCAGGCACAACTTCTAAGAGGGCTTGGATTTCTCTGGGAGCCGATTGCAAATGCACTCCAGCCTCGTCGGCACGTTGGAAATGTTATTGCAATGTGATATATCTTGCAAATGTCATAAAATCAGAAAGAAACTCTAATGCCCAGAGGGTATAATTCTGGGGTATATTTTTAAAATAAATTAAATTTTTTCCAGGAAAATCTTAAACGGCTAAGAGATAGCATCACCCGAAGACAGAGAGAGAAGCAAAAATCAGGAAAGCAGACAGGTATGTGGCTTCCTGGGGGTGCTGCATGCTGGGGGACTTTGCTGTGGTCTGTTGTCCTTGACTCTCCTTTCTGCTGGGGCCTGAGTGGGCAGAATGCTTGCCCAGCACCTGTCACCTGTCTATAGATCTGGGTCCCCCACTAGGCTGTGAGGTCTTTTGGGGCAATGGCTTTGTCTTGTTAATTCTATAAATCTAGTACCTGGCACATAAGGCACGTCAGCAAATGAATGAAAGGGAGGCTTGAACTCTGCATCCCTCCTCCCATGAAAGAGGATGAAAATGCTTTCTCCCCAGGCACCTGACTCTCCCCTTGGCATTTAGGAAGACACTTTTTTTTGAGCAGAGAAAAGAGAAAATCCCACTCACATAGTGTCTGTTTCTGATTCAAGCAGGGCACTGCGTCATCAGTGTCCACACCAAACACTGCTTTGGAAGCCCCGGTCTCAGGTGCAGCAGGGCTCCTGCCGTGTGTGGTGGGGGCCCAATAGCAGGGCCATGGATTCCAGTTGTGCTCACCCAGGACCAGGCCCCTCTGTCCCCCTTGACCCTCCCTCCCCCAGGTGCTACCCATGTGGCACCACCACCCCTGAGCAAGGAATGGGCATTTGCCCGCACTGCATATCCTCGCTGAGAGCCTCTGCCATGGTGGGTCTCTGTTATTTACACTGGCCAGCCTTATACCAAGAAGAGCTGGCAAGAAAAGACTTTCAGAGGCATTCAGATCTTGAATGGCGCTCCATTGCGTAAAGAACTATGCTGGTGCATAACTTCTATAGTTTGTCTCCAGCTGCCACCAACGGCCCGACTTCCCATGAACCTGGTCAGTCTGGTAATACCCTGGTCTTCAAACAGGACCTCTTCCTGCCACAGGCCCCTTGCTCATGCCTCTCCCTCCTCACCTGTATGAAACTACTGGCGCTGGGAGACCCAGCCCTGACAGCCCCTTCTCAGTGAAGCCTTCCTGGACCACTCCTGGCCATTGTACTCCTTCTTCATTTGAGCATCTATAGAACCTAGTATCCCTTCCGTCCACCTGGCACATCTTTTCTGTTGCCTCTGGTTGTTATTACTTCATCCCTTCAAACCATCAGCAATTCCCAGAAGTTCTGCATCCAAAGTACCTGTTATCATTTCTGACGACCTTCCATGCCACAGCTGCCTCCAAGCCACCACCACCTCTTCCTGGATTAATGCAGAAGCCTCTTCAGTTGTCTCCCTGTGTCCGTTCTTATTCCTCTACAGTTACTCCTACAAACTGTAGTCAACAGCCTTTCAAAAATAAAAATCAGATGATGTCACTCTCTTGCTCAAAACCCTTGGGGGCTCTTGTCCCAAGAGTAAAATCACAGTCTTCGTTGTGACCTACAAGGCCCTGCATGGTGTGATGCCTGAGCTCATCCTCCACTTTCCCCCACACCCTGTGTTCCAGTCGCAATGGACTGCTTTTGGTTGCTCTGTCATGCCAAGGGCATTCTGCCCAGGGCCTTTGCACTTGCTGTGCCCACTCCACTTCTTTCCTCACATCCTTACCCACTGGCTCTTTTTCATCCTTCAGAGTTAGGCCATTCTCTCCAGAGTAGCCCTCCACGACTCACCTCCTGTGCCATGGCTCACCCTCTTCTCACAAATCACAGACTGGAATTATGTTTCTATTCTCATGGTTATTTTCCACACCCCTTCTCCCCCCAAACCTGCCACCACCACCTGCATAAGCTCTGCAAGGACAAGAACTTGTCTGTTTTGTGCTCTGCTGAATCCCCAGCATGTAGCACAGTACATTGGTGGAACTCAAGAAATCTCTGTTGGAATGGTTGGTTTGAGTGAAACGTTTGGTGACACCATTCATTCATTGCACAGATACTTACTGAGCACCAGGCACCCAGCCAAATACAAACCTTACACCTGTAAGATGCAATCTTCACCATCTGGTAGCTCATGAGTTAGTCTTTTATTTGTGTAGGTCTGGTTTTCCCAGCTACAGCCTGTCCCACAATGCCTAGCACAGTGTTTTGCAAGCAATACAGCCTAGTGAATATTATTGAGTTTGACTTTTTGGAAGAAGAGGGGTAAAGAGGATACAACCGTGGCAGAAAGTCAGAGGGGTCATCCTCAGACTCCTGCCTGGGTGACTAAGTTTTAAATGTATGCTGTCACTACCCACCCTCATACTTGTCTGCCTCCTTTTGAGAGGAGGAAAAAGGAAAGAAGGGAGAAAATCTATTTCAAGAGCTGCATTCATCCTAGGGTCAGACAATAGGGTTCTAGGTGGTAGAGGGCTGAGGTGCTTTTTAAAACTAGAGCACATGAACCCAGAGACCAATAGAAGCCTTGACTGAATGAAACATTTCAAGCTTTTAAATATAGGTAGTATCAAGAAAATTGCGATTTGGTGGGGCATGTGGTGTTTGAAGGCCGGTGAGTCATAGTGTTGGAGTCGTGTGTGCTCAGCAGCCTGGGCTCCAGAACCGAGCCACTGGTGTCATCACACATGTACCACCCACCCAGGCTCCACCTGGGCCCACTGGAGAGATGGAAGCAAGACAGACACGCATGCCGAGGAGTAGAGGGTTGCAGGCATGGGCCCTGGGGCCAGCAGGGTTGAGGTCAAGTTCCTGCTCACTGTTTACCCCTAACTAGCTGGGAACCATGGGCAAGATACTTCACCTGCCTGAGCCTCAGTCCTCATCTGCAAAATGGCACAAATAAAAGTGCCCATCCAGGAGAGTCGCTCTGAAGATTCAGTGAGTTAGGGCATAACTGGGGTCAGGCCCAGTGCCCAGCACATGGAGGCACTCTGAAAACCACCCACACGTCAGCTGACATCCTCTTAGCCAGGGCTTCCCAGGGAGAGTGCGCTGAGCTGGGACTCACCATCCAGGGGCCAGGCCTGGAATCGTGGCTTTTGACACATTTGACACATTTGACACATTCCACTCAAGGCTAATCAGGCTGCGAATAAGTGACACCCACCAGTGGCTCTAGTCTAGGTTAGAATGGTCCATGTCTGAAGTTTTCCAAAGGAACGTGATTTAGATGCCCTACCTTCCCTGCTACCCTACTCTTCAAGAAGCAGACCCCTGACCAGGATTTGGGGGTGGTGGTGGTGAAGGGTTAAGTATTTTTACTTTTTACATCAAGGGTTTTAATTAATGTCATAACTATTAAGATTAAACTATGTATAATTTGACACTGAGCAAGAACGGCTGGGGGCCGCACGTAGCCCACATGGGGAGAGTGTTCTGTCCATCAGCACTAAGAGTCTCCCTATATTTTTGTTTTTTATTTTGGTAAAATGTACATAAGATAAAATTTCCTATTTGCATGTAAATGTACAATCTGGTGGCATTGAGTACACTCAAAATAACGTACAGCCATGAACAGTATCCATTTCTAGAACTTTTTCTTCCCTGATAAGGATTTGAGCTGATATGGGAGGTGATCCTAGAGAACACAGGAGCGGGTGGGAAGTGAGAGAGGAAGGAAAGGCGGCCAGCAGTGTGCAGTTAGAACCATGGAGACTGCAGTTTCATCTCCCCAGAGACGCTGGAGGTCAATGGAGAGCACTCTGGAAGAGTTATCCCTCCCGCGGGGCATTTAGACACCAGCTCCCGTGTCTTTGGGTGAGGCCCGCTGGGAGACGGGCGCTTGTAATCCGGCTCCCAGAGAAAGCTCAGGCAGTTGGAAGTTGGACCCTGTACTGCCTGGTGAGGCCCAAGGTCATCAGAGCATCTGCCAAAGAGAAGGCATCATTTACGGTTGAGTGAATATGATATACTAGATCTTTGCATAAAACTCGATTGTGTATTTAGTACGTTCTAACTTGGAATTGCCTATTCTGGGGATTTTCACACTCAGGTGCTCCAGTGCTGCTCCATCCATGCTTGTAGGGGTAGCAGGTAGGATCTGGGGGACAGTTGGGGATGGGGTAGGGGAGTAGATTTGGATTGGAACAGGGTTTGGGGCCACTTACTCTGCTTCAACCATTGCAGCTCCTTTTTAAAAACTCCGTTTCCTATACTGAGCTTCTGTTTTCACTAGAGGAAAGAATCCTGCTTCACAAAAAACAAAAAAACTTTTGAAAACTGTCGACACAGGATAACATTGACCTATAGGAAAATTAGGGCCGATGAATGGCATTTCTGCTTGAAGGACCTTTTCCAGGAATGGAGACCACTCCACTCAAGGACTGACTCTATTCGTTTGGAAACCTCATTTGCCTTAGAAAAGAAAAACAGTGGTGATTTTTCTTTAATTTGGGTTAAAAGACCAGGGACGATTAAAAAGTAACAGATTGTTCATAATAACTTGCCAGTATTTCTTCAGCCCTGGGGAGTTGTTTTCTTCTCGCTGAGACAGTGCAGAGCGCTGATGGTGTAGGAAATCAGAGGAGGGCTGGCTGACTCCCGACTTGCTGAACGGCCTGGCCCCGTGGAGGAGAATATCAATATTCGTGTTCTGGGCATGTCTGTGGCCACTGCACGGCGGGACCTGGAGAAGCAGACTGGGTCCCAGGAGGCCTGGGTTCTGATCCCTGCTTTGTCACTGAATCACTTCATGATCCAGGTCTTTTCCTTTAACCACTCTGTGCCTCAGTTTCCTCATCTGTGGTTACACCCAGCTTATCTGCTTCACGGAGTAGCAAAGTTCAAGGGAGGAATAGTAACACATGTGAATGCACTTTGGCAAAAGTACTACGCAGTATAGTGATGATAATTATTTTTCCTGGCAGTGTCCCTTTATTCAAAGAATATCCGGATTTTGTAGACACTTAGACTGGCTCTACTTGATTTTTTGAACTGTTGACTCCCAACTTTTTTCCTGTGTATTTTACTTTCCTTCCTCCTCGAACTGTTCAGAGTCGAAAATTGCTTCATTGAAGTGAATTAAGCAGACAGGAACCTCCCTTTAAGAGACTGTTGTTAAACAGCTCGGTCAAAGCTGGGGGGGGGAAAAAAGTGTCACCTGTTTGGGCTCTGAGCCACCATGGGCTCACACCCATGTGTGGGTACACTGGCTAGTCTCCACCCAAGTGCTTCCAAGCTTGGGTGGGTGCTTCCACTCACTGCTCAATTGTAAGCAAGAGAGCCCAAGGACATGAAAAAGATCTGTGTTCCACCGAGACCTGGAAAGCTGGGTTACTACTAGGACCAGACACTACGCTTGGAACCAGAGTCTCTAGGATGAGGAAAGCTCGAGCTCACGCAAACCAGCAGTCCACTGTTTTAATATTCTCCACGCAGAATGTTGAGCACACTTGGTCTACCCTGTCCTTGCACCTGCGCTTGTTTACCCGTTTACCCTTCTTGGCAGACCTCTGGCTTTGGCAAGTGGAGCCACCCCTGCCGCTGCGCTCCCTGAACTTCCTGCCACACCCATCCCTAGCAGAGGAGAGGCGAGGAGGAAGTGGTTCCTTGAGAATGAGACCACATGTCCCCAAAAGTCCCCCCCGCACTTACACCTCTTCGCAGAGACCCCGCCCCAAGGCTTGGGAAGGTCCAGGGCCTCAAGGGGAGCCCTGTGACAGGAGATCACCTGGCTCTCACACTTCCCTGGAGAGGAAGCTGGTTTGGGTCCGCGCAGATGTTTTGTTCCACTTGTCAGCTGGAGTTGTTCCCTGCTCATAGCACCCAGGGGTGGAAATAGGGAGGAAGAAAGACCAACCACTGGGCAGGGCTAAGCCAGTAAAGAGGTTAGGTTAACGCTTTGCAGGGCAAAGAGATAATCTACCCTTATGAATCTGTGGGGTCTCAAACCACTGATGAGCTGTGCAAGTCACCGAATCTTTCATGGGCCTGATGGATCTCCTTTCGTGAACTCTCTGGATCATTGCTGTCATTGTGGACCACCCACCCTTCATCCATCACTTACTAAGGGATTGAGAGGCAGTCTGAGTAGTGATTAAGGGCCTGGACTTTGGAGCCTGGGTTCAAATCCCAGCTATCCCCCTTACCAACTGTGTGACAGGGACATGGGACACGCTACTTCACTTTTCTGTACCTTAGTTTCTATTGAGAATGTTGACAATAGTATTTATTTCATGGGTTTCGGGAGGATTCAAGGAACTAAAAATACGGAAGCTCTTAGAACTCTGCGTGATGCACAGGATAACCTATTATTACAATCAATGGCATTCGCAACCCCTCCTCAGAAAGGGAAGTAATTCAGAGGGGTCGACTGACTTAAGCTCCACAGCTGGTGAGTGGCAGAGCCGGGGCCCCGGCCTCCTTCCCTAATCACATGTTCTTTCTTCTACATGATGCAAAAGCATTTCTCTGCCCTTTCTAACATTCCTCCACCCCAACTTTCTGTCAACAGTTGCCACACAGTAGTCAGTGGAGTTTCAGTGCTGAATTGGACAGGACCCCCACCCTCTTCCCCCTCCCTTTCTCCTCCTCCTTCCCCCTCCCCTCCCCTCCAGGCACCCTCCAGATTCAGGTGGAGGAGGTGGGTGGAGAGAGAGCAGCCCAGCAGTTTTGTAAATGGCATCCTGGTTCCTTAAATCTTATCTCTTTTCCCTCTAATTCCAGACTTGGAGATCACAGTCCCAATTCGGCACTCACAGCACCTGCCTGGGAAAGTGGAGTTTGGAGTCTATGAGAGTGGCCCCAGGAAAAGCGTCTTTCCTCCAAGGACAGAGCTAAGACGAGGAGACTGGAAAACAGACAGTACCTCCAGCACAGCAAGTAAGCAGGTGGCCCGCAGGTGCCTTTGGGCCTTGGAAATGTGCTCTGTTATGAGCCAGAAGATCTTACTTGGAGCCTGATCTGGGCTTGGGAGGTGTAAGAAATGGGGGACATTTAGCCTGTGAGGTTTGCCTTTTTCAGGGCGCCAAAGATCCTTTATACAAATATCCCGTGAAGCCAGATTGCATGATAATTATTACTCTATTGCTTTTATAAATGAAAAATCCTAATCATAATACTTGTTAGTATTTATTGAGCACTTACTATATGCTAAGCCTCTTCCACAGATTCTCTGATTTAATTCTCATAATCACTCTACAGGATAGGTATTATCACCTGTATTTACCAAGGAGGAAACTGGAAACTTAGTGCCTTCCTCTAGGTTAAATAGCTAACAAGTGGTAGCGCTGGGATTTGAACTCAGGTGGACCGAATCCAGGCTAAGACTCTTGCCTACTGTTCTTTTTGCTTCATCTGTGGGAAGGGGAAGGAAAGGGCACAAAGTCAGAAACATTAGAAAACAGTGAACTCGGATTTGAGAATTCCAACTTTAAATGCAAGTTGAGGATCTAATTGGGAAATGTCTTCTTTTTGGCTTGACAGCTTGAATAGGAGTCTGATTGCAACAAGGCAATACACACTGATGTGCAGGCAGGAGCTGGGGCTTTGTTTCCAGATCCAGGGCGGTATTAGCTGACTTCAGACACACCAGCTTCACAAGCCAAATAGATCGAGTTTCGCTGCTTTCAAACACTTCAGTGTTATCAAAACAGCTAGGAGAGAAGTGAAAGAGCAAGAGACAAGCTGAATTTCAGGACTCACGTCTCCTTAAACGTCAGGTGGAAGACCCCCACATGGATGTAGGAACTGGAAAGTCACCTAACCCAGGGGTTCTTAATCTTTTCTGTATCACATACCCCTTTGAGAGTCTGGTATATGATCTGGATGTGCTTCCTATAAAAATGCACATGCATGTGTTTACACACACACACACACACACACACACACACAGTTTTGCCCATCCATGGACTTAGGTCAAGAGCCTCTGAACTATTCCCCCTCCTTACTTTATTAATATCGTATTTGTAACCCAGAAAGGGAAAGGGTTTTGCCCAAGGTCCCACAGCCAGTCAATGGCAAAATGAGAGTAGAACCCAGCTCTTCTCTCTGCCACTGTTACCTGTTGAAACAGACCCAAAGCATATCATACAACCACATGAGAAGCCTAGACTTAACAGAGAAGAAAACCTCCCCTTACATTATGGGGGTGATCATGTGTATCACCCCCCCTTTAGGCAATTTAGAGAATTCTGATAAGTTCAGAAATGGGAGTGATCACAGGTGGCAGAGGAAGCAAGGGACAGGCAGGCAGCCGGCTCAGACATGTCACAGAGGAGAGGAGACGTGGTGTAGACACTCTTGGGGTGAGGGCAGGGCTTTCTGGGGTGCGGGAAGGGGAAATTTAACAAGATGAATGCAGAGTACTCACTTCAGGTTCAGATTCATTTAAACCATTTTATGCGTATGTTTTACTTTGAGTTAGCTTGGAGTGAGAATAGACTGGAAAGCATAAACTGTGCTTCTTACCTTGTATGGTGGTGCACTGCCCAGAGATGGCTATCTTATTGGGGTAGAAAATGTTATTAAATGACAGACCAGAGGATTTTATTTTACTCTGTGGCTGTAGACTGCATCCAGGCCCTGTTGCACGGTTATCTATTGCTATGTAACAAACTATCCCAAAATGCAGTGGCTTGAAACATAATCATTTATTTATGTCTGATTCTCAACTTGGCCAGGAGTCAAATGGGAACTGTTTACCTCCACCCCCTGTGGTCAGTTGGGGTCACTCATGTGACTGTATTCAGCTGTAAGCTTGGCATGGGCTGGAGCATCCACGATGGCCTCTCACTCTCCAGGGACTCTCCACATATGGCCTCTATATGTGGAGTTCAATAGCCTGAACTTCTTGTATGATAACAAGATCCATAAAGGGAGCATTCCAGAAGGACAAGCCCCAGTGTGCAAGTACTTATCAAGCTTTGGCTTGCATCACACTTGCTAACGTCACATTGGCCAAAGTCAGTCACATGGCTAAGCCGAGAGGGAGGTGAGGAAGAGGCTGTACAGAGGTGTGGACACTGGAGGTGAGGGCCCTTGGGTCACTAGTGGATGATCTGCCATTTTGAGACTAGTGATGATGATGATGATGATAGCTGCTGTAATTAATCAAATGCTTGCGCTTACAGGCTCTGTGCCAAGCCTGTTACCGTGCGGTCTCACTCTATACAGCAGTGCTGTGAGACCAGGGAACAGAGGCTTAGGTTAGGCATCTTACCCTGGGTCACTTGGAAATTAAGCAGGGCATCTGGGATTCACATCCAGATCTCTCTGTGTGCTCAACCATGGGGACATACTACCTTCCAAAGAGAAACAGTTTCCAGGGCAAGGAGGGAGAGTGAGGATGGCCCAGCTCTGATCCACCAACTGCCCCTCAACCCCCGGAGTCATACCCTAAAAACAGCACTATTTTATTATGGTGCAGCTGTCATCTCTTGGGAACTACAGGAAAACAGTTGCAGGTTAAATCTGGTTGTGACTATAATTTTAAGCACAAAATATTAGTGTTATGTTTAAGAGAACAAAAGTTTCATTACAGAAAGACCATTGACCTTCTTCTAAGTTGTCTGGTTCAAGTTTCTTAAGGGTCATATATATAGGGTCATTTTTTTTCTCTCATTCATTCCTCCACCAAATATTGAGGACAGCCCTGTGCCTATGGAGCTAGACTGTATACTGGAGACATAAAGCTGAAAAAGAAATAGGGTCTGTCCTCAGGGGACTTATAATGGAGGAGAGAAGGTATAAATATAGTACCAGTTAGATGCTTGTCTGATCCTTCTTCCCTGGTGACAGAAGCCTGGCAAGGGGTTGGGCACTGCCCCCTTCCCCCAGCAAGAGTGAAGATGATGGGGGCTGGGGCCAGAGCCTCCTACCAGTGGTACCGTCCAGACAGGTTGTGGCCAAGCAGAACAGCAGCCTTGAAGAGAGGAGAGGGCCAGCCAGGGCTGATAAACCAGGAGCGAAGCCTCAAAGCCAAAGGGTGGGCGTTAAAAATTCAAGAACACCAAGGGGAGGGACAAGGGGAGCTGGCTGGTGCAAATTTCCAGCATCCTGGAGCCAGTGCCTGGACAGCTTTTTGCTCCCTCCTAGTGGATAAACTTTGGAAGGAGTCTGGTTCGTTGTAAGGGAAGGGGATGAACAATGATGAATGACGTGGGAGGCTTGGCTCCACAGGGGTGGGAGCCCGTGGATAGGAGGGTTTACTTCCATTTGGGGGGATCTGGAAACATTTCGACAGCATTTGTCCTGAGCATTGGGGACAGGAGCTTTTCGATTTGTGGATAGGGGTGGGCTGGGGGGAGCAGGGAGAAAAGGACATTCTGGCTGAGCAAGCAGTGTTATGTGTGGGTAGCTGGAGAGAAAGAGACAGGGTCACGTGCTCCTTAATAGACTAACTCTGAATCCCCTGGTTTCTAGAAATATTTTCAACACATTATTTTAAATTTAAAAATCTGCCTCCGAGAAACAATCCAAAATTGTAATCTTAACCGACTCTCGTCAAGCTAACATCTAAATTAATTAGGTCAAAGTTGGTACCATAATGATGTCAAAACTAAGGCAATTTACCTGTAAACTAATACGATGAGGAGCTATTTTGAGTGGAAATTCAGCAGACCTAAGATCTGGCAATACGGTTAAAGGCAATATTGGTAAATTAAAGTCAAAGTTTTAGTTGATTAACTGTTATTCTTCCTTCTTCACTGCTAGACCAATCACGTTCTTGAGCTAGTTCTAATGCTGTGCTGTCCGATACCGTAACCCCTAGCTACATGTGCCTATTTAAATTTAAGTTCATTAAAACTAAATAAAATTTAGTTCCTCAGTTGCACTAGCCATGTGTCTTACTAGCTAGCAAATTGGATAGCACACAACAGAACATTTCCAGAAAGTTCTATTGGATAATGCTCTTTCAATGAGGTAGGTGATAAATCCCCAACTTACATCCTTGAGCACCTAAACTCACATAAGTCACAGTTCCTACCCTGCGTGTGAGTTATACTTTTGAATCTGTGCTTTGTGTTTTGTGTCACACTGGCACCTTTTTAGAAGGTTAGGTATACATGTGTGATACTCGCACATGCCGTAATTTCTAAATAGGTAAAAAAAAACTTTAGCGACAAAAGTTGTTTGCAGATTTTAGAAATACCACTGAACACGTGAGAACTGGAGCGTCTCTGCTTTCTTGTCTGTCAGATCGGAGTTCTAATATCGGGTAGGGTTTTCCTAGGGATTAAATGCAGTCGTGCTTTTAAAGCATGTAACGTGAGGTAAGCCCTCAGTAAATGGTAGCTGTAAGGCAAAAAGTGGTAATACAAAGATGAACCATTTCATTTTATGCTGAAAGAAAAACTGAACTCTAATGACATGGTAATGTTATTAGATGGCAGCATTTTGAAGAAGCCCATATGCACAGCTTGTGTATTGTTTCTATCAGTAAGTGAGAGCCAGAGTTCTGCAAAATTTCCTTTACCTTGAGACAGTCCACTGTCCAGCTGATTTTGTTTGCGCCCTTTAGGCAGCGCGAGTAACCGATCCAGCACCCGGAGCCTCCTCAGTGTGAGCAGCGGGATGGAGGGGGACAACGAGGTGAGAGCCGGGGCCCGCACCCCCATATGTCTTGTCCTGGGGGTCGTTTCACTGCAGGAAATGGAAACCCAGGTGAAAGAAGCCCAACACAAAAGGTCACCTACTGTAGGATTCCGTGTGTATGAAATGTCCAGAAAAGGTAGATCCGTAGAGACAGAGGGCAGATTGGTGGTTACCAGGCCTGGGGGTAGGGGAAGTGCGGGTAAACTGCTTAAGGGGTACAGTGTTTCCTTGGGGGGTCATGAAAATGTTTGGGGAGTAGATAGAGATGGTGGTTGCACAATATTGTGAATGTACTAAGTGCTACTTATTGTTTACTTTAAAATGGTTCATTTTATGTTATGTGGATTTCACCTCAATAGAAAGAGGGGAAGAAAGGAAGAGAGGGAAGGAGGAAGGGTGGAGCCAAAAGGGGTGAGAGGGAACTGGATGAGTATCAGGGATTCCAGGGGCAGTGGTCACCTTTCGGGGCTTGGGTCAGGAGCGGGGCATGCCACAGCGGGAGCCGCTGTTCACTGTACCCGCCGAGGCCACACGCTCTTTTGTCTCCTCTTCCCTGTGGGTATCTCCTTTTTCTCTCACTGCGCACTGGCCTTTTCTGCTTCTCCACATGGATAGCGGCAGACAGTTCCCGAGAGCCGCAAGGTCTCTGAGCAGAGTGTAAGTTGCTGCCTTAGGCGGAGGCCCAGTTTGGGTCAGGGTGTGTATCCTGATCCAGTGACCAGCAGCTGGGATGTGCGGGTGAGGTCACGTGGGTCACTGCCAACCTAGGAGACTCCCTGAGGTAGGGTCCTAGGGGTGGGCCGCCCACCAGTGCACAGCTCGTATGACCCTGTGACTGAGGACCAGTCACCGTTCTGTTGTCCCAAAAAGAGACCTTTGTTTAAAAATAAAACTTCTCCAGCCCTATCTGGTTACATAGAGCAATGCTCCTCAAACTTTAACATGCATAAGAAATACGTAGGATCTTGTGAAAATGTGGGTTCTGATGGAGCAGGTGTGGGGAGGAACCTGGGACCCTGTGGCTCTCCCAAGCCCCCAGGCGATGGTGATGTTGGTGGCCCACATGTCACACTGAGTAGTGAGGAACAAGAGCTCGAATCGCTAATGATAATTTGGGTCTGATGGTCTCCTCAGTGACTCTGGGAGTCAGTGTCAGTGGAAAACTGCCCTGGTATTGCTGGGTTGATTATCAGTCAGTAAGTAACCTTCAGCCAAAGCCTGGGGAGGGCTGAGGAGCTTGTGGGATGGAGTGTGTCCAACTATGCTGTTGCTTAATGTGATTTTCACCCTTCTTTCTCATCTTTTTTGCTGTAGGATAATGAAGCCCCCGAGGTTGCCAGAAGTCGTAGCCCAGGCCCCCCACCAGTGGACAGCGCACCCATCATGCCCCTTGAGAGGCCCCCCAGGGTGCCGCCCCGAGCCGCCTCACAGAGGTAACATCGAAGCTGACGGGACATTTTTTCCTCACTCTCTGAGTTTCAGGGGAGTGTAGGATCTGGGGACATCTAAAATGACCTAAGAATAAGCACAGAGCTAGACTCGCTGAAATGCATACTTTGGACACATTTCAGTGGGGACTCTTCATTAACTTGAGGGATGCTTTATTCAGTTGCACATACTCTAAATAACAAATGCAATATTTTGTCAGTGAAATACATCGGTAAAGGTCAATGTTTTGCATAATTTTTATCTGGTTAGAAGTCAGCTCCCGAATAACTAATTCCCTTGGCCGCATAGTAGAGACAGTGCCTTTTGGGGACAAGGAGATAAGAAGGAATTGGGAGTGGAAATAAAGGTGAGAGGCAGCAAGGTGTGGTGGTGGGGAAACACTGCCTGGGGAAGTCTCCGGCAGCCACTTGTGAACTTGGATGAATTATTTAACTGTCATGTGCCTTACTTTCCTTGTCCATAAAATGGAGATAGTAGGAACTTCCCTGGCGGTCCAGTGGTTAAGACTCTGAGCTTCCACTGCAGGGGGCTCGGGTTTGATCCCTGGTCTGGGAACTAAAATCCCTCATGCTGCGCGTGGTGTGGCCAAAAAAAAAAAAAAACGGAGATAGTCAATGAACTTCCTCACAGAGTCGTAAGTATTGTGTTTCTGGCCCTTAGTAAGAGCCCAACAGTCTGAGTGTTTTTTATGAGAAGGATGAGCCTATGGAGGTTTGGAACTGGGCATTAGACAAAAGAGTGTGACTGACTTATGGGGCTCTGATGTATGTCTTTGTTTGTGTTCAGGCTTCTGGCAGGAACCTTTTTAAGGTCTTCCGGAGTCACAGAAGAGGTGGTCAAAGCTAGCTTGTCTGCCAAGGCAGAAAGGAGCCTTTGGGAATAAAAGCCTAGGCTTGCCTTGGGAGTTTAATTCTTTGATGTCTGAAATACAATGTGGCGTGGGGGGGTGGGGGGGTGGGGGAGGGTGGGGGGAGATTAAAAGGATGAAGTTTTTTTTAAACTAGGATTTTTTTTTTTTTTTCCAATTTGAAACTTGTAACTCAAATGAACCTCATCAGAGAAATTTGTTGAGAAAGTACCACAAGGAGGCTTTTCCGCTTTTCTGGAAAGAGCAGCTGACCCTGCGCTGAGGATCCTTCCATTTCTCCCCTTGCTATTACCGCTTTTCCGTGTGCTCCCAGCAACATTCACGTACTGATACTTGCTACACAAGCCTCCCTCGGTCCCAAGCTGCTTCACACTCACGGAGCATGTTTCCCTGGTGTAGAATAGAGTTCACATATTAGAACATTAGCCCTAGAAGGAACCTTAGCGATGACCTAGTCCAATCACCTGAATTTGCATAATGTTCTGTTGCTTGAAAATTATATATAGTTGGGGATTGGGGAGGGGTGTTTTTGGAGAGCAATTGTGGTAATAAATGCTAATATTTATTGAGCGTTTACTATGTGTCAGGTGTTCTGTTAAACACACTAAATGCATTAGCTCATTTAATTCTCTTCACAACTCTAGGTGGTAGATGTTTAGTGTTATCCCATTTTGCAGATGTAGAAACCGGGGCTTAAGACTGGATGGAGACTTTATGTCTGTGGCAAACCTAGGTGTGCCTGACTCCAGGGTCCAGTCTTTTAGTCATTTTGTTACACCTGTCCAAGGAGGTCCAGGTGTCATGGGAGAAGATACAAGATCTCAGACCTTTTATTCCTGAAGGTAAAGACTTTGGAGGCAGTTATCTAATTGTACCAAGATTAAAAAGAATGTCTCGAATATATAGCTACAAAGACTCTGTGGGATTTTGTCTACAGGAGAGGGAACAACCAGAGAAATGGGTTCCAGAAATTAAAGGCTGGAAACTGGGATGCATTTAATGTGTAAAGAGAGATGGCAGATGAATTGTTTTGGGGGAGTCTGGAAGCATGTTGTGATAAAGATGGGGAGAGAAAAGGAGGAAAACATATGTTACTAAAGAAATGGTGTTTGCAAAGAAATCTCTGATAGAAACGGGGTTTGGGTGCATTTTTGGTGTGAAGATTGGAAAAGATGCAATTGTTCTGAAAGTGTGTATGTAATTTTCATAATAAAATGAGGAGATGTTTGAGCAAAGAATAAAATGGGCCTCTCTCCTGAATGCTTGACCCACTGGCGGACAGGAGGGGAGGCTGACCTTGGTGGTCTCCACTCCACTTCCAGATCTGGGAATTGGCCGCTCTTCCCCACTCATGTTCTCCTGAACCCCCCCTTTCTCTCAAACAGCGCATCCTGCTCATCACTCTCTCCAGTCCTGGTCCCTTCCTCGTCTCACTCTGCATGCTGTCCCCAGAGCTTGAATTGTCAGCAATGACTCCAAGTCTCCATCGCCATCTGTACCTTGGCCTTCTGTTTCCTACTGTTCGTTGGGAACTTCACCAGGTGTCCAACCAAGATCTCAGACGCAGCCCATGCAAAACTGAACTCATCATCCAACCTGCCATCCTCTGCCCCAAACTGCCTTCTTCTCACCATTTCCCAGCCTGAGACGTGGCACTATTCTCTCTTCCCCAAGCGCCTGCCCCCGGGGTCAGCCTCCATCCTTGCCTCCCTCGAAGCGCCCCAGGCTCTGTTCATTTTGCTGCCCTTGCAGCTTTCAGATCTACCCCTCCTCTCCATCTGCCAGTGCCTGAGTTCATCCCTGTAGGCCCACACTCACCTCCCTGCCTCCAGTCAGTCCCTCCTCCACTGCACCAGAGAGTGCCCATTCTAGAGCAGAAATAGCTGGCGATGGCACCTCCTGGCATGAAAGCCTTAAATTTAATTCTCTATTTTTTAGCATGCCATTGCCCTGAGTCCCACCCCTCTCTTGTAGTCACTGATGTTTCCCCCTTAATAATTCCTAGTGAGCTGTGTCATTTCGTGCTGTCTTTGCTCAATCTGTTCCTTTTGCCTGGAATATTGTCTTCCTACTCCCTTCCGATCTCTGCTTAGAAAATTCCTACACATCCTTTAGGACTCTGTCCAAACGTTACCTCTTCTGTGAAGCCTCCCTGATGTTCCTATTCAGAGTGAACCTTCTTGTGGTTCCCCAAATACCTCCATTATAATTCATGCCATGTTGTGGCCCTTGTTTACATATCTGTCTCCTCAAGTAGATGGTAAACCTCAAAAGAATAGAGATTGTTTTTGTTTGTTTAATTTTATGGATTTATTTATTTTTGGCTGCTTTGGGTCTTTGCTGCTGCGCGCTGGGCTTTCTCCTGTTGCGGCGAGCGGGGTCTACTCTTTCGCTGCGGTGCGCGGGCTTCTCATTGCGGTGGCTTCTCTTGTTGGGGAGCACAGACTCTAGGCGCGGGGACTTCAGTAGTTGTGGCACATGGGCTTTGTTGCTCCGCAGCATGTGGGATCTTCCCGGACCAGGGATCGAATCGTTGTCACCTGTATTGGCGGGTGGATTCTTAACCACTGCAGTGAAGTCCCTAGAGATTTTTGATAAGAAAAAATTTTTTTTCTACTCTCCCCAGCACAGAATGGAGTTAAATCGGTAATTGGCGCCTGCTAGGAATTTAGCAAATATTTATCATGCAAGTGAGTGAATGGGTGGATGGATAGACTGCTACTGCTTGGGTTGACAGCTAGCCATCAAGTCGTGTACCACAGTGCAGGTGGGTTACAGATTAGTGGAAAGAAGCTTCACATTCCCACCCGCTGTAAGTTCCTAATATATTTATACTTCAAAGTTAGGAAAGGCAGATGGTGACAAGAACAGGAGCAGATGCATTATATCTTTGCATGGCATTTCCCTTGCAGGGCATTAGTCCCTATAGAGTGGGCAGCTGACAATATCACACTCTTCATAGGTAAAGTCGTGCCAGTAGAGAAAAAGAAAAGAAGCCAACATCTTGCTGAGCCATTGCCCCCTTGTTTTTTAATATGTTTTGACATTTACTAGTGATTTGCCAATCACTAACAATCTATGCATTCCCCTTTAAGGCGTAGCCTAGGTACTGCCAAATCAGAACATACTTCTGAAGGCCTCCTGGAGTACCAAGAGTTAATCCTTTAGCTGCTGACTTGTAAGGAGATCTGTGAAGTCCCTGGGGGATGGGGGGTAGTGGTCAGAGAGTAAGGGGACTCGGGCCGGAGGCTATTTACTAATAGGGAAGCTTAAAGATATTTTTAACAATGTTGTGATCATACAAAAGCATACCATCTAAATAATAGGCCTGCTTTAAAAGAATGTAACCAACATTAGGATTGCTGGGTTCTTGAACCAAACTTATCATCAGCACAGACCTCACCCTCAACACGGAGGAGAAAGCAGCCAGTGCCCGGGTCTCCGGACTGGACAATCCTGTCTCCAGCTCCAACTTCCCAGCGTCCTGGAGAGGCCGTCTCCCCCACAGACCACCACTTGATTCTGATTTAATAACCTTTATTTTCATGGTTCTGATATGTCTGTAATCACAAACCCATTTCCCTGAGATGGGGCTTCCAATGCTTAGCTGGGTTGTTCATCAGAATGAAATGTGGAGATGGTTTGCTTGTAGACTCGCCCCAACTGCAGAGTCGGGCAGCAGAGGAAGAGGGACCAGTAGGGAATCGTGACTCTCTTTGTGATGGAAGGTAAAATGTAAGGCTTATGGGGCATACGTGGGGAAAAGTTCTAAGAATACATCTTTCATCATAATAATAAAATTATTAGCTTTACCTCTTGAGTGCCTACTCTAAGCCAAAAGTGCTATCCACTTTCCAACTGTCATCTCACACAGTATAGGTATCTGCAATTCCAATATAGATACCTACCTCTCCAACATAGGTATCTTTACCTCTGTCTGGCAGATGAGAAAGAGGTTCAGAGAAGTTGAACTTATTCTCCAGATGTGTGCATAAATGCCTCTGCCATACGTTCTCATAGGTTCTGAATGTGCCCTATCAAAACTTTCAGTGCAGCGTACTGATTTTCCCTGTTGTCTGTCTCATCCATTATATTCTCAGCACCTTAAGGGAAAGTTCCATGCCCATTTTACTTGCTGATATATCCCACACCCAGGAGTAGATGCACAATAGATAAATGTCTGTTGAGAGGAAGGAAGGAAGCAAGGAAGCCAGCCTAAGCTTACTCAAGTGATAAGTGGTATCACCTGACTGTCCTTCAGCTTTCTCCTTTAAGCCCATGGTTCGCAGGGCAGGTCGGGCGATGGAAGGAGACCGTCCATTTGTTTTCTCTGGATAAAGAGACAACCACACAAAACCATCTACTCCCAGGTGCCACTGCAGACCCTCCTGAGGATGTCTGTTGTTATTCTTTTCTACTTCTGCCTCCCTCTCTGGCTCCTGAAATGGCCTGTCTTTTCCCAACTCTTTTGTCGTTTCCTTGACCTACACAAACTTGCATTCAAGAGACATTTAGTAAATATTTACTCATTGATTCATTCAGTCCTCAAGTACGCAGTTCCAGGGTAGCACAGTTCAATTACAGCACCTGACAAAGCTCTCTTTCTTGACTTACTGACTTGCTTCCAAGAGAATTAAATATTGGTTTTACAGCACACATGAGGAAATACCATCTGTAGTTGTTGAACCCTCTGTAAATACCTTCACCCAGGTCTGTCTGGAGTATCATTTAGTACCGTTCAAAAACCATCTAGACTAACGTGGAGGGAGGCTTCTAGGAAAGCAGACATGGAGTTGGGACAACACACTTAGTGATCCCAGGTGGAAGTAGTTGTGAGAAGCCGACTTCAGAAATTCTCAAGTCCTCTCAAGGGATCTCCCCACTGCAGTGTGTCTCCTGCCTGGCTGCACATTTGAATCACTGGAGTTTTAAAATATAGGTTTTATTATTATTTAGGTATGGCAAGGTCAGCAGATCAGGAGACAACTGCCTTTTTTTTTTTTTTTTTTTGTGGTACACGGGCCTCTCACCGCCGTGGCCTCTCCCGTTGCGGAGCACAGGCTCCGGACACGCAGACCCAGTGGCCATGGCTCACGGGCCCAGCCGCTCCACGCCATGTGGGATCTTCCCGGACCGGGGCACGAACCCATGTCCCCTGCATCGGCAGGCGGACTCTCAACCACTGCGCCACCAGGGAAGCCCCACGACTGCCTTTGAATAGGGAGTTTGTTATACTCCTAGATCCCAAGAGGAGGGGGCATATTATGCCAGGGTGGGGCACACAGGAAAGCCCCAGGTTTAGGCAGGAGAAATGTCAGGGAGGGGAGAAACATGGGCAAGAGCCTTTATTTTGGGTTCTGCAGGAAGGAACAAGTGAGGCAGGCTAGGCAGATTAAGGATTGGCTAGTTTGAATAATTTCAGCGGGCTCCGGGGCAAAGGGGCTGTCTCCAGTTGTCTAGCACCTGGCCCTGGGGTGATTAGGGCAGTGGATAGTGGTCCCGAATGTGAGAGTCCCATTAAAGGACATGGTTGGAGTATGGGCTCTGGACTGGTTAGTTTGCATGTGAAAGGTGTGCTCACTGCAGGTTGTTTGCTATCTCTAGGAATTAGCTTTCCCTAGGAGGGGCAGGCCCTCCAGGATCAGCCAGGGCCCAGATGTCAAAGCCTCAGAAAATAAACGACATGGTTAATATAACTGGTTGAAGGAGGGACACTATTTAAAAGTTGTGATGCTTGAACCCTATCCTCCAGAGATTACGATGGAATAGGTCTGGGATCGAGCCTGGCAACTGTTATTTTTCAAAGCTCTGCTGGTGATTCTAATGTGCAGCTAGGATTGCAAGCCACAGCTTAGCATGTATGCCACTGAAAGGTCCGTATGTTTCTCCACTTTTATTAATTGAAGAACATGTCCTTTGCATAGTATACCAAGTTTGCAACAAATCATGGATGCCTGAGAACTAGTTAATTAAATTCGTTTGATAATAATTGTGTTATCTTTCATTTCAGGCCTCCGACCAGGGAGACCTTCCATCCTCCTCCACCTGTTCCACCCAGAGGTCGCTGATTCCACCTCCTAAAGCCTGCCTACTTCGGGACCTTGAGACTTGTGGTTTTCAGCCTGTTAATGATGTCTTCATGTTGAGTTTTATGGCCTGAATGCTGACCTTAAGACCCAGTCTCATTGCTGATATTGTCGCAGCCCTGCTGGTCTGGGCTTTCCTTGAAGAAGATATTATTAAGGCACAAAGAGGTGAAACTAAGGACTTCATTCACCATCATCAAGTATATTGATCCCTATTCTTGTTTGCCAAAAGGACGACGACTTAATTGGAATACTAACCTCTAATTTGGCATGTCAGGAGCCTGAAAAGATTGTTCAGAAATGTACATTACAAGTGATTTTACTGCAATGTACTTATATTAGGTCTTACTTATTTGCTAGTCCAATCTAATTTCTAGAAGTGATTATGATTTGACTTACAGTATTCAAGTAAGAAGATATGTCCTAATTTTTAAATGATTCTTCAGCTTTTCTGTAGCTTCAGGAGGGTGTTTAAATGCCAGGGCTAGTCACATACAACAAACTCAAAAGGACTTTAGAGAGGGATGAGTCCTAATTCCTTTTATATAGAAGGCAAATCTGAGGTTTCACAGA
Source organism: Stenella coeruleoalba (assembly GCF_951394435.1). Lineage (NCBI taxonomy): Eukaryota > Metazoa > Chordata > Mammalia > Artiodactyla > Delphinidae > Stenella > Stenella coeruleoalba. The sequence goes on from NC_137162.1 coordinate 30,994,914, forward strand.
AGGCTGGAACCAAGAACACTCAGTTGGTTAGACGAAGAGGTGGGTCTAGAATCAGGACCTGCTGATATCAGGTCACCATACTTTCCATCTCCAAATAGCCAAGCTCTCTCCCTCAAGAAATGCGCAGATGTAGAAATTTGGTCAGTGACTGACTATTGGCCTTCCAGACGTTTCCTTCTTCCATATCTCCCAGGTTTGGGACTATCAAGTGTTTGGAGCATTTATAAGTCAGTATGCTTGCAAAACAGTGATGCTACCAAAGAACATCTAAAAAATGGTTGGGAACCAGAAGCTTGGGATGCCAGGGACCCCACTTATTGCTCTGCACCCTTAGATGCAGAGCAATAGATCTTAGTTCTGGCCATAGGAGAGAGGAGGACCCTTGACTTTTACTCTGCTGATGGGTCAGAAGAAGAAGGAGGAACTTAAAGTAGAAATAGTTATCTATTTCGTTATATACACGTTATTACCACCAGGCTTGGGAAATTTGTGCAGAGAATGTAGAGCCTTAAACATATCATTAATTTTGAGTCCCTAGCACATCAATCTACCTTCAAAGCACAGGCCCTTAACTGATGCTTAAACATACAGTAAAATTAGTATCAGACCTATTTCTTTAAAAATTATCAGAAATCTGGTGCTTCTCCATGAAATTATTCTCCATCCCACACAAAGATATAAAAGCCATACTATTAAAGATCCAGTTAAGTACAGTTTTATTGGGTCCTTTTGTAATGATCAATGGTTCTTTTTCAATCGAATTCCTCAGTCCAGCAAACAAGGACTTATTGAAGTTAATAGCTTCTGAGATCTTGGGGTTTTGTTATTCTGTTTTTTTGTTTTGTTTTGTTTTTTTCTGACATAAAATACACTATTGGCGCCGGCCATTAAGAGAGTATTTGTGGAAATTTTACCTACCACAATGCCTGGCACATAGTAGCCATTTTGCAATGGTCCCTTTACTCTCCTGGTCACTTATCTGGGAGAAATAGGGTGATATGAGATAAAAGGAGAAGAGAAATACAAGGTTGGTATGGTTATCCTTCCTCTTCTTGATAGGCTCTGTTTTAAGCACATTTGATCTTGATAAAAGATATACTTTTAAAGATATTTAGTACCTCTAAGCTCCCTTTTGGATGGGAAATTTAGATTTTTTTTTTTTTTTTACATTCTTTGGTTAACAAGCATTTAGATCAGTAACATGGCAAAATCTGCTCCCAGCCAATGGTGTTACCATCTTTGTATGCACATCACTGTGCAATATTGGAATATTTTATTGCATTTTTATTCTTATATGAAAATAAGTGGAAAACATGAAATTAAAAGTGCTTATGAGATACCTGGGTTTCATAAATGTGACACACACTTGAGACACAGAAGGAAATGATCAGGAGTGCCACGTCAAAAATGACAAGTCTTAAATCCTCACTGAATGTTCACTGAACATCCAAAACGATTGGTTGTGTGTAAAAGTAAAAGAGGAAAATGAAAAATTTGGATGAAACTCTGGGACCATGTTATCAAAGAATGTCTCTAATGCTGGGGTGAAATTTTTCATTCTCTAGAAACAGAACCACCCATTATAATGTAAATTTATTCAACTTCCACACACTCAACTTTTGTATACATTTTTAGGAATACATTATGTAACAAAACCATGAATTTAAATACAATGAGAATCAGAAACTAAATTGTAGCTAGGTGTCCAAAGAGACAGTTAAAAAGTTCTCTATATGATGCCTTGGGAGACAGCTGTGTGGCCACCATCCTTCCCCAAGATTTTACAAACTGGCTCATAGACAGTGAAGCTATTGGTCATATTCACTGCCATTGCCTTTGCCTCTAACTGTGCAAGGTACCTTGTCCTCCAGTTCCCAGGCCAGCACTGTTCCTTCATCTTATGTTAAAACCTGTGAGCAGACAACCCAACTATATGAGCATCACAGTATGAATACTGAGAGACTCTGAACAGGAGGTTTGTGTTGCAATCAAATAATTTAACTTGATGTATTTAATGATGTGAATAATCCCTAATGCTTTGCCATAATTAGGCAAAGTAATAGTATGTAAATGACTTCAATGAATATTTTTACAAGTCAAGCTAAGTTACCTACCCTCTCCCCCTCTTTTGTCTTACTTTGTTATTAAAAAAGAGAGATCCTACTCTGTCCTACATCACCTCAATAGCTGGGATTTTTAGATCCCTCTCGCATTTGCCCCTGGAAGTAAGTTGGTTTTCTGTGCTATCTTTCAAAGCATAGTGTGTGGTTTTGCAGCTGGTTGGCTGAGGAAGTATTAGTAACAGATTTATTTCTAAGAAAGACAAGTAGCTAATTTGGATAACTCTAGAAGATTCATCCTAAAAATCAGTCCTCAATTTTGAAAAATCTTCCTGTATAAATATTTGCTTTGGTTTGATAAATAGTGTTCTATTCATTTCCAGGTGAGTTATTAAGAATATAAGATGGCCTTCCTCATTCATTCCTGATGGCCAGATACTATGTTCATCAGAGTGGTAAGAGGATGAGTGGGAGGTAGAAAGATGTGTTCTGACTTCTGAGGCAAAACTCAGAATTCGTTTTCTCATAGAAACTGTAATAAATAGGTTCCTTGGCTAGCTCGCCAGAGCCCATTTAACCCACAATATAGGAGAAAATGTGTTAGCTAGCCATGCAGTAAGAGTTAGCATGATGTAGACAAAGAACATGGCTTGGAAGTCAGGAAACCTGGATTTTATTTTGGACTGCTGCTGACTTGCTGAATTCACTGAACTTGACTCCCCATCATCTGTGAAGTAAAATGTTTTGTGTTTAGTAATAACTCAGGTCCCTTCACCTCTTTAAGTTTAGGACTAAGGCAATTCCCCTTGGCGGGGAATACCTCATTCTGATGAAGGAGGGAGACAACCTTACTAGACTCACCACCTAATTAGCAAGGGATCTTATTATGTGGCAACTCCCATTCCATGCTCTGTATCAGTGTTATGACAGATCAGTTAAAAGAAATGTGTCAGAAACAGTGAAATGGGAACTGTACAAAGAAATTAATAGCTTTAGTTGCTCTTTGGTCTAAGAACCAATGTTTTAAGTGATTGTTTCCTAAAGAAAGAATTCAGACCAATTATAAAATTCTTCAGTATCTAGAACACTTCATCAAGAACAGAAAAGGTAGAGGTAGAAGGTGGTAAATAGCAATAGAAAAGTTACTAGCAAGACAAACATAAAGTAGAAAGAAGAAATAAAATTTCAAAGAAAAGGTAGCTGAAGATGGAAATCAGAAGATATGTTGTCATCTATAGACCAAGACTTTTGATGATCATGTTTATTAAGAATAAGAATAAAAGGTTGAAATTCTGGTTTTCTGGATCATTTGCTGGTCATAAACTCTTTAACCAATTGAGTCTTATTAGAACTATCATGAAAAAGAAGTTGTACAGCCATTTGGGAGGGGTTTCCTTTCACTGGCATTTTCCCCTTCAACCTTTTTGGTGTCAGGGAATGAGATCATTAATCTAGATGAAGAAACTGATGAAATAAGATTTATCAATGTTTTACACTGTCCAGTTTGGCAGAACAACCCTGATTTTGATGGTGCCCCTGAGTCCTAACAATTTTTGAGCCCTGTGGGTCATCAGCCTCCAAGAATCTTTGAAGCCATATTCCTTTTTCTCTAATCAGTTATTTTATCTCCTATTCCTTCTTCCCAAGCCTACTGTTATCAGACTTTTATCCCCTAAAGCCATTTATCATCATCATTTCCTAGTACCTACCAGAGTTCCTGGCACATAATAGATGCTCAATAAATATTCCTTGAATTAATGGCCCTACATGCTCTTCCCTTCATTAAACTTTCCCAAATACTCCACCAAAATAGGGTTTGCTTTTCTCTCCTCGCCCATTGCTCTTTTTTTTTTTTTTTGAGAACCGTGGGAAATTTGTTTCATGTTTTAGTAAGTTCATATTAGTCTTGAAGAGAAATGCCACTCAGTGTAAATAATCAATGCAAACTTCAGAACTTTCCAGACATAACTTTTTTCTGCTTTATAACAAAGTGAGTCAGCTATACATATACATATATCCCCATATCTCCTCCCTCTTGCGTCTCCCTCCCACTCTCCCTATCCCACTCCTCTAAGTGGTCACAAAGCACCTAGCTGATCTCCCTGTGCTATGCGGCTGCTTCTCACTAGCTATCTATTTTACATTTGGTAGTGTATATATGTCCATGCCACTCTCTCACTTCGTCCCAGTTTACCCTTCCCCCTCCCCGTGTCCTCAAGTCCATTCTCTATGTCTGTGTCTTTATTCCTGTCCTGCCCCTAGGTTCCTGAGAACCATTTTTTTTTTATATTCCATACATACGTGTTTTTGTTTTTTGTATTTGTTTTTCTCTTTCTGACTTACTACACTCTGTATGACAGACTCTAGGTCCATCCATCTCACTACAAATAACTCAATTTCGTTTCTTTTTATGGCTGAGTAATATTCCATTGTATATATATGCCACATCTTCTTTATCCATTCATCTGTCGATGGAAACTTAGGTTGCTTCCATGTCCTGGCTATTGTAAATAGTGCTGCAGTGAACATGGTGGTACATGACTCTTTTTGAATTATGGTTTTCTCAGGGTATATGCCCAGTAGTGGGATTGCTGGGTCATATGGTAGTTCTATTTTTAGCTTTTTAAGGAACCTCCATACTGTTCTCCATAGTGGCTATATCAATTTACATTCCCACCAACAGTACAGGAGGGTTCCCTTTTCTCCACACCCTCTACAGCATTTATTGTTTGTAAATTTTTTGATGATGGCCCTTCTGACCAGTGTGAGGTGAGACCTCATTGTAGTTTTGATTTGCATTTCTCTAATTATTAGTGCTGTTGAGCATCCTTTCATGTGTTTGTTGGCAATCTGTATATTTTCTCTGGAGAAATGTCTGTTTAGGTCTTCTGCCCATTTTTGGATTGGGTTGTTTGTTTTTTTGATATTGAGCTGCATGAGCTGCTTGTAAATTTTGGAGATTAATCCTTTGTCAGTTGCTTCATTTGCAAATATTTTCTCCCATTCTGAGGGCTGTCTTTTCGTCTTGTTTATGGTTTCCTTTGCTGTACAAAAGCTTTTAAGTTTCATTAGGTCCCATTTGTTTATTTTTGTTTTTATTGCCTTTACTCTAGGAGGTGGATCAAAAAAGATCTTGCTGTGATTTATGTCAAAGAGTGTTCTTCCTGTGTTTTCCTCTAAGAGTTTTATAGTGTCCGGTCTTACATTTAGGTCTCAAATCCATTTTGAGTTTACTTTTGTGTATGGTGTTAGGGAGTGTTCTAATTTCATTCTTTTACATGTAGCTGTCCAGTTTTCCCAGCACCACTTATTGAAGAGACTGTCTTTTCTCCATTGTATATCCTTGCCTCCTTTGTCATAGATTAGTTGACCATAGGTGTGTGGGTTTATCTCTGGGCTTTCTATCCTGTTCCATTGATCTATATTTCTGTTTTTGTGCCAGTAGCATATTGTCTTGATGACTGTAGCTTTGTAGTATAGTCTGAAGTAAGGGAGTCTGATTCCTCCAGCTCCGTTTTTTCCCCTCAAGACTTCTTTGGCTATTTGGGGTCTTTTGTGTCTCCATACAAATTTTAAGATGATTTGTTCAAGTTCCATAAAAAATGCCATTGGTAATTTGATAGGGATTGCATTGAATCAGTAGATTGCTTTGGGTAGTGTAGTCATTTTCACAGTATTGATTCTTGCAATCCAAGAACATGGTATATCTCTCCATCTGTTTGTATCATCTTTAATATCTTTCATCAATGTCTTATAGTTTACTGCATAAAGGTCTTTTGTCTCCTTAGATAGGTTTATTCCTAAGTATTTTGTTCTTTTTGTTGCAATGGTAAATGGGAGTGTTTCCTTAATTTCTCTTTCAGATTTTTCATCATTAGTGTATAGGGATGCAAGAGATTTCTGTGCATTAATTTTGTATCCTGCTACTTTACCAAATTCATTGATTAGCTCTAGTAGTTTTGTGGTAGCATCTTTAGGATTCTCTATGTATAGTATCATGTTATCTGCAAACAGTGACAGCTTTAATTCTTCTTTTCCAATTTGGATTCCTTTTATTTCTTTTTCTTCTCTGATTGCTGTGGCAAAAAATTCCAAAACTATGTTGAATAATAGTGGTGAGAGTGTCGCCCATTGCTCTTATTGCCTATCAAACATTTGCAGAGTTGGTCACATTTTGTGCAGTTCTTTTTTGTACACTGTAATCTCTGTTCTCTTCTATGTGTGTAATGTTTCCTGGTTTTAGGTCTACACTCCTCAAGTGAATACTTCATACTTTTTCTTGTGTCCTCCCCACCCCAAAGTAATTGCTAACCTAGAGCACCTGACACCACCTAGCAAATGCTTACTGCCTCAAATCTGTGGAGGTTGGTGATGGATGTTTAAGCAAGAAACTACTCATGCATCTTTATTCAGCACTTACACTGCTTGTTCTTCAATTGCCCATCATCACTTGATTCAAAACTGTGATTATTCATTCACAGAGCATTTACTGAGCTTCCACTATGAGGAAGTCACTGTGTTAGGTGCTCTGGGGGATATACAAAGATGTATAAGAAGCCTCCTCTGATTTCTATTGTAATTACTGGCATATGATTCATTCAGCAATTAATCATGTACTGCCTTGTGATGCGTCTTAGACTATCTAGAATGTGTTCTTTAAATCCTTCTATGCTATGTGACTTTTTACTTATGAATGTCTTCAGTAAATAGTTATTGAATGTCTATGATGTGACAAGCACTGTCCCAGCAGCTGGGACAGATATAAACAAATAGTAGTACAGTACTTTGTTGGCTGCCATCAACAAAGGTCAGAATGTAGTACAGAAGAGGAAATGGGACTATGGTAGTTATGACATAAATGCAACTGGAATCCTGAAGAAGGGATGCTCAGCTTCCTGAGGGCATCATGCAAGTTTTCACTAAAGAGGTCATTCATTTAGCCCTGTAAAACGAGAAACAAAGTTTGTCCATTCATTTCCTTTCTAGGCAAAGGGAAATCAATCTAAAAAAGAGTGGATATATGTTTAACTGATTCACTTTGCTGTAAGCGGAAACTAACACAACATTGTAAATCAACTATACTCCAATAAGAAAAAAAAAAGAGCAAAGGCACAGAGGTATAAAAGAACCTGGTATATTTGGGAAATATAGGGCTATAGCCTGAGGTAGAAGAGATCAGTGGGAGGTGAAGCTGAGGAGATAAATTGGGATCCGATTCTGCAGCTGCATGTTAACAGGAGTATACTTTAGGATTTTTTTTTCCTGATTACACATGTAGCACATACGTGCAAATATTTGTATGCATGTGCAATGTTGATGGTTTGAGTCATAATCTGTCAGATTGTTTTCTATGGGTAGACTAATATTCAAAATGGAATCATACTCTATATTTTCAAGTGTTTTCACTTAAAATTATCTCTCGGCTATCATTCCATGCCAGTACATACAAGTCTATTTCATTTCTTCTTCTTTTTTTAATTTATTTAATTTTTTGGCTGCGTTGGGTCTTCATTGCTGCGTGCCGGCTTCCTGTAGTTGCGGTGAGCAGGGGCTACTCTTCATTGTGGTGCGGGGGTTTCTCATTGCGGTGGCTTCTCTTGTTGTGAAGCACAGGCTCTAGGCGTGCAGGCTTCAGTAGTTGTGGCACAAGGGCTCAGTAGTTGTGGGTCACAGGCACTAGAGCACAGGCTCAGTAGTTGTGGCGCACGGGCTTAGTTACTCTGCGGCATGTGGGATCTTCCCGAACCAGGGCTCGAACCCGTGTCCCCTGCATTGGCAGACAGATTCTTAACCACTGCACCACCAGGGGCTTCCAGGGAAGCCCCTCTATTTCATTTCTTAAAATGACTGTATGGATGGTAGTCCATGAGTAGTAAGAAAGACTGATTCTGGAACCAGATGCTTGGATCCAGTCCTTCAGCAACCACTTAAACCCCCCATCCCCCCGGGCTTCAGCGATCATTGCTGTAAAATGAACATAACTCACAGTGCCTGTTGCATAAGGATTGAGTCAATACATGTGAAGTACTCAGAATAGTGCCTGGCAGATGAAAATCTTAGCTGTGATTCCTTGATTTATGTAAACAATATTCAAGGAGTGTTTTAAGCAAGAGAGTGATATAATCAGGTTTCTTTTTAGAAGACTCACTGGCACCTGTTGGGGAGGATAAACAGGGAGGGAAGATTGGTGATAGGGATCCTGGTAGGAGGCTGCTGTAATACATAGTGAGTGAGGTGTAGAAGATTGGCTCTTACTGGCAGAGGAGAGGAAAAATAAATTCTTGATTCATTTCTAAGATAACAAACGCTAGAACTTGTTGCCTGCTGATGGCTGAGAGATGGAGACAATCCGACTCCAGTTTCCAGAGTTTTGGCTTAGAGGACTGTGTAGATGGTGATGCCATATTCATGTATATATTTAACAAATATCTTCTGAGTTTCCGCTATGGGCCTGACACAGTTCTAGTATATGTCAGTGAACAGGATCTCTGCTTAGGAGAAAAGCTTAGATTCTAAGAGGTGTTTATATCTGTGCACTGGAGACCCAACAAACAATAAATAAACAAATGAACAAGAATTTCAACAAGATTGAAATAAATATTCAGTAAATATTCACTGACTTTAAGACACTCATCCAACCCGATACCAGTTTAACAATCTCCCTTAATGACGATTATAGAGCTGGTGATTCATTCCCGGCGGGAGCCGAGCTCCTTCTGAGGGCTACTTGATCCGACCCCACCGAGAGGCGGTAGGTCAGACCATTACCCGACTTCACAGCCGAGGAAAATGAAGCCAGGAAGAGTAAAGCGTTTTGACCTAGGTTGCACAAGTTGAATGGAGGCGGCTTAGGCCCTGCGACGCGGGCCAGGCACCCGCGAGGGGCGCGAGGCCGGGGCCACTGTGCGCGCCGCCTCTCCCGCGACCCAGGGGCGGCCGGCGGGAGGGCAGGCCCTCGCGCGGTCCTCCGGGGCTGCGGGGGTCGCCCCTCTCGGGCGGGGCGGCCGGCGGCGGTTGCGGCCCCGCATCGCGAGGCACTTCCGGCGTCTGCCGGGGTGGCCGGATGACGTGGCTGAGTCAGAGGAAGAGGCACGGAGGCGCCGGGGGGCGGGGAAGGCTTCGGAGCGGGCGGTGACGGCGGCGGCGCGGAGGAGCCAAAGGCTGGGCCCGAGCCCCCGTGCGTCTGTCCGCGCCCCGTGGATGCGAATCGGCCGCGGCGGAGGCGGCGGCAGCGGCGGCGGAGGAGGAGTCGGTGGGCCAGCGCCGGGCCGGTGGGAGCGCGGAGGATGAGGCCGCTGCCGGGCGCTCCCGGCGTGGCGGCGGCCGCCGCGCTGTTGATGCTGCTGCTGCTGCCCCGGGCCCGAGCGGACGAGCACGAGCACACGGTGAGAATTGCTCCCGGCCGGCGCGGCCGCTACGGCCCTCTCCCCCGGCCCACCGCCTCGGCGGGCCCGGCGCGGCCTGGAGGGCCCAGCGGCCCGCCGAGCCCCGCGGCCGCCCGAGGGCGCCTTCCGGTTGGGCCTGGCGGAGCAGGAACCCCGGGAGCTGGGAGGAGCCCTTTCCGTGCGCTCCCGGGACAGGGCTCCGCTCCCTAAGTGCCTGGGCCTCCTTCCCCAACCCGGATCTAAATGGTGCCGCACCCCTGGGTCCAGGGGCCCTGGGAGACGGGAAAGAAGCGGGGTCTGAGGGTCGGGGCTCACTTGGCCGCGGGAGTGGGGGCCGCAGGCAGCCAGGCTTGGAGCTGGTGCCCCCCAGGAAAGGGAGCAGCGCCCGGGCTGCTGGGGACTACGACACGGCGGAAGATGTATGCACCACGTATTACCCGTCTTACAGTAACCAGGAAATACCCACCACTTTATGGTGCTCACCGGCCTTTTTCTTCCCCCTCCTGCCCAAACCGGATCATAATCCTGGCGTGGGGACCGCCTTGATAAACTTGGGGTGAAGAGCACTTTACACGTGTACAGGCACTCAGCCACACGCACCCGCCTGCGAGGCCTTTCTTGTAACTTTCTCTTCACCCTCTTTTGGCCCCTAGATGAGGCTCCCATTCCGGTGGTCTCTAACTAGGCGGCTTCTGACTGTGAGGGGTCTTGAGTTTCCCAGTCCTCTTGTCTGGCTGGGAACACTCCCTTTTGCATTTGGCCTAAAATTGATTGGCTGTTTATTTAATTGGCATTTTCCACATCAAAGCTTGGATGTTACCGACTCCTCTAGTGACTTTCACTTAGGGATGCAAGTCGGTGGCTTTCTGAAAGGTAGATCTGAGCAGGGCAGTAAAGTCTTGTAAATTAGAGGGTGCTTGTGAGTAGTTGTATTTTTAGACCTTAACTAATTAATGATACGATTTTGCATGAGAGGTTGTGTGGTACTAAATCTGCAAGTCTCCTGTCATTCCTGACAGGTGAGAAAATGAAGCAACCAGACTTCTTTTCTCTAGTCGGTAGGTTAGCTGGGCTCTTATTTTAGCTAACAACAGTTCTAAACTTTTGGCGTTCGTACCTTCAGTCACAGCCAGAAACTTCTTACCTGTATATTTTTTAAGGGACACAGTCCTGAGCTGGTGACATGTTTTTGTGCTGTATTTGTGACTTTTCACCTTAAGATAATTTTGTTCACTGGTTAAACAGTTAAAAACATTTTCTTGTTGTTTTTTCCGTCAAGTAACTTGTCTCAAAGTGTAAGAAGTGTTCATTTCCAATGGGCATTATTTTAGCCAGTGGTTACTAATATTTTTCCAGTTTTTTGAACACTTAAGGAAAGTTGCTGTGTAAAACTCAGAATTGTCTCAAGTATAGTTCCACCATACAGGCATATAAGCTTAAGAGTAGTATTTTACTTTTTTATCTCGTGTTTTATATAAACTGCTGTAATAGGGAAAAGTACGAATTAATTAAAATTTCACAAATTGGAGGTGAATAAAAAGGTCTTAGATTAATTTACAGATTTAAAATGTAAACGCCAATTTCATTGAAATTTTATTGCCAGGAACATTAAAAATTTTTTTAAACATCTTTATGGAGTGTAACTGCTTTACCATAGTGTGTTAGTTTCTGCTTTAACATTTAAATTTTTGAAGCCAGAAATTGAATATGAAATATTGGATAAAAGGTTTTTGAGAGAATATGACACGTATGAGAGAATTGTTGGACAAAAAAATTTAGAATCCATTTTATCTCAGTCATGTTTACATTGAACTGCTCTCACTTGGTTACCTATTATTTTAAAAATTATAGGAAGAATAGCATTAAGATATAACTAAAAAATTTGTCATTCATATATTTTTTGGCTGTTAGCCAAAATATTTTATTTCTTACAAGTTTCTTGAAAATATTTCTTGAAAACTAGGCATTCACCTCAAGCAGATAATAATACTGAAAAGGCTATGGTCAAGTGAATTTTTTTTCCACCAAGAAGGCAGAAGTAGCTAATGAAGACAGAATGATACTGAAGGAGGAGAAAAATTGTCAAGGGAAGGTTGCTGAGTAAGTGTTTAATAAATACTTGTAGAATTGGATTATTAATTAAAGAACAATCTTTAGAAGTTAAAGTTTGCCCTTTAGATTAACTTTTTGTGAAGACAGTTTCCAGATAGAAATAATAGCTAATAGGGCTTTTGTAGCAATATGTGGTAGGCACCGTTCTAAGTACTTTATATGTATTAACTCATATTTTAAACATACATTGATAATCTTGTGAGTGGTCTAATGTCCTTTGAATGGATGAGGAAACAGTTGCCAGAGAAGTTAAGTAACTTGCCTGGGACCACACAACCAGTACAGGTAGAGGTAGCATTTGAACTCAGGCAAACTGAATTATAGTCTTCTACGCTCTCATAGGATATGCTCTACGGCCTTTTATCCTAAAAATAGGATAGTAATACACTTGGCATTAAATTGAATAATTCTCTGTATTGATAGTATTTTTAAGTGCTTAAATGTTTGGGTAAGTTTAGCTCCATAGTGGGTTGTTACTGAAGGTGTGTTTGGGTTAGCATTAAAGAGGGACAGGGCTGCAGTGGGCATGTGACCCTTGCAGTCGCTTAATGTGTGTAAGACATAAAGACTGCTTGGTTTAATGCTCTGCTGTCACCATTTGAAATTCTTAATACTTTCTGCATTTTCATTTTGTGCTGGGCCTCACAAATTCTATAGCTGGTCCTAAGAGGGAGCAGCTGACTACTTCATGCAGTTCCAGAAAGCCCTTGATTTCTCTTACTTTACCTACTGAATTAGGATTCAGCTGACCATTTGACTCATGGCATTTTTTATGTGCTTATTTATCCAACGCTCTTAATATTCTCAGAAGAATAATGAGAAGGGAATGTGCTGCTGACTTCTAGAGTATATACACATGTAGAATATATAAAAATGGGTTCCTTTCAGTTTTTAAAAGTTGAATCATATATGAATTACGCAACGTACTGGTTTTGGTTTTTTTAAAATTAATTAATTTTTGGCTGCGTTGGGTCTTCGTTGCTGCGCACGGGCTTTCTCTGGTTGCGGTGAGCGGGGGCTACTGTTGGTTGTGGTGCGCGGGCTTCTCACTGCGGTGGCTTCTCTTGTTGCAGAACACGGGCTCTAGGCGCATGGGCCTCAGTAGTTGTGGCACACAGGCTCAGTAGTTGTGGTTTGCAGGCTCAGTAGTTGTGGCACACGGGCTTAGTTTCTCCTCAGTAGTGGGATCTTCCCGGACCAGGGCTCGGACCCGTGTCCCCTGCATTGGCAGGCGGATTCTTAACCACTGTGCCACCAGGGAAGTCCCAAATTTACTGTTTTAAATAAAAAAGAACACTTTCATGAAAGACAGGCTCTTAATAGGTGATTGAAGGATCATAAAAAGAACACTTTAGAGTGAGTGAAAGATGTATAGGGTATGGCTTATGCTTATTTGGTTTTCTGACAGTTGGAGCACTTGGAAACATCTAGAGTTAGATTATCATGTCTCCTAAGATTCCAGAGGACTCCATTAAAAGGATTGCAAATTGAGAATCATAGAATTTTAGAACTGGAAAGACTCGAGACCGTTGAATTCAACACACTCATTTTCCTAATGGCCTGAAGAGGCCCAGTGGCTGGCCCAGGGCCACAGAAAGAGTCTGAGCTACCTGATTTCTAGTCGTTTTTTCTACCTGTCTTGAACATATAATTTCCATAGTAATACTATGTAAAAATGTCAGCACCAAAAAAACAGTAATCAGTGGCACAGGAATCTTAAAAGCATTTTATGGTTTACACTGGAGCCTTGAATTTTTTTTGGCTTTGTTTCCTCAAGGTCAGAAAATCAAAAAATTTTTTTTCTGCGTCTGTTACATACCAGGCTCTGTGCTTGGCACAGCAACTGGTATTTAATCAGTGCTTGTTGAGTGACTTGAGTAATTAGGGATCTACCAGGAATAAGAATATGCAGTGTTGGAAGCATGATAACCCTACCGCTTAAAGCAGTGAACAAATGCAGACGATTGTTCATTTAAGATGCATAGTCTTGGGGATGCCTGTTGTGATTTACCTAGGTTAAAACCCCATTTTTTTGTGGCCCTTTGTATCTCTGGTAGGTAATGTTGAAAGGACCCGATCTGTGCCTAGGATAGCCTACTCTGAACCTTTGCCATAAGCACTATTACACTACGGGCTAAAAAAAAGATGTTTTGTTTGCTTTACTTAGGCAATGAAGCCTTTAGTCTTTGTCTCTATCGGGAGTATGGCCCTAGTAAAACATATGTGAAGATTTATAAAGAGGATAAGCTGTTAGCTACAAGTGAATTTGTGAGTGCTTTAATATGGATCTAGTTTTAGGAAGTGTCATAATTCATTGTCCTATTTTCAGCTGTACTCTATGGTAGACTAAAAGTTTATTTAGGTACAAAGCTATTTTGAGAGGGAGAGAGCAGTTATCTCAAGAGACTATCCAAAAATACACTGATAATTTATATGTATTAGAATTCTGATGTATGTGTTTTAAATAATTAAAAGCCATTGAAATTATGATTTCTGAAATATTTTTCTGAACTGGAATTTGCTTTCTCAGATATGTATTTTAAAGTAAGCATATATCTTTCCCCTCATCCCATAAAAATGATGGCATTTGGGTGCTTAGTCTGAGCCCTCAGTCCTTTGCCTGTCTACATAAATTCTGATTTCTTTATTGGGATTTTACACGAGAAATTCAGTAACATTATCTCCTGAAGTGTTCCTTCTGAGAAAAAGTAATTCACGATCTCTATCAAGGAGGGAAACTTCCTCACCTACACTTACCCAGCACATAAATAATATTTAAATGAGAGATCCAACATTGGTGTCTTCTTGAGAATGAAGGTCATTCCTTTTGAGATCAGAGGACAAGGAGCCTCTTAGGAAGGTTTTTTTCCTTAGTGCAGATTAAAGGCTCAAATAGAAAAGTTGTTCAGCATTCAGCACTTCCTTAGGTGCTTTGTACAGCTGTATTTTCCCCATATTCCTTCATTTAGTTTTTGCTCTTCAGTTAATGAAGCTGACTAGGGATTAGCAGAAAATGTAGTCCTAAGCTTGTAAATGTGATACTAATTAGTTAGAATGATCTTGGACAAATTATTTAACATCTCTATTTAGTTTGTTTGAATCTGTAAAATGGGGGAAATAATAGGACTTGTCTTACAGAGCTTTGAGAGATTAAATGTTTATATAAAGACCTTAGAACTATGCCCAGCGCATGGTATGTGCTTGTTAAGTTTTGGCTAATAATGATACTATCCCAAAAGACGGTAAGCACGTGCATGTTAGTGATTGGTCAGTTAAAGTTTGACCTGAGGATTGGAGAAAGGAGGATTTGGGCAGTTCTGAAGGATAAGTAGAAATCGGCCAGGTGGGTAGGAGGAGGGCATTATAGACTTGGGGGAATGACATAAGAAACAAGGTGGAGCAGGAAAGGAAAGGAAGACAGTGTTATAAGCCATTTTGGCTGGAGTGGCCAGCGTAGAAGTTGAGTGTAACAGTGAAACTTCTGAGAACTAGAAACGAATGGAACAGTGAAGTGAGGAATGCAGGTAGTCTGAATTGGCCTCCTGTCCTTTGGCTGCTTCCCAGGGAGGCCTCATGGAAGGAGCCACCCCCATGCTCAGGGATCTCCTGATCCACTGCTGTGCCTGTTTGATTTGTTTTCTCCCCTTCTTCTGGTTACACTCTGCAGGTAAGTTATAAAATTCCATCTTTCTCCGTGTCATTGGCAGCTAAGAGTTTTTCCGAGGAAAGTATCTAAAAAGAGCTTGCTAGGACGTTGTGGAATGTTTTGAAAGCAAATTAGACTAGCCTTTCAGACAAGGGTGGAGGGAAGAGCCTTACCTGTTGCTGTCTTCCCACTGAGTTGGGGGAGCCCAGGGACTTTCCTGGCAGCTTAGGGAAAGGAAAGGCTTTTCTCCTTAAAAAGTTTCTTCCATTTGGTATTTTCTAATTTCACGATATTTTAAGACACGTTTTCTCTCTTGAAAAAGAACTCTTCCCTTGACGTTGTCTTGGGAACACTTATTCTCAGGGATAAATAAGAACTATAATGAAAAATAAACATTTTTTTTTTTTGCGGTACGCGGGCCTCTCACTGTTGTGGCCTCTCCTGTTGCGGAGCATAGGCTCTGGACGCGCAGGCTCAGCAGCCATGGCTCACGGTCCCAGCCGCTCTGCGGCATGTGGGATCTTCCCGGACCGGGGCACGAATCCGTGTCCCCTGTATCGGCAGGTGGACTCTCAACCACTGCACCACCAGGGAAGCCCCAAAAGTAAACATTTTAAGTTCATGAAATCTGATTGTGGTCTGCATAAGGAGCAATAGAAAAGAAAAGAAAAACAGTTTTAGCCTTAATATTCACCCTAATCTGTCTGTATTTGTGTATATATATGTTTGTGTCTATGTTACATATATATATATATATATATATATTTTTTTTTTCTTTCTTTCTAATCCCTATTTCAGTCCTCTTCCCAGAAGGAATCCTAGGCTAAAGAATGGTACACACACACACACACACACACACACACACACACACAAAAGAATGGTACACATTTTGTTATAGTATAGTTTGCATCATGTTGTCAGATTTTTACTGCCCCATCAAGGTTTCATGAATGTTTAAAATGAGTGACTTCAGAACGTGTAGTTTAACGCATACTGTGACCCTTAAATTATTTTAGTCCTGTGTTCCAGTATGTATGAAATAAATGAATGCTCTGTTTTAACAAGTATTTATGTTCAAGTTTTTGTCTGTTTTTAAAGGAATATGAGTATTAGGATTTATAGAGAAAGTGTTTTTGTGTTTATTTTCACGAGTTACATTTATAAAAATTCTGCAGAATAGGTCCTTTCTTTCAGTGTGGTAATCCTAAATGGATGCATTTGGTTACCTCGCCTTCCTTATTTCTCTCAAAGGATACTATCTCAGTCAGTGCACATACTTCAAACTTCTTTCACTAAGTTGCTAATAAACTTTCATTTCAGCATTTCTTCAGTGTTTTTTCATCATATTCAATACTTTTTGTGTACATGATACCATGCCAAGAGCTTTCTACTCAGTGAACAGGTTTCGATTCTAATACCAGCCCTGTTCAGTGGATAGTGATTGGTTTAGAGAACCGTTTTGAGAATTCTTACGTTATATCCCTGTGCAGAAAGGAGTACCTTGATTGATTAGTGCAGTGTAACCTTGAACATTGGATGGAAGAGTGGTGGCATACGTATATTTGTCAACCCCCTAAAGTGACAAGAGTAGTTATGAATGGGTATCTATGTATAACATTCAGACCTTTGATTGGTTCCTTCATACATGAAGGTTATCTACAGTTGTTTTTCTGAATTCACTTGAAACAGCTTATGATTTTCTATATTGTTATTCATCCTGACCCTTCTCTGCCAAAGCAGAATTAATCATTTTTATTGTTGCTACAATAGCTCTTTTTACCTTAATTGTAATACTTATTTCTTCATTGTTAATCATTTACTTGTCTGGCTCCACTATGGATTGTGAACTACTTAAAGGAAAGGACAGTATGTTATTTATCTTTATAACCTTAACACCTAATGCTGTGCATGGTACATGTCTCATGTATTCAAAAAGTCAGGTAGTTTTTTATTTCCTTGATGAGGTACCTGGATAATGTCTTATGAACAATGAGATGTTTATTAGGTTTGAAGGTGAGGTGATTAGATCTAAGTCCTACTATGGTGGTGGTATGAATCAAAAGAGGCAGATGCTTTGGCTAAGAGTAGACAAGTCAGTGTTTTTTGGAATGCGGGGGGCTTGGGGTTTGAGTCGCCATGACTGAGAGGATTGTACCATTAGAATAACAAAGTTTGGGGGGTTAGGTTTTGGGTGGGATGAGTTTGGTTTTGGAGATGCTGGATTTTGATGGAAAATGTTTATTCATTTTATATGGAAGACTGGAGGTAATGTTTGGTAGTTGGGCTAGTTGGATAGGTTCCTCTGTTACGTGCTCCACAGCACCCTACGTTATTATAATTGCTTGTTCAGTGTCCATCTTTCCCTTTAGGCTCTAAGCTCCAGTGTGTCAGGGAATGTGTCTTGTTCAAAGCTGTATCCTCAACCAACATAATTATTGGCGCATGGTAGGCACTCAGTAAATAATTGTTCACTGATTTAATTTCTGCACTGTTAGTTGACTTAAGCTGCAACTGTTGTCTTTAATTTGTATTGCTAATTAGGAATACTAGTTTTAAAATTACTCAGGTAACTGCTTTTCATAGAATCATTGGAATTTTAGACTTGAGGAGATCTTAGAAATCTTTGGCACTTGCCCCCCGTTGGACCCTGGAAAGGTGACGTCACCTACCCAAAGTCATCAGACCACACTCCAGGTTTAGCTGCATATAGTATTCACTGATGGGTAAAGCCATAATATTTATTCAAGGAAATTTGCATGCAGTACCTGTCTTTCAGGCTGATAAAGGGAAACATAGAATGATGACTTGAATGGGCTGTGGAGATTTCATAGTATGGCTTTTTCTTCCGCTTGTTTAGTCATTTCTCTCCTCTCTAGTACTTTGATCAATGGCTGTGGGGAAAAAAGGAGATGAAATTTTATTTGTGCTTGCTGACAGCATTAGGTTTTTGGAGTTTCTAGTGATTAACATGAGGTTCTGGATAAGCTATTGATTTTGTTTCCTCCTTCCTTGTCCACGTTAGCATGGTGAATCATGTTGGTTTTAGGTTCATCGTTATTTGATAGTGTAAATATTAATTATAAACATGTTCTTATAGGTTATTGGGTTTTGTTTAAACAGTATCTTCTGTAAAACAAAGTTTGGAAAACGTGAATCTGCTTGAGACCACAATCAGAGGATATAATTTTAAAATTCACTGAATTTCTTTTTTTTTTTTTTTTTGGTGGTACGCAGACCTCTCACTGTTGTGGCCTCTTCCGTTGCGGAGCACAGGCTCCGGACACGCAGGCTCAGCGGCCATGGCTCATGGGCCCAGCTGCTCCGCGGCATGTGGGATCTTCCCGGACCAGGGCACGAACCCGTGTCCCCTGCATCGGCAGGCGGGCTCTCAACCACTGCGCCACCAGGGAAGCCCCGAATTTCATTTTTAATGTGTAGACATTGACCATCCTTTTGAAACAAGCTTCCAGCATTTTATTTTAGAGCTTCCCAAACTGAGATAGTACATTTCTGTTTGGAACAAATAACAAATATTCCCTTAATTTGAATTAGATTTTTAAAAAACATATTCTTACTTGCTTTTTTTTTGGTTTCAGTATCAAGATGAAGAGGAAGTTGTCTTATGGATGAATACTGTTGGGCCCTACCATAATCGCCAAGAGACATACAAGTACTTTTCACTTCCATTCTGTGTGGGGTCAAAAAAAAGCATCAGTCACTACCATGAAACTCTGGGAGAAGCGCTTCAAGGAGTTGAATTGGAATTTAGTGGTCTGGATATTAAATTCAGAGGTACGTAAACCTTAATAGTGCTTATGATAAAAGTTAGATCGTAGACTGGGGTTTCTCAACTTTGGCACGTTGACATTGGGGCCAGATAATTATTTTTTTTTGTGGGGGCTGTCCTGTACAGGGTGGGACATTTAGCAGAGTCCCTGGCCCGCACCCACTAGATGCCAGTAGCACTCTCCAGTTGTGACAACTGAAAGTCTGTAAACATTGCTACTTGCCCTTGGTTGAGAACCACTGCTCTAGACCCTAAAATGTGTTTTAATCTCTAAGTTAAGTGTATTGCGTGTAGAAAAGTATATTAGTAACTAACAAAGATTTATTTTGAATATTTATAAAATAATAAATGATTGTTCATAAAATTACATTTCCTTAACATATTTATTTCTGAAAAGTGTTTTCTAGTAAATCCTTTAAGGATTGGACATAATGTGGTCAGGGAAAGCCTTCATAGATTCCTAATGAGGTAATTTCCAGAGGAGTGGGGATGTAATGGGCTATATGGATACTTAAAAATTATGTGTAAAGCCTCAAATTCAAACTTGTACCGTTGGCTCAATGTATTTATCAGTGTTGTATTAATTTATCTTCAGTACCTGTTAGATTGTGTGGTTTAAAATTTTAAGTCAAGGACTTGTTAAAATTGGAAAAATATCCTCCTTATCTATTTATTATGCAGGTATCTTCTTTGTTATCAGTTCCTGTGAGTGTGTTTAGATTTTTTATTTTTCTCTGTGAAGTTTGTCAGAGTGTGTATTTCCTGCATGGACATTTTTAACCTGGTAAGCAGAAGCTTGAGTAATTGAAGTTTTGGAGGATCTTTGATTAGGTGTCTTGATTTTTTTTTTTTTTTTTTTTGCTGTACGCGGGCCTCTCACTGTTGTGGCCTCTCCCGTTGCGGAGCACAGGCTCCGGACGCGCAGGCTCAGCGGCCATGGCTCACGGCCCAGCCGCTCCGCAGCATGTGGGATCTTCCCGGACCGGGGCACAAACCCGTGTCCCCTGCATTTGGCAGGCGGACTCTCAACCACTGCGCCACCTGGGAAGCCCCAGGTGTCTTGATTTTTGAATAGAGCATGGATCTTATAATCAGAAGCTTTGAATTTCAATTCTATTTCTTTTACTCTATTGATTTTAGTAAAGTTGTTTACTCCAATTTTGACTTCATTGTCTACATGTATAAAATGAATAGTAACTGACCTCTGATATTTTTAGGCTTTTGGGAGGAGAATGTGAAATGAGATATTTTAAAGATAATATTTTGAAGATAATGTTTAATTTTGATTTGTTAAATTCTATTCTTGTTTTTAGGATTTTTTTTCTTACTGTTGTTGAAAATAGGTATACATATTTACATTTTTTTCCCATGTATTATTTCTTGGGGCTTAATTATAAAATTAAGTTGTAAATTTAAACCACAGTGGCATGGCTTATAACTTCATGAATTATTGTAAACATGCCCTGAGGCTTGTTTTAATTTAATGAGGTAATTTAAATATTTAATTACAGGTAAGGAGAAAAGTTAGACTAGAGTATGTGATCTTTGGGAACCTCAATACTACATTTATTCACATACTCTCTCCTTTTCCATATTTGGTACACATTTCTAGTTTATTAAAAAGGAACCAGAGAGAAAACAGGCAAAAACCCCAAGTCCTACTTTGCTGCTATGGACAGATTTCATCACTTGTTGCAATCCTCACTCTTATTTACTAAAGAAGAGTACTCATTCAGCTGTCTTAACCATTCTTTTATTAGTTTCTTGAGGCTGAGATGGAAAGATTATTTAGATAGAGGGGTATGGTTTTCATGGGCTATAAAAGTGGGATTTATTTTCCTTTCAGACTAAACACCTTTAGATGAAAAGAATCAGAACTGGCCAGATGTTACTCCCTAAGAGTCGGCGGTTCCTTGGAGTCTTGTCAACTCTACACTCCATCATGGATATGCTGCTAAAGAAGCTGCCACGTTACGTGGTCCAGATGCAATAGTAAATGCTGATTAGATTTCTCTTTCTGTTGTAGACCCTTGATTACCCCGTTCAAGGATAAAGTTGATTGTGCTTTGAAAAGTGTTTTGTGAGGTTTCCTGGTTGTTCTTTATAGTATCGTAAAATTTTAAAGGTGGGATGCACCTTAGCGATTGTGTCATCTGATTTCCTGTTAGGGAGGCCGAAAGATGAGTTACCCAAGGCGTATCACAGCATACTAATGCTGTGTGGAAACTTGAACCCTCTGTCCCTGTGTAAACTGTAGAAATATTTATATTGTTAATCTTTCATCCCTTAAGTATTTGATTTTTAAAGGTTCTTCTGAAGGCATATTCAAGTAAGAAAACAAAATTTGGGAAATATTGTGAAACTAGGAAAAACTATACATATACATATGCACTTAAATATGTGCATACACACAAACACACAACTTTTTTTTTTTTTAACCTAGTGGATTCTGTCAGGCTAAATGGATTAGTATGGTTTTGTAAAATGAAAGTCACTAAATAGACTATTATAGGGAACTAGCAATAGTTTTGAGTCTAATGTAGGATGCCTCAAAAGCTCCCTTTTGAGGTTTTATGCACAACTTTGTTTTTTTCTTCCTAAATGTTTTTATACTATCGCTAGACAAAATGCTGCATTGAGAACATTTAGACAAAATTAAATGAAAAGGGCAAACTTAAATTGGATATCTTTCAACCAGACCTGAAATCATTACCCTATAATTTTCAAGGGTACCCCCTAGAATATTGCCATTGTGGAGTGGAAAGAACACGTGTTTTAGAGTCAGAGAGACTTGATGCATCTCAGCTCTGCCTCTGCCTACCTATGTAGTCCTGGACAAAGTATTCAGTCTCTTTGATCTCATTGTCCTCATCTATGAAATGAGGGAAATAATATCCACTTGGTAGAATTGTCATCTTTAAATGAGATAGTGCATGTACATCATTTATCAAAGTTCCTGATAGTTTACATTCAAGAAATGGTTATTGTTATGAATACTAATAGCACATAGTGTGTGTCTGTGCTTCCAACTTGATTTTTGTATTAGCAATTATGAAATGTTAAATTAGTTTATTGAGTGTAGGATTTGATTTATCCTCAAGCTGCTGCACTAGCCTGCTGGGTAATTTAGTTACTTCCACTGGGGCAGGGACAGTTGCATTCTTGTTCACTGTTGCATCCTTAGCTATTAAGACATGGTGAGCTCTTAATAAATTGTCTAGCACCTAGTTTGTGCCTACTTGTTCTTTATTATAATTGGTTCATTATGATCATTAGGTGATCTGGAATAGTAATTCCTAAGCAGGGGAGGTCACCACCCAGTCCCTTCCATCTCATTTGAGAATTCTTGCAGTATAATGAAGGATATTAATTGTTGAAAAGTTGACTTCTAGAGGATTCCTTCCTCCCATTTATTTTATTGATCTTCCCTTGAATTTTCTCTTCCTTGAGTATTCCAACTTAACAGAGGGGTGAAATTATTTTGTTAGTATTTCTTCTACTTCTCTAGAGTGAAATGGTAAGTTGAGAGTACTGCAGTTATGTAGATATGCCAAGGGCTGCTTAGAGCCATATGTATTTCTAGTTCAGTGATTCTCAGTCTCGTCTGTTTTCATCCTCGAAATAAGCTTATGGAGGTGTATTATACCTATTTTTCAGATGAGGAAGTTGGGGCCCAGAGGCTAAGTAACCTTGTCTAAGGATTCACAGATGGAAAGTGGCGGAGTGAGGATTTGAACCCAGGCAGCCTAGCGTTAAGAGTTTGAGCTTTTAACTACTATGCGGTATTTCCCTCCAGATATCTGGCTGGGTAGTTAAGCCTGATTGCCAAAGGGTGGGGAAAGGGCTTGGGAGGTGGCAGTTCTTTTCATTCAGCCCGAAGGAAGATTTTTGCTTAAGGTGAACCCCACCCTGTTTCCAGTCCCTGGATTCTACTATTCCTGCTCTTCCTGATTCTGGAGCCTCTCCACTGAGTTCTCGAGGGGAAAGTGCCTCTGGTCTGCAGCGGGGAAGTTGAGGAGATTATTCATCTAGCTGTGTGATGGGTGCAGGAGGGGACCTAGGCATCCAACCCCTCCATAAACATATTTTTATACAGTTCCCCTGTGTGTTCAGCCCTACATCTATCTCTCCTCTACCTTTCAACGTCTGTGGTGCCTCCAAGTTCTGAGTGTCGCCTGTGTTCTGTGACAACAATCCTGTTGTCCCTTCTGTTACGGTTTCCTCTGCCTTATTAGTCATTCACCGTCTTCCATTTCCCCAACATTGATTGAAATCTTTTCTCACTGTCTTCTCCTCTTTTTGTCCTTGTGTGCCTACATCCTTTTTATTCCTTTATTGACATTTTAATGGAGTTTCAGGAGGTAAAAGACACTTGTGGTTAATCTACCTTGTTTAATCGGAAGTCTGGGAACCTGATGCAATATTTTGTCCTATTGGTTTCAACTGAAGTGTTTTAGCTGGACCAAATAATTTGAATCTTGTATTGAATCTTGACTCTAGATATTTTGAATTCTTGGTATTAGCAATTTTTTAAACTTTGTGCTAACTGCAAATTTGATAAGCATGCTCTTTTTATAAGTTCTTATTTAAACCATTGCTAACATTGTTCTTTTCAGATTGACATCTTTTTTTTGTTTTCTTTTCAGATTGACATCTGTCTTTTGTTATGTATATATATTTTTTCTGATTTTAACAGTGATATAGGATCAATGTACAAAATTTAGAAACTACAGAGAAGTGTAAAGAATATAAAAATCACCTGGATATAAATACCAGTAACAGTTTCTTCTTTCTTTCTGACCATCTTTACATTCATCCACATTATTTAAAATGTTTAAATATTGGGTTCATGTTCCATATATGATTTTTAAAAATGTATTTAATGAACACTTGTATAGTGTTTATTATGTACCAGATACCATTCTAAGCACTTGCTGGCTCGTTTAATAAGTTATGTATAAATTAGTTTTTACTCTTCTTTTTTTTCCACAACATCTTATCAGCTTGTCCTCATATTGTTAATTACTCTGTTTAAAATATATTTATATAGTATTCTATAACTTGATATTGTAATTTCTCCCCATTTCCCAATGACAAGATATTCATTGTTTTCTTCTTTCTTCCTTTCCTTCCTTGCTTTTGCTTTTTTTTTCTGTTAGAAATAAGAATGCATTTAGCTATACTAGCACATAAGTATTTTAATGCATCTATGAATGTTTCATTAGGTTAAATTGTTAGAAGTAGAATTACTGAATCAAAGGGTATAATCATTTTTAAGGCAGTTCTTGATACGTGTTGCCAAATAGCCATCTAGAAAAAAAATTGTACAGTTTATACTGCCAGCCAGTTTGGTCAGTTAATCAATATTGGTTTATGTAGATGGTTGATTAATTAATGGTGAATATGCCAGTTTTTCCAGTCCTGTAAAAAGTTCATTCAGCAGTTTTGAGAGCTTACTGTATTCCAGAGCCCTGTGGAAGACTCTGGGTATACAGAGTTGAACCAGAAGCTCTGGTGTCAGGGGTCTGTGGACCTCTGGAATTGTACACTTAATTTTGAGTGATTGTGCATTTTGGGAGGGCAAGGGAGATATCACTTCCATTGGATTCTCAAAGGGGTGTGTGGCTCAAGAAAACTTAACACTGTGAATATATTGGCACTTTTCATCCTTAAAACAACTCTGGGAAGGAGATAGCATAGATGTTATCTGTTTTACAGTTGAGGGACCTGAGGTTCTCAGAGGTTAAGTGACTTGCTTTTATTCACAGAGCTAGTAAGTAGTGTAACCCAGACTAAAACCCAAGTTTCTGCCCATTTCTCTGTAGTTTGTCTATAGTGACTTCATGAGAAACTTTGCTAAGTGCTGCTGAATTTGAGGTAGAATATTTCTGATTTTCCAGTTCAGTAATGCTGTTAAAAGAGAAACTAAACAAAGTAAGGCATGATATGTTCTTAGAGAACTCATGAATAATTGTCACATTCTTTTTTCAATGCTTTCACTGTCTATTCAGTTGTTAGTCTGGAGTGTTGTTGAGAATTGATGACAGACTTATTGGCATGTTGTTTCCAGAATCTACCCTTGCTTTCTGTTTGAAAAATCAGTATTGACATTTGCCACTTTATAACTTTGGTTTTCTTCTTTTTTCCCTCATAAAAAGTATTCGCACTGGTAAGATATTAATTGCATCCCCTTCAGGATTCATAGGTGTGTATTTCCTGTGAGAAGGGTATGCCCTATTGTAATTTTAAAGTAGTGATTTGTGGTAATAGATTTTCAGATTGTTTTCCAGTCATGTAGAATGCTGAGTGGTGATTTGGTATACTCAGGCACTTACATTCGTTATCTTCAAAGCAGCTCCCTCCTGAGAGAAGTGCTTTTTCAGTTGAGCAACCAGGCTCTTTAATTATTTGTGATGTTTGTATTTGCTTACATGCCTGCAAGAGGAATTTCATTAAAATATGACCAACCCAGGCCCTTATTATAGCCTTCCATAATGATGTTTTCTCTTTTACCACAACATTTCTTTTCTAGGTTTTGTATTAGTGAAAGATATTCTTCAAGACTTCTTTGTCAATCCTTCTGAGATACTCAGCTCAAAAATTTCATTTGTTTATATTGGCATTTTGTCCTTACACACAGACACACACACCATTCACACACAGATGCATGTATATGTGCATACTCCGATGTACTTAGTGACTTCCTTTGCCAAATAAATGGAAAATTATGCTCTTAAAATTTGTTAAAATATTTTATTTGTTTAATGCCTGCTCTGTGCAGCGTACTGAAACAGGCATAGCTGGAGCCAAAAAGTTTATGATCAGTTATAGACATAGCTCTCAAGACCTAATGGTCTTTTTGAGGAGCTAAGATACTGGTGTGAGGTTGTGCACGGTGTAGGCCTAGGTGCCATAGGAGATATGGAGAGAAAGCCATGGGACTTCAGTGAAGGGGGCAGGCTGTGTGGTGAGAGGAGTGAGGGTTGGGGAATCAGGGATTACTCTGGGGGACAGGGTAAGGCATGGGAAAGATTTTAGGATGGACATGTGAGGTGGGGTTTACTGCACAAACAACAAATCCAGTGGCCAAGGGAGCACAAGGTGTGTGCGAACTGCAGGTGGCTGAGTCTGGTTAGAGTATAGGGAGAGAGGATGGTGGAGAGTGGGGAAAGAGAGAGTTGAACTAAAGTTCAGACTGTAAGGAACGGGTATATGTCATATTGCATATCTCAGAACTTCATACAGGAAACTGCTGTATTATTAATGACAGTTATCAGTGAATGTCTGATTGTGACAGCAAGGAGTTTGGTGGCTTCGCAGAGGTAGCTGTGAGTTCTCCGACGCCACTGTGGCCATTCGTTGCTGCTCAACCTGGACCTTCCTTTGGTTCTTGCTCTCTCCTCTGTAGCTATAATTTCCTGTTGCCAGTTCTCCTAGCTCCTGCTGTAGGCATCCTTTGTAGTAATCTCTCTCTTAACTCTCCCTGCCTTCTCCTCTGCTCAGCCTCAGTTTTTGCCATTATGAAAACCCTAAATTTCTTGCTGCCTAAAAATGGCCTGGGTAGAAAGAAAATATGTGTGGAAGCCATTGTTGTTGGATACAAAGCAGTTTTCTTCTCCCACTGGGATAGAGAATTTCCCTGTCCCTCTTTGATGGGACTTCAGTGTTTCCTGCCATCTTTGGTTTTGTAGTTTTGGGGTGTCCACTCTGGGCTGAGCAATAATAAGCTCTTCTCTCTGTTGAGAACTGGGGAAACATGGTGGTTGTGTCTGGAGTTATACGTCAGATTGTTATTTCTCGTAGAAACAACATTATAGATGGCTTTTAATTATAGTTTGGCTGCAATTTATATTTAAGTTGTTTTAATGAACATTTGGGAAATTTAACATTGTTTCTTGGAGGAAGTTGTATTTCATGTTTTAAATAACCAGTATTATAGTACAGGAGAACTTAAGCATCTGTGCTTTTCGTTGTTGTTGTTAAGATTGATTTCTCTTTTTTTTTTTTCCTAGTTGCTTAAGTAACATACAAAAACAGTTCAGTCCTTTTGATGGACATCTAGAGTGCTTTTCAGATTTTGCTTTGTTTTATTTAGAAACTAATGATCCTAAGCACATTTTTGAAAGGTTTATAAGTTAGAGACCATCTGAATATTATTTTCAGATAGGAGTATTTTTAAAAGCAGTCAAGAGTGGAAATGACTCATCTCCAGGGAACTTTTGGGTAATTTATAAACAGCGATGCCTGCTAGATAGAGGTTTGCCTTTTAATCTTCTGAATTATGAAGAGTCACTGGGATTCCTCATAGAATCTGTGGCCTCCAGTGACTTGCACTTCCAAGAATGTTCAAATGAATATTTATCTCAGAGATCTCATAGCTAGAGATTGTTAGCTCTATTAAGATCATATTCTTGAGTTTTTGTATGAAGTGAAAACTTTCCTATGTGTTTTAAGCTTTTTCATTTCTGTTTTTAAATCAGTTTATTCATTTTAAAGTTACTTTGTAAATGTTCTGTATAATTTTCTTTATATAAGAGATGCTTTCTTCACTTAGTGAGATAATCTTTGAAAGTAAAGATGATTAAAATTCTTTTATTGTGAGCAATCTTAAACATACACAAAAAAGGAAAGAATTGTATACTGAATCCATATATATATATATCACCGAGATTCAACTATTATGAGTAGAAATTTTAACTTCAGGAAATGTTGGCTTTTTTGTGTGTTATTCTTCCTGTAACTATTTTGCAAATGAGCGTACTGATTTGCAACTTTTATTTTATGCAGATGATATGATGCCAGCCACTTACTGTGAAATTGACTTAGATAAAGAAAAGAGAGATGCATTTGTGTATGCTATCAAAAATCACTACTGGTACCAGATGTACATAGATGACTTACCAATATGGGGTAAGTATTGTATGTTATTTTTAAAGTTTGGGGAATATTTGCATAATAAGCAAGATTTATGTAATGACTATTCAGGTGATTGTACACTGAATCAATAAATGTGTTTTCACTGTTTTCCACAGAATGATTTTAACATCAATTTTATGGTTTCCTGTTACTTGAAGGGTTTTTGACATTGCCAAACTTTACATGAAAATCCCTGAAAATATAACTTTTATACAGTGTAACTTTTCATATTCAAGAGGTCAAAAGGTGCTTTGAACAATCCGAAATATTCCCCCTCCCTCCATTTTTCTCACATCTTATTTTGACTTATTTTATCAAATAACAATCAAAGGGACTGAATAGGATCTTAAAGTTATATTCTGGCTTTCTCTCACGTGGGACTGTGGTAGTATGGTTTTTAGATATAATAGTCTCCTGAATGACTTGTTTTGCTAGTTCCTATGTTATTTTCCAAAAGTCTATTATGTTTAAAATTTTAAAAACTTTTTTATGTTTTATGTCCTTGTTCATCTGTGTTAATGGAGAGGAACAATGCAGTAGTTAATACCAACTTATTCATAATCCAAACATTGTTTGTGCTGGGCTTGATTAAATTACTTAATATGCAAAGCAAAGCCAGCTATCGCAGCCAGCATGTTTGATCACATTTTTCTCTTAATGGCTTGTTGTTGTTGTTGTTGTTTTTGTTTTTTGGTCTTTGGACACTTGTTCTTATATATAAATAATATATAATTAATATTCTAATTCTTAAAGTTATTAGCAGACTACTGTATTCATGAACAGCAAACTGAAAGACTGAACATATCAGCCCAGAGTTTAATATGGTACTAAGATGGAATTTATAAGAAAGTTAATATCAAGATATAATTGTATGCATCGTCATTACTGTGTTACATGTTAATTAGGTATAAATAGTAAGCATTTCATGTAAATGACTGTAATTAGTATAACAGACATTTCTGTGATTGGCTCTGAGGGTAGTAGGAAGATATGCTGAATATTCGCTGAAGACTTCTGAGCCTGTAGTTTTAGGAGAACCCACATTAATCTGGGTTTTCTCTTTTTTTGGTGAGAGAGCAGGTCTTTTGCATTGCTTACACGTTTCATGTCTAGAACCTTAGGTTTTTTCCGTCATTTCTGTGGGCCTCCATAAGCAACATGGCAGCTGTGCTTTCCTGTCTTAACATAAATCTTTTTTAGCTCTGGGTTTCTGCCATGTTTAGGACAGATACTTTTGGATGTCCTAGAATGTCTGAACCATGGGAAACCCTGTCAGAAAAAAATCTTTATCTGGCTTTTCTTGGGATAAAGGTTTCAGAGTCTTTTAAATGTCATTTAGAGAGAATAGTTTCCTATTTGGTATAATTATGTCTCCACCCTCAGAGTTTTCAGAGTAGATAGGTAAATAAACTTTGGTGAAATTAAAATTAGAAGGATTTTATTATCCCTCTACAACCTCAAACAAAATGAAACTGTATTCCTTGAACTTGTACGAATTAGAACAACTTTGGTTAATAAGCAAATAATTCTTAATAAGAAATGATCATTTTTTTCCCACTAATGCTTTTCATGAGTTGCACTGACCATAGAGGGAAGGCCCAAGGAGTAACTTTTAGAGCCTAAGGCGCTAATGAATATATAGGCTTGGGTAGGGAACATTGGATAAATAGCTGACAGTATGAGGACACGAGAGAGAGATCCTCAGGTACTACCTACTCCCTTCTTCTCCTTCAGTATCCCGAATTGTGATCAAAATGATCATTTTAACTTTTGCCTCATTGCCACTTATTTTCAACTCTCCTTTCATTTTGTTGACTTCCCAGGGATAAGTCCAATGCTTGAGGTATAAAGGGGAGGCGTTTTAAGTTTTGGTACCCACTATACACATATGCAGCTTATTAGGAATGGGTTGATCATAGGTTATTAGAGAAAGTACTGGACTAGACCTCTGGAGACCTTGGTTTTAATTTTAGTTTGACCTCGAAACTGAGAACCTTGCCAGATAGTGATATAGTGCTCCCTGAAATTTTGAGATACTAAGGAATATAAACTACACAGTCATGATTATTACAATGAAGGTGATACTAATGACAGAGCATGAACTTTGAGGATCAAATTAGTGATAGGTTATGCTGAGCTGTGCATCACTTTTTTTTACCATGGTGTGAAAATAGTTTTGTGTTTGCCAAGTAGTTAACAAAGAGAAGTCCAGCCGGTACCTTTTCATTGTTCTAACCATGAGGCTTAATGGTAGTATTGCTTTTTTATAAAAATGTTTTTTAATGAGCTCTTAGCTTCTAATGTATTTTAAATACTAAGTGATATTACATACCTTGTGTGAAGTGTTACTTCTTTTGAAGGTATTGTTGGTGAAGCAGATGAAAATGGGGAAGATTACTATCTTTGGACCTATAAAAAACTTGAAATAGGTTTTAATGGAAATCGAATTGTTGATGTTAATCTAACTAGTGAAGGAAAAGTGAAACTGGTTCCCAATACTAAAATCCAGATGTCATATTCGGTAAGTATTAAAATAATTGTATACAGGAAGCAGTATTTGTCACTTAATATCAACAATTAAGTATGTTTTACAACTTTAGTAATTGAAATTGTAGCTTGAAATGGGATGCAACAGAATATTATTAATGTATGTAAGTAAGCCTCCTAAAAGCAGGGAGGTTTACTTAAGGTCTGTAGTATTAGATACCTGTTATGCATTGGCAGGACCTACCATTTGCTTCAGCAAACTTTACCATTATAACTGGGCAGTTCGCTAACCCAGCCATGTGTTTTCATGGTTACTTTTTAGATTACATTACTCCTTGTTTCTCTTTCCTTTTTACTGTTGAAGATTAAGAGATGATGCCACGTTGAAAATTTCTGGATGAGTATAGTTTACCATATTTTGCTTTATCAGGTGGAATAAGATACTCCTGCAGAGTAAGAGCTTGTCAGAGCCCCTTGCAACTGTCAAGTTAATTCTGTTCTGTTAGGATTAAAAGTAGTGGAAAGAAGAGAAATCCGACGTAGGTAGCCTCTCTTTTCAGTAGTTTTTTTCCAGGTAACTGGAATGAATCCATTGCTGGTAGACAGTTTTGAAAGTTTTTCAAGCTTTGGGCATATGTACCTAGGGCAAATAATATTTGCATAACCGTACTTATAAAGAAACATCATTGTAATAAAACTAACGCAATCTAAAGTCAAAGATGTACAGATTCTTATTTTATTTGGTCTGTTTAATTGAGTTGTTATCACATTTATGAGGTCAGAGAATGTAAGTCAGCAACAGTTAATAGTCCTTGAAAACTGAAGTGATCCCTCTAAGTCATAAGTTTTGTTAATACACAGAGAGGAAAGTTGGCTAGTTTTTTTAATCATGTATTTCAACTTCTCAAATTGGTAGTAACTTTCTACTATTTCTCTAGTATCTTATTCTAAGTGTGTAAATCTTTTCAAATTTTGCTCAGAGTTTTTTTTTTTATCAGATTATTGTTTACTGGCTTTGATTTTCAAATGAAGAAAATTTTTTTCAGGTAAAATGGAAAAAGTCAGATGTAAAATTTGAAGATCGATTTGACAAATACCTTGATCCATCCTTTTTTCAACACAGGGTAGGTAAATTGTGTATTTTAAGACGTTCAGTATGTGCTTCAATCAGTTAAACAATGAGCATCTGCCACGTATAGGGAACTGTGCTAGGGTTGTGGATCTCAAAGACTTAACGAAGGCTGATTTCAGATGTGAGCTCAGAGTCATAAGAGTGATAGAGAGTTTTAGAGGAGCAGTCAGAAGCTCCCTTCATCATGCCTGGTTTAAACCAATGAAGAGATACACAAGGAAGAATACAGCATATGGGAAGCCAAGATACCACTTTTATTGCTAATGAGGCTAATACTGGAGAATGTGGCTGTAACTGTGGTCAAGTGGGCTTCTTAATATTGAAACTCAGAATTGGAGAAACTTACTACACTCAGACAGTGCTGGACTGTTTCAAGTTTTCCTCCCTGGGCGCCTGTGTGTGTAAAAATTACAGTGTGGAGAAACAGAGCAGAATGTATGCATCCTCTAGGGAGGAATGAATACAAGAGTGGAGTGATACCAGGAGTTTCTGCCAGGGGAAATCCTTCCACATACAAAGAAACACCAAGAATGGAAAGATGCCTGCCACCCCCCCCACCTGCAGGTGTACACTGGATCTCAGATCCTTGGTCTAGTGGCATTGCTGCTGGTTTTGTACAGATAGCTTTGGTTATTTTTAGCAAAAAACAGATTTTATTTTGGTCGTTCAACTCCTTCAAGGATGGACCTGAAAAAACTACAAGGTATAAGGGGATATATCCATTCTTCTGACTTTCTTCCTGACTTGCCTCTTCTATCTTTTGGACTGAAATCCTGAAGTTTATTAGTCACCAATTTTTGAGATGGCTTATAAGTTTTTTTTGTCTCAGAGTTATATCATTGCAGCCAGTTTCCACCTTTAGACTCCACCAGAACCTGTTACTACTTCTAATCTTCCACGGGGTCCTAGGAGAAAAAAATGAAGCTCTTTGAGGTTTAGCCCCTATTGAAAGATGTAGTGCGCTACTCCTGGAGCTATGATTCCCTCCCCCACCCTCCCAGGGCTTTTCCTCAGATTTAGCGCTCAGGCAGTCCTGAACATGGTAGTCCATTTAAAGGTATAGGCACAAATAACTTCAACTTTAAGTAGCATTTGAGAATATGAGGGCTTCCAACTGACATTCCCTACCAGAACACCTAGGTCTACTTGCTTCTAGTCTCATGGGGTAGTGACAACTTGATGGAAAGGCTGCCTTTTGGCATTTTCACTAGTAGAACTGTATACCATATATATATATTTTTTACCATATATATTTTTAAAACAAATATTAATCGAGCACTTGCTGTGTGTCAGGCACTGTACTCAGTAAGTGGAATACATTAGAGAATGAATGTCAAAGATCCATGCCCTCTTGGAGCTTACATACTAGTGGGGGAGACATGCAGTAAACATAATAACTAAAATGTATAGTATGTGGAAAAATGTGTACATGGAAAAATAAAAAAGAGCAGTTGCGTAAGAGTGCTGTGGATAGAGCAAGTTGTAATTTTGAGTATGGAGGACAGGGTAAGCCTCTGAGATGGACTTTTGAGCAGAAGCTTAAAGGAGTTGAAGGAAATAAGGTATGTGGCCATCTGGAGAAAGAGTATTCCAGGCAGAAGGACCACCATGGAAAGGCCTGTTAGGTGGGAACATGCTTGGTGTGCTTGAGGAATAGCAAGGAGGCCCATATGGCTGGAGCAGAGCAAGGGGACGAGAAGTAGGAGAGGAAGTCAGAGGCAGCAGGAGCCAGATCATCCATGGCTGCCTTAAGGACTTGGAGTGCAAAGGGGGCAGGATAGTGTTTTCAGCAGGGTAACGGCAGATCTGACCTCTTCTTAAAAAGGGTCTTTCAGGTTGTGATGTTGAAAATGGGTGGTGTGGGAAACGGGGAGTAGCAGGGTTACCACTGGAGAGGCTGTCGCATTAATGCAGATAAGAAGTAAATGTGGCTCAGACCAAGGCATAGCAGTGGAGGTGGCGAGAAGACGCCAGATTGTGAACGTATTTTGAAGGTAGAGCCAGCATGATTTCCTGATGGATAGAAAGGTAAAGAAAGTTTGAGAAAGACTCCACAGTTTTTGGCCTGAGCATCTATCAGAGTGGAACTGCTGTCAGTGGGGTGGAAAAGCTGTATTTGGAGAGTTGGAGGGGAAGATCAGAGTACAGTTTGGGACATGGTGGTTTTGAAGTGTCTGTAAGATATCCAGAGATAATGACCAGCTAGTTGGATATATCAATCTGAAGTTCAAAAGAGAGGCCTACACATTTTGTAGCCATTGGCATATAAATAGTATTTAAAGCTGCGAGACTGAGTGCAATACCAAGGAAGAGTATGTACGGATAGAAGAGGACTAAGGACTGAGCCCTGGGAGCAGTAGTATAAGTTCAGGGAGAAAAGGAGAAACCAGCTAAGGGCCCTGAGGAGATATTGGTAAGGTATGGGGCAAAAAAAAGATTGTATGGTATCTTGGAAGCCAAGAGAGGGAAGTCTGTCACGGAGGATAGAAAGATTAGTTCTGAATTGCTGCTGATGGGTCAGGTAAGATGAGTACTGAAAGTACGTGTTGATTCATCTGGGGTCATCACTGAACTTGACAAAGAGCAGGTTTGGTGTAGTGGTGGGGCAAAATCTCAACAGAGCTGGTCTAAGAGAGAATAGGAGGAGAGGAATTGGAGGCAGCAAGTTTGCTACTAAAGGGAGTGCAGAAATGGTGTAGTAGCCGGTAGGAAAGATGGAATCAGGAAGGGGGTGGGGGTTCGTTTTTTGGGTTTTTTTTTTTTTTTTTTGAAATGTAAGAAAAATCGGTTTGTTATGTTGATGGGGTTCAGTAGAGAGTACAAAACTGATGATTCAGGAGATTGGGGAGAATTACTGAAGCATTTTCCTTGAGTAGGCAGGAGTGGATGGGATCTACTGTGTAAGAGTTGGGATTGTTTCTAATACAGTGGCTACAAACATAGACTTAGGAGCCCCAGCTGGATACAGACTCTGTCTCTGCCATTTACTGTAACTGTGGTCAGATGACTCAGTTGTTTAGCTTCTTTTCAGTAGTGAAGCAGGGGTTATACTTCCTTGCAGAGTTGTGAAATTCCATTTGACAGTGCATATAAAGCACCTGGTTCAGTGTTTCCAGAGCAGGTGCTCAGGAAGAGGCAGCCCTGGTGGTATAGTTAGTTAATCTCCAGTGTTCTAACATTTATGACAAACCTGGGGTGCTGCTTTCGGATTAGCAACACTAGGGGTGCTGGAGTCAGCAGTTCGTAGGGTTAGTAACCCCTCTGTGACATCTCATTTCTTTATTGTTTTAAAGAAATATTTCCCTTGGTTAATAACTTCAGAATCATGCAACATTTTATAATTTGGGGGATAAAGGAATACTATAAAATGTCAGGTTAGTACATTAGTACTAACTAATTAGTAGTACATTATAATCGGTATTAGTTTAATGTTTGTGTATTAGATTAGAAGATAGAGAGCTTTGCTAGAAAGTTTTGCATTTTGGGGTGTATCTTTCTTATTACTAAGTAGTAACTATATAAACCTTTTTCTCTTCAAAAATTTGATAAATTGACTGAAAAGAGATATGAGTTTTATATATATGTGTGTATATATATATGTATATATATGTAAGTTTTTTTCTCTCTTGTCCTTTTCTGGGTCATTAATTTCCCAGATTAGAAACAAAATCAAACCTTTGGAAAAGCCTATTATTATAGACTGCATTTATAAATCTTAAGTGATACTTTTGTGATAAACTTAAATTTATACAACCCTTTTTGGTAAATATTTCAAAATATAATGCATTCATTATTTCCTTTATAATTTCAATAGGTATTTAATAAATAAATTGTTGAATGAAGGAAGAAATGACCTTATGAAGAGGCAGAGGCAGTTGACTGCCCCTTGTTTTTCAGGGGAAGCCATAGTTTATCAGTTGCCTGAAGCCTCAGGGTGGATAACAGCCAGTACTGCTTTTCACTCTAGTGCACATGCTCAGCATGTTAGCCCAAGTTAAAAATCTAATTAAAATCCTAATTGTATAGAACAGTACCTCCTTCATGTTAAATATTCTATGTATCTGTAGAAGTTTAGAGCAGGAGAATATCTGTGAATAATTAAAATATGTGTATGAGAGGTTTTATGGAGGACAGGGGTTTTGAGTTGGGTTTTAAATTGTAGATAGAATTTACAAAGGTAGATAGAAGTGGGTCCCATGTGAGAAGAAATTCTGAGAAGGATACAGAGGTGGAAGTGAATAAGCTGTACTTTTGGGTCATTGAGGAACGGTAGGCCTGATTGGAATATAAGATACAGTTGGCTAGTTAAGCTGAGGTGGCCATCTTCCAAGGGGTACAGAATATTAGGGAAAATAGTTTAGGTTTGTTATGTGAGAAAATAGGGAATGTCACTGTAAGTTTTAGAATAGAGAAGTGATACATGAACATGATGTTTCAGAAAGATTTGCTGGATAAGCTTTTGTCGGATAAATTGAAAGGAAGGAGAAAGACCAAACATAAACGTCGTCAACTAGGAGGCCATTAGAGCTATCAGGTATGAGGTGATGGCATGGAAATAGAGAGGAAGGGAAAAATAAATGAAATTGAGAGAGAAGAGAAATTTTGGAACTATCCATAAGGAAATTTTGGGAATTAAAATATAAAGGAATTGTTGGACAGTGCCACAGACAGTTGAAGTCAGCTGTGCTGAATCTGGACATAATTTTGTGACAAATGTGTGGGTAAAATCAAAGTCAAGAGCCTTGGGGGCATTGAGAAACTATGGGGTACCTCAGAGTTCTCTGTACCATGGATAGCTGCTTTGGAGAGGAGTGCATGATGGTGGCGGCAGGGTGGAGAGGATGAACTGGAAGCAAGTGAAGCAGGTCATTCAGGAAGGTGGCCTAAGTTCATGGTGGGCAGCTATGATGGTTTAGTCTTACAATTTTTTTTTTGCGGTACACGGGCCTCTCACGGTTGTGGCCTCTCTCGTTGCGGAGCACGGGCTCTGGACGCGCAGGCTCAGCGGCCATGGCTCACGGGCCCAGCCACTCCGCGGCATGTGGGATCTTCCCAGACCAGGGCACGAACCCGTGTCCCCTGTATCGGCAGGCGGACTCTCAACCACTGCGCCACCAGGGAAGCCCTAGTCTTATAATTTTAAAGACGTTTTCAGGTAGTTGCTTAGTTAGAGGGAAGGGAACTAATATTTATTATTTACTGCTCTGTGCCAGACACGGTGCCGTACAGTTTATATATGTATTAAACCGTACAAATCACTTACGATACAGTATTATTTCCTTCATTTTTGATGTAGGAAAACTGGGGTCAGGGCCTGTGTTAAAATTCAGACCTGTTTGACTGCAAAACCCATGTTCTTTCTCTCTAATGCTGAATAGCATATTCTGTGCGGCCAAATTGTATTTTATTTGTACAATAAATTTGATTG
The DNA here is from genome assembly GCF_951394435.1 of Stenella coeruleoalba. NCBI lineage: Eukaryota > Metazoa > Chordata > Mammalia > Artiodactyla > Delphinidae > Stenella > Stenella coeruleoalba. The sequence goes on from NC_137162.1 coordinate 31,031,867, forward strand.
TGATAATCCGTGTAAACAGTATCATACTTTTAATGCATCTAAAGCTTACTGGAAAGAAAGCCAATCCCTTTGATTACTCTTTCCCAGTATATCTTAGTTTTGGATTTTCATGTAAAAGTTTTTAGAAGACTTTGGTGGGTTTTTTTTGCATTAACATCCCATTGTCCTCATGAAACCTATGAATTTTGTAACTGGTATTTCAAGTAAGTAATATTTTATTTTCTGTTATTTTAGATTCACTGGTTTTCAATATTCAACTCCTTCATGATGGTTATCTTCTTGGTGGGCTTAGTTTCAATGATTTTAATGAGAACTTTAAGAAAAGATTATGCCCGGTACAGTAAAGAAGAAGAAATGGATGACATGGTAAGCAAACATTTTACATTGTATTTATAAAATAATTTAACTTAGTATTATTGAATGTTGGAAGCAAGTCCATAATCCTGAGGTCAGATGAGCTTTAGAATTCAGAATTTTCAGGTTTTAGGAAGGTAGAAAGCTCCCTGAGGGATCTCTAATTAAATATTTTAATGTTTTTACATGCCCTGATTACATGTCCTATAATCAAATATATTAATGTGTTTTCAGCAAAACATATGAATGTTCACCCTAAGTGGGATAAATAAACAGTATAAATAACCTCTTGTTAGTTCGCTCCAAGATTTGCCACCAAATAAGGATATGTCAAACTTGTGAGGCGGACTTTTCACTTTTCAGAGCTTTTGATTTCAGAATTGCAGCTAGGAGGTCGTAGACTTGTATTGGTATCTTTCTAATGCTGTTAAGTATTGCATAAAATTAAGGGAGTAGGTGGAAGGATTGATTTACATTTTGTTTAATAGGTTCAAAGGGGAGGGTTGTTTCTAAATTATTTTTACTAAATTGTTGAACGGTGTCGTAAATGAGGAAAAGTGGTGTTTTTTTGTTTTTAATTTTTTTGGCTGCACAGTGTGGCTTGCAGGATCTTAGTTCTTGACCAGGGATTGAACCCGTGCCCTCAGCAGTGAAAGTTTGCGGTCCTAACCACTGGACTGCCAAGGAATGTTAATGGCTATTCTTTTTTTTTTCCTAATTGAAGTGTGGTTAATTTACAATGTTGTGTTGGTTTCAGGCGTACAGCAGAGTGATTCAGTTGTTAATGGCTAGTCTGTGTAGATATGCTCTATCATTAAATAAGTTTGGAAAACAGTTAAACAAATTAAAATTTTAATGTGCTCATGTGTATTGTGAAGTATCAGAGGGTAGATGAAATATTTGGTGCCTCTCAAACATAGCTGACCAGGACCCCCCCACCCCCCCGCCAAGGCCAAAAAAACCACAAAGATTATCTTGAGGGACTGATATTTCTTAAGAAACAGTGTTTTGGATATTTGCTTACTTGGGTTGAAAAGGCAAAATTGAATCCTTTTTAAAAAATGCTATAGACAGTTAAATGATACTTAACTATTTGATATATTCCCTGTGTATTTTCTTAGGCTCCAGGCTATAAGGGAGATTTCTGCATTGCTAGGGCATCTAGTACTGTTTTTTTTTTTTTTTTGCGGTACGCGGGCCTCTCACTGCTGTGGCCTCTCCTGCCGTGGAGCACAGGCTCTGGACGCACAGGCCCAGTGGCCATGGCCCATGGGCTCAGCCGCTCCGCGGCACGCGGGATCCTCCCAGACTGGGGCACGAACCTGCGCCCCCCGCATCGGCCAGCGGACTCCCAACCACTGCACCACCAGGGAAGCCCTCTAGTACTGGTTTTAATCTTCTTCAATTTTGCTCTCCACCTGGCCCCCACTCGTATGTGAGCCTTAGTCATGACGTAAAGGTCAAGAGTAGTGTCTGAAAGTAACATTCAGAGAGCCATTGGGCTTTTCTCCCAGTTTGACCATTTCTTTTTGCACCTAGAGCTTTTCTTTTTCCATTCTTTGAGATTCTCTGAGTACAACCAGGATCCATCTTCCTGAGCCTCAGTAATATTACAGCACTTTAACATTATAAGTTATTAAGGCAGAAATTATTTTAAATTTGAACAAATGTCTTTTCTTGATATTTTGAAACCCTTTTAATACCTTTAAGTTTGTAGTGAGGGAACTTACGACTGTAATTGTAAATTTTTACCTATTTTATGTATTTTAATTTCATTCTGAATTATTTTCTTTTCTCTCAACATATATATGTATATAGGATAGAGACCTAGGAGATGAGTATGGATGGAAGCAGGTGCATGGAGATGTATTTAGACCATCAAGTCACCCGCTGATATTTTCCTCTCTCATTGGTTCTGGATGTCAGATATTTGCTGTGTCTCTCATTGTTATTATTGTTGCAATGATAGAAGATTTGTATACAGAGTAAGTTCATGTGCTTAACTTTATTACTTTTTTGTTGTTCTTGAATAGTTTTAATAATTGGAACCTTTAAGTCAATCATAATTAAATACTTGCTGATTTCAATTATCTTAGAATTTAAATAGCCTAAATATCATTATTGCAAATAAATAATGAGCAGTATTCTTTAGCTGTAAGTATATTTTTCTGTTATATCCTAAAATTATTAACCTTACTGAACATTTTGGTTGGTTATAAAGGTTATATTCCATTAGAGGTATGAGCAGAATTAGTTACAAATCAGAGTTGTTTGACAAAGTGAATAGGCACTTTTTTGAAATCTGAAGATCCAATTAGATCTTTATAAGAAACGCACAAGGATTACACATTTACTGAGTTAGTACTTCACATCTGCCTCCAAAATTTGTAGACTCTACAGACAGAAGAAAGCATTGTAAATAACAGTAAAAAGAGTGGTGGAAAAGGCACATGAGGTTAGAAAAATAATTGAATGACTTCTTATCCTATCTTTACATGATTTTCTGGTACATTTTTTCTTTGAAAACAGAACCAGTTGCAAGAAATTCTTTTTTTTGATAAATTCATTTATTTTTGGATGCGTTGGGTCTTTGTTGCTGCACGTGGCTTTCTCTAGTTGCAGCGAGTGGGGGCTACCCTTCATCGCGGTGCGTGGGCTTCTCACTGCAGTGGCTTCTCTTGTTGCAGAGCATGGACTCTAGGCACGTGGGCTTCAGTAGTTGTGGCAGACGGGCTCAGTAGTTGTGGCTCGTGGGCTCTAGAGTACAGGCTCAGTAGTTGTGGTGCATGGGCTTAATTGCTCCGCGGCATGTGAGATCTTCCCAGAGCAGGGCTCAAACCCGTGCCCCCTGCATTGGCAGGTGGATTCTTAACCACTGCAACACCAGAGATGTCCTGCAAGAAATTCTTGATGTGAGGCCTTTGGATCATAAGAAAAAGTTGTACATTTACCAAGATCTCAAGTCCCTATTTAGTAGCACTATAACCTTGTGCTCAGAGAACCATGACCTCAGCAAAGCAAACATGCTCTGAGCCTGGGGTATAGATGCCACCCCATTAAGTCCTCAGTCAGAATGACACTTGTCCCCAGTTACATCTCATACCTCTGTTTCAGTTCATGATGCCTTCTTGCTTAAATATGCTTGGCATTTGGTGGACAAGCAGTAAATTGTTTTGCTGAAAGCATGGCTCTTTAGCTGTATATTAAATATTTAACTATATTAACTTGCTGTTTTTTCCACTGGACAGTAAGCTCCTTGAGAGCAAGGACTGGGTCTTATCTTTGCATTCTGAGAGTACCTCAAGAACTTCGTATATGCAGGGTACTCAATCAGGGCTTGTTGAACTGCAGTGAATGTGTATTAATCAACAAAGTTATTTCTCTGTAGTTTCTGTCATATTTCTTTAATATAACCTTTGTAATTTATTTACCGCATGAACCTTAAAATAATTGGCCAAAACCTAAACTTCAGTGTTCTGGTAGGTAGTTCTTATTTTAGGATATAATATATTTCAAATGAAATCCCAAATTCAAGAAAAGCATTTCAAATCGTTCAAGAAGTCATGCTTTACATTAAATACTGGATTAACTGCATCACTGCGGAATTGACACTGACTGTATACTCACAGTCTTTTTTTTTCTTGAATTTTATTTATTTTTTATACAGCACGTTCTTATTAGTTACCCATTTTATACATATTAGTGTGTATATGTTAATCCCAGTCTCCCAATTCAGCCCACCACCATCACCACCCCCCGCCACTTTCCCCCCTTGATGTCCAGAAGTTTGTTCTCTACATCTGTGTCTCTATTTCTGCCCTGCAAACTGGTTCATCTGTGCCATTTTTCTAGGTTCCACATATGTGTTAATATACGATATTTGTTGTTCTGTCTCTGACTTACTTCACTCTGTATGACAGTCTCTAGACCCATCCATGTCTCTACAAATGACCCCATTTTGTTCCTTTTTGTGGCTGAGTAATATTCCATTGTATATATGTACCACATCTTCTTTATCCATTCGTCTGTCAGTAGGCATTTAGGTTGCTTCCATGACCTGGCTATTGTAAATAGTGCTGCAATGAACATTGGGGTAGTAATTCTTTTTGAATTACGGTTTTCTCTGGGTATATGCCCAGTAGTGGCATGCTGGGTCATATGGTATTTCTATTTTTAGTTTTTTAAGGAACCTCCATACTGTTCTCGATAGTGGCTGTATCAATTTACATTCCCACCAACAGTGCAATAGGGTTCCCTTTTCTCTACACGCCCTCCAGCATTTGTTATTTGTAGATTTTCTGATGATGCCCATTCTAACTGGTGTGAGGTGATACCTCATTGTAGTTTTGATTTGCATTTCTCTAATGATTAGTGATGTTGAGCAGCTTTTCATGTGCTTCTTGGCCATCTGTATGTCTTCTTTGGAGAAGTCACAGTCTTATAAGTTAGTAGTGGGTAACCTCTCCTAGAATCCAAGTTTTTGCTTTGTTCCTTCTGAAACGTTAGGGTTACAGCGTTGGCAATTCATTTTTTAATTCCGAAGCTGTTCTGCTTATAGACCTTTAGCTTTTAGAAATAAGAAACCGCATCTAATAGATGGTATTAGTAGGCAAGTCATGCATTGTTATTTTAGCCTGTCATTATTATTGATAGTTGTTCTACGTAGTGCTTATTTGAAGTGAACATAATTAATCATTTACATGGTAAGTACTACAGCTGTGAGTATTATTATGATATCAGTATTATTATGATATGATATCAGTATTATTATGATATCAAAATGACTAACATTATTGAGGTTCCGTGTTAGGAGCTTTATGCTCATTAGCTCATTTAATCCTCACGTCAGCCCCGTAAAGGAACTATTTTTATCTGCATCCCACAGATGAGAAGAGTAAAGCTCAGGGAGGTTAAGTAATTTGAGTAAGATCACACAGCTATTAGTAAAGGGTGTTAGTAATCTGGGATTTGAACCTAGGCACTCTTACTCCAGAATGTGTCTCTTAATTTTCTGGGCTGTAGAAATGAAGATAGAGATAGTAAAAATACAAAACGGTGAGAAAATGAAAAACTTGCACAGAAAATTTGTAAGATTCACTCCAGAGTAGGAATCTAAAGGATTCTAGAGGATAAAAAGCAGATAATGTAACATGTGAAAATTACTTTGCTCAATGATGGTCATAGCAATCAGGGAAGAAAAAAATATTTAGATAGGTAGAGGATCAACATCAATGTAGGGATGCAGGTTAGTGTGATATTAACCCTTGAGAAGGCATATGGTGTTTGAGAAGGTATGGGTAAGTCTGGTAAAATGCAGCTGCTGTGCTGAAACTTGCTTTGCAGTGGTGAGATGGCAAGTGTAGGTGAAGCAGCTACTTAGATATCACCCTCTTCCCCCCACCCCCAGTCTTGGAGAGATGAACAAGGAGGACAGTTCCCTACTTCAGCAGATTTTTTCAGTGTAGATGAAAATGGTCTATTTTGGGTGTAAAATACCCACAGAATATTTATGAACAAAGAGGTGCAAGGGTATGTCTGATTTTTAAAACTGTAACTTATATACTCACATTTCCGTTTAGTGGAAATGTCTCTGGGGACTACAAACTTAACCCGCTGGTGGTCATTGTGGACTCTCAGTCACATGAGCAGCGTTTTTGAACTCTCTGTCAGTGGTCACACACCCAGTTATAAACAGAATGGATCAATTTGTTAATGATAGTCTGGAAGAAATAAGTTAGTACCTGCAGTGTTTAATTGGATACTTGAAAAAACAAATCTGGTTTTAATTAATTATTTGTTTATTTAATTTTAAACATCTTTATTGGAGTATAATTGCTTTACAATGGTGTGTTAGTTTCTGCTTTATAACATAGTGATTCAGCTATACATATACATATATCCCCATATCTCCTCCCTCTTGCGTCTCCCTTCCACCCTCCCTATCCCACCCTTCTAGGTGGTCACAAAGCTCTGAGCTTATCTCCCTGTGCTATGTGGCTGCTTCCCACTAACTATCTATTTTGCATTTGGTAGTATATATAAGTCTGTGCCACTCTCTCACTTCATCCCAGCTTACCCTTCCCCCTCCGTGTGTCCTCAAGTCCACTCTCTACGTCTGCATCTTTATTCCTGTCCTGCCCCTAGTTTCTTCAGAACCATTTTTTTTTAAGAGTCCATATATATGTGTTAGCATATGGTATTTATTTTTCTTCTTCTGATTTACTTCACTCTGTATGACAGTCTCTGGGTCCATCCACCTCACTACGATTAGTTCAATTTTGTTTCTTTTTATGGCTGAGTAATATTCCATTGTATATATGTGCCACATCTTCTTTATCCATTCATCTGTCGGTGGACACTTAAGTTGCTTCCATGTCCTGGCTATTGTAAATAGAGCTGCAATGAACATTGTGGTACATGACTCTTTCTGAATTATGGTTTTCTCAGGGTATATGCCCAGTAGTGGGGTTGCTGGGTCATATGGTAGTTCTGTTTTTAGTCTTTTAAGGAACCTCCATACTGTTCTCCATAGTGGCTGTATCAATTTACATTCCCACCAACAGTACAGGAGGGTTCCCTTTTCTCCACACCCTCTACAGCATTTATTGTTTGTAGATTTTTTGATGATGGCCATTGTGACTGGTGTAAGGTGATACCTCATTGTAGTTTTGATTTACATTTTTCTAATGGTTAGTGATGTTGAGCATTCTTTCATGTGTTTGTTGGCAGTCTGTATATTTTCTCTGGAGAAATGTCTACTTAGGTCTTCTGCCCATTTTTGGATTGGGTTGTTTGTTTTTTTGATACTGAGCTGCATGAGCTGCTTGTAAATTTTGGAGATTAATCCTTTGTCAGTTGCTTCATTTGCAAATATTTTCTCCCATTCTGAGGGTTGTCTTTTCGTCTTGTTTATGATTTCCTTTGCTGTACAAAAGCTTTTAAGTTTCATTAGGTCCCATTTGTTTATTTTTGTTTTTATTTCCATTCCTCTAGGAAGTGGGTCAAAAAGGATCTTGCTGTGATTTATGTCATAGAGTGTTCTGCCTATGTTTTCCTCTAAGAGTTTTATACTGTCTGGCCTTACGTTTAGGTCTTTAATCCATTTTGAGTTTATTTTTGTGTATGGTGTTAGGGAGTGTTCTAATTTCATTCTTTTACATGTAGCTGCCCAGTTTTCCCAGCACCACTTATTGAAGAGGCTGTCTTTTCTCCATTGTATATTCTTGTCTCCTTTATCAAAAATAAGGTGACCTTATGGGTGTGGGTTTATCTCTGGGCTTTCTATCCTGTTCCATTGATCTATATTTCTGTTTTGGGCCAGTACCATACTGTCTTGAGGACTGTAGCTTTGTAGTATAGTCTGAAGTCCGGGAGCCTGATTCCTCCAGCTCTGTTTTTCTTTCTCAAGATTGCTTTGGCTATTCGGGGTTTTTTGTGTTTCCATACAAATTGTGAAATTTTTTGTTCTAGTTCTCTGAAAAATGCCATTGGTAGTTTGATAGGGATTGCATTGAATCTGTAGATTGCTTTGGGTAATATAGTCATTTTCACAATGTTCATTCTTCCAACCCAAGAACATGGTATATCTCTCCATCTATTTGTATCATCTTTAATTTCTTTCATCAGTGTCTAATAGTTTTCTGCATACAGCTCTTTTGTCTCCTTAGGTAGGTTTATTCCTAGGTATTTTATTCTTTTTGTTGCAATGGCAAATGAGAGTGTTTCCTTAATTTCTCTTTCAGAGTTTTCATCCTTATTGTATAGGAGTGCAGGAGATTTCTGTGTGTTAATTTTGTATCCTGCTTCTTTATCAGATTCATTGATTAGCTCTAGTAGTTTTCTGGTAGCATCTTTAGGATTCTCTATGTATAGTATCATGTCATCTGCAAACGGTGACAACCTTACTTCTTCTTTTCTGATTTGGATTCCTTTTATTTCTTTTTCTTCTCTGATTGCTGTGGCTAAAACTTCCAAAACTATGTTGAATAACAGTGATGAGAGTGGACAGCCTTATCTTGTTCCTGGTCTTAGAGGATATGGTTTCAGTTTTTCATCATTGAGAATGATGTTGGCTGTGGGCAAATCTGGTTTTTAAACTGATTGATTTTGAGAGACCCACAGTCTTCTAAACATGGGAATGACAGACTTTTATATTATGTGACACTTGTATTTAGCTATATATTGGTGTTATTAAACATTGCAGTGTTTTAACTTATGTATCTTCTTTAAGAAGTGGAACATAATTGTTTGAACGGAAGAGTGGTACATGTTTCAAGAGTGTATGATTCCTTTGTAGGTGGACAATGGAATGGAATAATAATTATTATCCAGAAGGTGGTTAATTTTTGAAAGTTGTGTATCCTTCCAGTGCACACATTAGTGTGATACTCTTGTAAATTCTATTTAAAATAGTATTTATCTCAAACTGACAAGATTATATTTTCTATCTATAGTCTTTTACCTTCCTAGTTGTGGTGAGTTTCAGAAATGATCTTTATTTTTAGTGAGTTAAGTACATTTCTATATTATGGCATTTAAAATATTTTGTCCAGTTTTATTTTATAGGAGAGTTGGTCTGAATTGCTTAGATATTATTGGAAGAGGAGGTTAGAAATTGTTGATCTGAGTTAATGTAAAGGAAACTAAATAGGAAAAGTTTCAGTATTATACCATTTAAAGTAATAGCAATAATATAGGTTATAGTATTTCCATTTTATTTCTATCAGCAGGCAAGAATCTCCAGCAGTTAAATTATAAAGAGGAATATTCTAATTATTTTTCTTAACAGATGAATATCCTTTTCCATATGATGTGATTGGTTCACAGGGTTGCAAAACAGTTTTAGTGCCAGCTTCTAATATGTTTGCCAAAGAAATGTGAAATATTTTTTTAGAATATTATGAAATTTAACTTCAAATTGAAAAAGAATGAGGATCAGTCTGTTATTATTTAAGTGCAATTTTAACTAGAAATTCTTTCACTAGGCGACCTTTTGAGGTCCTTTGCAGTCCAGAAGGATACTTTTGTGTTCCTGCTAAATGTATTTTTGAAATTAAACTAATGTTAATGTGATAGGCTATATGATATTTTCTTGAAATCGTTGGTTTTAGTTTATCATATGTGTTGTTTTGCCTTTTTAGGAGGGGGTCAATGCTCAGTACAGCCATATTTGTCTATGCTGCTACATCTCCAGTGAATGGTTATTTTGGAGGAAGTCTGTATGCTAGACAAGGAGGTAATTTATGAGTTACTGCTTTGTATTTTTAATTATAGATGCTAATATTACACTGTGAGGTATATGGAATTTAAAATGTGCAGTACAGCCATTGTAAAGTCCTTTGTTATCCCATTTCACATAATCTCCACCATACCTATTATATGTTCTAATTTGCTTTTATGGAATCCTTGCATTTTATTTCCTAAAATTATGAATAATGAATAGATTTCTCCATTGTCCACTGTGAATTAGCCCTGAGGAACATGTAGGAGAGAGTGTATTTAAGTTATTGATACTATTTTGCTTTCAGGTGCCTAGTTCCCTAGTAGTGCTCCATGGGATGTTTCCACATAGAATATATAGCTTCATAGCCGAATGTAAAGGCATGTTTCATGGTTTATGGATAAATGTCTGGACAGTGAAAGAGCATAGGAAGGAAATCTGTTTACTTCTGTTGACTCTTAAATACTTATCAAAGGACATGCACAAAGATTTTCTGTCACAATCTTTTGCTAAGAGAGCTTCATCTTGAATACCCCCTTGCTTCTTTATTATTGTGACCTGGAAATGACGGGGTATACATGGATGATATGAGGACACTGCGCCTTGGTGTTTCTTGCTGTGATGGCATTCAGGGTTTTTAAGTTCCTTTTTTTCCCCTGTAATTGTTTGGAGTCAGAAACGTGCTAAAAGTAGTAGATTAGCATATTTTAGTTTATGAATGACGGGTTGTTGAAAGACATTAAAATTATATTCCTAAGGATAGAGATTTCTTAGTGTGATTTTCCCAGCCCATCCTAAGCAGTGTCGTCATTAGGGAATCCTGCCTTCTTTTAGTAGACTAGACATATCGTCTATAGGAGCTCAGAGCATTTAAAATTCCCTCAGGATATCCTGGTTTACCATGGCTGTTTAAAAAATTGGTCCTACCAGACTTAATGTGGTGTATACCTTCAGCAGAGAGAGTTCTCTGGATTGCCTGAGGGAGTATCATTGCAGATTCCTGACTATTTTAGTTAGCTGTTCAGTTTCTCTGTTCTACGTCTAGATATGGGAAATGAGTCTTAGCACACAGGTCTACCATCCTGAGGAAATAAGGATGCCTAAGGTAACTCCTACTTTGAATTTAACCTGAAAACTAGTTAGGCTAAGAATTGTACAGTTTATGACCTCCAAAAAAGTCTCCACAGCAGAAACAGATTACTCAAAACAGGAAATGTATTCATCATAAATTTGCTTTTAGTCCAATTGCAAGTTAAGAACACCCAACCAAACTTTACTATACTTATTCTTGAAAGTTGACAGAGTTCAGACCTAAGCCTAGGAGTATCAAATCTTACCAGGAATAATCTAAAGGTTATTTTCTGATTGACAGTGCCCTGAGGAGGTCTGATCATGTCCTGATATTTTGTCTGAGCGATCCCTAAAACCAGGTGAATATAGAGGTCAGCCCAGAGAATCAAGGATTCTTCAGGTTATCTCAGGATCTGAACTACAGTGGAGCTCAAAGACTTCATACTGTCCTCAGTGCACTGAATAGTGCTCTAGACCCAATTTAAAGACCAGAGTCTCCAAGGGTGTTGAGGAGCAGTAGGAAGCACAATGCAGATGCCTGGGCCACTGATTGTACCCAGTGGAACGTACGTGGGATTCTTTTTTTTTTTTTTTTGCCGTACGCGGGCCTCTCACTGTTGTGGCCTCTCCCATTGTGGAGCACAGGCTCCGGACGCGCAGGCTCAGCGGCCATGGGTTACGGGCCCAGCCCCTCCGCAGCATGTGGGATCTTCCCGGACCGGGGCACAAACCCGTGTCCCCGGCATTGGCAGGCGAACTCTCAACCACTGCGCCACCAGGGAAGCCCCGTGGGATTCTTTTTGACTGTTGGAGGGAAAGGGAGAAAGAGAGAGTTGAATATAGCTGAATATAGAATTTATTAACCCGTGTCTGAATCTGAGAAGATAATGGAAAGTGCAGGAAAAGAGAATGCTAGGAAAGAGTTGGAATTTAATAAGAGAAATAATCATTTTAATTAGTTCTTACCCTTTTTGCTTTGTTCAAATGCTGAGTATTATTAGTTTAGCAAGGAGGGGTTCTTGAAACGTACCTGAGAAAGAAATTAAATAGAGGCAAAAGTTCAGAATCAAGGAGTTTTTCTGCAAGAATGTCAAGATCTGGGGTAGTAATTCTATGAGACAGATGTTTGAAAAGAACTTTATATAGAAGAAAATAAAAGTTAGGATATTGCTTGTTTTTCCTGTAGCACTTTCTGTTTGGGTCCTGTTGCTTATGGTTGTGGGGCTGAACTTTAATAGTGATCCCATGTTAAATCTTTACATTACGTTCCTGAGCAGTATGAAGATGTGTCCCGGAGGTGTGCTTGCTCATGTGCTCTGCTGGGTTAGAAAGCTAGCTCCTGTTGTGCTTCTGGTCATTATGAACTTGATTAAAAAATTTTTGATTACATAGTTTAAAAATTCTTTCCTTGGGTTATTTAAATAATAGATTCTCAGTAAATAGAATTTTGGCAATACAAAGAGGTTCAAAGAAATAGTAAAACTTATAAATATTTAGTTCTAATTGCTGAGAGGAAGCTCATGAAACACATTCTATTGATTTTTCCTTTTGAAACATAGAAATGAATTTAAATATATGTTTATAATCATAGAGCTAAGAGTAAATTTAGGGAACGTTAACCCAGGGGTTTTTAAACTTTTGTTTGTTTGTTTGTTTGTTTGTTTAAAGCAATGTAACCCTCTTTTCAAATGAGGGCATATATGAAACTATAATGTGTGAAACTGTTGAAAATGAACTTGTTCTGTTGAAGCAGGGCTGGAGGACCTGGGCCCTTCCTTTACCGGTGACTTCATGGGCACCTCTTAGAAGCTCCAGAACTCCAAGTAACACCTAGGTGTTTGATAACACCTTTCTAGGCCAACTTGTAGCCCAGAAAGATTGAGTGGTTTACCAACGTTCACAGCGGTTCAGTGGCAGAATCAGGACAAAACACCAGAATATTTTACCATAGTTCATTGCTCTTTTCCAGTACACCCACATCAAAAGCGTGTTTCCACTAGACATACTTGAATAGTTGGACTGGTCTTTATTAGCTGTTGTTTTGAAACAGCTATTAGGTTGTCAAATTTAAGTTCTTTACATTAAAATTTTAGATAATTTGGTACTAAATAACCACCTTTTAAACATTAATATATGTCTGTCTGTCTACCTAGCTCTCTGATTATTATAGTTTCCCTTTTCTTTCAGGAAGGAGATGGATAAAGCAGATGTTCATTGGTGCATTCCTCATCCCAGCTATGGTGTGTGGCACTGCCTTCTTCATCAATTTTATAGCCATTTATTACCATGCTTCGAGAGCCATTCCTTTTGGAACAATGGTGAGTTGCTTGCATCTTACCTTTAAACTAAAAGAGTGTAAGCATTCTCTAATGTGAGGCCTGCTGTCTCTCCAGAGAACCTCTTAACTAGGAGTTCTGCTATTTGCAGCCAGTCCCTACCCAGTCCTGGAAAGTTAGGTAAAGAACATTTTTTCTTGATTCTGTCAACCAATAAAGTGAAAGAACAGCTAGGGATAAACTGGTGAGTATATTTTAGAAGAATGATGACACACAAGCAACATGGGTGTTTTAATGTGGTAGGTGAGTGCAGTGGTAGGAAGTGAAGACTCTCCACAACATTTTGTTTTTTTTTTGGTAATAGTGTACTATTTTTAGAACCTTATGAAAGCATCTGTATTAATATTGATAATATATGTGCTATAGATACTAAAATCCTATCTCATATCTTACCTGTTATCACAGAGTTTGAAATGTTTTAGATTATTTAAATATATTAAAGCTAAAGCACAGAAATACTGGCACTTTACACAGTTAACTCACAGTCTTCAGATTCTTCCTGTTGTCTTTTTACTAGAAACAACTTTAGGCCTGGAGTAGACTTTAGTCTATGTACACTTTGCAAACTTGCACACACATGTACATGTATGTATGCGAGTTGGAAGGTGGTTACTGCTTTTCAGAGAGGCAGTTAACTTGGTTAAGGTCATACAGATAGTTAACGGCAGAACTGTAACTGGAACCCATATCTCCATCTGAATTTTAATCGTTTTGGCTTTCTTTCCATCATATGGGAGTTATTGAATGGTTTCACAGAAATTCCAGATGATTGGTTGTTTTACAGTCCAGGTTTTTCAAAGACACCTTGCATGTATATTTTTACTAAGTCTTTAATATTTTTTGTTTAGGAATATTTTGCAGATTGCTTCAAAATTGAAAGCTTTTGTTTTTTGTTTTTGCAAAGTAACTGATAAAGGTTAGGAAAGGGTAAAGTAATTAATTACATTCATTAATTAACTGGAAAAGAATTTGCTTCATAGTAGTTCCAGGCCATCAGGAAGTATATAGAGAGATTCAAGTTACTTCTTTCTTTTTTTTTTTTTTTTTTTTTTTATTGCGGTATGCGGGCCTCTCACTGTTGTGGCCTCTCCCGTTGCGGAGCACAGGCTCCGGACGCGCAGGCCCAGCGGCCATGGCTCACGGGCCCAGTCGCTCCGCGGCATGTGGGATCCTCCCGGACCGGGGCACGAACCCGCGTCCCCTGCATCGGCAGGCGGACTCTCAACCACCGCGCCACCAGGGAAGCCCCTCAAGTTACTTCTTAAAGATGATCTACTGAATTAATTACTTTCATAATGTTTTAAAAATTAAAATTCTGGTTCTGTTATAATTTTCATCATAAAGTTTTGAATTTGATGTGGTGAAAATTATATGCTTTGTTTCACTAAAATTATAAATTTTACCACTGTGTAAATGGGGTTTTAAATGTTAATATTCACTGTAACTTGCCTTTAGATAATTTAATAATTACTAATTATTCAAATACAATATCAAACTCTCTGCTGAGCCAGAGTTGGTTTGTAAAATTGATCTTTGGCATATAAAAGACTGGCTGTTGGTGCTTATCAGCCTCCTACAATGTCATGGTCTTAATTTGCATTCTAATTTATAATGAAGGAATGCTGAGTGAAGGGCATTCCACTGCCCTCAAGTTTTAATCAGGTGTATGGTCTAACATTTTTTGCCTCTTTTTAAGCGTATCAGAACTTGTTTAGAACGTGAAATTTAAGAATTGATGTGAATGTTTGACCTAGTTGTCCATTAAGTGTTTTAACTACTTAAACTTACATTTTAAGTTATTTGACTTGCTGACATTATGAAGGAAATGGTTATATATTCTCACAAACTCCATGGTTCTCAACCGTGGGTACACATTAGAGTCACTGGGGAGTTTAAAAATTTCAATGCCTAGGGCTTCATCCTATGCCAATTTATCTGTCCTGCTTTAAACCCAGTCTCTACTATTTACCTGATTCTGGTTCCCAGCATCTGAGGATGGATCTGTCAGCTGAAAAGCTCCCAGACCACATGTGTCTGAGAAGCTGGTTCTCCTACTAAAATAGCCTAGTTTGAAAATCAGAGTCTTCAGATACTCTTATATGCTCTTCCTGAGGCCTTAGCTCGTTCTGTCCCCCATTCCTTTGATCTCTTGGACATTGAGCCTTTTCTCTGGTGATCTTAGCTCTGGTTCTGTTTTCTCAGAGATTCCACAATTGAAGGCTTAATCCAGATGTAGTCATAGTGACTTCAGCCTCTGTCTTGCCCTACAGAGGCACCAGAACAATGGGGATTTTGCCCACTTGGGATCTGGAGTCTTGCCAGAATACTGCTTTTGTCCCCAGGACTAGCCCAAGATAAGATTGAAAATGGATGAAATTTGTCTCTGGACCCCAAATTCTCTGCTCATGTGTACCTGATTATACATAAAAAGCCATTAAATCCATGCCAGATTAAACTTGTTGAATAATAGTCAATCTTAGCAGGTTAATAAAGGTAAAAGAAACATAAGTAGAGGGTGGTGGTGGTAATCTCAGCTAATGTCTAGTGTCCCAGGCTTAAGTCATGGTTCCTAGCGAGTATTACAAAACAATGTAAGTGAGCATTTAAATGAAATTTGGGGTCAAAGACTGTTCAGAGATGAACATACCTGTTTCTGAAGTTGGTGTGTTCTGGCAGAGGTACTATACAGAGAGTCAGAGAGAGTGTACTTCAAATTAAATTGTATCTGGTAAGGTAAAACCTTTTTCCTGTGGAATTCGTTCAGAAATGATTTAGGTGTTATACCCAGAGTTTTTGGTCCTATGAGAGTTTCTTGGGAATGAGGAAGGGTTTGCCAGGATATTCTGAAAAAAACATTTTAGTCATCAAGTCTTTTGTGGGTTATAAATCTCAGATTCTTAATTTAATGTTATTGGAGGCTTTCAAAGGACAAAGAGCCAAGTTGCAGAGTTTTAAACTCAGAGGCAAGGTAGCATAGAAACTAATAAACTTTCTAGTCTAAATATTATTCAGTTCAAAATGTACTGATAAATCCTTGACTTATCATACTTTATGGTTTTGTCTCTTAATGGGTAGAATAGTTGATGGAGAAGTAACAGGGGTCATGAGCCATGTAATATTTGTCATCTTGAGGTTTGTTTTAGCTTGGGAGGGGAATCATCAGAAATAGGCCCGAGGTTTTAGGAAATCAGATTTCACAAATATTTAGGGAAATGCTCTCTCATGACACAAGTCTTGGGCCATAACTGGGAAAATGGCTTGAGAACTTGAGGTTTTCAAAAATGAAATTCATGGGGACTTCCCTCGTGGTCCAGTGGTTAAGACTGCGCTTCCACTGCATGGGGCGCAGGATCAACCCCTGATCAGGGAACTAGGATCCTGCATGCCGTGTGGCGTAACCCCCCCACACACACACAAAAAAAGAAATTCATGATATATAATCAGAAATTAACACAATGAGGAAAAAATGGAGACAAAGAGTAATGGATACATGCTATTTTGTGATCTCTCAAAGGTTGTGAGAAGAGTACAGTATACCTAAGTATGAAAGGATACTAAAGTCTATAAAAATAGTGTTAGAAAACCTCCGTTTCCTAACCTGAACTCTTGACAAGTGCTAAGGCTAACAAAAGAATTTTGTAAAAATATTTTGATAGCAAGACCAAAGGCTCATTACATGGGATCAGTGATGTAACAGAGTAAAAGAAGAATCGCTCTATCTCATTCTTTCTCTTTTTATTTTTCATCAAATAAAATAACCTTCAAACAAGAAAAGACAAGAGGAAATAATCCCTGATAAGAGGGAAGTGAAGCCTTAGATAATGGGATTGATTGTACAGGAGTACCCAGCTGCCTTAGTAAGTTTAGTTGCTCGTATAACTGATCTTTTAGAGATACTGAGAGATCATGATGATAAGTAATGCTTGAATAACTGTGTAAGATGAGGCAGATTGTTTTTCTAGAAGGAAAATGAAGAAAGTGGATTCTCCCTTACAAAACATAGTGAACTTGATGTTGATGAGGCACAAGATTTTAGAATGTGTTATTAAAATTTACTTTTTAAATCACAGGAAGTAATGAACATTAGGAGCTGTTATGGATTCATTAAAACAAAAATGCCAGAACAACTTCAGTTCCTCTCTTCGGGAGGTTTTAGCAAGACTAGAAGAACAAGGAGTATAAATAAAGTATTATATCTTGTTGGACAAGATGGAGAAATGTGGGTAGAATAGTACAGTCAGGTAAACATGTAAATAATTATAGAATTAAAGTATTGGTATGATATTACCCATAATATGTCACATACTGTCTTTTAGTAGAACATGACAGATATTCTTGACTTTGACCTATTCAAATCATTGTTGATGACATACAAAGGCACAGTGATCTGATGATTAAATTGAACAAGGACATGAGATGGGTGTGGGGCAGGGACTAGTAATATGGAATGATGAAGACAGCATCTAAAATGATCTCAGCTGACGGAAGTGATGTGCCATATCTAACAAGATGAGTTATAGTAAGGACAGGTACATTTGCATAGCATTTTGTACTTTACAAAACACTTTCACACCCCTTGTCTCACCTGGTTTTCAAAAGAACTCAAAGAGATAGAGATAGTGGTATGCATTATCCCGCTTTTACCAAGCAAAAAACTAGGATTCAGTTTTTCACTTAAAGTCACATTTTCTTTGTTGTGGTGCTGGTGGTGGTGATGATCTGTTTTAGTTTTTTTTTCTTTTTTTCCTTTCTGCCCGGAGTTCAGGTTTATGCCGAGAGCAGTGAATGAAGAATGTTTTATGCCTTTTTTTGGTCTGTATGTTTTTACAGCTGTATTGAGGTATAATTAACATATGATAAATTGTATCTATTTAAAGTGTGGCAAGCTTTGATATATGTATATATTTGGGAAACAGTCACCACAATTTTAAAGAAGTTATTTATCAAGTCCAGAAGTTTTGTTATATACCTTTGTAATTTATCCCTTTTTCCTCCTCCTTCCTTCCCTCTTTCTTTTTTTAATCTATTTATTTATTTATTTATTTTTGGCTGCGTTGGGTCTTCGTTGGTGCGTGTGGGCTTTCTCTAATTGCTGCAAGCAAGGGCTACTCTTTGTTGCGGTGCGCAGGCTTCTCATTGTGGTGGCTTCTCTTTGTTGCGGAGCACGGGCTCTAGGCGCGCGGACTTTGGTAGTTGTGGCACGTGGGCTCAGTAGTTGTGGCGTGCAGGCTCAGTAGTTGTGGTGCGCGGGTGTAGTTGCTCTATGGCATGTGGGTTCTTCCCGGACCAGGGCTCGAACCCGTGTCCCCTGCATTGGCAGGCGGATTCTTAACCACTGTGCCACCAGGGAAGTCCCTCTCTTTCTTTCCTTTTTCTTTTTTTTCCTTTAAAAATTTTCTTTTTCCCTTTCCTTTTTCATTCTCAGGTAACCACCGGTCTGCTCTCTGTCATCTTAGATTAGTTTGCATTACCTAGAATTTCATATAAGTAGACTCACACAGTATGATCTTTTTTTGGTCTTTTTTCACTCAGAAAATTATTTTAAAAATCTCTTGATGTTGTTGCATATATTAATAGTTTTGTTCCTTTGTATTGCTCAGTAGTATTTTATTGTAAGGGAAGTACCACAGTTTGTTTACCCAGTAATGAACTTTTGAATTGTTTTCAGTTTTTGGCTATTACATACAAATCAAGCTGCTGTGAGTATTCATATGTAAATCTTTGTGTGGACATATTTTTTGATTCTCTTGGATAAATAACTACGGTGGAATGACTGAGTCATATTATAGCTTAACTTTTCAAGAAACTATTAAACTTTCCCAGAGTGGTTTTGCCATTTTATATTCCCACTAGCATTGTATTTATAAGGGTTCCAGTTGCTTCACATTACCTCCAGTACTTGATATGGTCAGTCGTTTTAATTTTAGCCATTATAGTGGAAGTGTAGTGTTGTCTCACTGTGGTTTAAATTTGCATTTCCCTAATGACTGATGTTGAAGATATTTTTGTGTACTTATTTGCCATCCATATATATTCTTTAATGAATGTTTAAATCTTTTGCTTATTTTTTATAGCTTGTCTTGTTGAATGGTAAGAGTTCTTTATATATTGTAGATACTAGTCCTTTGTCTTATATGTAGCTTGCAAGTATATTCTCCCATTTTGTGGCTTGTCTTTTCATTCTCTTAAGAGTATCTTTTTTTTTTTTGATGGTTTTGCCCCACATCTGCTTGATATTAATTGGGCAAGATGGGGACATGCTTTTTTTTTTAATTAATTAATTTATTTTTGGCTGCGTTGGGTCTTCGTTGCTGCACGCAGGCTTTCTCTAGTTGCGGCGAGCAGGGGCTACTCTTCATTGTGGTGTGTGGGCTTCTCATTGCGGTGGCTTCTCTTTGTTGTGGAGCACGGGCTCTAGGTGCGTGGGCTTCAGTAGTTGTGACACGCAGGCTCAGTAGCTGTGGCTATTGGGCTCTAGAGCTCAGGCTCAGTAGTTGTGGCGCACAGGCTTAGTTGCTCCATGGCATGTGGGATCTTCCCAGACCAGGGCTCGAACCTGTGTCCCCTGCATTGGTAGGTGGATTCTCAACCACTGCGCCACCAGGGAAGTCCAAGAGTATCTTTTGAAGAGCAAAAGTTATTAATTTTGAAGTCCAATTTATTGATTTTTTTTCCTTTTACGATTTGTGCTTTTCTGTCCTTTTTAAGAAATCTTTTGCCAAATCAAAGATCAGTAAGTTTTCCTCATATGTTTTCTTCTAGAAATCTTATAGTTTTTGCTCTGAAATATAGGTCTATGATCCATTTGTAGTTAATTTTATATATTGTATGAGTTAAGGGTCAAGGGTTTTGTTTTGTTTTGTTTTGCTTATGGCTCTTCATTTGTTCTAGCACCATTTGTTGAAAAGATTACTCTTTCTCCACTGATTTCCCTTAGCACTTTTATTGATAATCAATTGACCGCGTATCTATGTGTATCTATTTCTGAACTTTTTTTTCTGTTGCATTGATTAATTTGTTTTTTGGTTTTTTTTGATGCCAGTATCACACTGTCTTGATTATTGTAGCTTTACAATAAGTCTTGAAATCAGTTCTTTTTCAGAGTTGTTTTGGATTTTTTAGGTTCTTTGCATTTGCATGTTAAGTTTAGAATCGGCTTGTCAATTTCTACAAAAAACCCTGAGGTTTTGATTAGGATTGCATTAAAGCTATGGATCAATTTGGGAAGAATTCACATCTTAACATTATATTAAGTCTTTTGATTAATGAACACAGTATATCTCTTGACTTATTTAGGTATCTTTACTTTTTCTTTGTAATGTTTTATAGATTTTAATAGTTAGGTTTTGTACAGCTTTTATTGAAATTACCCCTAAGTATTTCATATTTTTTATGCTATTTGTAAATGGTATTTTTTAAATTAAAAATTCTGATTGCTTGTTGCTAGTGTATAGAAAAACAGTTGATTTTTGCACGTTGGCTTTGCATCCTGCACCTTTGCTAAACTCACTTATTAGTTCTAATTTCTTTTTTGTAGATTCCTGAAGATTTTTTTACATAGATTGTCATGTTGTCTGAGAATAAAGACAATTTTATTTCTACCTTTCTAATCTATATGCCTTTTATTTCTTTTTCTTGCCTATTGCACTGGCTAGAACCTCTAGTACAATGTTGAATAGAAGAGGTGAGACCAGACTTCTTCTCTTGTTCCCAATCTTAGGGGGAAAGTATTCAGTCTTGTGCCATCAAGAAATATTACCTGTAGTTTTTCCATAGATGTCCTTAATCAAGTTGATGAAGTTCCCCTCTATTCCTAGTTTGCTGAGTTTGTTTTATTGTGAAGGGAGGTTGGCTCTTGCAGTGATTTTTTTCTGCACCTTTTGAGATGATCTATGATTTTCTCTTTTTAGTCTGATAATATGGTGAACTGCATTGATTGATTATTGAATCTTAAACCAATCTTGCATTCCTTTGATAAACCTCAATTTGTAATATAGCTGGATTCCATTTGCTAAAATTTGTTGCTTTTTGTTTTGAACCTATATTTATGAGAAATATTGATCTGCAATTTTCTTATAATGTCTTTTTTTATGGTTCTGGTATCAGGATAATGCTAGCATTATAGAATAAGTTTTTAACTTCAAACCCAGTGTTTCTTCTATTACAGTATTGAAGTTGCCCAAGAAACAGAATGGGGAGTTATTAATTAGCATGTTGAAAATATCTATAAAATAGATAGGCTTCTTATAAGCATTTGTGTTTACGTTGGCAATGTCCTGATTGTTAGGTTTGATTATTATCAACATGCTTAAATTGAAGCTAAATAATTTTTATATAGAAATAAAGGCATAAAATGTATAAGGTAGAAAAGGAGTCATAAAAATTGCCTACTCTGAGCAAGTGTCAAGGAAATGCGTAAACGTAATGACTGACAAGATGATATATTTTCTGAGAATCACCTTACCTATAAGCAGTTACTGTCTATCATCCTCAGTAAAATTTATATCCTTTAGTATTCCATAATAGCCCATCTTAGGCTGCCTTTTCCCTTTCCATTCCACTCACACCACAGATTTCCTTAGAAGGCCAGTCTGGAAATAAAGATAGAATAATAGTCACATTCTTAGTCTGTGACTGAGGTTGAGAATAGTTGACTAGTTGGTACATCTTTGGGGTATTAAGCAGTGATAGGCAGTACTTGTTTCTGTCTTGTTCTCATTGTAGCTAGGGGAGGCCCTCAACCTGGAGTGAGTCCTTCCTTCCCCCATCCCTGTTTCCACTTTTCATTGGTCCATGAACAGAGGCTAGGAAGCTCTAGGGGTGGGCCCTGTATTAGTTTGAGTTCCAGGGTTTTCACCAGTGTATTAGACTAATGGTTTTTTAACTCTTAGTTGTTAAATTTCATTTTAAACAAAAGCTTAATGCAGAAGCCCAATAAAGAAAACAGATACAAGCTTGATTCTGTTAGTATAAATAAATTTTGCAAATTCAGTTTTTTTAGCATTCTAAATTTAATGAGAGCAATAAAGTTGCGATGAATGCAGATTTAATACCAAGGGGTACAGGTAACATTCTTCTTCAGTAACCAGTTTGTTTGGTTGAATATCAGTATTGAGAAAAATCCTGACTTCTCGGATAATTTAGTTCCATGTGACTTTTTTTTTTTTTTAATAGCTTGCCTTGCAGTCTCAGAGTATTTTTCAAGTAAAGTCATCTAGAACTTGGACATAAAGGAGTAGGAAATTGGTTTCACAGTTCAGTCACTAACAGTTTCTAACAAACTGCTCACATTTTTTATCATGTATTAAAAAGTCAGGAAAAGGGGAAAAAATTAAATGCTAAACAGTTGATATTGTCTTGATGAGACCGTTTATAGGTTCCTTTGATGACTGCTGTTATGCTTTGATTAAGCACACAAGGCAAGATATGCCCTCATTTCACCTGCCACTTAATTGCTTGTGACATGCATGTGCTGTAGTGCATTTGCTTGTAAAGCTTTTAGTGAGCAAGTATGTGCAGGCCTGAATTGGGTCGGGGTGGAGGATGGGGAGGGAGAACAAAAGACCAGTGTAGCATTACAAGCCTTCCTAATCAATGACACGTTTACTAGGAGTCCAAATATATACACAGAGATGGCAGGAGAAACTTTATTCTGAGGTTTGCATGAAAATGAGTTAACATGATTGTGGTATCTCCAGTTATTAATATTTGATATAGAACTAATTTGAGTGTGTATATTTTTATTACACTTAAAAATATTGTTTAAAAAAAACTATTTTCAAAAGGATATTCAAATCAAATGCTTGTGGAATTCCTGAAACTCTTCAGCAGGACCTGAGGTTCTGTGGAACAGTTTGAAGACCACTCTGCTAGACCATTGTCATTCCACATAGGAATGTTTTCTCCAGCTTCTCTTCAGTCCTTATCTGAAATTAGAATTCTGGTAAATTAAGGGGAAAATACATAGGTCTCTATCACAGTGTGTTAATATTTATGAGTTTTATATGCTTAATGATAGCAAAATAATAATTTAAAAAGCAATCAACAATGAATAACAAAAATTGAGACAGAATTCACCCCCCAAATATGAGGTATGTATAATTCACAATATATCGTAGTATTTAAAATATCTTTAAAATGTCTGCTTATTTTTTATGTTTCACATATTCTTGTTATTTATATGGGCAAAAATTCATATTTTTTTATTTTTTATTTATTTATTATTATTTTTTTTTTGCGGTACACGGGCCTCTCACTGTTGTGGCCTCTCGTGTTGCGGAGCACAGGCTCCTGACGCACAGGCTCAGCGGCCATGGCTTATGGGCCCAGCTACTCTGCGGCACGCGGGATCCTCCCAGACCGGGGCACGAACCCGTGTCCCCTGCATTGGCAGACGGACTGTCAACCACTGTGCCACCAGGGAAGCCCAGAAATTCATATTATTAACAGGTCTAAACTGAGACAGCAATGATTTGCCTTCCTAAGTCTGAGCTTTAAAATGGAATTTCAGAACTCTCTTAACTCTCATACATTTATACAAGTTTTACCTGAAAGGAAGATGATAATACTCCTTGGCTTGTTTAACACACACAAGCACACATAAGGATATAATGAAGATGCAGAGTTTTCACAATGTTACTTCAAAATAGATTCTTTCCTTCTCATGTGATCACTGTGAATTTTCTACCCCACACCTTCATTTCTCTCAGTCAGTTTCTTCACAGTTTTCATTCAGCTTTTCTCTCACTTTTACTTTTTTTTCCCATCAAGGTACATTTTATTGAGTTTTTTTAAAATTTAATTTAATTTTTTTTATATACAGCATGTTCTTATTAGTCATCAATTTTAAACACATCAGTTGTATACGTGTCAATCCCAATCGCCCAGTTCAGCACACCACCATCTCCACCCTCCCTGTGGCTTTCCTCCCTTGGTGTCCATACATTTGTTCTCTACATCTATGTCTCAACTTCTGCCCTGGAAACCGGTTCATCTATACCATTTTTCTAGGTTCCACATATATGTGTTAATATACGATATTTGTTTTTCTCTTTCTGACTTACTTTGCTCTGTATGACAGTCTCTAGATCCATCCACATCTCCACAAATGACTCAATTTCATTCCTTTTTAGGGCTGAGTAATATTCCATTGCATATATGTATGACAACATTTTTTAAATTAATTTATTTTATATTTATTTTTGGCTGCGTTGGGTCTTTGTTGCTGTGCACGGGCTTTCTCTAGTTGTGGTGAGAGGAGGCTACTCTTTGTTGCAGTGCATGGGCTTCTCATTGTGGTGGCTTCTCTTGTTGCGGAGCACTGGCTCTAGGCACATGGGCTTCAGTAGTTGCAGCATATGGGCTCAGTAGTTGTGGCTCGTGGGCTCTAGAGCGCAGGCTCAGTAGTTGTGGCTCACGGGCTTAGTTGCTCCACGGCATGTGGGATCTTCCCAGACCAGGGCTCGAACCCGTGTCCCCTGCATTGGCAGGCGGATTCTTAACCACTGCGCCACCAGGGAAGTCCCTGTACCACAACTTCTTTATCCATTCGTCTGTCGATGAGCATTTAGGTTGCTTCCATGACCTGGCTATTGTAAATAGTGCTGCAATGAACATTGGGGTGCATGTGTCTTTTTTGAATTATGGTTTTCTCTGGGTATTTGCCCAGTAGTGGGATTGCTGGATCATATGGTAATTCTGTTTTTAGTTTTTTAAGGAACCTCCATACTGTTCTCCTTAGTGGCTGTGTCAATTTACATTCCCACCAACAGTGCAATAGGGTTCCCTTTTCTCCACACCCTCTCCAACATTTGTTGTTTGTAGATTTTCTGATGATGCCCATTCTAACGGGTGTGAGGTGATACCTCACTGTAGTTTTGATTTGCATTTCTCTAATAATTCGTGATGTTGAGCAGCTTTTCATGTGCTTCTTGGCCATCTGTATGTCTTCTTTGTAGAAATGTCTGTTAAGGTCTTCTGCCCATGTTTGGATTAGGTTGTTTATTTCTTTAATATTGAGCTGCATCTCACTTTTACTTTTGATTTACTAGAACCCCAAAATGTATAATTGAAAGAGATCTTAGAGGTGATTTAGTCCTATTCCAGTTTTAGAAGTTCAGAGTGAAATAATCCTAACCAGATGCTGGCTGGAAAAGAGCTTGAGTGTGTCTCCTTGAGTGTACAGATTTATATAAAGAAAAAAAATCACAAAAATAAATTTATTTATTAACTAACCACTTTGGTTCTAGAATCTCTGTGTGGTCTTCCCTGTAACTTTAGACTTTGAATTACTAATTGGCAGAAAAATACTCATTATTTTAGTAATACACATATGTACATAAATAGTGATATTCTTCTATTTTTAAGATCCTAAGGCATTGTAGAATAGAAATGAGCAGACAGATTGAGACAGGCAGATCTGAATTGAAATCTTAGTTCGGCCACCTACTAATTGTGTGATCATGGGAAGTTACTTAGCCTCTCTCAAGTCTCATTTTCTTCATCTGTAAAGTAGAAAAATAACATGTATAAAGGTCCTTGTGCATATTAGGAGCTCAGTGAAGTGTAGGCAAGTAAATAAGTTGGTTATAATGATAAAAGATAAAGGATATGTTAAAAGCATGACAGCTGAAAGTGAAAGGAGAGGAAAAAAGGATTGTAGTAGGGACAGTATGGAAGAATAGGAAAAATTGGGAACTACAGTAGATAGGAAACAGTTCAACTTGTATTTAGTTTAATTCTAATATTCGAAAGCACATTCTTTTCCTATTGCCATTAGTATATATTCTGCACAATTTTAACCCATATTGAACTTAAACATTTTCTCTTGTGATCGAATTGTATTTAAATTTTTAAGTGTCGTTTTTACTTGTTTTTATTAGTGTTATTGTTCTCTGAGTAATCACACATATTTTAATTTAATTTACAGGTGGCCGTGTGTTGCATCTGTTTTTTTGTTATCCTTCCTCTAAATCTTGTTGGTACAATACTTGGCCGAAATCTGTCAGGTCAACCGAACTTTCCGTGTCGTGTCAATGCCGTGCCTCGTCCCATACCGGAGAAAAAATGGTAAAGAGAATGCTAAATTTTATGTGATTGCTTCTCACAATATATAAATTCCTAAGGCTATTATGTATACATAATTTTTAGAATTGGCATGTATTTATAAGTTTAAACTTAAGAATTTGTCTTTTTACTTTTTCCTTCAATTTATATTGCTAGGAGTAGTAATAAATGATATGCTTATTTCACTTTTTTGAATATTGGTGCCATATACAGAGAAATCAAATGCTTTGGTAAGTACACTAGTGCACAGAGGTGGGTGGGACCTAAAGCGGCAGCTGTTGTATAACTGCAGTCTATAAACCAGATTTGACCTGCTGCCTGTTTTTATAAATAAAATTTTGTTGGAATATAGCCATGCCTGTTGACATATTGTCTGTGACTGCTTTTACAGGGTGGCATCAAAGTTGAGTAGTTACGACAGAGACCATATCACCTGCAAAACCTGAACCTGAAATACTTACTGTCTGAACCTTTACAGAAAAAGATTGCTAACCCCTGACTTCTAATTTCACTTTCCTTTCCAGATATTTTATTATTTGAAACAACATTGACTTATAGCCATAGATTTTGTATCAAATGAGAGAGGAATTAGTAGTGAGACCAATTATAACTTACCGACCTATGTTCTTTACCTTCACTTCTGGGATAGTATAGAATCTCTCAAATACATTTTTCACATTTTATGCACAAAATGTATTTTTGAGGATCTCCCATAATTCAAGATTTAATCCTGACAAAGGATGACAGGTATTTCTGTTTAACAGCTAAAGCGATTCTTCTATTGCAATAGTGTAAGCATATAGTTCATTTGACCATTCAGCTTTGAAATAGTGATTCTTGATGGATTTTTAACTTGAGATGGTTTGTATTTTTTCAACTTTTGGACATAAAATGAGATGTTACTAATACGTTTATATTTCTAATTTTCATAATTCAAATTTGAACAAAATGTGAACTCATTATATGTTTTGCTTTTTAAGATTAGTAAATTGAGGACTTCCCCAGCAGTCCAGTGGTTAAGACTCCACCCTTCCACTGCAAGGGGTGCGGGTTCGATCCCTAGTGAGGGAACTAAGATCCCATGTGCTGCATGGAGCAGCCAAAAAAAAAAAAGAAAAAATAATAATAATAAAATTAGTAAATTGAACGTTTTAGTGCTGATTTATGC
Source organism: Stenella coeruleoalba (assembly GCF_951394435.1). Taxonomy (NCBI): domain Eukaryota; kingdom Metazoa; phylum Chordata; class Mammalia; order Artiodactyla; family Delphinidae; genus Stenella; species Stenella coeruleoalba. The sequence continues at coordinate 31,059,081 of NC_137162.1, forward strand.
TATTCTGCATCCTTTATTTTCCTAATTCTTACTTGCAGACATAAATAGAACAGTCTTACTGTACATTTGTTTTATTCCCCATCTCATAAGAATAGCTATACGGTAGACTACATAGTCATAATAAGGGATATATATTGAAAAGCCTCCATTCCTAGATATTTTGCTATATTGTAAGTATAACTTATGTTTAAGTACTTATATAGTCTTTTGTAGACTTGGAGGTATGTAGACATTTGCAGAAGTGGAGGCTGAATAAAATAGCCCCGTAGTGTAAAGGAGAATGATCTGTTCTAGTCCTAGGAATTGTCCATGTTCTTTTTCTCTAGGATTGGTGCTTATGAGAACTTTTGTAGTCTGTTTTTTAAAGTCAGTTTTATCTTCAAATCAAGATTAGACTGTTAAGGCTCATTGATACCCTAATGTTTGTTCCTTTAGCCATTACTGGGGAGGATAAGGTTAAAGGAAAAGCATAGAAATCACAGAAGTTCCTCTGGGTCACTAGGGCTGGTGAAGGAGAGGAAGGAGCAACACGTGACGTTGCTAATAACCATGGGTCACATTTAGGTGTAGGAAGGCTTGCGTGTCTCTTCATTTTCTTTATATAGTTGTATGGGAACCAAAATCTGAATACTAGATCTGACGGGCATGTCATTTTTAACCTCTGTGGATCTTGGCTTTCTATAAAAGGAGGAAAGAAGACTAGACTTTAAAATTTTTTTTTTCGGCTCTCAAACTCATTTTCTTCTCAGTTTTGTAGTTCATTTCAGAAATAGTAGTTTGCTATCTTTTATGTGCCACATACTGTGCTGGACACTGGGAATACCTAGATGAATAGCTTCTGCATGCCAGGGTTTATAATCTAGTGAGGTATTTAATTAGACAGTACAGTATAGTGTGGTAAGTGCTGCCATGGAGTTACGTTCAAGAGACAGTGGAAGAACCCACCTCTTCTTGGGAGACCCGAGAAAGGCTTTATGGGGCGAACACTTGAGTCAGTGCTCGCAGGAGAGAACTGTGAGACAAGGGAAGGCATTGCAGGTGGAGAATTACCGATTGCAATCAGTAAATGTTTGTTGAGTGAATGAATGAGGTTTGAATTTTATTTTTTATTCATTCTTTGACTCCTTTTATAACTCAGAACCCATAATACCTTAATTGTGTGATTCATAGGAGAACAAGTTACTGAACCAAGGAAAGCATGAGCAAAGAGATTGGCAAGGCCACAATTTGGGAAACATTATTTCAGATGCAGGGGGGTCTCAAGACTTTTCTTTCCCTATGGCTTTCTGTAAGGTAAATGACGAAAATTTTTAGAAGTTACTGAAAAGTATAGAACAGGAGCAAATACTCATAGTTTTTCTTGAGTTCTGCCAGTAAGCAAGTATTTGTGTTCCACAAGTTCTTATCTCGGCCTTTAATGCCAAAAAGAATTTTGACTATAACCTATGGCTAATTTGAAGTCCCCTCTCAGTATTGTGCCTCTTTGAATTTTTGTTTTTCTGTTTATTGGTTTGTTTCTATCCTTAGGTTATTTTTAAGTACCAAGCATCTGATTTCTGTTATCAGGGTTTATATAATATAATGTGGAAATCATACTAGAAGTTTACTGTTAATTTTAATATTTTCCAGGTTCATGGAGCCTGCAGTTATTGTTTGCCTGGGAGGAATTTTACCTTTTGGCTCAATCTTTATTGAAATGTAAGTTTTGGCAATGTATTTATGTTTTGGGGGATTTCATTGTAATAAGAAAATTTAGGAGTTAGGATAGGTATAGAATCATCAGATGGGCGTGCATCTAACAGAGTTAGTTTGTTAAGTCCATGCTTCTAGAAGGGGGTCTATGTAGTCTGTCAAAAGGTGGTTTTCGGGCTTCCCTGGTGGCGCAGTGGTTGAGAGTCCGCCTGCCGATGCAGGGGACACAGGTTCGTGCCCTGGTCCGGGAAGATCCCACATGCCGCAGAGCGGCTGGGCCCGTGAGCCATGGCCGCTGAGCCTGCGTGTCCGGAGCCTGTGCTCCGCAACACAGGGAGAGGCCGCAACAGGGAGAGGCCCGCGTACCGCAAAAAAAAAGTGGTTTTCTGCTTTGTTCTCAAATACTCAGGTGAAGCTTATACTGTTTTTGTATTGTGTTCTAGACCTTTCTCACCAAACAGGAGATCTTAGAAATCAAAGCATGCATGCTAGAGAATGCATGCATGTCAGACCAGCCTTTGATCAGCTACATGATATAAGAAATTACTGATTTTTATTTTTAAAATATTTCTAAGGGTCCAGGGAACTAGGTAAACCATTACCTACCAGTTAGTCAAGATCCTGACATCTTTGGATACACATTCGTTCCTAGTCTTCTTCCATCAAGGCCCACAGGAGTGCTGGGAATTATGTATGTGTTTCGGGGGGGAGATATGCCATCTTGTGCCCAGTTACCATGCTTCATATCTGCATCCTTGGTCCCCACTGCAAAATATAAGCATTTCTTTTCTCAGCCTGTGTTCCAATGTTCCTTGATGGGAATGCTCTGGCATCTTAGAAGAGACAGTTCTTTGTATGGGACTTTTTCAAGAACTGCAGTCATACACCTCTGGATCCTGCCCATGAAATGCCAGTCATTGTGACTACTCAAAATTTCCTTACACGTTTCCAGACGCCCCAGTGCTGATTCTCTCCTGTACAGTGGATGCCTCCTTAAGAGGTGTGATTGAATCTGACAGTTGGTTAATTGAAAAAGTTGGCTCATGTAAGGGAATTATTAAAAAAAGATACATACATAACATTTTATTTTCACTTAAAACAACTAAAGGTACATCTTTCACTGATTTTAAAAAAATATAGAGAGCCAAGGTCTTGCCTTTTTACCTAGTTGACGTTTCCATCATTTTTACCTTTGAAATTCATAATGCATCTTCTGTATTTTCCAAACTTTTTAAAGTGGAGCAGGAATGTAAAGACCTGTCTGAAGTATCCTAAGTGCAGAATCCTTCTAGATTTGTACATTTGTCCCCCAGTCTTTTATAGTTGTCTCCCCCACACCCAGTTTTATCACTTGTTTTTAGTGGCTCACCTTATTGAATTTTCCCAAAGTATTCAACATAATTTTCATAGAAATCATAATTCTTTTAGCTATCATGTTTATTTCTTTATGTGACATTTAAATTGTCTAATTACACGAATAAGGACAACTGACATAGATTTGGGCCACTCCTGGGGGTCACCTGCCAGCTGTGGGTATTAGTCGGCACCTTAGAGGGATTGGAGAGCACGTCACTCTAGCTCATGGTTTAATAAAAACCAGTTCGAGAAATTCTTTTGTACTTTCTGACTTGTGTCCTCACCCTGATTTGACTTGCCACTATTTTTTCCTTCCTACCCTGTCCATACTACCTTGTGGATCACATCTCTTCCTGTTTTCTCGGGTACTCTGTTCTGTTTGGTAGCCACTCTGCTGTATCTTTAACTTCTCCGCTTTGACCACCCTCACACCTGTTCTCCTCTTGGTAGCCACAGTGGTCTTTTTAAGGTATCAGTCTGATCATGTCACTTATTTGCTAAAGACTTCTCATTTTCATTGAGGTAAGGTCCAAACCCCATCACATAGTCAATAAAGACCTTCATAATATAGAATCTGGCCCTGTTCTCTTCTCCAGCCTCATCTCTTATCTCTCACAGTTCATTTGAAGTTCTAGCCATACTGAATTACTTTGAGTCTTTCTAAATACAGTGAATTCCTTTGTGAGCCTTTGCCTTTGCTGTTCCAATGCATGGAATATTCTTCTAGCTCCCCACCCACCATGCCTTATCTGATTCTTCTCACCACCCTTCCCTACCCCCAGAGCCCCACCCAGCCAAACCAGTAAGTTGCCCCTGTTAGGTGCATTGGAGAAGCACTTGTGTGTCATGATTGCCCCTTTACTAGTTCCCACTGAACTAATCTCCTTCAGAGTAAAGACTTTGTCTTCAATTCTGTTCTCACTGCTTCTCTGATATGTATAGGGCCTCTGTAAATATCTGTTGAAAGAATTGGTGATGAATAAGGTAACTAACAAGTAGAAGGGAACAAGAAAAAGAAAAGAGGCTAAAAAACCCTTTTTGGGGCTTCCCTGGTGGCGCAGTGGTTGAGAGTCCACCTGCCAATGCAGGGGACACGGGCTCGTGCCCCGGTCCGGGAAGATCCCACATGCTGCGGAGCAGCTGGGCCCGTGAGCTGTGGCCGCTGGGCCTGCGCGTCCAGAGCCTGTGCTCCGCAGCGGGAGAGGCCACAGCAGTGAGAGGCCCGCGTCCCGCAAAAAAAAAAAAAAAAAAAACGCTTTTTGTTTAACTATGGTTTGTGTAATGGAATTAGAGTAAAGGGTCTCTTTTTGGTATAAAATCTTAATGCCCTTTCTTTTGTGGTACTGTGAAAATGGCATGAAGCTTCCATAGGCTTTCTTTTCCTAATTATTTTTATTTTCCTAATTTTATACATTATTACTATATCAAACCTTTTTTTAATTTAATAGGGTGTTTTATAAAATATAAAATACATTGTTTGTAAAGTGTCGTATCTAGAAAAAAATGAAAGAACAAGGAAATTGACTTTATTTAAAAAATAACAATTTTTAGCTATTTTCATTTCCACAGTATACTCCTTAAGTTTCTAATTTATTTAGTTTGCTTAGAGATGGATACACTACCCTACTAATGAGTCTGTTCTTGAAAGATTATCTAAGAAAATATTTTTGAGAGAATTTTAAATGACTTAATGAAAAGGGGGTAAGGGAAACTGTTGGAAGTTACTTGAAAGAAAAATATTGAGATTTAAGTGAGAAAAAAGTGAGAACTAAGATGCAAGTGAGATTTAGCAAGAGCAGTGTGAGCTACATGAATAAAGACTAGAAAACTGTGTCTTCGTTGTGTTGTATTTAGGTATTTCATCTTCACATCTTTCTGGGCGTATAAGATCTATTATGTCTATGGCTTCATGATGCTGGTGCTGGTCATCCTGTGCATTGTGACCGTCTGTGTGACCATCGTGTGCACATACTTTCTACTAAATGCAGAGGATTATAGGTGGTGAGTACATATTTCTGGGAAGAACCTCTGGGGACCATAATATTTTAAAATAAGATTCCATTTGAAGTGTATCAAGTGGAGTAAAAGATCTGTATAGAAATTTTCCTCCTTAAGATAGTATAGGGATTTTTTTTTTCAATTATAAAAATGTTGACGATTTTAGAGGAAAAATAATATCAGTCAAAAAAAATTTTGTTGGTATTAATGAGGGTCATTAGTTTAAACACTAGGAGACAGGTCTGAAAAAGGAAATGGTTTATTTAGGGTCATTTATAATAGTAAAATTTGATAAAATTTTTTATCAAATTTTGACAAAATTTAGGATCTCTCCTTCCAATTCTTAGGCTTTCTCCTCGTTGATATATTTAAATGCCATTGTACATTTGTACATGCATTTGTTTTTAAATATACAGAATCTTAAAGGATATTTTTATAAAAGTCTTTGCTTTAAAATCTTTCAGTGCCATCCATTCAAAAGGGTTACTTTTTTTCCTCAGGCAATGGACAAGTTTTCTCTCTGCTGCATCAACTGCAATTTATGTTTACATGTATTCCTTTTACTACTATTTTTTCAAAACAAAGTAAGTGGAGACATTTTTTCATTTTGTATTTTAGAAGCTAAGTTTGTCATTTTAAATACTAGAATTTAGGCCTTATGTCTAAAGTAAAAATGGATATACTATATATAATTTTTTGGTTTTATTTCAGGATGTATGGCTTATTTCAGACATCATTTTACTTTGGATATATGGCGGTATTTAGCACAGCCTTAGGGATAATGTGTGGTAAGTTCTGAACTTCCTGGAACATCATGAGTAAATCTTTGAGTGTTTCTGAATCAGAAAAATACAGTAATTGGAAATTAAGAAACTACTTTCTGTTGTTTGATCAGGAATACCAAAATAAACTCAAGCATCTGATTTCAGTTCTTTTGACTATTCCTCAAAATCTAATTTATTACCTCATTGATTTCTTTTTTACTTTCCTGTTTTTAGTAATTCTGTATAGCACTATTTTTATTTTCCATACCGCAATTAGTTTCTTATTCATGTTTAGAATTGTTGTTTTTGTTTGTTTGTTTAGTTTAGATTCTTTGGAAAAGATTATTATGTAAACAGGTTAAGGTTTGGCTGAATGATTTTTGTTTGGAAGTTTCTGTTCCACCGTTCATGGAGGTAGCAGTGTCCAGGAGGCAGCACAGTTGACTGGTTACCAGTACACGCTTGGGTGTCTGTAGACTGGGCTTAAGTTCTGGCTGTGCCATCTGTGGTTCTATACCTTGATCCAGTTCCCTAAGCTCTCCAAGCCTCTGTAAAATGAGGATAATACCACTGTTTCATAGGTCTATCACAATCTTCCCTTAAATGGAAGACGTGATAGTTATCACCAATGATAGAGTCTCTAGTATGTGTGAAATAACTAGAAAACAAAGAAAGAACTTTTGGAAGAAGCATGAAAAATGGGAAAGACATGGACTGAAAAGCCTGAGAGACCTGGATTAAATCTCCATGCTGCCACTCACTGTTTTTTGTGGCCATGGGAAGGCGTATCAACCTTTCTAAATCTCATTTTCTAATCTATAAAATGGGCATAGCTTTCAGAGTAGTTATTTGTGATAGTGTCATGTGTGTAAAGCACCAAGTGTAATGCAGGTCTGTTATTAGGTGTTAAGAGATAGCCAGTTACATGGGAGACATGGTGGAGAATTTCTGGGAAGAGCTAGACTTTGGGGGACCAATTAGTCCTGGTTGTGAATCGTATTGCCCCTACTTAATAGCCCTGTTACTGTGGCCAAATTATTTAACCTTTCTTCCTCAACATTCTCATTTGCAAAACAGTAGTAATACCTACCTTGCAGGGTTGTGCTGAGGAGTCAGTGATTGACTGTGGGTAAGCATCAGGTGGATGGCAGATGCTCAGTGGGTGCCAGCTGCTGCTGTTACGGGGTTGAGGAGGGCCAAGCGTCTTGGGCTGTCCTTCTCTTCTGGGGTTGTGTCTTTGTTTCTGTAGATTCTTTGGGTTTCTACACCATGTGTTTTCACCTCAGAGCAATTTCATGACACTGAGTCCTGGCAGAGGTATCTTAAGGGAAAATGTACAAGCAGCTCACTTTTTTTCTGGTTCAGGTTTTTACCCAATAAATGAAGCTAATTCCCTAGTTACCTCATAGGAATGATGTAAGGCTTAATGAATAATCACTCTGGAGACGTTTCCAGATAGTGTATAATTCAGAACTATCCCCCACACACACTTTTTTTTTTTTTTTTTTTTGGTAATTCTGCCTTTAGCTATAGGATGGGCAATAGAATAAGGAAAACAGAATTATCTTGTTAAAACCTGGGTCCTGGTATGACATTTGTGGACCTCTTTAGGGTACCAAGGTTGCTTTCTTCTTTCATCAGAGGAATCTGTTCTGCAGAATGGTAGTTGCCAGAGATGAAGGTGGTCAAAAGGTCCAAACTTCCAATTATAAGATGAATAACTTCTGGGGATGTAATGTACAGTAAGGTGATTAGATTTAAGAATATTGTGTTTTACATTTGTAAGCTGTTAAGAGAGTGGTCTTAAAAGTTCTTATCACAAGAAAAAAACCTTTGAAACTATGTAAGGTAATGGATGTTAACTAAATTTATTGAGTGATCATTTTGCCATACATACATATATCAAATCATTATGATGTCCACCTTAAACTAATATAATATTACATGATAATTAAAAAAAAGAATCTATACTCAGCCATAAAAAAGAGTGAAATAATGCCTTTTGCAGCAACATGGATGGACCTAGAGATTATCATACAAGGTGAAGTAAGTCAGACAGAGAAAGAAAAGTATCATATAATATCACTTACATGTGGAATCTAAAAAATGATACAAATGAACTTATTTACAAAACAGAAACAGACTCACAGATTTAGAAAACAAACTTACGGTTACCAAAGGGGAAAGAGATGGAGGGGAGGGATAAATTAGGAGGTTGGGATTAACATATACACACTACTAGATATAAAATAATCAACAAGGACCTACTGTATATAGCACAGGGAACTCTACTCAGTACTCTGTAATAACCTTTATGGGAAAAGAATCTGCAAAAGAATAGATATATGTATATGTATAACTAAATCACTTTGCTGTACTACTGAAACTAGCACAACATTGTAAATCAACTATACTCCAATATAAAATAAAAGTTAAGAAAAAAAGAATCTGTTCGTATATACCATGTATGTGACCACTGTGTACACACATAAACAAATGACACTGACTGTAAAGTAGTAAAACTAATTTCACCAGCTATAAGGGAAGACAGTTCTCTATATTATAGTTACACATTTTATTTATAGCCGCTGTGATAACCTTTCCTTGTAATAATTAGTTAATCAAATTTGAGAGAAAGTTGAATAGGAACTGAAGGCTAAGTCTGGATTTGTGTTATATGCGAACATCCTGTGTATACCTTGGCAATCAAAAATTTCATTTAGTATTATTGGCCATCCTTCCTTCAGAATATTGTTCCCTGAACTCCTCGTTATTTAATGAGATCTTCCAGTTTTTTTTAATTTTCTAATTTAATTTTATTTTTTTTATACAGCAGGTTCTTATTAGTCATCAATTTTATACACATCAGTGTATACATGTCAATCCCAATAGCCCAATTCAGCACACTACCATCCCCACCCCCCCCGCGCCTTTCCCCCCTTGGTGTCCATACATTTGTTCTCTACATCTATGTCTCAACTTTTGCCCTACACACTGGTTCATCTGTCCCATTTTTCTAGATTCCACATATGTGCATTAATATACGATATAAGTTTTTCTCTTTCTGACTTCACTCTGTATGACAGTCTCTAGATCCATCCACGTCTCCAAAAATGACTCAGTTTGGTTCCCTTTTATGGCTGAGTAATACTCCATTGTATATATGTACCACAACCTCTTTATCTATGCATCTGTTGATGGGCATTTAGGTTGCTTCCATGACCTGGCTATTGTAAATAGTGCTGCAATGAACATTGAGGTGCATGTGACTTTTTGAATTATGGTTTTCTCTGGGTGTATGCCCAGTAGTGGGATTGCTGGATCATATGGTAATTCTATTTTTAGTTTTTTAAGGAACCTCCATACTGTTCTCCATAGTGGCTGTATCAATTTACATTCCCACCACCATTGCAAGAGGGTTCCCTTTTCTCCACACCCTCTCCAGCATTTGTTGTTTGTAGATTTTCTGATGATGCCTATTCTAACTGGTGTGAGGTGATACCTCATTGTAGTTTTGATTTGCATTTCTCTAATAATTAGTGATGTTGAGCAGCTTTTCATGTGCTTCTTGGCCATCTGTATGCCTTCTTTGGAGAAATGTCTATTTCGGTCTTCTGCCCATTTTTGGATTGGGTTGTTTGTTTCCTTAATATTGAGCTAATTGAGCCGTTTATGTATTTTGGAGATTAATCCTTTGTCCGTTGATTCGTTTGCAAATATTTTCTCCCATTCTGAGGGTTCTCTTTTCGTCTTGTTTATGGTTTCCTTTGCTGTACAAAAGCTTTTAAATTTCTTTAGGTCCCATTTGTTTATTTTTGTTTTTATTTCCATTACTCTAGGAGGTGAATCAAAAAAGATCTTGCTCTGATTTATGTCAAAGAGTGTTCTTCCTATGTTTTCCTCTAAGAGTTTTATAATGTCTGGTCTTACATTTAGGTCTCGAATCCATTTTGAGTTTATTTTTGTGTATGGTGTTAGGGAGTGTTCTAATTTCATTCTTTTACATGTAGCTGTCCAGTTTTCCCAGCACCACTTATTGAAGAGACTATCTTTTCTCCATTGTATATCCTTACCTCCTTTGTCATAGATTAGTTGACCATAGGTGCGTGGGTTTATCTCTGGGCTTTCTCCCTTGTTCCATTGATCTATGTTTCTGTTTTTGTGCCAGTACCATATTGTCTTGATTACTGTAGCTTTGTAGTATAGTCTGAAGCAGGGAGTCTGATTCCTCCAGCTCCGTTTTTTTCCCCTCAAGACTGCTTTGGCTCTTCAGGGTCTTTTGTGTCTCCATACAAATTTCAAGAATTTTTGTTTTAGTTCCGTAAAAAATACCATTGGTAATTTGTTAAGGATTGCATTGAATCTGTAGATTGCTTTGGGTAGTATAGTCATTTTCACAGTATTGATTCTTCCAATCCAAGAACATGGTAAGTATATCTCTCCATCTGTTTGTATCATCTTTAATTTCTTTCATCAGTGTCTTCTAGTTTTCTGCATACAGGTCTTTTGTCTCCCTAGGTAGGTTTATTCCTAGGTATTTTATTCTTTTTGTTGCAGTGGTAAATGGGAGTGTTTCCTTAATTTCTATTTCACATTTTTCATCACTAGTGTATAGGAATGCAAGAGATTTCTGTGCATTAATTTTGTATCCTGCAACTTTACCAAATTCATTGATTAGCTCTAGTAGTTTTCTGGTAGCATTTTTAGGATTCTCTATGTATATTATCATGTCATCTGCAGACAGTGACAGTTTTACTTCTTCTTTTCCAATTTGTATTCCTTTTATTTCTTTTTCTTCTCTGATTGCCATGGCTAGGACTTCCAAAACTGTGTTGAATAATAGTGGTGAGAGTGGACTTCCTTGTCTTCTTCCTGATCTTAGAGGAAATGCTTTCAGTTTTTCACCATTGAGAATGATGTTTGCTGTGGGTTTGTCGTATATGGCCTTTATTATGTTGAGGTAGGTTGCCTCTCTGCCCACTTTCTGGAGAGTTTTTATCATAAATGGGTGTTGAATTTTGTCAAAAGCTTTTTCTGCATCTATTGAGATGATCATATGGTTTTTTTTCTTCAATTTGTTAATATGGTGTATTACATTGATTGATTTGCATATATTGAAGAATCCTTGCATCCCTGGGATAAATCCCACTTGATCATGGTGTATGATCCTTTTAATTTGTGGTTGGATTCTGTTTGCTAGTATTTTGTTGAGGATTTTTGCATCTATATTCATCAGTGATATTGGTCTGTAATTTTTTTTTTTTTTGTAGTATCTTTGTCTGGTTTTGGTATCAGGGTGATGGTGGCCTCATTAGAATGAGTTTGGGAGTGTTCCTTCCTCTGCAATTTTTTGGAAGAGTTTGAGAAGGATGGGTGTTAGCTCTTCTCTAAATGTTTGATAGAATTCACCTGTGAAGCCATCTGGTCCTGGATTTTTGTTTGTTGGAAGATTTTTAATCACAGTTTCAATTTCATTACTTGTGATTGGTCTGTTCATATTTTCTATTTCTTCTTGGTTCAGTCTTGGAAGGTTATACCCCTCTAAGAATTTGTCCATTTCTTCCAGGTTGTCCATTTTATTGGCATAGAGCTTGTTGTAGTAGTCTCTTAGAATGCTTTGTATTTCTGCAGTGTCATAACTTCTCCTTTTTTATTTCTAATTTTACTGATTTGAGTCCTCTCCCTCTTTTTCTTGATGAGTCTGGCTAATGGTTTAACAATTTTGTTTATCTTCTCAAAGAACCAGCCTTTAGTTTTATTGATCTTTGCTATTGTTTTCTTTTTTCTATTTCATTTATTTCTGCTCTGATCTTTATGATTTCTTTCCTTCTACTAACTTTGGGTTTTGGTTGTTCTTCTTTCTCTGGTTCCTTTAGGTGTAAGGTTAGATTGTTTATTTGAGATTTTTCTTGTTTCTTGAGGTAGGCTTGTATAGCTATCAACTTCCCTCTTAGAACTGCTTTTGCTGCATCCCATAGGTTTTGGATCATCGTGTTTTCACTGTCATTTGTCTCTAGGTATTTTTTGATTTCCTCTTTGATTTCTTCAGTGATCTCTTGGTTATTTAGTAACGTATTGTTTAGCCTCCATGTGTTTGTGTTTTTTACGTTTTTTTCCCTGTAATTCATTTCTAATCTCATAGAGTTGTGGTCAGAAAAGATGCTTGATATGATTTCAATTTTCTTTAATTTACTGAGGCTTGATTTGTGACCCAAGATGTGATCTGTCCTGGAGAGTGTTCCGTGCGCACTTGAGAAGAAAGTGTAATCTGCTGTTTTTGGATGGAATGTCCTATAAATATCAGTTAAATCTATCTGGTCTGTTGTGTCATTTAAAGCTTCTGTTTCCTTATTTATTTTCACTTTGGATGATCCGTCCATTGGTGTAAGTGAGGTGTTAAAGTCCCCCAGTATTATTGTGTTAATGTTGATTTCCTCTTTTAGAGCTGTTAGCAGTTGCCGTATGTATTGAGGTGCTCCTATGTTGGGTGCATATATATTTATAATTGTTATATCTTCTTCTTGGATTGATCCCTTGATCATTATGTAGTGTCCTTCCTTGTCTTTTATAACACTCTTTATTTTAAAGTCTATTTTATCTCATATGAATATTGCTACTCCAGCCTTTTTTCATTTCCTTTTGCATGGAGTATCTTTTTCCATCCTCTCACTTTCAGTCTGTATGTGTCCCTAGGTCTGAAGTGGGTCTCTTGTAGACAGCATATATATGGGTCTTGTTTTTTGTTTTTTTTTGTGGTACGCGGGCCTCTCACTGTTGTGGTCTCTTCTGCTGTGGAGCGCAGGCTCCGGACGTGCAGGCTCAGCGGCCATGGCTCACGGGCCCCGCCACTCCGCGGCATGTGGGATCTTCCCGAACCGGGGCACGAACCCGCGTCCCCTGCATCAGCAGGGAGACTCTCAACCACTGCGCCACCAGGGAAGCCCTGGGTCTTGTTTTTGTATCCATTCAGCAAGCCTGTGTCTTTTGGTTGGAGCATTTAACCCATTCACATTTAAGGTAATTATCAATATGTATGTTCCTGTGACCATTTTCTTAATTGTTTTGGGTTTGTTTTTTGTAGTTCCTTTTCTTGTCCTGTGTTTCCCACTTAGAGAAGTTCCTTTAGCATTTGTTGTAGAGCTGGTTTGGTGGTGCTGAATTCTCTTAGCTTTTGCTTGTCTGTAAAACTTTTGATTTCTCCAGCAAATCTGAATGAGATCCTGCCTGGTAGAGTCATCTTGGTTGTAGGTTCTTCCCTTTCATCACTTTAAGTATATCATGCCACTCCCTTCTGGCTTGTAGAGTTTCTGCTGAGAAATCAGCTGTTAACCTTATGGGAGTTCCCTTTTATGTTATTTGTCATTTTTCCCTTGTTGCTTTCAGTAATTTTTCTTTGTCTTTAATTTTTGTCAGTTTGATTACTGTGTGTCTTGGCATGTTTCTGCTTGGGTTTATCCTGTATGGGACTCTCGGCGCTTCCTGGACTTGGGTGGCTATTTTCTTTGCCATGTTAGGGAATTTTCAACTATAGTCTCTTCAAATATTTTCTCTGGTCCTTCCTCTCTCTCTTCTCCTTCTGGGACCCCTATAATGCGAATTTTGTTGTGTTTAATGTTGTCCCAGAGGTCTCTTAGGCTGTCTTCATTTCTTTTCATCCTTTTTTCTTTATTCTGTTCCACAGCAGTGAATCCCACCATTCTGTGTTCCGGGTCACTTATCCATTCTTCTGCCTCAGTTATTCTGCTGTTGATTCCTTCTAGTGTAGTTTTCATTTCAGTTATTGTATTGTTCATCTCCGTTTGTTCTTTAATTCTTCTAGGTCTTTGTTAACATTTCTTGCATCTTCTCGATCTTTGCCTCCATTCTTTTTCCGAGGTCCTGGATCATCTTCACTATCATTCTGAATTCTTTTTCTGGAAGGTTGCCTGTCTCCACTTAATTTAGTTGTTTTTCTGGGGTTTTATCTTGTTCCTTCATCTGGTACATAGACCTCTGCCTTTTCATCTTGTCTGTCTGTGAATGTGGTTTTTGTTCCACAGGCTGCAGGATTGTAGTTCTTCTTGCTTCTGCTGTCTGCCTTCTGGTGGATGAGGGTATCTAAGAGGTTTGTGTAAGTTTCCTGTTGGGAGGGACTGGTGGTGGGTAGAGCTGACTGTTGCTCTGGTGGGCAGAGCTCAGTAAAACTTTAATCCGCTTGACTGTTGATGGGCGGGGCTGGGTTCCCTCCCTGTTGGTTGTTTGGCCTGAGGCAGCCCAGCACTGGAGCCTACCTGGGCTCTTTGGTGGGGCTAATGACAGACTCTGGGAGGGCTCACGCCAAGGAGCGCTTCCCAGAACTTCTGCTGCCAGTTTCCTTTTCCCCACGGTGAGCCACAGCCACCCACCGCCTCTGCAGGAGACCCTCCAACACTAGCAAGTAGGTCTGGTTCAGTCTCCCCTGGGGTCACTGCTCCTACCCCTGGGTCCCAGTGCACACAGTACTTTGTGTGTGCCCTCCAAGAGTGGAGTCTCTGTTTCCCCCAGTCCTGTTGGAAGTCCTGCTGTCAAATCCCACTAGGCTTCGCAGTCTGATTCTCTAGGAATTCTGCCTACCATTGCCGGACCCCCAGGTTGGGAAGCCTGATGTGGGGCTCAGAACCTTCACTCCAGCAGGTGGACTTCTGTGGTATAATTGTTCTCCAGTTTGTGAGTCACCCACACAGCAGTTATGGGATTTGATTTTACTGTGATTGCACCCCTCGTACTGTCTCATTGTGGCTTCTCCTTTGTCTTTGGATGTGGGGTATCTTTTTTGGTGAGTTCCAGTGTCTTCCTGTCGATGATTGTCCAGCAGCTAGTTGTGATTCTGGTGTTCTCACAAGAGGGAGTGAGAACACGTCCTTCTACTCCGCCATCTTGGTTCCTCCTCTGAAATCTTTCTTGATTATCACCAGCAATCAATGAGGTATGGAGTCATGGGATTATGCAGAAGGTTACTTTTTTCTTGAATCTTTCTATAATATGATTTAAGGAAGACCTGGAGAGGTAAATATCTTGACATTTACAAAGAAAATGGAATTAAGTTAGCTAAAGTTTTTGAACGCATTTCCTGTTGAAATTTCATCTTACTGCCTAACAGTCTTGGCACATTTACAGTTCCCTGCTGTTCTGGCAATGTCCCAACATTTATTCTTTAAAGGGTTTGTATGCCTTCAGTGTTAATTGGTGTTTCGCGGGGAGGGGAAACATTTCACAGTGGAAATGATTAAAATGATTAAAATGTCATACAAAAGTTATACATACGCATCAGGTTATGTTGCTAAAAATGCTTTTTCAGTCAGTAATTGAAAGAAAAATATTAGATTTTTTTTAATGTAGGAAAAATAATTATAAGGTGGGAAATAATTAGATATTGTTGTAGACTTTATATTTTGAGCATAGCATTTTAGTTTTAAGGAAATTAAGTTTTAAAGTGTATTATTCCCAAGACATTTACTTTTCTAGAGTGCATATTCAATATCTTCCTTTTATAAAGCCATATTTTTATAAGCTTATTCTTGAGATACTCATAAGATTAGGAAAAATGATACGCTAGGTTGACACTGTTTTGCTTTTAAGCGTACCTCTGCTCAAAATGGAACAAGGTTTTGTAAGTCTGGAAAACTGGATTTGGTTATTGGACTAGTGTTGTATTACGCCAGTTAAATTTTTGATTCTACCTAAAATTTTATAGATATTTTTATAAGAATTCAGATTTATTTTTATAAAATTGAATGGTATTTTCTCTTACCTTGTAAGGACTTGTATATAATTATTTCAAAGTGAATTATCACTGTTTTCAAGTGTAGTATAATTATTTCATATTAAAAAATAAATGTCTATTCATTGCAAAAATAGGTTTGCTTTGTTTGGGTGGGTTTTTAAAAATATTTTCAATATTTAATAATGGGGAATTTTCAAATATATACAAAAAGAGGAACAGTGATATATATGTAGTGAGTCGCCATGTACCTAACACACCTAACACATCAGTAATTATCAACTGGTAGCCAATCTTGTCTTATTTATAGTCCCACCTTACCCCGCTTTTTTTCTGACATGAATCTTGGACCTCATGTTATTTCAGCTGTAAATATTTCAGTGTGTGTGTGTATAAAATGTGCAGTGTTTATATACTATAATTATTATATAACTATAATATGGATGAATGCAGTTATATAATATATAAAATTATTTCAGTATATATTCAATATATAAGTATAATTTATTAATATGCTCAAATATTCACTTAGTGTTCAAATTTGCCCCACACATCCTCATTTCTCTTTTAATACAGTTTGTTTGCATCAAGATCCAGTTTGCTCTCTTTTCCCTTGCAATTATTTAAGAAACTTGGGTTTGGGTTGGTTTGTTTTAATTCCTGTAGAGTTTTTCACACTCTGGATTTTGCTGATTATATCCCTAAGGTGTTATTTAATGCTTCTCTATGTACTTCTTCCCCCCCATATTTTCTGTAAAGTGGTAGTTACAGCTACAGACTTAATCATACTCAAGAATATTAATACTTGTCCAAGAATACTTAGCAGGTGGTTTGTGAACTTTCATAAGGAGGCCCTTAATGTCTGGTTGTCTCTGTGAGGTTAGCAGCCATTGATAATTATTGCCTAGCTCAAATAAGTCGTTAGTGGTTATAATATTCTTGTTCTGTTGTTCCTTTTATATTTATTAGCTGGGATACTTCTCTAAGGAGAAACTTCCTTTTATCAGCCATTTGGTTCCTTTGAGGTACAGTTTACATACGTAAAGGCAGAAGAGACTTATTTTTTCCTTGCATACACCAGTTGGGCAAATAAAAGTCAGTTCAAAGGTGGACAATTAGGCATATATGTATGTATCGTTAACTCATGGAAGATATACTTTTAGACTTTGAATAATGGGCTTAGATGGTAAATTCCTAAATCCAGTGGAGAATCTTCTCTATGATATGAATGACCAACTGTCTTGTTTTAAAGATCCCTTATTACTTGCTCTAAAGAACTATACAGTCATTCATTCATTCAACAAATATTTATTGAGTATCTTATCATGTGCCAAGTACTTTTTGAGGCCCAGGAGGCAGAAACTTAATTAACAAAACAGACAAAAACACCCGTGTTCTCTGGTGTTTTGGGTCCCATTTGAAGCTAATTATTCAAAAACTCGTGATCTACTTACCTGTCTCTCTTATGCATGCCCTCAAATGCCTGCCTCTCTACCAATCACATAGCCTCTACAATTTAAACATAAAAAAAGAAGCCTCAGGGCTTCCCTGGTGGTGCAGTGGTTGAGAGTCCGCCTGCCGATCGAACATGGGTTCGTGCCCCGATCCGGGAAGATCCCACATGCTGCGGAGCGGCTGGGCCTGTGAGCCATGGCCACTGGGCCTGCATTTCCGGAGCCTGTGCTTCGCAACGGGAGAGGCCACAACAGTGAGAGGCCCGCGTGCTGCAAAAAAAAAAAATAAAAAGAAGCCTCCTCTCTAGAGCTTCAAATGGCACTTGGTCGTGGTTCTCAGTCCTTCCCTGAGAGAATCCCCAGTCACTTCTTACTGAATTATCCATAAGGTATCATATGGTTTGGGGAACATGTTAATATTGTTTTAATGACCTAGAATAATCTATGCTTAAATTTTAAAAAAACATGTTTTTTTCATTTAACAGATTTTTGTCATTCTGAAATTATTCTTTATAAGAGATTATTTTAATTCATATAGTTCATAATTTCATGTATTAATTGATATTTAATTATAAAAACATTACATCAGGTCAAACTTGGTGTATTACAGTAACAGGTGATTTGCAGAACAAATGATACTATTTTAATAAGTTCAGAGAGAATACTAACAAAAGATGTTATCATGGAAAAATAATACCTTTACAGAGCAGAGAGCATTTAGTGTTTGTAAATGATGGATACTGCTCTATATGTATTTGTTTCAAAGCATCTTATTTTATCTTTACAGGAGCAATTGGTTACATGGGAACAAGTGCCTTTGTCCGAAAAATCTATACTAATGTGAAAATTGACTAAAGACCCAAGAAAACCTGGAACTTCGGATCAATTTCTCTTTCACAGGGGTGGAACTTGCACAGCAAAAAAAGCGCAAGAGATTTGGGCTTTAACACTGGGTACTTTGTGGGTCTCTCTTTTGTGGATGGCTTAAAGTAACATCTATTTCCATTGATCCTAGGTTCTTAACTGACTGCTTTCTCCAACTGTTCACAGCAAATGCTTGGATTTTATGCAGTAGGCATTACTACAGTACATGGCTAATCTTCCCAAAAACTAGCTCATTAAAGATGAAATAGACCAGCTCTCTTCAGTGAAGAGGACAAATAGTTTATTTAAAGCATTTGTTCCAATAAAATAAATAGAGGGAAACTTGGATGCTAAAATTACATGAATAGAAATCTTCCTGGCACTAGTGTTTCTATGTTATTGAAAAATGATGTTCCAGAAAGATTAATTTTTTCTCTTATTTTTACTGCCATCGTCAACTTATTGTGGGACATTTTTATATATTGAACCTGGGTTCTTTTTTGACCTGCCTTTTTTTTTTTTCCAATTCAACTGCATCCTTTTTTTTTTTTTTTACAGAGAGAATTTAAAAATATTAAATCCTGCGTGTAATATATCTGCTGTCATCTTAGTTGGACCAACTTCCCATTTATTTATCTTAAAACTATCCAATTACATCTTAATTCCATCCAAAGAAGATACAGTCTGAAGATAGAGGTGTACTCTCTACAATGCAATTTACTGTACAGTTAGAAAGCAAAGTATTAAATGGAGGAGATATTTGTTTTTATTAAACATTTTGTGATTTAGATAAACTACATTTTAACTGAATGTCTAAAGTGATTATCTGCCCCCTCCCCCCAAGTTAGTCTTACATCTTTTTGGGGTTTGAATGAAGGTTTTACATAAGAAATTATTAAAAACAAGGGGGGTGGGTAATAAATGTATATAACATTAAATAATGTAACGTAGGTGTAGATTCCCAAATGCATTTGGATGTACAGGTTGACTACGGAGTACTTTTTTCTGATATGATTGGTGTAGAAATGTGTGAATTTGGGTGGCTTTTTACATCTTGCCTACCACTGCATGAAACATTGGGGTTTCTTCAAAATGTGTGTGTTCATACTTCTTTTGGGAGGGGGGATTATTTGTTTTTTTCCTGAGACTCCTACAGGAGCTAAATTTGTAATTTAGAAACATTTAATTTTGTTAATCCTGTCTGGGGCACTTAAGTAACATCTAAAGCGTTACTGCTTTAGAACGTTAAAATAAAACTTCCTGACCAAATTGTTTTGTGAAAATACATGTGTTTGCAATTTGAAGATATCTTTTTCAAAAGGCAATTACTGAATGCAAATTTTTTACTATACTATAAACCATGCTTTTCTAATACAGGGGACAATTACTTTAAAATCCCCAAACTTGCGTACATCTAGATTATCCAGTACAGTCACAAAGTGAATGAGAAGCCCTTTGAATGAAATTGTGGCACAAAATCTGTTCAGGTTGGTGTACCATGTAAAGTGGGATGGGTAAAAGTGGTTAGCTTACTAGGGGATGAGCAAATAAAGGTTATAGTTTTCTAAGAGAAGTAATTTTAATTTTGAATACATCTTTCTGGAACGATCCATAATGTGAAGTTTTCCTAGAACCATTGAGTTTCTAGTTTAATAGTTTGCTATGCAAATGACCACCTAAAACAATACTGTATATTGGTATTTTTAGAAAGACTCAAAACAGCTGTAATTTAAACCTTAATGTGAAACTCATGCCATTCAGAGTTACGTAAGGTGTTTTCATTACAAAATATGTTTCTATAAATTAAGAGACTGCATCCTATAATGTAGCATGTAAGGACTATAAAGGGTGAAAAATTTGATTTCTTACTACTTAAGTATGGCTGACATGAACAAACAGAAATTTGATCAAAAGCTGTAGGTAAATCCTCTTCTTCAAACCAAAATATTAAGTGTAATCTACTGGTTCCTCCATTTTCTCTTTCTTCTCACACCTTCCTTTAAGATCTTAAAAGGAACTAAAAGTCAGTACTTAATGGTTTATATTATGTAAATTTCAAACTACATGTGAAGTACTTATAAGAACATAGAGTCTGATAGATTGTAAATTGGGTGGCAAGCTTTTGTCTTAATAAAATGAAATTTCTTTCTCATGAATCTTGCAAGTAAGGTGTAGGGGTTTTAAAGAATGAGTGGTTTAGCTGCTTTCAGGTACACCAATTCTTTTACTAAATTGGTCTGTATTTAAAGTCCTTTGGAATCTTCACTGAAAAATAATTTTCTAATTTCCACATACATTAAGAGCTCCATTAAAATGAGTATAAGTCACCTTGAAAAGTCCTTTAAAAAATAGGTTTTGGTTTATGGCTTCCTAGAGGGGCTGGGTGTGTGTGTGTGTCTCTTGAAGAAGATGTAATCCACAAATAGTTTAGCTCCCTAGCTCTCAGTTGTAGAATGGTAAAATATGTTATTTAAGTTAATTAAAGGGTAGGGCTTTTCCACTCCATAAATGCTAGTTGTCTTTCATTTGTTAACATTTGCTCAACTTATCAGCTGATGCTTTGAACACTCTCAAAAACTGGGGATTTGTATCCGTAAGCACGCTTCTCCTGAAATTTAGGTACATTAGTAAGTGACATCGTTAATACATATATCCTAGTACAAGAGTAGGATAAGGTGGAAATGTAATGGCTGGAAGGGTGGTAAAGCATTCTTTAGTATATCATGTTGGGCTCGTAGATTGTGCTGAGTTTGCCCATAAATTGAGCCCCACGCCCTTAGAATTCATTATATTGTGGTGATTTTTGAACCTAGCGAACGGTATGCTTGAGTGTTTTCCATTGCAAGTGGATGGCCCTCTTTCTAAAGGCGGCTGCTGCAAATTCCAGTTCTTCCAAAAGCCACTTATTCAGGGTTTATCCACAAATTGTATTCATTTCAATAGAGCTTTTGTTTCCTATATGTTTATTGATCACCTTATGCCAAACGTCTTGCAAATAAATATTATTTTAAGATTTCCTGAATTTTTACAAATGTAAAAAAGAAAAAAATGTATTAATGTCATTTGTTCAGGAAAAGCTATATACCGAAGGGCTTCTGTATATGAATTCTGGGAAAGAAAAGCCTATTTGTAATCTATACACTGCAGTTCCATCTGGGTTTTAAGTTTAGATTTCAGCGTGTCTTAGTGCTTCATTCTGTTGATTTATTGGAACACGTAATAAATAGGAGTAGTGACATATGAGAACACAAGTATTCATTAATGTTTTATATCTTCATAAAAATTGCATACTTATGAAGCTATATTTTAGCAATCGAGATCAGAGAAGTGAAAATTTATAAAGATTGTTCGGAAGTGTGTATAGAAATAGACTAGATTTAGAGGTAGGGTAGTTCAGAAAGTTAACATATAGCTGCAGAAATTTTATAAAATTTAAATTCATTATGAGGAATAAATTTTGTTCTCTCCTATGAGCATTTTCTAAAAGCCATCTAATTTGACATTCTCTTTGGAACTGTAGGCAGAATTGTGCAAAGACAAAAGTAAAGTTTTAAGTTTCACTTAAAGTTATAAGTTCTTGTTTCACTGTATTAGGAGATGGAAATAAACTGTTGTGAAGAATGTTTACCTTGAAGTACTGGTGAACGAGTCTTGCTAATAATTGACTGGTAAAGCAGCATTCTGTATGTTAACTGTAATGCATCAGTTTAGGTCATTTGAAAGTTATAAACATTACAAGTAAGAGCTTAGGCAGGGAGGAAATAACATGGCATTCTATTTGAAGGACAACAGAGTATCTTTGGAAAAGCAGTCCCACTTGGGATTTTCAACTGTGTCAAACATGAATCTATAAATCCCCACAGAGTACAGACAATCGGTGACAGAGTTGAAAGGAAACAGTTAATGCTCAATGATTACTTCCATTTTTGTACCCACCCGTGATTTGTGTAGGCCATATTCCAACTGGCTTTTTAGTAATAGAAATCCAGTGCAGTATAATGTATCACATTTGAAGTTCTAATCTCGTCTGTTAATCTAACTGAAGTTGGATTTTTAAAAAGTAATAAAAAGTCAAATGTTCTTCCCTTGGATGCTTTATTTCTTTCCTTTTTGAAACAGGTGAACCAAGCATAAGGGATAACCTATTATTATTGGCACGCATATGAAGAGATTACTAATAGCTTTCCACAATTAAATAAAGCAGGGGTCAGCAAACTTTCTGTAAAGAGCCCGATAGGAAATATTTGAGGCTTTGAGAGTCGTACAGTCTCCGTAACAACTGCTCTACCATTGTAGCACAACAGCCATGGGAGAAAGTACATCAACTAATGAGCATGGCTGTGTTCCAATAAAACAACAAAAACAGCCGGTGGGCCATAGTGGGCTGACCCCTGAAACAAAGGATTTAAAATTTGAGATTTGGTTTTTTCCCCAGCTTTATATTTTGAAGAAAAAAAAAAGTACAGAAAATGGAAAGAATGGCACAATGAACAAGGTTTGTCTTTTTAAGAAATGATTTTTATTATCATTCCTTTGACTTTCTTTATATACAAACTCTGACTCCTGCATTCAAACCCCACTACCCCTATGCCTGTCATTCTTCTGATTGGTAATGCATTGCATTTGTCTAGTACTTATTACTGTTTCACAACAGTTTCACATATGTTTTCTCACAACTATCCTGTGAAGCTGATAGGGTAGACAGCTACATTTTATAGGTATAGAGCAGCTAAAGAGTTTCTTATTTTTAGCCCAGAAGTAATCAAAATTAGGGTCCTATTGTCTTGACTGGTGTAACTGTAAAATGGGGATGTCACCTCTCCAGCCTATGGAGGAGATAATATTGGAAATATTGTCATAGAGATCATATCAGAAATGAGTGTTCTATACCAACGGAAGGGATTATTTTTATTGTACTACATCAAAATTAGTGGTTAGTTTCTCCAGGTCTATTTGTACTTTTTTTTCTTCTTCGGTTTTAACTAATTACTTAAATTATTGTCAACCTCCTTGGTTCTTTTCTCCCCTTGATTTTATTACCAGACTCAGTTGACACATATTATACTTGGCAATTCCTGTTAGCCAAATAGTTATATTGGTGCAAATTTGAGTTACTTTTGATCTCTTTAGTGAACACTTTTTTGTCTGATTGGAAAACTAGGAGTATAAAGGAATCTGCTACACAACCACCTTCTGGATTTCAAAGTGAGAACTTTTATTAAATAGCTAATCTACAGTTTAACATTAGAAAAGGGGGAGGGAATAAGCTTGCATTGGGACACATGGAGTCAACGGTGGTAATGTAGTCTACAAACGTTTTTAAAGTTATTTTCAAAGTGTTGCATGCTTAAAATGATAGGAGTTTCAAATTTTAAAAATGGAGGACATGGTTGTAGGGAGAACTTGATGTCAGTCATTTAAACTGGCCAATGTTGCAGTTCTTAGTGGCTCAATCTAAGCCACTAAGATTATGGGACTTAACCTTGGAGGTCACTGAAGGGAAGAGAGGGTCTAGAGAGTAAGACATGGAAGGCACTTTCCAAGTTGGAGTTGGTCAGACAGGTCCGCTGCAGGCTAGAGACCCAGAAGGGTAGGATAGGCATAAATAGGTAAATGTCATAGGTGTGGTAGCTGCAGTAATGGTGGCATGAAGATGCAGGCTGTGTGGTTATGAAGTTGTCCCCGGCAAAGACATGGAGGTGTGAAGCAGCAAGGCCCTGTTAGGATGACTGCAAGGTGTTTAATGCAACAGGAGTGGAGAGACGGAGGTGGCAAGAGCCAAGGCTGGAATCCATGTGGAAGGACGGCCTGGTGGTGGATGGAGGACCTGATGTGCCACCCTCACGGGCTTGGGTAGAGGTTTCAGAGGAGCCACAGAAGGTTTTCAACAGCTGCTAAAAATTGTGACAGTATTAAATATTTTTAAAACTCAAAGTACCTCTCAGTGGTCAGTTAATGTAAACTAAGAAATGAACCAGCAAATGAGAGTGCCCGCTTTACCCTGGAGGTTCTGCTCCCTGCCTTGGAGAAGGTGGCGTATAGTGACCTGGACAGGCACAAGGAGGAGAAAGTGGCCTCTGTGGAGTAGGTAAGGAGGATAAAACTTGGTAGATGTGGAGGCATTTGAGAGCTGCTGCAAGAGAGCTGCATCACTCAGGGCATAGGGGTAGAGCTGGAACGAGTTGAGTGGAGGACAGACATCTGACTAAAATGGGGGGAAGCTTGTAATGACATTCAGGTTTCCACAGGACCATGAGCTGTGGGGGAGGAAACCCACAAATAATTATGAATGTGATAATGGAACTGAGTTGAGTGGCTTTAGGTCACAAAGCCTTTTATTCTAAATCTATCTCTAGTTTTTTCGTGGGATTTAAAAGAATACATTTTAAAAGTTATTTGAATCCCGATTAAAGTTTAAAATACAAAAATGGTGAGTGAAATCAGAAACCATAGAACTGAGAAAAAAATATTAACCATCCCTTTCAATTGTTCCTAACTTCTGTACTGTGACTCAAATAGTTCATTGATTTGTTTGATAGCCTTTAAAATAGCATATAAACAGGGCTTCTGACATAAAACTGCCATTTGCTCATCCCAGAGCATGACTGTCTTCAAAATATTTGGGCAAAGAGTGTTGGTGAGAAGCCTGGCAGCTACTCATGAGGTGGGGATTAGAGGCAATAAAAGCTCACAACCTCAGTGTTTGCCCAAGAGGTTGCCTGTAATGTCTATTTTCCAGAGGAATTCCCTGCTAATGAGGAGGCCAGTTGGCTGTTTGCCTAGTGCCATCTGGAGACCTGGAAGTGTCACAGAAGGTTGTTAGGCTTTTGAGCTGTTGACTTTGTGGACTTCTCTACTGACAGGTGGTGACCTTCACTGGGTTGAATGCAGAGACCTATGGCGTTGGGTTTGACTCCTAGTGTTCAGGCAGAAATGACGTTTGACCCCTTCCCACACCTATTTAATGGCCACTTGGCCTTCCCTGCCATTTGGTGACATCCATTCCACCCACACACCCACCCCAGATTACTTCCTCCTGTCTGTCAGTTCTTGCCCAATCTGGCTCCGTCCTGTATGTGCCCATTTGATGAAGACTTAGCATGAAGCAGGGTCAACTTGCATTTCTGAGGGCCAAGACAAAATATCCAGTAGCCCCCTTCTAGTGGTTAACTTTTAAGTCTACTGGTTTGAAGGACTTGTTACCCTACTTACTAGATGAGAAGACAGATGATCATAATGCAAGAAATTCGGAATTCTGTGTAAAGCCCAGCTTGGGGCTCCCTGTCAGCTCTTTTGTCACTAGTGGCTGTGAAACCATATAGAAATCTAAAAGGAAAGCTCAGTCCACTTTTTCTGCTTGCAGTTTAAGTGAAAAAAGATTCTACTGGGAGTGATGCTGAAAATCTCTACACATTGGTGTGTTTTACTTCAAGACTGGGGCAATTTTGCTTGCATAGAAAGGTCTTTGAAAAGTCTCTCTGTAATAGTACTTTTTATGTCTGTAAATCGAAATGGCTCAGTTCTGACAATTTTTACATTTAAGGTAAAGTTTACATTTAAGGTACAACGTAGGAGGGGGTTTCAAATAGCTCTTGATTATTCTCTTAAATTATTTGGGCATATGTTTTTAATTGGCACAAAATTAACCAGACTAAAGAAATTGGTCGTTTTTGTTCATCAAGTTAATGGTGAGTGGCTTATTTAATAAAACATGTCTGTAGTTTAACACAAATAGCACGTACAGCTGTTTGTCAATCTTTTTGCCTATTTGAAGCATCTTACACTGTTTTACTAAAGGATGGGGTCACAAAGAGGGGAAGTCCATCATTTTAAATCATCCTTCCCTAAGACACTCAAATCACCAGCCACGCGCTAGGCTAGGTCGGCGCTGCAATCAGGCGCCCTTCACAGCTGGACGAGGGAAGTTTGAGAAAGCTGAGAGGAGCTTAATCCTCTATCTATCTATCTATCTATCTATCTATCTATCTATCTATCTATTTTCTGCTCCGAAAGCAACCAGAGAGAAGATTCGCTTCATCCCTACAGAGAAACGATTGTCCGAAAAGCACATAGTGATTTGGTATCAGGGATCGCTCGCATCGGGTTCCTGGCCCTGAGCTCAGAGCTCTAACCACTGCTGCCTGCCTTCGACCCACGTGTGCATCGGGGAGTTGCAAAGTGAATTTTCAGAATACAACAAGGCGGGAAGTCCAGCCCTGATCTTCCGGAGCAGCGTTTTGGGGGGCCGGAGGCGCGGTGGCGCCCGGAGAAGGGCTCCCTTGGCTCTGGGGCAGCGCGGCTGGCCCAGGGTCCCTGCCTTCAGCCTGTTCACCTCGCTCCCCTTCCTCCGAAGTTGTGGAGGTGCCGGGAAGAGGAGGGGCCTCGCCTCGGGCGCCCGAGTGATTGGCTGCCCGGGGCCCCTGGCGAGGTCTGTGCGGTCCAGCCCGGGTGGAGAGGGGCGGAGCGGCCACTGCTCCAACCACCGCCGCCACTACCACGGTCGCAGCCGCCTCAGCCTCGGCCGCCGGGCAAGTAGCTCTGAGCGGCTGCTGCTGCCTGGGCGCGCCGACGCGGACCGGGACGCCGCACTCTGCTGGTTCCACACCGGAGCCATGCCGGGCAGCCACGCGTAATCGCCTCTCCCGGGTCGCCGCCGAGCCTACCCTGTACACCGTCCCCCGCTAGGGCCCAGATTTCGGTGCTCCCAACTCCCTCGGTCTTCGCCGGCACCTCGCAATCATGCCCCGGGTGACTGCGCCCGGGGCCCTTGTGCCACTGCTGCTGCCTCTCCTGCTACTGCTGCTGCCGCTGCCCCGCGACGCCTGGGGGCTCGGGGAGCGCTCGGACGCCACCTGGGACTACTCGGTGCTGGAAGGCGAGGAGAGCGCGGAGCAGCAGCTGGAGCATTACCATGACCCGTGCAAAGCCGGTAGGTGCCGCCGCCGCCGCCGGGGATGTCCGGCAGAAGTTTGTCTTTGAAATGCAAATGAGGTGGTGGGCAAGCCAGCTCAGCCGTCCGTGGGGCGGGTCTCCCCTCCCCTCCCCACCCCAAACCCCCCCCCCCGGGATCCCTCGAGCTCCCCGGGAAAACAATGTCCCAGAGGGGCTGCTTAAATAACACTCCGACTGGGACGTCCCGGCCCCTGGTTTGCGGCGCGCACAGGGTGGCGGCCGCGGGAGCGTTCCCAAAGCGAATAAGGGCGGGTGCCCGAGGCCGAGAGGGCGCCCAAGGACTGGGGCGGGCGCCGGAGTCGCCTGACAGCCAGGTGGTCAACACGGGCCACCGTCGGTCGCGCTGGGCTGGAGCAGAGGAGCGGGAGCCGGGCTGGGCGCGGCGTTCTCAGGCTCACACGGTGTTGCTGGCTCCGATTTCATGGCATTTGTAAGTTTAACGCAAAGTTTCCCAAGATCTTGTGGTTACTCTTGGGAAGAGAGTATAAAAAGCGAAAAGCTTCACAGCAGGCAAAAAGAAAGAGGTAGCCGAGGGGGAATGTGTATGACTCAAGTTGCCGCAAACTTCCCTGTAGCCCCCTCAGTGTGGTCGCGCCTGGGGGTCTCCCTGGGCCGGCGGAGATGGACGCCGTCAGGTGCTCTAATCCCGCCAGGAAGCCGCGCCCCGGGACGCGGGGGTCTTTCTGGCGCACCTCGCGGCCCAGGCACTGCAGCTCCCGCTTCCCACTAACCACCAACTGGCTTGTGTGTCCCAAGAGGAGCAGCTTCCGAGCCGGAATAGTTGAGGCGTCAGCCCCAGAAGGGCCCAAGCGCATGTTCCAAAGAAAGCCGATGGGTATGGGACAGTTCCCAGCTGGGACAGAGGGATACTCACGCCCCCGAGAGCGGACGGTCTCAGAAGCCCGCCGAGCGGCTCCTGGCCGGTGGCCAGGGGCCGCCGGTCCTGGTGTTTATCTCTAGGCAGGGTCCGGCCGCTTCACTCGGCGGGCCGCAGAGATGAGCGGACCAAGGGAAGCTCGCGGCCTCCATCTGCAGAAGGGCAGGGTGCTTTTCTCCTGGTTGATGAGGGAAATGCCGTGCATGAGCCAGTGTGGCCCCGTTCCCTCACTCCCTGGAAAGCTCTAGTAGCCTCAGTTTCCTCATCTGAATTGGGGACAGTAATTGTAGGAGGACTCAGATAACCTATGGAGAAATTCTCTGCAAATGGAATAATTGTGATGACACTGTAATTATTTGTGTTGTTACTGCAGCGAGTGTGGTCTAGGCTGGGGGTTGGGCAGGTCAGAACTGGGTGAAGTCTGGGGGAGACCAGGTTACTGGGAGGTCAGAGGACCTAGGAGAGTGTGAGACTTGAGAATCTTGTGAAGGTTGAGGATCATACCAGGTTTGAGGGTCCTGGGCTTATGCTGCAGGAAGATTCCTCCAGTATAGCCATCTATTACTGTACCTTGTGGGGCTTCTGAGTTAGGAAGGAGGGCAGAGTTGATTCCTGGCTAATTTGAGAGAGTATCAGCAGGTAGTATGCCCTGACTAAGGTATCTCAGTTCCTCATGGGACCTCCGTCCTGACCAGGTTGAAGAGTCTCTGGAGCACTGAATGGTGCCCTTGCCTGAAATGAGGGGCACTGGGGCTGCAAAACTGGGATGAGGGCGAAGTGATCAGCCATCACCTGCACCTGTCAGGTCCTGGACTTTACTGGATGTGAACTGGGCCTCTGGGAGGCAGTGTGGGCAGCTGGGGCCTGGGCTGGGGCAGCAATCAGTGTGTTCGGGAATGTATCGAGCACCTCTGTGATGCTGGGTGCTGATCTAGGGCCTGAGAATCCCGGTGAAAGAGGCATAGGTCCGTCTGTGAGGGCTCTCCAGCTCCTGGTCTCAGCCTTGTGGAATAACACTAAAGCAGGTTTGCCTGTTGGGGCCTCAGTTTTCTCCAGTGATTTTGGAGAAAATGCTAGATAACCAGGGCATGCGTGTTCTGTGACTCTTCACAGACTGGACAGGATGGGCAGCAGGGCCGGAAAGTAGCTGTATGGTTTCAGCCAGCTCCATTCATCCTCCGCAGCCGTCCTCCATATTCCCAACCCCTTGACCTCTCCTTCATCCATGCTGATGCTAAGAGTGACCAGAAGAGGGCGATGGCAAGGGAGACCTAGGGGAAATGTCACATCAGTCTACTCATGCTTCTGGAAATTACCTGAGCAAGGGAACTGCCTTCTGGAAGGGCAATAAGCAGTTCACCAAGGACTGGAGACTCAGTGTAAGAAAGTGCCTCTCGGCTTGCGGGGAACACTGTCTTTCCTGGTTCCATATTCAAACCAAACCTTAAGGGGCAGCCTTTCCTCCTATCCCGGTCCCATGCTAACTCCCTGACTCCTCTAGCCAGAAGTCCTCTGCCTAGGACCTGCCTCAGGGCTTTGAACCTAAAACACCTCCCACCTGCCCCTTCTTGTGCTGGGGCGGGGGCGGGGTGTGTCTCCATTCTACTGTGGATGCAGAGTACAGAGAGTCTGGGGTCTGTTCCTGGCCTCTCAGGAGCTGTGTTCCCTGGCAGGCCCCTCCTCTCTGGCCCTTAATTCCTCATCCATAGAGTGAAACTGTTGGACTAGTTAGGGTGGCAAACTGACAGGTCCAGGGAGCTGGCTCCCTTAGTCCACATCCGCCATCTTGCCCTGCACCCTCTTCACTCCTTGTGGGCACTTGAGTTTGTGCCCCTGGCCCCTTCCTTCTCAGTGTTCTATGGTTCTATGACCTTTGCTTCCAGCTCAGGATCTCAGAGGTTGAGCAAACGGGTCAGTGTTCTGTCATTTACAGTTTTACCATTTACACATTTTACTATTTACTCTGTCATTTACAAACTGTGTGTGACCTTGGGCAAGTCACTGAATTTCTCCATGCCTTAGTTTCCTCATTTGTAAATGAGGATGATTCCCAACAGATTAATGTGCTTAGGACAGTACCTGACATATAGTTAGGTACTTTATGAACAGATTTCCTAGAAACTTGTGAAAGAACATCTTCATGCTGACCTTTGAAGTAAGTTTTAAGGTGTAAAATTTAAATTTACTAGCAAACAATCTATTTGATGCTGTAAAAAGGGACCTTTTAAAATCGGATGATTGTGGAGTGGGAGTGGGCCTGGGAAGCCCTCCTGGCCTGGGGCTGGTAAATGCGTGGGACTTCCTGGGTGTGGTCTCTGTCTGGTGGTCCGCTGCTCTGCTGTTTGTTTTTCATCTGATACTGTAAGTGAGGTCAAGAGTTCAACTGACAGTAAATTACAAGACGTCCTTCCAACCACCACGGCCCTGAGAACAACTTTTGCAAAGCTTCTGAGGGCTTCTCCAGGTTGCTTGCCCTCACCCATAATTCTTTAGCTGCGTTCAGAGCCAGAGGCCTGGATTCTCGTCCTGCCCCTGCCTCTTACTCTTTGTATGGCCTTGAGCAGGTCCTCCACGTCTCCATGCCTCAGTCTCCTCATCTGCAAAATGGGGGTGGGAACAAAACTGCTTGCCTTTTAGGATAGACATAAGGCTAGTTGTAGCTGTACTCCTGAGAGAGCAGAGTCTTAGACAGGACTTGTGTGTAGATAAATCGTTTAGGAGGTGACCCCAAGGAACAGGGTGAGGGAGCAGGGCTAGTATGACAGGGAAAGAGGAAATCCAATGAAGGGAGTGGAATTGAGGTAGCTGCTTTAGTTGATGGGGCCATGTCCCCACCCGGCCCTTCCATAAAGCCTCCCGTAATTGTGTGCCCAGGGAATAGGAGGCTGGAGCATTTATCCAAAGGCTGCTGTCCTTCATTGTTTGCTCCCTTTTCCAGTTTCTATTCCTGTGTAAAAAACTACCCAAACTCTGTGGTATAGAACAGCCACCATTTTACTATGTTGGTGGGTCTATAGATCAGGAGTTTGGAAAAGGCACAGCAGAAGTGGTCCTACCTCTGCTCCCCAGTGTCTGAGCCTCTGCTGTGAAGACTTGCAGGCTGGGGGTGACTTGACAATTGGGGGCTGGAATCATCTGGAGGCTTTCTTGTTCTCTCATATCTGGCAGTTGAGGATGGCTGTTGCCTGGGGCCTCAGTTGGACTCTTAGCCAGAACCTACAGGTAGCCTCTCTGTGTGCCCTCCATGCGGGCTGATTAGGCTTCCTCACAGCATGGCAGCTAGATTCTAAGTGTACACATCCCAAGGGAACCAGATGGCAGCTGTATTGCCTTTTATGACCTTGCCTCAGAAGCTACGTATCATCACTTCCACCACAGTCACAAGCTCTCCCAGATTCAGGGGAGGGAACATAGCCCATCTCTCCACCAGAGGCATGTCAGAGTCACATTGTTAAAAGAGCATGTGGAATGGGGGCTATTGTTGCAGCCGGTTTGGGAGAATATGACCATTCCTTGAGGCATGAACTTCCCTGCACCTGCGTGGGCAGGCGCTGTGAGCTCTACGGATTCCGAAAAATTTCTCAAGCAGAAAAGTGGGGAGCCATGCAGTGGATGCATGGAACTGCCCAGAGTTGAGCTGAGGATATGGGACTCAGGTCACCAACACTGTCTACCTGAGGCTCAAACGATATGCAAATAACCTTGTAAACTGTAAAGTGCTCTGTAGCCTTTTGGGTTTATTAAACCCAAGGGAACTGGCTGACAGCAGCTTTACTTTTCAGCTGGTGGCTTGATAAATGCCAGGGCCTTCACATATGATAAACATATATATTACTTCATCAGTAAATACAGTCGGCAGTCCCTGATGGCTAATGGCTCAGGAGCCAGGGTGAGGGTGCTGGCCTGGGAACTAGCTCTTTCCTCACGAGCAAGTCTGTAGTCCTTCCTCTCACTTTTAGACCTGACTTCTGCCTGGAATTTGGGGCCCCACTCCATCTTGTCATTCTCTCCCAGAGACAGTGACCTTACCAATCAGCTCCTTATTTGGGGGGTCATCAGAGCCCTCTAGGACAGCACTCTCTGGGCAGCTCCTGCCAGCAGCCCTCACGTTACTGATACGAGGCTGGAACGTCGAACTGTGAGGTCAGGGATTGTTGTCTGCTTTGATCACTGCTGTAATCCCAGTGCCCAGCGACACGTCATAGGTACTTGTCAATATTTGCTGAATGAGGGAATGATGATTCTGGACCTGTGTGGGTTGGGTCCATGGCTGAAGGAGCCTCCAAGCTCACTGTCAGCCTGGAAGGGAAGCAGAGCCATCCCAGTGGGCAGCAGCCCTCCTGAGAGCGCTCTGGGTGGAGGTGGGGGATGTGGTCCTGGGCAGAGCTCCCCCAGAGTTTCCATCCTTCATGGCAGGGGCAGGTGCCCTGGATTCTTCTGTACAGATGTGAGGCTTCCATGGTACCTCCTGGAAGACTGTCTCCCTGGCACAGCCTGTCCCCAGAGCGGGAGCAGCTGCCATCTCCCTGGCACCTTGTCTCTCCCCAGCGGCCACACCCAGGTGAGGGCGGCTGGCCGTTTTACAACTTTATTTTTATCCCTACTTGTCATGGTGTCCTTGCTGATTCGGGCAGGTGCTGATTTGATGGAGTCAAAATATTTCAGGGCTGTATAGAGATGAAATATTCATCTTTCCCACTTCTCCAGACAGGAGGCGCATCTAGTCCACCTCTGTCTCCAATTTTCACCCCTGAAGTGCCCAGGGGCAGGGCACGAGGTGGTGAAGAGCTTGGGCTTTGACACTTGACAGACCTGGATCCAAAATCTGCTGCCCCTGCAAGGCTTTGTGACCTTGAGAAAGTTACTTAACCTCTCTGAGCCTCAGTTCCCTCCCTTGAGAAGTACTAATATTCACTTCTCAGGGTCATGGCAAGGGTCAAATGATAGAATGTTTGTCACGTGCTCAGCACATTTTCTGGACGAGGCAAGAGTTCAGTGATGGGTATGTACATTACTAGAGCACAGAGCAGCTGCTCACCAGTACTTCTTGAACTCTTGTTGAAATGCTCTAGAGGAATTTGAATTTTTGTGATAAGTGAACAAGTGATTTCATGTAGTGTATTCAGTTAGGGATTCGTAAATTCAGACGTGATAATTATTGGTAAATAGGGTCTCAAAAGTAAGTGAAGGGTGAATTTTTTTAGTATGTGAGTTATAGCCCAATAAAGATTAAAAAGGAAAAAGTCAGTGATGATGAGTAGGGGCCGGGGCAGAGGCTGGGGGAGGAAACGCACAGTCTTGGCTCCTGAGGAACTGTCGGCTGAGAGACACAGGCTGCCCACACTGAGGATTCGGCTGACCGAGTAGGCAGAGAACGTGTGGCCATCAGGTGCCCAACAGAGCCCAGAGGTCCCAGCCAGGACCATGACTTATGCTGGGGGGTGCAGGGGGTGCAGCATCTGGGGGAGGGGAGGTCGGAAGGAGAACGCGTCAGCCCCTTTTGGGCAAGGATGTTCCTAGAGCTGCATGATAGTAAGAACACCAGCCCGTTGACCTTCACCCCAGCCCCCGGAGTAGGCAAGCAGCTGGGACGGTTCCCATTTTGCATCTGGAGACACACCCTCGGGCCTAGACCCTCTGCCCGACATGGGTCCTCTTTTGACCTCTGACGCTATCTCTGTAGGCAGAGCTCTACACTGGAGACAGAAAAGTCTCCAAGTGGGTCCGCAACTCTGATGTCAGTGGAACCCGTTTTTCCATCTTTCTCCTGCCCAGCCGTGCAGCGGTCAGTGTCTTGCACCCTCTCCTGGGGGTGGTGTGTGTGTGGGGAAGTGCCCTTTACTCCTCCATCCAGCCCAGTGAGAGGAGAGGCGGAGCCATGACGACAGCCCCTGGTCTGCAGGGCGCCTGCCAGGCCGTGGGTGCTGAAGAGCTAAGTGCCAATCAGACCTCAGCCCTGTCCCCGGGAGCTCCTGGGCGTGGCCTCCTCAGCGGGAAGATACTCCTGATGGAAGCCGAGTGCAGACAGGCCAGCAGCGCCTCCCATCAGCTCTGGACCTTCCCTGACCGCTGCTTCTCTCAGGGCTCTCCCCGGCCCAGGGGCCATGGTTGTTTGAACGCCTAGGTCCTCGCTGGCCTCTTGGTTCGGTACCCAAACTTTGGAGTCAGACTGACTTGGATTTTCTTTCTCAGCTCTGTCACTTACTGGCCGTGAGACCTTGAGCGAGTCCCACAGCCTTTAAAGTCTCAGTTTCCTCATGTCCATCATGCAGTCAAGAGATACTTCTAGTTCACAGGCTGTTGTTGATACTGTGCTGAGCAAATAGAAGCACTCAATAAATGTGAAATACTGCTGTCGTTTTGTGGCCTCCCAAGAACCTGTCGCACGCATTAAATTGAATTACACGAACAGCATCACTTTCCGTTCCTATGAGAGCGCTGAGGAGTGAGCTGACTCTGGAGGCGAATTGCCGGGCTGCAGATCCTAGCTCTGCCACTGCATGGCTGTGAGGCCCTGAGCCAGGCTCTTAAGCTTTCTGATCTCAGTCTTCTCACCCATAAAATGTGGATACTAGTGTCTACCGCAGAGGGTGATTATAAAGGTTGCATGAGTTAACATAGACCGAGCACTTAGTGCCTGGAACACGGTAAACATTCAGTAAATATTGTTGTTTTTATTATTATCATCCCACAGAAATCCAACAAGGTTTCCAAGAGCAGGAAACCAAGTACCTGAACAACTGGAGCAGGTGATTTCAGAGTTTTATGCTTCCAAGCCATGCTGATGGCAATAGTTCCTCTATATCCAGAGACCTTACTCTAAAAACAAATCTGCCGTGGCACTCACTGGCTTCCTTGCTGTTAGGCTGGGGGTTCCACGCACTGCAAGCCAACCAGATGTCCAGGCCCCACCCAGGAAGCCAGCCCCTGACTGGAGATGTGTGAATGGTGTTGAGTCTGAGCCTCCATTCAGCCCGTGGTTCCTCCCAGCCACTCCTCTTTCCAGCAGCATTCCTCCAGGGTCCAAATAGCCGAGGTACAAGCAGGATTTGGGCCCACGTCGCATTTGATGGCAATGCACATCCTTCTACCATAGATAGGCAATCCGAATAGAGGCTGTGACTTGATTGGTCCCCAAACCTTTGCCTTCTCACCCTTCACCATGTTTTTCAAGAGGAAGGACAATGATATTAACCTCTCACAGTGGTTACAGCATTGCCTTAGCATTGTTTATAAAACTCCTTTCCTTCTGTTCTCTCCATTGGTCTCTCAGATAGCGAGGAGGTGATCCGGGCACTCACGGGAGAAGCTCTGAGATCTTATGATCTTGTGGGCATTGCAGGACAAGGTCTGGGTGCTTGTCCAGGGGAGAGGCTGGGCTAGGGCCCGCATAGGACACTGAACTTGTAAGCAGTGGGACAAACACCTCAAACCCCTATTCTCCCCTTGAAGCACACCGCCTCTCCAGCCCCAGAACGGCTTCTCCTCTCCTGGACCCCTGACCCCCCAGTCAACAAGCATCTCCCTGCTGCTCAGTCTGAAGGTCATAATTGTACACTTGTTCCACAGAGCACCATAGCCCACGACCTTCTCCCCACTGTTTTCTCTGTCCTTAGCTAGGAACCCAACAAGGATGAGACAGTTCTGGCCTTTAGAGTACTCTTAGTCTCAAAGCATAGGGAAGAATAAATGAATCATACAAGGTGTTGAAATGCAACTTTCTCCCTCTCTGTTCCCCCATCCCTTTCCCACACGGCCCAGGGCAGTGCCTGGGTGTCAGGTCAGTTGAGGACGATGGGTCCAGCCACCCTCCCCAGCCCAGAGGGAGAGGGCCTCGATGGCCCATGTTTCCTAAGGAAGCCTTGGGTGAGTGGCAGCCTGGGTAACAGAGCAGAGCAGTGAAACATCCTGTTTAAGAGACTACTTTTGGCATCAGGCAGCCTGTGACTTGAAGCCTGCCTCTGTCCTCACTGCCTGTGTGGTTTTGACTAAGTTTCTTAACCTCTCTGAGCCTCAGTTTCTTCATTTAGAAAATGGGAATGATATGAATACCCATGAACTAGGTTTGTTTGCAGATTGAATGAGGCAGTGAACAAGAAGTGTTTAGCAAGCGGTCACTAATTTTTAGCTATTCTCCTTGCTATTACGATTACGCCTGTTATTGTTCCCTATTTAAGAATTTCCCTATAAGTGACAATTTCTCAGTGGCCTGTGTCGGCTTATCTCTCCCTCTGCAGCGAGTTCTCTTGGGATACAGAGTGTGCAGCAAGTGATAATTTATCGCTCCACAGCTCGCTTGCTCTCATCCATGAAGCAGGGAGCGGATAACAGATAAACCAGATGCATAGAAGCAGGTTTCTCAGGGTATCCTCTTAGCCCGCTCATAATACGGTTCTGCCCGGATGCAGACATAGCAACAGGAACCGAACTTTCCTGCTGATTGGTTACAGACCTATCTGTGATCACACCATCCTCTAACCACGTCTGTCAATTACCAATAAATATTCTCAAGCTCGCCTGCATGAGCACTTGAGTGTTGATGTTCAGCCCCGAGTCTTCACCCGCTCCACCAGCTGGGCCACGTATCTCCTGGCTCATCCTGCAATTTGCACCGAGCCACCTGCCCTTCCTCCCACCGGGGTTACTGGCCTTGAGTTGATGTGAGTCCTGTGTGAGCCAGTTTCCCACAGGAGCAGGCCACCTTCCGCTCTAACTCTTTTTCCCATCCCTGGGTCAGTTTTCCTTCCCGCTGAGCTGGCACTGGTTCGCCATCCTCTCCCCCTGGGCTCAGAGTCGGCTGTGGCTCGCTAAGGTCTGGGCTTCATGGTGGCATGTGCCAGGTGGCACCTTGTCGTGATGCCAGGTGCTTCAACCAGAAACCCGGTACCATCCTGGATACGGGTCTCTCCCTCCCCTTCTCATGTAGTCCAACCCAAGTCCTGCCGATTCTGTTTCCAAATTTAAGCCCATCCACTTCTCTCCATCTTTGCTGCCACTGTTTGGTCTAAATCCCACCGGCTCCCACGTAGGCTACTGCGATGGTACCTGAACCCGTCTCCCTCCCCTTGCCTCCCAAAATCTGTTTTCCATGTTGCAGGCAGCATGATCTTTTTGAAATGCACGTTTGATCATGTTTGCAAAATTAGACCCACTTAGGACCCTCAGTTTACATATCCTTTCCCCCCCAGGCCTTCTCAGGCCTGCTGTCAATCAGGTCCCTTCTTTTAAATCTCTCATCACCTGTGTTTCCCTGCACGTGTTACAGTCCGTACCTGGGTATTGGAGTCACTATTTATTTGCTCAGTGTCTGTCTCCATATCAGACAGTGGACTTCAAGGGGTAGAAATTAGCCTCATTTGGTTTCCCAGTCACCAGCACAGTGCCTGGCACGTGGTGGGTGCTCAACCAATATTTGCCAAATGAAAAACTGAGCAAATGAGATACTATAGGGATTTGGAAAAGGGATCAATCACTGTAAGACAGTCAAGGAAGGCTTCCTGGTAAGAGGGGTGGTGAGCCCTGAGTTTGGCCTGGAAGGATGGAAAGGATTTGGAGAAACTGGGACGCAGGGGAAGGCATTTCAGGTAGAATAAACATCGTGAGTTAAGGCAAGGCAGCAGGAATGCTTTGGATATGTCTGGAGCTGTGGGAGTACCTGATTTACTTTGCAGA
Source organism: Stenella coeruleoalba (assembly GCF_951394435.1). NCBI lineage: Eukaryota > Metazoa > Chordata > Mammalia > Artiodactyla > Delphinidae > Stenella > Stenella coeruleoalba. Next base: position 31,096,449 of record NC_137162.1, read on the forward strand.
ATAGTAGTGGCAAGATTGAAAGAAGCTTGGAACGGTGAATGTCAAGCTGAGACATTTAAATCATGCCCCTTAAGAAAGGGGGAGCTATTGATGGTTTTTGAGCAGACGGGGAGCGCTTGATGGTTTTTGAGCAGACGACCATTATGATGAAGACAAATGATGTTTAGGATCTGTAGAAGCGGGAAATAGGAGGACCACCAGGGGTTCTAGGCTTGGGAGCGTGAAGTTCAGACTTGGGCCTCAGGAATGGAAAGGAAGGGAAAATGGGGGAGAGATCATGGCTTTGTGTGTAGGAGAGGTCCCAAGCTGAGCTCTGCCTCAGAGTCTAGTGAAACATAAATGAGTTCATCCAGAGATGCTCGGCAAGCATTGGGGTGCCCTTGAGATGGGCCGGAAAGGGAGATTATTGTTTTTTTTTAACATAAAGCAGCTTTCTTAATTATACAGCTAATATACATCCACTGGAGAACATTTAGAAAATATAGAGAGCAAGCAAGAGTAAAAATTTCCAGCAATTCCATGGCCGAGGAGTAACCGTTGTTAACACTTTGTTGTATATTCTTCCAAAATTTTTTCATGCATGGTTGTAATTAAAAAAAAATGCTACACATATAGTTTTGAACCTGCTTGTATTTCACTTTCACTTAGTACCATGAACCTCCTTCCACGATAATAAAGATGCTTATGTAATACATGTACTTGTATGGCAACAATTTAAGTTGTTCGGTATAGATGTAATTTAATTTAATCAGTTCTCTATTGTTGGACATAAAGATTTTTTCCCCCAATCATTTCTTTTGCTATTATAAACAATCATGCTGGAGTCATCCTTATTGCTAGATTTTTGTGTATGTTTTAAATTATTTTCTTAGAAAAAATTCTACCCATAGAATTGCTGGGTCAAAAGTATAGATGCTTTTAGGGCTTCTGATTCTTTTTTTCAAATTGCCCTTCAAATTTTTTTTTTACTCCTTTGCACTCTCATTAAGATTAACGTTTTTGTATTCTAGTTTTTAAAATCTTTGTTGGTTTCATAAGAGAAAAATAATTTACAGTTTCTTTAATTTGCATTTATATTGTAATTGTATTTCTTTTTCAAATAATTTTGAACCTTCAAAAATATATTTGGGGGACTTCCCTGGTGGTCCAGTGGTTAAGACTTCACCTTCCAATGTAGGGGGTGTGGGTTCGATCCCCGGTCGGAGAGCTAAGATCCCACATGCCTCAAGGCCAAAAAACAAAACAGAAGCAATATTGTAACAAATTCAATAAAGACTTTAAAAATGGCCACATAAAACAAAAATCTTTAAATATATTTTAACCATTTGTATTTATTTTGCTGTGTGAATTTCCTATTTATGGGCTTTTTTTCCTTCTTATTTATGGACCCTTTTTCTTTCTGCTTGTGTTCATTTTTTAATTAGGTGGTCATTTTTTAAACATTTTGTAGGAACTGTTAGAGATTAGGACTTCAACCTTTTATCTGACACGTTTGTCACAAATAATTTTTGGAGAGAAGAGTTTTAAAAAGCAGAAAGTTTATCCTGTACCATATCACTCACTTGTTCCGTGGAGAGGATTGCATGGCTCTATCAGTTAAGATCAGGTTAAATTGCTAGTAATGAACCCGTGTTAATTGGCTGTGGCCGTCAGGGTCCAGTTGGGAGACTGAAACCACATCAGTAATTTCAGAAATAATTCAAAAATTTAATATAAAGGATTATTAACTAGCAAAAGGAGGTAGAGAGAACTTTAAAGAAAACAGGAATAGTAGATATAGGGAGCAGCTACTAGGGAAGGAATACATTTGGAAGAGGTCACCCCACACACTCCCCTCCCCGGCTGTAACTTCATAGGAGAGGATGTGGCTGTGACCCACTGACAGTTGGAGAAGTTTGTTGAGATGCTACAGGAAGCGGCTGACAAGTGGGGAATTGCCCACTGGAGTCTGGGCAAAACTCTGAAAGTTGGGTGCCAGTGGGTTTCCCAAACACTGCTGGTGGCTACACTCTACAGGAGCAAGAAAGATGAGGCCCGGAAGCAGGAAGAGAATTCCCTTCCTCTTGCAGTCCCTCTAGTGCCCTCTACTGACAAAATCTAATGTGCCAGCTGACAAAGGAGAAATGTTTCCGGGGTCCAGCTGGTGTCACAAAGCATGACAAAGAAGGGTGATAGGCTGATAGAGCTGATAGGCAATATATTGATAGCTGGAACACTGGCCTAAACAAGCCAGAAGTTTCTTTCTTTCTCACATCAAAGTCTGGAGGTCCACAGTCTATGGCCAGGTCCAGGAAGTCCTCTAGGGTCCAGCCTCCTTCCAGCCTGCCCCTCCACTCTCCCTGGGCTGAGGTCCTTGTCCTCATGGTCCACGATGGTAGCCAGAGCTCAAACCATAACAAACACGGTCTGAACATGGAAGGCATGGAAAAGAAAAAGAACTAAGAATGTGAGAGGTTCCCAGGAGATGCCATCTGCCATCTGCTTTCATCTCGTTGGCTGGAAGTTAATCACATGACCTCAGATAGCTACATGGGATTCTGGGAAATATTTCTTCTGGAAGGTCTGGAACTGAACATCATAGTTTCTGTTGTTAGGGAAGAAGGGAGGAAAGGTATTGGTGGCCAATAAGTCTGCCACAGTAGACTACTTGCTGGAACTTTATGAAGAAAATTTAGTCAAAGTGATGATAGGCTCATGACCATTATTGAATGTTAACTAGATACACAAGGTAAGATTTTAGAGTAAAATCTTTTAGAATGTTAGAGCTGGAAGTTACCCTTGGAATTATTTGTACTGTTTTTCATGTTTCCTATGAGAACCCTGAGGGCCTGAAAGGGCAGTAATGTGTCCAAGTTCACATGGATAGCTCCCGGCATGCCTGGAGGTGGACCCCGGGTCTCCTTTACTCTCCACCTAGTGTATCTTTCCACTCTCTGCACTACTTAGGGTCTCCATGGGCCTTTGTCTTCAGAATGAGTCCTGCTTAATTGCACTGGTAACTTAATGCTCCACAAGAGATCATTCCACAGTGGAGGTATTAGAGCTTATGAGATATACCTGGCCTTGGAATCAGGCACATAAGATGCAAAATTAGAGCCTAGGAAGCTTCTGGCTTTTAGAACCTAAACTGCTCCCTTTTCTCCGTTACTGAGTGGAAGCCATGTGAGCTTAGGCTATGGGAACATAGGAGGTGTGAGACAGCAGTAAGTCATATGCTGCTGGAATTAAGCAGTGAAAAGTGTTATCTTAGGCCAAAGTAGCCATTCAGTTTACCAGTCAGAATTCCATCTACCCATTTAGCTGTGGAAATAATGGGAGGATTTTCTTAGAACAGCAGTACAAGCCAGGTGCCAGCAGGAACCAGACTTTACCCCAGATGTTTCAAATGAAGAGACCTTCATGAAGGGACTACTTACAGAGACAGGGTTAGGATGCAAAGAAGGGTGTGAGGCACCCAGAGACTAGCAAGTCTCCCCTGTGGCTGAAGAAACGGGAAGGGAGCCGTGTTACAGGAGCTGGAGCTGTGCAGGAGGGGAGGGGGCTGAGTCACTTGAAGTATAGTTGATTTTCAGTATTGTGTTAGTTTCAGGTGTACTACATAATGATTCAGGGTTTTTTTGCAGGTTATATTCCAGTATAGGTAAGACAGTACATAAGACCGTATATAAGACAATGGGTATAATTCCCTATGCTATATAGTATATCCTTGTTGCCTATCTGATATATTTTATATATAGTAGTTTGGATACAGCACCAAAGCAGGGAGAAAGCAGGGAAGAAATGCCTGCAGCTCTCTGCCCTCTTCCCTCTGATCTGCCAGGATCTCCTCCTGGTTGAATGCAAGCAGAAGCCAGAGAGCAGTGAGACGTGGAGGAAGCAGTCCACAGGATCCGCCTTCCTGGGCACAGAGCAGGGCAGAGAGGGTGGAAAGTAAGTATAAAAAGAATAACTTGAATCATAGCTCAGGCCTTGCGGCAGATATTCTTTCCCATGGATGGAACTATTTTAGTATTTTTACAACATACATTTGTAAATGGCCCATGTGTGGCACCTCCAGTGCCACTCCCTCCCCAGGCCAGTGTCAGACATGGCTAATTGATCACAGCTCCTTTTCCTGAGGGTCCAAGAAGTCACCGCACAGCACTTAGAGAAAACATCACCAATTGAGTGGGCTGGGCATGTGAGATGAAATATATTTGGAGGTGTAAAACTTACCTGGCCTTGCAGATATGGCCTACCTGCTCATGCTAGTCTGGTAGAGAATCTGTTTTTCTGGGGAATTAGCTGAGCAGGTATTTCTTAAGCCAAGTGAGTCCTGCTTGGAAAGCCAAGCTGTAGCATGGCTCTGAAATGCATTGGTGCAACCTTATTGTACTGTAGATGAAGAGGCAAGACAGGAGGTGATGTCTGCCTTGAGCAAGGTGGCCTCTTGGCTCCTCTGTAAAGTAGGATGATGCCCGCCAAGGTAGAAGGCAGGACTAGGTGTTCTCTGGAGATGGAATCAGCTTTCAGAGACCAGTTGCTCTTTGGTACCCATCTGTGTGTGGTGCTCTCCTAGGTACTGATTGACCTTTAAAATTTTTATTTTAATTGAAATTTTTTTCAATTTAATTTTTCAATACTTCAATTAAAAAAATTTAATTGAAGTATAGTTGATCTACAATATTGTATTATTTTCAGCACAGTGATTCACAGGTTTTTTTGCAGATTATATTCATTATAGGTTATTACAAGATAATGGGTATAATTCCCTATTCTATACAGTATATCCTTGTTGCCTATCTATTTGTATATAGTAGTTTGTATCTTTTAATCCCATACCCCTAATTTGTTCCTCCCCCTTCCTCTCCCCTTTGGTAACCACAAGTTTGTTTTCTACATCTGTAAGGCTGTTTGTGTTTTGTACATACATTTGTTTGTACTATTTTTTAGATTTCACATATTAAGTGATATCATATAGTATCTGTCCTTCTCTGTCTGACTTATTTCACTAAGCATAATATTCTCTAGGTCTATCCACATTGCTGCTAATGACAGTGTTTCATTCTTTTTTATGGTTGAGTAATATTATATACATACATATATATATACATATATATATATGAATATCTTCTTAATCCAGTCATCTGTTGATAGGGACTTGGGTTGCTTCCATATCGTAGCTATTGTAAATAGTGCTGCTACAAACATTGTGCTGCATGTATCTTTTTGAATTAGTGTTTTCATTTCCACCAGAAATAGAATTGCTGGGTCATATGGTAGCTCTATTTTTGGTTTTTTAAGGAACCTCCATACTGTTTTCCATAGTGGCTGCACCAATTTACATTCCCACCAGCAGTATACAAGGGTTCCCTTTTCTCCACATCTTCTCAAACATTTGTTATTTGTAGACTTTTCGATGATAGCCATTCTGACCTGTGTGGGGTAATACCTCATCGTGATTTTGATGTGCATTTCTCTAATAATTAGCCATACTGAGCATCTTTTCAGGATTGACTTTTAACATGGAAAGTCCTATGGACTTTCAGGTCCTGCTACTTTTCTGGAGTGCACGCTCAGACCCCTGAGTTCAGACTTTAAGTGGCTTTGAATAGAAAACTCCTAGCTGGAACAAATGGCCAATGGGTTATGGACATTGCCAGCATGGTTTAGGGCATAGATGGCAAGTAGGTCTCAATTCATCTGCCATTTCTATCCATTTGTGCTGGCCCTCTGTAGACTGTGTTGAGATAGATTTGGAGGCTGTGTCCAGGTTCGGTGGACAGGAAGGCTGTGATCAATGAAGGATATTTGCTCTGGGACAGAGGGGCTAAGAGGGGTACATGTTTGTCTCATAGTTGCCATCACTGGTTTCGAGTCAGCAGATGTGGCTTCTAGATGTGATACTTTGAGCAAGTCAATTAACCTTCCTGGACCTTAGTTTCCTTACGTTTAAAGCAAGGACATGGCTTAGGTGACGTTTAAACTCTCTCCATCTTAGAAATGCCATGATTCAAACTAGTTTGGGTTTTTTTTTTTTTAAGTCTTCAGTGTAGAACTTGCAAAAAGTCTGTTTGATCCAATTAAACTATTTCCAGCTCCCCACCCCTCTCTGCCATATGCTCGAGTAACTAAGCCCTCCATGCCTGTGAAGGCCATTTCCCCAGGCTGGAGCAGCAGAAGACCCTGGAGACGGAGGTCTCCCATACTAAACAGATTCTCCTCTTTAATCTCAACCAAAAGATCCAGGAGGCATGATTCACATCTCACCCTGTTTCCTCTCCTCTGTCCTCCTCAAGCCTGCGCCTCTCGCCTCCTGCTCTGCAAACACGCCTGAATGCAGAGTCCTGAAATTTAGGTTCATGGTTTCAAAGTTCATGGTCCTGAGAATAAACAAAAAAACTATTGTGGTTGCATAGAGCTGTGGACCCCATTAACACCGCCCCATGAATATTTATAGCATAGAACTACAAAAGAACATAGAGGCCATATTGTATTTCCTAGAACTTTCTTTCCATGGGGTCCTTTCTCTGTGGGTCACTTTAATGTAAGCTTTGCTTATTTAGTTGCACACTTTAAGCCGATTAACTTTTCACTAAAAAAACCCCCTCCCTGTTTGTTTGTACATACACTCCCTTGACAAAGATTCACAGAAAACTGCTTTAAACCTGTTAAATCCCTCTGCTGGAAACTTGAAGTGAACTAAATGTGTCTCTGGGTAGGATTTCCCTGTAACTCTCCCTGCCTCTGGCCCCTCCCTGTTTCCTGAGAGGAATTCCAATGGTTCGAAGCCTCCGGATTTAGTTCCTCCGGTAATCTCAGCTTCTCTCTAGGTGACCATCTTCTGGAACATTAGCAAGGTCCTTCTTGAGCAGCTTGTTATTGGGATGGACGAATGGCAATCCCTGGGTGGATGCCTTACGCTTCTCTAGTAGACATTGTATAAACCAATCATCAGAGCTAGAGGGACCTCGAGATGTCACCTCCATTGGTCTCTGAACTTCAGTGACCGTGAGTCACCTGTGGGGGTGGGCAGGATGTGAACTTAACATGCATGTTCCTGGGCCCTGTCCCTGGAGAGTCTGATTCCGTAGATGTGGATGGGGCCTGGGATCTGTGTATCAACACTCCTTAGACACTTCTAACAAAGTGGTCTGTGGCCTCGCCTTGAGAATCCCCGCCTTGAGAACCCCTGAGCTGGTTCAGCTTTCTCAGTGTATGGGTGAAAAAAATGACACCAAAGGGAAAAGTGGTCCACCCAGTGTCACATGCAGCATCAAGCGCCCTCTTCCCAGTGTAGGCCATGCCTGTGATTCCATACTGCTTTAACTCTGGCCCTTCGTGTCCCAAGTTGCAGCTCTACTGTGGAACATTTATGATTAGGCCCATAAGTGGGAAACTAATTGAAAAATAAACCTGCAAGGCCAGGCTGTAGTGTAAAAATGAAAATCAGGGACCGGCCTGGTTGGTGGAGGCGAGATGAGATGAGGCCAGGTTAGCACCTGCTGGAGGTCACCCCTGCAGGATAAATCCAGGACTCTGTTGGTTTTGGAGTGAGCCCTGGGGTAGGGCAGAGCCTGTGGCTGGGATGGGCTGGAAGGCTGCAGGGGGTGAGGGGAGGAGTTATCCTCCAGCCGTGGCAGCCCTTCCTGGGCCTCCCGTTCTCTGGGTGCCAGGAAGCAGTCTTGGGGAGGGTGTGGCTGGTAACAGAAGGTGACAGTAGAGTTGAAGGGGTCTCCCTCTGACTGGCTAGGCTTCTCCCAGGCTCACAGACTTTCCAGCTCTGCAGGCCCCAAGCCAGGGGCCACTTAAAATCCCCAGAATCCGCGCTCGAGCCTCTCTGGGTCTCAGGGGGCGTGGGGGGGGGGGGCTGTGAAGGACCCTCTGGCCAGCCCCTCCTGTCCTCTGTGCCCTCCAGTCACCCGCACTGGACTGTCTGGTCTTGGACAGGCCAGCAGCTCATCTGGGAACAGAGCTCTTACCGCTGACCATGAGATCAGGCCCCACCTTGAATCCAGTTCTAGAAACGGGGTCCTCTGTGAGGCAGTGAACTGGGCTCCAAGTTTAGAGCCAAGAGGTCTGCCCTCAAGCCCCACCCCCTTCTCACAGTTGTAAGTTAACAGGCTGGTCGTGAACTTCCCTGAGTCTGGCTTTCCCCCATGAAATGGGGCTGACAGTGTTTGCCTTGCCTTCCCCTAGGACTTTGGTGAGGAACGCTCATTCACTCACTGGCTCATTTACGAAAACGGAAGGTCCCAGAACTGAAGGTCCTTGCCAGTCCCTGAGCAGGATGCTGGGGTGGGGTGGGGTGGGGAAGAATGTGTGCGTGGAGGGGATACAAACTGTGAAGTGCTGCACCCGAGTGAGGGACTCCTTGTGCCCGGCTCCACCTTGGGTGCTCTAATAACCCTGGAATTTTGTTCCCTGTGTCTGAGACTTCCTTTTGCCCCTGCCCAGCCTCTCGGTTCCTGCAGCCTCACCTCCTGCCTCACTATCGTTGACAGTCCACGTGACTGGGTCCCCACTTCAGCCAGGGCCCCTCACCGGGTCCCTTCTGCTCCTGCCTGACAGTGCCTCACTCTTTCTCCCCTCAGGGCCTTTGCACATGCTGTCTCTTTGACCAGCATGCCCTTTTTCTTGTTATCCACTTGCCATACTTCTGCTCACATGTCACCTTCCTACTCAAGTATCACCCCCTCTGCAAGGCCTTCCCTGCTCCCACCCCCAAGGCTGAGTTAGTCCCTCTTCCTATCCACGCTTCCATCCCTGCCTGAGCAGCAGGGGTTACTTCAAGGCAAAGACGCATGGCAGTTGGGAGTTAGAATTGAGAGGTGGCCTAGAGCAAGTTGCCTGATGTCTCTGAGCGTACTTTCCTCATCGGAAAAAAAGAGCATAATGATGCTTATTGCACAGAGTTGCTGTCGTGAGGGTTAGAAGAGTGTGGAGAGCCTAGCATGTGGCTGGTGCTCCAGAAGTATCAGTCCCTTCCTTTTCAGTGCCTTGGTCCTGAGAGAAGAATTAAAACACCAGATTTGGAAGAAACAGAGAGAGCTGTTTCAAGATAAAGGGGGATGTGTTGGAAGGGCGTGAGCTCCCTGTCAATGGAGGGGTGTGAGAAGAGGCCACTCAGGCATCACATGGTGGGTTGGACCCAATGATCAGTAGGGCCCCTTCTAGTCCTAGGAAGATTGCTGAGCATTGCAGCAGTCTCTAAAAGGTGTTCCTTAGGACGGAAGATTCAGTGAAAAGAAATTCCAGGGCAACCACATTGGCAAATGCTGCATTCTTTTTCTCTTGGAGAGTTGTGATGTTTGTTAGGATTGTAAAGGCTCTGAGAAGTACTGCAGTAAAGAAAAGCAGTTCACTGCTGGGGGCCCGGGTTTGATCCCTGGTCAGGGAACTAAGATCCCACAAGCTGTGCCAAGTGGCCCAAAAAAATGAACCTATGTATGAAACAGAAACAGAATCAGGGACATAGAGAATAGACTGGTGGCTGCCAAGGGGGAAGGGAGTGGGAGAGGATTGGATTGGGAGTTTGGGAAGAGCAGATGCAAACTGGTATATATAGAATGGATAAACAACAAGGTCCTACTGTATAGCACAGGGAACTATATTCAATATCCTGTCATAAACCATAATGGAAAAGAATATGAAAAAGAATGTGTATATAGCATACTGAGTCACTTTGCTGTACAGCAGTAATTAACGCAACATTGTAATTCAACTATACTTCAATAAAAATAAATTTTTAAAAAAAGCTTTATTGCTTTGCCAGGCAAAGGGGGCCACAGGGGGCTCATGCACTCAAGATTGTGTGTCCCACCCTGGAGGGGGTAGTGAGGAATCTTATAATGTTCAAGGAGCAAGGCGTGATCAGCTCGTGGGCATTCTTCTGATGGGTTGATGGTGAGGTAATTGGGAGTCAGCATCATCAACCTCCTGTTTCCAACGGGTCTGGGGTCTGCATGCTTGTGGACAGCATACAGTTAACTTCTTCCACCTGGTGGGGGGTTTCAGTACCTGCAAAGCAGCTCAAAGGACACAGCTCAGAATAGTATTTGTAGTCATTGAGGAAGAACTAAAGGTCCTTGACTTTGTTTAATGGCTAAAGTGTTATTATTTTGTCTTACTTGACTGTTTTCCTTTCTTTCTGCTTTTTCTCACTTCTCTGATTAAATTTTTCTTTGACTACAGTTCTTCTACAGAGAAAAGGTGGGTGGAGGACATGGGTGGAGGTCTGTTCTGGGAAGGCCTCATAGGGTCCTGCTCAGTTACAATAGCATTTCTTATTAACTTCTTAGAATTTGAAACTTTGGGAAAAGTTGGCTTGGTGGAGGAGGACTGTGATTTGGGAATCTGGGAGGCCTTTTCTGACTTAGAACACCCATGAAACCTCATCCTGCCTACACAACCTTGGCCAATTCCTACCTCCTCTCTGGGCCTTCCTTTGAGGTTAATGATATAGAAGGCATTTATCCTAATACCTGGACAGGGTGCTGTTTGCTTCGGCTCTTTGCTTTGGGCAAGATGCTGTGCTGTGGAGACCCCGAGATGGGAGCTGCAGTGATGGACCTTTCCCTGCAAGGATTAGGTCATCTTTTGCAGCCTCGAGAATCAGGCTTATGGAACCAGATGGGGAACACGACATAACTTTAGAAACTGAGAGACTTTACAGATATTTATTGTTATTACAGTAGTGTGCTAGAGCTGGCTGTTACCTGCTTGTGAAAGCCGAGTGTACACATGTTCTCCATCTCCATGTTTTGTGATCTTGAAGTCAGCCTCGGTGGGAGTATTTACACCAGAGAAATGAGCAAACGCTACAAATTAAGGCTCTCTCCTCACCCAGGCAATTGTTAAATATCTGCACATCTTTGATTATATATCATTCGAAAGTATTTCTTTAAAATGTCTCCTTTTATATTTTTAAATTTATTATATAATAGCTTTAAAATTTTATTTGACTACTTTAAAGGTTTCTGTTTTTGATTTCCAAAAAGCAATTTTCCTATTGTAGCTCATAATCTATTCCTGAAATAGTCACTATGCAGAGCTTCATAACAAAACACTGCCACCAGGTGACAACTCCCTGAATTGCAGGTTGGAGGTCCAGTGGGGTCAGCCAAGACTGGAGCAGATGGCATTTCCATTGGTGTGCCTTTTAGATCTTTCCTATGGCCTATCCATTCAAGGTCTACATTTCTGTGAAGAATTACCCTGCTTGACCTCTTTGTGGCAGCCATGACAGGCATAGAGAGGTGCAGAGGAGCCTGGGACCACGGGGGCATGGCTGCTGGAGGCAAAGCCCCTGGTGCCTTGAGTCAGTGCTTCTCAGACTTTCTCTGTGCACACGTCCTGCCTGGGGATCTTGTTAACATGCAGCTTCCGATTCAGCACCTCTGGGGTGGGCCCTGGGAGTGGGTGTTTCTATCAGGCTTCAAGATGAGGTCAATGCTGCCCGTCTAGAGATTATACTTTGAGTAGCCAAGGGTCGGTGGTGGTAGAAGAAGAAAGTTACCCGGGTGATAGGAGTCCTTCCTTCGAGAGTGTTCTCTTAGGAGGCTGACATGTTTTGCCTTTTGGTAACAATTCAGTAGCTCTGTGTTTTGAATGTATAGACTTGGCTCATTAGATCCTAAGTACTGTTCAACCAATACGTCAATTTAATTTTAATTTTTATTTATTTAGACTATGGTTTTTTTATTAATTAATTTTTATTGGAGTATAGCTGATTTACAATGTTGTGTTAGTTTCTACCATACAGCAAAGTGAACCAATTATACATATACATATATCCACTCTTTTTAAGATTCTTTTCCTATATAGCCCATTACAGAGTACTGAGTAGAGTTTCCTGTGCTATACAGTAGGTCCTTATTAGTTATCTATTTATATATAGTAGTGTGTATATGTCAATCCCAATCTCCCAGTTTATCCCTCCCCTCCTTACCCCCTGGTAGCCATAACGATTTAATTTTTAAATTTTTGATTTATTTTGGTGTATAGTGTGAGGTTCAACGCCAACTTGATTTTTCCTCAAAGAGCTAACCCGTTGTCTCAACGTAATTCATTGCTTAGTCCCCCTCTTTCCACAAATTTGTGAGACCTCTTTTGTCATAAATGAACTTTCTTATATAGACTAGGGATTGCTTCCAGACTATCCCATGTTGCAGGGTTGTTGAAGCTTTATAACATATTTTGATGTCAGATGAGACCAGCCTTCCTTTGGTACTCTTTTTCTTGACTGTTATCACCTAATTATGCAGATGAAGTTTAATATCATTTTGTCAATAATAAAAAAATTGTTGAGGTTTTGATTAAAATGTTTTAAACCTATGCATTAATTTGGAAAGAACATTTCAGAGAAAGACAGTATGTCTTTCCTTTCCTGTCACTTTTTGTAGCTTTTAGTAGAATTTTACAATGTCAACATAGCACTGCTTTTCGTGTCAAGGTTTTTCCCAGATATCTGATGCTCTTTGCTGCTATTTTAAACAGAATTTATTATTTTATTTTATATTATTTATATTATATTGCTGTACTTTATATAAAATTTTATTTTATATTATTTACATTGTATACTTATAGCACTTAGCCACATGTGGCAGTTTAAATTTAAATTAATTAAAATAAAATAAAATACTGAGGAGTATCTGCTCAGCTCTAGCATTTCAGCCTGACATGTGGTCTCTGCTGGTGAAGCCTGTACTCTTGACCCTTTGGCTCTGCCTATAAATCCTCCTCTGTGGCTTTTCACCCTGACCTCAGGGCTCTGCTGGTCCACTGGCCCTCTCGGCACCTCTGCATCCTCCCTAGGCATGTGGGAGCACCCAGAGCCCCAGACACCAGGTTCTGGGGGCCAGATTTGGGAGCACCCTGGGCCCATGTCTCTGGACACTCCCCTCTACTCATGCTGTCCCGTTGCCCCTGTGTGTGGTGGATGGGCAGCTTCTCCCAGACTTGAGCCTCACTGGGCTATGCCTCGGGGAGTTGGCTAAGAGCCTTGTGTGCCCAGGCTCCCTCCCACCACATGTTCCGCTCCTGTCCTCTGACGTGGAGGGCTTCCTCCTACTCCCCCTTCTGTCTGATGGGGACTCCCCTGTGTCATATCCAGCTCCTTCCCTGAAGTAGCTTTCACCCTTCTTCCCTCACTGGGGCCACAGTGGCAGGATGGATGTAGGAAACAAGACTCACTCTGTATTGAAAACTCACCAGTTTAATGTTTTCAGACATTCCCGTCATCTCAAAAGAAGGAGACATGGTTACTTCCCAGGCAGGTGGCTTTGGGGATTGAACTCACATAAATAGAATTAATTTCTAGTAATTTTCATTTCCTTTCATTAATTTATCGATAAATATTTCCTGAGCATATTCTCAATGCCAGACATTGTTCTGGGCATTACAGGGATACTGTAGCCCAAAAAGTTGGCAAAAATCTTTGCCTACATTAACAGACCTTCTAGTGGTACCTTGGGTTCTGGTTTTATGGTGGCTTCCCAGCCAGGGCAGTTATTCAACCTGATTTTTGTGCATAATACTTTTTTCTAGTCTTGAGAGTGGCCTGGTGACTATCTCCCATGGGGTTAAGAGCTGATGGCCTGTCCTCATTTCCTGACATGGCCTCGGCCTGTTGGACTGAGACACAGTGACCATCCCTACAGGAGAATGTGCACTTCCTTCTATTTCGGGTGTAAATAACCTTTAAAGAAGGGTCTAGAAGCTCTGCTGGGTCTCAGATTCCATCTTAGGGTGGAGGGACTCAGGGCAGAAGACAGTTCTCTGAAACTTCCGCAAGGCATTCATTCCACAGATATTTCCTGCACCCCGACTGTGCTGAGAATGGACCTATGGGGCAGGCAGACACAGTCCTTGCCTTCATGGAACTGCACAGATAGAAGTTAATTAACTTCGGTTGTGATGAGATCACATAGGAGAAGTTGGAGTAGAATGGCTGTTTTCGAGAGTGTGACCTCATGACTCAGGATGGCTCAGGAGGGGTAGAATGTCCTGTGACCCTTCTGGAACAACCCTCCAGGACACTCAGGAGAGGCCGGCAAGAACTATCTTGGAAAAAAACAGGAGACAAAGGCTTTCTCTAGCTGAGAGGGGAGGCTGTTTCAGAAATGCACTCTCTCTGTAACTCCAAGTCCCTGCAGTGCAGGTGGAGCCTGTCTCTCGGGTTGTGAGCCTGGCCGGAGGCTCTGGTGGCATCCATGCCATCTCTTAGGTTGCAAACAGAGCCCTTCCTGTGTGCTTGGCTCAATAAATGCTTCCTTCCTGCCTTCCTTCCTCAGTCTGCTCTTTATTGTGCCTTTTTCCTGGAAGACAAGCCATAGAGCCATAGTAGATATTGTGTTGACATGGAGTTGTGACCTCCGGGGAATCCCAGAGTGACACCACCTGCCTCCAAGCTGACTCCTGATCATTCTTGAGATCCTTGAAGCAACTATGTTAGGAAGAGCACGTTGTGGTAGGAGTCTGGGGTGGCGACTCCCCACTGTTGCCTCAGGCTTATTTAGAATATCCAAAGCCCCTTTGATGTTGGGGTTTTCACCCCTGGCTCCCAGTTGTATGTGGACAGATTCTACTCTGCTAGGTTAGACCAGAGCATAATGAGAATTGTCTTGGACTTGAGTCTCGCCTTTGCCAAATTACTTGGTAAGTGATTGTGAACAAGTCACTCAGCCTCTCTGCACAACATGCTCATGTCTATGGAACGGGATAAGGGTAGGACTGGAGATGGCATCCTGATTCTGGACCTCTGTTCTGGGGTGCCAGTTACTCTGGTTTGAAGCCTGATATTGGGGAGGAGGCTCAGAGAAGTCAAGTGATTTGCTGAAGGTCACGCAGCTATTAAATGGCAATAATGGGTTTTGAACCCAGGACCTGTCTGGCTCTAAAGCACATGTTTTTAATCAACCTGCCTCTACAGGTGAACAATACAAAAATTGCAGGCAGGAAGTGCCTTCAGGAAGAATTCCTTGCATGGGAATCAGCCTGGGGCTACTGCCTTTTGAGGTCAAGAGGACGCCTGAGTGCTGGGCATTGAAGTGCTGGAAAGCAGATGGAGACCAAGGTGGGCTGAGCAAGCCCTGGGGACAGTGCAAGAAGAGTAGAATTCTCAGCAGCCCTCTGACTTAGGAAGCAGTTGCTGAAGAGCAGCCCTATGCTCCCTTGCCCTGACCTCTGTCACACTCTGGTTTGCAAACTGATGTGTGCAGGGACACCAGAGACTTAGCAAGGGGTGCTTCCATATAAGATTCTATATGATTCTATTATAAGATTCTATTAAAACTACTGGAGGATGCCCTGGTCATGGTGATCCTTACCCCACTTTACAGAAGAGAGCCTCACTTGTCACTCATCCTGAATCCCACTGCGTGCATCGGCTGGGGTACAAAAACCTCTGAGCGTTAAAGGGAAAATGAGAACGCTTGGTCACAGAGCAGCCTTCTTTGATGATGAGTCAGGGCATCTAGACCTGGCTTTCTCCTGTCTTTTCCTGTCTGTATGAATTTCTGTTAAGGGGGTTGCTTGGTGCTTAGTGGAGTATTTTCAATTCAGAACAACTGAAATAGAGTAAGTTAATGACAGTGATTCTTTTAAGTATAACTGCAGTGTTTTCTGGACTTCTAATGTTTCAAGATATGTGGATAAAAACCAAGATGAATAATTCCTTGTTTTCCTTCTGATGCAGCCTGTGTCATTCAATAAGGTGGTTAAATCTATTCTACCAAATCACATCATGAAACATTTATTACAGCTACAGTCAATCCTCATCTTATAAAATGTTTACTATTTTTTTACTTCTAATGAACAAAATAAAAAAGACATTTAAACTCATGGTGAAAAATCATAAATGTCAGGCTCACAATATACATAAGGACATGTGGTTTTTAAAAATTATTTGGGAGCACACAAGCACAAAAGTTTGAGCACTTCCTTGGCTCGTTGGAGTCTTCCCAGGTCCTGTTAATCTACTCCCTTCTCCATCTGCCCTCTTGCTTCTCTTTCTGCTCTCAGAATGTGAGAAGTGTTCCTGATGATCTATCACTGTGAATACCATCATTGACACAGACGTTTTTTCTTTGAGGAAGAGATGGCACTGTATTGTGAACTTGTGCGAAGTCTTCAGGAAGGTGGGAGGGGCTCAGGACCGGCAGCTGGAAACCATCTTTGGCTGAGCCAGCTTTGTTACACATTTCAACAAGGTGAAAATAAGTGTACATTTCAAAGATTTAAGCAAATTTGAAGTTGTGCGACCATCACCACAATCCAGTTTTAGAACACTGCTACCACCTGGAAAAGTTCCTTCATGGTCACTTATAGTCAAGTCTCATTCCCGCCCCCAGCCATAGGCAGTCACTAACCTTTCTAGCTCTATAAACTTGCCTTTCTAGACGTTTCATATAAATGGAATCATATAATATGTAGTCTTCTGCATCTTGCTTCTTTCACTTAGCATGATGTTTTTGAGATTCATACATGTTGTAGCGTGTGTCAATAGTTTGCTCTTTTTAATTGCTGGGTGGTTTTCCATCGTATAGAGAGATCACATTTGTTTATCCATTCAACAGTTGATAGACGTTTAGGTTGTATTCAAGTTTGGGGCAATCATTAATAAGCCTGCTGTTAACATTTGAGTATATGTCTTTGTGTGGACCTGTGTTTTCATTTCTTTTGGGAAGATATCTAGGAGTGGAATTGCTGGGTCTTGTGATAAGTTTAACTTTTAAAGAAAATGCCAAGTAGCTTTCCCTAGGGAGTATACCATTTTACATCCCTACTAGCAACGTATGAGGTTTCCCAATTCTCTACACCATAAGCCTGAGTTTTAATCAGTCTTTGTTACTTAAAGGCCTTCTCAGTTTTTGTTTTACTGTTTAGCGATGAGAATAGGTTGGCTCTTCCAACTCCTCAAGTCCCTGAATTTCTGGACTCTCTCCATTCCTTTTCATTCCCACTATAAATTGCTCAATTCTTTTTTTAAAAAATTCAATTTATTTAAACAGCAATAAAACAAAAAGAGTTCACCTATTTCTTCCACCTATTTCTCTTCACCTATTTCATATATATATGAAATATCTATATAGATATAGATATAGATACACATATTTCACTTAGTATAATGCCCTCAACATTCATCCATGTTGTTGCAAATGGCAAGGTTTTGGGTTTTTTATGGCTGAATAATATGGACACTTTACGTTGTTTCCATGTCTTGGCTATTGTAAATAATGCTGCAATGAACATGGGGGTACAGATTTTGCTTCAAATTAGTGTTTTCATTTTCTTTAGATAAGTACTCAGAAGTGGAACTGCTGGATCACATGATAGTTCTATTTTTCATTTTTTGAGAAACCGCCATTCTGTTTTCCATAGTGGCCGCACCAATTTACATTCCCACCAACAGTGCATAAGGATTTCTTTTTCCTCACAACTTTGCCAACACTTGCTTTTCTAGTCGTTTTGATAACAGCCATTCTAACAGGTATGAGACAATATTTCACTGTGGTTTTGCATTTCCCTGATGATTAATGATGTGGAGCCTCTTTTCATGTACCTATTGGTCATCTGTATGTCTTTGGAAAAAATGTGTCTTCAGGTCTTCTGCTCATTTTTTAATTGGATTGTTTGTTTTTTGCTACTGAGTTGTATGAGTTCTGTATATATTTTGGATATTAACCCTTTATCAGAATATGTTTTGCAAATAATTTCTCCCATTCAGTAGGTTGCCTTTTCATTTTTGTTGATGTTTTCCTCTCAATGCAGAAGACTTTTAGTTTGATATAGTCTCACTTATTTATTTATTTTAAATTTTATTTTATTTATTTATTTTTGGTTGCATTGGATCTTCGTTGCTGCACGTGGGCTTTCTCTAGTTGCGGCGAGCGGGGGCTACTCTTCGTTGTGGTGTGCGGGCTTCTCATCAGGGTGGCTTCTCTTGTTGCGGAGCACGGGCTCTAGGTGCATGGGCTTCAGCAGTTGTGGCATGTGGGCTCAATAATTGTGGCTTGCAGTCTCTAGAGGGCAGGCTCAGTAGTTGTGGCACATGGGCTTAGTTGCTCCATGACATGTGGGATCTTCCCAGAGCAGGGCTCGAACCCATGTCCCCTGCATTGGCAGGTGGACTCTCAACCACTGCACCACCAGGGAAGTCCTCGCCTATTTATTTTTGATTTTGTTGCTTTTGCTTTTCTATGTCATATTCAAAAAACTCATTGTCAAGACTTATGTCAAGGAGCTTACTGCCTATGTTTTCTTCTAGCAGTTTTATGATTTCAGGTCTTATGTCCAAGTCTTTAATCCATTTTGAGTTAATTTTTGTGTATGGTATAAGATAGTGTTCCAGTTTCTTTCTTTTGTATGTGGCTCCAATTTTCTCAACATCATTTATTGAAGAGACTGTCCTTTCCCCATTGTATATTTTTGGCTTCTCTGTCATAAATTAATTGACCATATAAGCATGGGTTTATTTCTGGGCTCTCTATTTGGTTCCATTGATCAGTGTATCTGTTTTTATGCCAATACCATACTGTTTTAATTATTACCACTTTGTAATATAGTTTGAAATTAGGGAGCATGATGCCTCCATGCCCAGTTCTTTTTAAAGCCCTTATCTTTCTTGTAGTATCTTGTCAAACACAGCTAATGGTAACCAAGATGTGCTATTGACATTCTGACTCCCCATCTCTTCACTTAAAGCCATAAGCTCATTTAGTTCATCATCTGCCTTCCAAGTTAATGCAGGCAATAGTTTTACCAAATACTTCATCACTGTGTAATATTGATTGCCTTCTTCCAGCTTTCAGTAATAGTTTTCTTGATACCCACTACCTGGCCCAAAGACAATGGATTTTTGTTACCAAGAAACATACCACTTCTGATAGCAATTTCTGTATTAGTCAGGATAAAGAGGTTGTGCTGCAGTAACAAATAGCCCCAAATCTCAAGTACTTATAAAAATAATGGTTTTTATTTTCCTCATTCATGTTACATATCCGTCCTAATCAGCCATCCCTCTGCTCCATATCATATTTACTCCAGAACTTAGGGTTTTAGAGTCACCCCTATCTAAGCCACTGCTTTTCCTCTGGGAGAGGGAGCGAGGACATGGTGAATCATACACTAGCTCTTAAAGCTCCTTCTCACATTTGATTAGCCAGAACAGGTGAAGTGGCCAATCCTGACATCAGTGGGGAAGGGAAATAGAATCTTTTCCCAGGGAAGGGAAGCAAATATTATGAACATTAGTATCATTTATTATATTATGCTTTTTAAAAAAATATCCTGAAAACTCTGAAGAAGGGAGAAACAGCTGTCTTTGTGTGGTGGTTTTGCCCACAGCTGCCTACAGTGACAGTAAGACAGGGTGACCTTTCAAAATACCTTACAGACCTAGGCCTTTGATCTTTATTGTGGTTGTCCCCAGCCCTGTGGCTTTGATGCACAGATATATTATCTGTTGTTCTTTTTCTACCAGTCCTATCTCTTAGGCTCAGGAAGAAATTTGATTGGATGGAATATCTTTTCTAGAGTTTACTACTCAGTTTCCAATACCCTCTGGGCCACTAGTGAATTCATTCCTTGATCTCCAGCTTAAATTGATCCATTTCTATTTTTTCTTCCCAGCTGTCTTTTGGGGAGACATTGCCTTAGATGAAGAGGACCTGAAGTTATTTCACATCAACCAAACCCGTGACTGGATCAAGGAGTCAGTGGAGGAAGCAGGACACAGCACGGGTAAGTACGGCGTCCCCTTCACCCCTGCCCTGGAGAGAAGGGTCAGGGACTCCAGCACGGGGTGATGTGGACCATGAGTCATAGGTATTTGACCTGTCAGTCCAGTGCCCACCTGTCAATGGAAAACCAGAGGGGTCACCCCTTGTCTGTTGCAGGCTGTGAAGCTGGAGCCTCCAAGTTTGCTTATCCTTCTAAGAAAATCTTTATTAGCGTCTTTATCCAAAGATTCAACCCTGAGCTCAGAGTTCAGAGCGGAACTCAACATAGGTTCTCAGGACTCTGGCCTCAGGGTCCAGAACTTCCCATATTCCTGGATGGGCTCCATGTAGGGCATATCTGATGGTGATGCTGATACTGATTAGCAGTGGGAAGATGCTTGCCTGGGGCCAGGGTGGGGTGGTATTATGCACTTGTTTGGCCTACAAACCAGGTGACAATCCCCTGGGGGCAGGAAACACAGCTTGGGTGTCAGACTTTGATTACTCTTCTCCTTTGATTACTTTTCCTCCTTGCCTTCACCTTGGGGTGAATAGTAATGAGACTGGTCTCCTGATTTCTCCTCACCTCCCTGCCCACTGGGCTCAGATGCCTCCCCTCTGTGGAATCTCCATTCTCAGAAGCAACCCCAGGCACTGAGCTGTGGGAGCCGATAGGCTGTGTGGCTGACTGTGACTTATTATTCAGTGACCAAGGCTCGTGTGTGCCTGATGCTACACTGTCTCTGCTACCTGCCACCCCTCCACCCACCCTCCCTTCCTTTCTCTCGAGGATTTTAAAAAATTGTGGTAAGAACACTTAACATGAGATCTACTGTCTTAACAAAATTTTAAGTGTACGATACAGTACTGTAAACTACAAGCGTGATGTGATACAGCAGATCTCCAGAACACTCATCTTGTATAACTGAAGTTTATACACCACCCCCCTTTTTTAGTACCTATCACGGATCTAATGCGGTGCTGGTGAGAGAAAGAGGAATAAGATGTGACCTCTGACTTCAAGGAGACCTTTCACGCCAGGCAGACAGGGTGGACAAGCTTGCTAACATCTCCAAAGTTCAGTTTTCCTATCTGTAAAATGGGGATGAAACCAGCACTCACTTCAGCAGGGGTTGGGAGGATCGACTCCAAAAGTAACAGGCTAACCTGGTGCCTAGCACATGGCACGTTCTCCGGCAAAGGCAGATGTTATCACTAAGCACCCCAGTCCGGAGGAATGAGGCTGAAGGGTAGATAGATAAACTGTAATTCCTCATGACAAGAGCTACAATGAATCAAGAGCAGTGGGAAGAAGATGGGCCAAGAAAGGCATCATGGGAATGGGCACTCTTGCCTTGTGTCTTGAAGGATGAGTAGGAGTTCCTTAGGGAAAGAATCAAGAAAAGATATTTCAGCAGAGGAGAAACTGTGTGCAGAGGCAGGGAGTATGAGAGGGGCTGTCTTAAGTTGAGGAACAGAGGAAAGGTGTGGGTCACTGGAGGGTGGCTCTTGCGGGGGGCTGTCGTAGAGAGAAGCACCAGGAGAAGTTGCTGGGGTAGATGATGAAGGTGCCTGTTGGCGGGGTGGGTGGGAATGTGCCCAGAGTAGGAGGCAACTCCCCTGGTGCCTGTTGCGCTGATGAGCTGGAGCTCTCCCCTGTGGGTGGCAGGGGTCCTGCCCAAGGTTTCTGAATAAGAACGTGATGTGCTCATCTTTGGCTTGGGGGAGTCTTGGTGGAGCCCCCTCTCCCGCTGCTCTCCACAGCCCACCAGCTGCCCTGAGGTTGCTGGGCTCCGCGCTGGGTGCTTGGGCAGCCTCACCATGCTGCTTGCTGGTGGTGATGATGGGAGCGGGGTTGTCAAGGCAACCCCTTTCCCTCTGCTGATGAACCTGGTAGATTCCAAGTACATCCCCAAAGCCCCCCATCCCTGAGTGTCTTGCAAGGCTCCAAGATTCCACCAGAACTAATTCACCAATTCTTCATTGCAGTATTTCCTGGCACAAAAGGCCCTGCGATCTGTATCCACTTGGGAGGGAAGGAGAAGAATATATTGTATTCATGTTTCTGGATGTGGTCCCAATTCATTCATTCACTCACTCACTCACTCACTTATTCATTGAAACCTCTATGGAGTGTTCACTTTGTGCCAGGTCTTGTGCCAGACCCTGAGATGGTATAGACTGAGGGTTCTCTTTTTTTTTTTTTTTTTTTTTTTTGTGGTACGCGGGCCTCTCCCTGCTGTGGCCTCTCCCGTTGCGGAGCACAGGCTCCGGACGCACAGCCTCAGCAGCCATGGCTCACGGGCCCAGCCGCTCTGCGGCATGTGGGATCTTCCCGGACCGGGACACGAACCCGTGTCCCCTGCGTCGGCAGGCGGACTCTCAACCACTGAGCCACCAGGGAAGCCATGAGGTTTCTCTTTTTAAGGACTTACCAGCTATTGGAGGAAATAGATGCAGAAACCAAAAAGGGTAAAGAGTGAGAGGTGGAGGTGAGGTGTCCCAGGAAGCACAGTGGGAGTGGAGGGCACTAAGAAGAACTGGGACCATTGCTGTGGGGAGAGCCAGAAAGGCCTCCCAGAGGAGGGGGTCCTGGGGAGGTGGAGGGGTTTCCCAGGCTGGAGAAGAAGGAGTCAGAGGGTAGAGAAGGACATTCCAGACCGAGGGAGTCGTCCTTCTTGGGGTGGGAACTGGGATGGCAACCTACACTAAGGAGGTCACATGCTTCCTTCTTGTCCAGTGGTTGGTTCCCTCTTTCTGGGGGGGGTGGTAGGGCTGTGCCCAGAGTGGGGGGTGCCTCCCACCGCTCAGGGGGACATGAGCAGCTACAGGAGCTAGGCCAGGCTCCACACAGGATGTAGGGATGAGGAAGGCAAGAGGGCAAAGGCTGTCACAAGGCCAGGGGTCCTCATCACCAGTGGTCGGGAGGAGGGAGGAACGATTAGGCACGTTTTTGGTGTCTGGCTCTACGATTATCACTTCTTCGGATTTGGGGGACCTCTCGTGGATGTTTTGAAAAGTCCATTTGAATTTTAAATGGGGTTTTGGAATCCAGATTATTTTTCACACCATTGTATACACAACCTTAATTGAGGTCTAACAAAAGGCAGCATCTCTTCATAACTCTGTCACTCCAAGTCATCATACGCTCCCCCCCTCCCCCCACCCCGCCAGATTCTTACCTGGAGGCCTAGAGAAGTTGATCTGATTGTAACTTCGTGTGATTTAATTTTTTTGTTTGTTTGTTTTTGCGGTACGCGCGCCTCTCCCTGCTGTGGCCTCTCCCGTTGCGGAGCACAGGCTCCGGACGCACAGCCTCAGCAGCCATGGCTCACGGGCCCAGCCGCTCTGCGGCATGTGGGATCTTCCCGGACCGGGGCACGAACCCATGTCCCCTGCATCAGCAGGCGGACTCTCAACCACTGCACCACCAGGGAAGCCCTGATTTAATTTTTTAACTTTCCTTTTTGCACTATTACTTTAGTACTTAAAACTAGTGAACCTCACGTAGCTCAAACATAGAGTGTGATGTACTTTTACATGTGTTCGTGTCCACGTAACCACCACCCAGACCAAAGGATGGAACATTTCCAGACCCCTGGAGACTCCCTCATGCCTCCTTCCAGCCAGCACCCACCCCCCAGCAGCCACTAGTCTGACCTCTCTCCACACAGATGCATTTTATTTTTATTTTTATTTATTTTTTGGTCATGTTGGGTTTTCATTCCTGTGGACAGGCTTTCTCTAGTTGCGAGAGCGAGTGCTTCTCTTGTTGTAGAGCATGGAGTCTAGGCACACGGGCTTCAGTAATTGCAGCACGCGGGCTCAGTAGCTGTGGCTCGCGGGCTTAGTTGCTCAGCGGCATGTGGGATCTTCCCAGACCAGGGATCGAACCCATGTCCCCTGCATTGGCAGGCAGATTCTTAACCACAGCACCACCAGGGAAGTCCCCACAGATGCAGTTTACCTGCATGAATGGAACCATGCAGTGTGTGTTTGTGTCTGTCTCCTTTCCCTCAGCTTTGTGGCTATGAAATTCCCCCATGTTGCTGGGTGGAGCGCTGGTTTGTCCTTTCGTCTTTTGCAGTGTTCTCCTGAATGAATGTACCCTGGTTTATTCATTCTTCTGTTGACAGCCATTTGGACAGTTGACAGTTTGGGGCTATGATAACTAAAGCTGCTATTGTCTTTCTTGTACATATCCTTCAGCACTCATTTCCAGGAATGGAATTGCTGGGTCACAGGGTATATGTAAGTTATTAGTAGAATCAGTCAGATTTCCCAAGTGGTAGTACCAGTTTACACTCTGTGTGGGTACACATGGATTTGGAAAGCAGGGCAGGGGGTGGGGGGTGACCACGCAGGATCCAAGGAGGCCTTTGGGTCTTGGTCTCTCTGGCTTGGGGACCCCACTTACACCTCCAGACCTGCACAGCATAGGACACCATCACGAATGCTCAGGGTTGGTCCTGTCAGCAATCCTTCTGCTGTCCTTGGGGGACCTGCCATGGCACAGCATGGGGACCCAAGCTTGGCAAATGTGAGTGAGAGACCCCAGAGAGAGTCTGGGCCTTGGCCAGCCACCATGGCAGTTGACCGCCATGGTCAGCCTCATGGTCTAAGAACCTGAGTACCTGTCTTCTTTTTCCTTCTCCCCTGTGAGCTGAGAGAGGGCAGAGTCCACATATATTTGACTTTGGATCCCTCATAGGTGGCCCGGCACTTTGTATCTAGAAGGCACTGGCCAGCATTGTTGGATAGGGGAGAGGGAAGAGATAGACAGAGACTGGCAGGCCCTGGAGCATCTCCCAGGGGCCTTGGGGTGAAGAACTCCCACAGGGCTTTGCTCCCAGGAGGGCAGTGAAAGCGCTGACCACCGTCACAGGCTTTGGTCTCAGACTGTCTGGGCTTGAATCCTCGGGCTGGGCCTCAGTTTCTTCATCTGTCAAATGGGAATAGTAATAATCCTTACCTCAGAGTGATGTTGTGAGGAGAAAAGGAAGAATACGTGGAAAGTGCTGAGTGCAGTGCCTGGCATATAAGAAATGTGCAATAAATATCAACTCTGCCTTCTCTTCCTTATTATTAGTAGTAGTAGTATTTGCAGAAAGAACACTGACCTGGGAGGGTTTAAGGCTAAAGTGGAGAATGGGAGAAATTTGCTACGTGCTGGAGGGAACTTCGGGGACTTGGGCAAGAGGCCTTTGAAACATGTACCTTTCTGGTGTTTCCTCCTTCCCAAGCTTGAGATATATATATTTTTTTCCACTATGTTTTTATGGCAAGGTGATTCTTACCCTGATCAATTTTCTCTGAGGGCCAATAGTACTTTGCATCTATCTAAAATAGTTATTTTATTTTCAGAATGGGAATATTTTAAATTATTTTTGCTGATTAAACTAACACTGCTAGTTGTTAAAAAAAAAAAAAGTGCAATAGCTCAAAATTGTAGAAAGTGAAAATCCCCTTTTATCCCAGGCCTGGGGGTCCCCATCATGATCTGTTTGCTGGATTCCTTCCAGCCTTACTGTGCTCAGGCCATGTGCAGATATTTTTTAAACATAAAAGGAATTTTTCTTAACACCCTGTTGTGTAACCTGTGTCTTTAACACCACACCATGGACATCTTTTCACGTGGTACTTTGAGGTCTATCACATTTAATATGCAACTCTGCCACCATTTATCGAATGAATCCATACAGATGGACATGACGGTTGTTTCCCTTCTTTTCTGTAGTGTTTTTTTTCTATTAGAAATGTTGATGCTGTGAACAACACTGTGCTATTGTTCTTTAAACATTTGCTTTGATTAAAAAAAAAAATTTGAAAGGAACCACACCTTTATCTGCTCTTTCTACTTCCACATGTGTGAAAGGATGTGTTCTTAGATATCGGTTATTTCATTTCCAAGTTTTGGTAATTGCCCCTGGTTTTTTGGGCGGTGGCGTGGGAAGAGGGCTTAATCCCTGGAGGTGGATGGGATGCAATGCAGCCCCAGATGCCTCCTTTCCCTGGTTTATCCTGTGAACTTGAAGCTGCTTTCCTGGTTGCAGAATGAAATGATGTCATTGCCTTAGAAGTGATCTAGTCTCCCTCGTTTCATAGATGTGCCCAAGGTCCCACATTCAGTCAGTGGAAGAACCAGAACGAGAACCCAGGTTTCCCGTCTCCTAGGCTGTGTCCTCCATTGTACCAACCCATCTGCCATGTTGCCAGGTGGAAGGAATGGAAGACAACAGAGGTGCATGCAGTCATTCCTTTGCCAGCCCTGGGAAAGTAGCTGGAGTCTTTCTGGACCAGGAAGCGAGCAAAGACCTTGTGCCCGGGTTGGTATGAGAGCCCACTCAGGGTGCTGTGCTGGCCACAGAAAAAAAGCCACTGAGAGCTCTCGGGCCCCCAGTAGGGAGCATCCTCGCTGTTCACTTAGGACCCCGGGCTCGTGGTGATTACTTCCGATCAGTCTCCCTGCCTCCAGTCTCTGCTTCCGCATCCTGCTTCCAGGTGATCTTCCTGGACCTGACCTTGCAACCACCGTATTGGGTTGAATAGTGTCCCCCCCAAATTTATGTCTACTTGAACAGAATTTATGTCTACAGAATGTGACCTCATTTGGAAATAGAGTCTTTGCACATCTAATTAGTTAAGGATCTTGAGATCAGCCTGGATTTAGGGGTGCCCTAAATCCAATGACCGGAGCCCTTATAAGAAGAGGAGAGGACTCAGAGAGACACACAGAGGAAGGCCACGTGAAAGAGAGAGGCAGAGACTGGAATGATGCAGCCATAAGCCAGGGGGCACCAAGGGTTGCCGGGAGCTGCCACAGACTAGGAAGAGGCAAGGAAGGATTCTTGCAGAGCCTGCAGAGGGAGCACGGCCCTGCCAACACCTTGATTTCAGGCTTCTAGCCTTCAGAACTGTGAGAGAATAGATTTCTGTTTTTAAGCCTCCAACTCTGTGGTAACTTGTTACGGCAGCCCTAGATAACTGATAACCACTGTGTTTTCTAAAACCCTTCCATGGCTGCCTATCACTTATCAGAAACATTCCTTATCTGGCCCCCAAGGCCCTCCACGCTTTATCCACAACTTACATATCCGGCTCCCTTCCCGCCCCTCAGCCTCCTGCCAAACGCAGTGACGTCGTGTCTACAGGCCCCAAGTGTCCTTCCTTCCAGCCTTCTGTTCCAGCTCTGCCCTCTGCTCCAAGTCCCCATTCTACAGCAAAAGAACTGAAGGTCCACGGACAGCCTAAGACTCACCCAGGGCCCTACATCTGGTGGGATTCATGATACCTCTTTAGTCAGCACAGCTGCCAGCTTGGGAGTCCACCTGGGTTGACAGCGCTGTTAAAATTAACCTTGTTTTGTGCCTCAGATGGAGAGAGCGCTATTTTCCCCCCATTTTCAGACAGTCCCGTTCCCCTGCCGTGAGAGCCTCCAGAGGAAGTGGCAGCAGCCTTTTGGATGTGCTTGGGGGCAAGGAGGCAAGAGCGCATTCTTCAGGGAGAGAAAGTCCTTCTGTGTGCATTTTATTTGCAGTGAGAAGAATGGGAGTTCTGGGCAGGCATGGGCCAAGCTGTTCTATGAATGGGGCCCTTGAATTAACATTGCCGAGTTTCCTAAAGCTGCTAATCGGATTAGCTGTGTAGTGAAGGAAGTACTTAGCTGGACACACACACAGATACATGAGCAGGCACACACACACTCTCCCATCCTCCAGCATCCTCTTCGATGTGGTGGTGCAGAACCTGACACCCCCACTTCTGAGTTCTGGGACACCTCACCCCCTAACCACACAAGGTGTGGAGGAAAGCCCCGTGTGGTTGATGTCTGGGGACTTTTTGGTTGTTTATTTCTTCCCTAAAGAGTCCTGGAAGCAAAGTTGAACATTCTCATCTTTGCGAACGTCTGGAAACTTGGAGAGGAAACCTCATCTTGCAGTTATCTCCCTCCGGGTAAGGGATCTGATTTCTTGCTCTTTGTAATGAAGACTCTGGAAGGGGAAATGGCTTTCATTGCTTATTGGCTCTGATGGAAGCTGATGTTTCCCGTCTTGTCTATTCTGAGCCACTGGGCCGTGTCCACCTCTATTTAAGAAACCAACTTTAGTCTAAACTCCTGCCATCTGTGTAGGGCATCCACATAAGCCTAAGAGTTTGTGCGTTTGAGTTCAAAATAATAAATTAGCAGGAGAGAGTCGAAGACGTTCGTTTGGCTAACTTGCCTCCTCTCCCTGGGCCTCATCACTCAGAGATGGACCCCACAGAGTCTTCAACTCCTTGAGTTCCTTTTCCTATGCTGTCTGTGACTTGGAGGGGCACATGCTACCGTCACCTGGTCTCAAGTGTCCCCTCTGAAGAGAGGGTCTCCTGAAACCATATCCAACGGAATGACTACCTGCACCTGGATTTGAACGCTGGTGTTTCAGGCTGGAGAAAAGAGGGGACACAAAGGCCATTGGGCATCGAGGGGCTAAATTTAGGCACAAAAGGCTAAAACGCACCCGTGAGAGACCCTCATGTACTACACGGGTTTCTGGGTCCTGCCTTCCAAGGCTTGAGGGTCTAAAAGGGACCCAACATCTCTGTCCCCAACATGTTTTTAGCTTTGAGGCCCTTGAGAGAACTCACGAGTGGGGCTGCTTTGAGCAGCCCAATCGACAGGCTGCGGTGTTTCTGGCTCTGCTCCCATGCAGACGTTCCCCAGGCTTTGTAGACATGGCTTCGTCTTTTCATTAATTTTCTTTATTGGTGGTGGGAGTGCTGCTGACTGACCAGTGTCCAGGAAAGAAGTGGGGGCAGTGGTGGCTCCCTGTGACATCTGTAGAAAGGACAGTGTCCTGAGCTTACGGATGAATGCCAGGTTAGACTTGCTGAGACAGTTAGTTGGGTTCAAGGCTGTCTTCTCTCACATCATGGAACACCGTCTCGGTGAGATCTGGTGGCCTCTGCCGCTGGGGCCACTGGAGTAGAGGGACAAGAAGCTGTCAGGGGGCACTCTTACTCGTCCTTTCCACTGTCTCCTCAAGAGCTTTGGAATGAGGTTTTGGGGACTTCTTTTCTCTACGTGTATTGTACTTGACATTTTGTGGTTCCCACACCCTCTGAGAGTCTGATGAATATTTTCAGCACTTCTCCGAGAAAAAGGTACACACACAATTTTGTTTGCAATTTCAAGAATTTTACTCCGTGGATCCCCAGTTATGCACCTCAAGTCCACAGCCCCCTTTTTCTGTCTGTTTCCACTCTGTTGGAGGTGTTCTCACGTGGACATCCTGGATCCTAGAGTTGCAGTGTAGAAAGGCATGGGTACTGGAGTCAGGCAGGCCTCCCTGGCTCTGTACTGACTAACTGCAGGAGTAAGGGAGCCTCCTTCCTTATTTGGAAAATGGGATTGGAGAGGGGGGATTGGGCAAGTGTAGGAGGTAAAGCACTCATCCCAGAGTCTGACACCTCGTAGGTGCTCAAGAAATAGTAGCCGCATGGCTGCCTGTGTGCTGGGTCCTGCCTTCTCTCCTCCCCGGCCCACCTCTGTGTCTCAGACTCCACACTTCCTAGATGCCTTGGAAGTCTTCTCCTTTGCAGTACCCTGCCTGCACCCCCCTGGGGTCTCTGGAGCTGGACCTGCACCAATGTGACCTGACCAGATCCTTGGATTTAGATTCCACCAGCACATGGGGAATCTCTATCAATCCCCAACATGAAGCCTTTCCTAGTCCTCCTGAGTCAAACTCTGGGTCATGAAGTTGGCCAAACAGAGATCTGAGAACTGATTAGATGCTGGTTCTTCTTTGATAGCAACAACAAAAAGAATAATAATAACTACAATTTGTTGTGTCCTAATTTTGTCTTAAATGATCTCATTAATCTTTTTTTTAGATTTATTTATTTATTTATTTATTTTTGGCTGTGTTGGGTCTTCGTTGCTGCGCGCGGTCTTTCTCTAGTTGTGGTGAGCAGGGGCTACTCGTAGTTGTGGTGCGTGGGCTTCTCGTTGCGGTGGCTTCTCTTGTTGCAGAACACGGGCTCTAGGTGCGCGGGCTTCAGTAGTGTGGCACACGGACTCAGTAGTTGTGGCTCGCGGGGTGTAGAGTGCAGGCTCAGTAGTTGTGGCGCATGGGCTTAGTTGCTCCGGCATGTGGGATCTTCCAGGACCGGGGATCGAACCTGTGTACCCTGCATTGGCAGGTGGATTCTTAACCACTGTGCCACCAGGGAAGTCTGATCTCATTTATCTTCAAGCAACAGCTCTATGTGGCAGGTACCGTTGATACCTACAGGTGTGTTCAGAGAGGTGAGTAACCTTTCTTTGATCACACAACTAATTATTGGCAGAGCCAAGATTAGGACCTAACTCTGTCTAATGTCAAAGGCTGCTTTTAGCCTCTTCACTCCATTGCTTCTGGAAATAGATGCTGGCATCACCACTAACCCTGTTGTCTTGAGCTGTGAAGACTTAGTCCCCCCACGACTACCTTTGAGAGGTGTTGATAGGAGACATGGGCAAGTTCTACTCACTTCTGGGGCTGCACTTCATCCTGCCCTCTGTCATCTCAGGTTGCCATTCAGTGTGTGCCTTGCTGCATCCACCAGACTGTCAACAGCTGTGACTTGTCTTTGTTTGGCCTTGGCCCTCCCTCTTTAGTTCCAGCATCAGCCTGGGCACAGCGACAGCACCAGAGAAACCCTTGTGAGTTGAGGATGGAGTCTCAGGAGTGCATGATGTCCTCCTTGCCCCTCTGCTCCCCTGTTTGTTTGAATGTGTGATGCTTAGAGTGGGAGCCTGCAATGGAAGAAAGGCTTATGCTCAGGGGTGATGCACTTGGGCTGGGCAAGCCCATATCACCTTGCAGGGAATGTCTGAAAAGGGCATTCTTTGGCCACATGGTCAATAGCTTGTCTTTACTGAGCCCTTCAGACAGAACCCCAGGTGTGGTTGTTAGGTCTTTTCCAAGGCAGAGAGAGGGTGCTGGCCTTCCTGCTCACTCCTCCAGGGCTCTGCTCAGCCCTTTTCTTCACAGACCGGCGCCCACTCCCCCCACCCCACCGTTGACGGCTCCATTTCACCCCTGCCCCTCCCGTGGCAGTTCACCTTGGCTCCCATGGTCTAGAACTTCATCTTTATGGCTACACTGCTCCTCTGGCATGACCTACACTCCCCTTGTGTCAGTTCTGCTGACCCTCTCACACCACCTTCTTGATTACTGTCCTTTTCCCTCTCTCTCCTGCCTCTCCCTCTTTCCTTCCTTCAAGGAACAGATGCTAATTGGGGACCTCTTCTGTGTTCAGCACCAAGGATACAGCCGTACCCACTTTTTTCTTCTGCCATTAAGGAGATGGAGTTTTTTTTTTGTTTTTTTTTTTGCGGTACACGGGCCTCTCACTGTTGTGGCCTCTCCCGTTGTGGAGCACAAGCTACGGACGTGCAGCCTCAGTGGCCATGGCTCACAGGCTCAGCCGCTCCGCGGCATGTGGGATCTTCCCGGACCGGGGCACGAACCCGCGTCTCCTGCATCGGCAGGCAGACACTCAACCACTGTGCCACCAGGGAAGCCCGGAGATGGAGTTTTAATGATGGAAGTGATTATGGTCATGCTTTGGCAGTACTGGAGGAATGGGGCAGGCTGTGGAGGGGGAGGACCTGTGACCCCGCTGGTGTGGAGCCCCACCGACCTCCCAGAGGAGACATGGTCCAGTGGGCAGAACTCACACCTGGAGAGAAAGCCCCAGGTAACAGTTGTCATCCAGGCAGAAGTTGGTGTTGGGTGTCCAGTTTGGGACACAGGGCCTGATGGGAGGCAGGAATGTTTGTGTGAGGCCAGAGACCCAGGCAAATAACATCAGAGAGGCCTTTAATAGAACTCACAGAGAGTTCCAGTGCTGTGCTGGGAGCTCAGAAGAACAAGGCAAGGACCCCTGATTCTTCCGTGAAGTGGGTATTAAGGAGGACAAGAAGTCAGAGGCTTGGCCTGAGAGAACAAGATGGGGACAAAGGTCTGAAATTAAGCAGAATCCCTCAGATCAAAATCGGAGCCAAAGATGATGTGCTGCTGTGACCCTCGAGTGTTGAGCCCCAAATCCTTAAATCCCCCCACCCGAGGACGGGGCTGGCTGTGCGTGCAGACAGCAGTCAGCAGCTGGAGAAGAGGAGGGCTGGGGTACAGGAACCGGGTGACGCCTGACAGTTATTCCGCTCATAAAATTTTCAGTTTAGTAAGATGATTTGAGATGATAAAGAGGCATCTGATAAAGTGCACAACTGCTCTTTGGGAAGGAAAAAAGAATGCAGCATAAGGATTCTATCATCTGGTTCCCTGGGACCTCATTCAGAGGCTGATTACACCTTGGATTGAAGCCAGAATTCACTGAACTTGAAGCGTTGGGAAAAGTAAATTCACCTTTAGCTTGATTTTTTATTATGACTGCATTTGTCAGAATTTGGAGAAACTGGGCTGGGAGTCCATTTGGAGTCACAACAGGGTGCGGAGCCAGGTGGGGGAGGGGCAGTGACCACCCTTGGCCATCCATCCAGGGAGCCGTTATTCCAGCCACCCCTGCCCCTCGCCCCTGCCAATGGGCCTGACTCAAAACTGGAAGATTAGCTTGAGAAACCAGGACAAATAAGAGTTTAGCGCCTGACATTCTAGGCAAGGTTCTTTTGGTTTTGAGATACAGAATCGTACTCAAGATAGGTCGATAAAAGAGTTTATTTAAGAATATATTCTCATGGCCATCCAAAGACAGAAGCAGAAGAACTGGCCTGTTGGGGACTTGACTAGAGACTGAAGAGAAAAGAACAAGGCTGGCTTCTTCTCTCAGGGGCCACAGAGAATCTCTTTTTTGCTTTTTCTCTTCTTCTTGCGCCTGACCCATCATGGCCACCATGTGTGAGTCGTATCATGATCCCTCTTCTCGAGTGTCCCCCACTGAAAGCTTGTGGTACCCGCCTACATAAGGGTACCGAAGAAGCCCTAAGAGTGGAAGAAATTGCCAAGGGAAGGAGTATATAAAGTGAGCTGATCAGTGCCCCAGGGAGGCAGGAGGAAGAAAGGAACTGATAATGGTCTGTGTCTGTGGCTTGAGAGAGGAATGAAGGATGGGGCAGCCTCTGGTCAGTGGAGAGGATGGGTGAGTGAACTGACCTCCCACATGTGGAGATGTGGAAGTAGCTCCCTTTGGAGTTAACCTAGTCTTGAGGTCAAGCCTGGTAACCTCACACCCACTTTGCCATTTATATTATTTTCATGGGAAAATACTTTATGAGTTCCCATTAGCCATCTTAATCCCTGGAATTTGGGAACACAGCCTCATGAGAGCTGGGGATGTTTCAGGTGAGGATCTAACCTTCGCCTGTCAGTTTTGGCAACAGAAAGATTGTGCCTCACTCCCTGAGCATCACTCTTTGCTGCTTCTTAATCTGATTCTATTTTCCTGCTCTGTTAACTGTATGTTTTTGTTTGTGTTTACTAAATGGGATTCTATGTTTTCTGTTCTTAATTTAAATAGGTGATCTCTAAAGCAGAATGAAATGAAATAAACCATACTTTGTCTTTTTATTTGTGCAACCCTCCAATTGATTGTTCTAGCATCAGTGGCCTCAATATAGACATAATTCCCCACCCTGACCTAAGAGCACCCTGTGGTGAATCCTTTTTGACAAAATAAAGGATTTGTGTATCCAAAAAGTAATCACCCCCTAACATTTTTTAATATAGCATGTTTAGTTTTCGTGCAAATTTGCGCTTGTTTTTCTTGGCCTCTTTTGGATGTGTGCATTTCGTTACAGCTGGAAACTGACCTTTGTTTCAAATGCATTTACTACTCAAGTATTTTCTTATTGGGCATGATAATGAACTAAATTGTTTTCGAACAAAACCAGGGCTACAACTTTTCAGCTACCCACTGTACAGCCTGTCAGTTCACCTCATGAGAACTCCTTATCTGTAGAATGGAGGGTTGGACTTTAAGCTTTCTGAGGGCCAAGAATGAGTCTCTCAGTTCTTTTGCCAAAGATAATCCAGGAATGTATGGGGACTCGATGCATGGTGTCTGCTGTGTCACAGCTGATTAGATACCTGCAGTGTCTTCAGCCCTCCCTTCATGTGATGCCTTGTGGAACTTTAGAACAGTCTGCTCAAATCTAATACTAGACCTTCTAGAGACCTTCCAGTGGGCTTCCACAGGTGTTGGCAGCAATGTGGCTGTGGCCTCCCTTTGTCCCATCTTCGAAAACAACAACAAACAATGGGCTGGAGAGAGGAGGTTGAGAAAGGTCAGACCGCCCCCTGCCCCAGAGCCGCGTGAAACATGTAGACACTGGACACCGGTGACAAGGGGGCTGGACTGGGAGAGCTGGAGACGCAGTTCAAGGGGTGGCTCTGCGGTGTGAGTTTGGGATGAGACTCCCCGCATCATGCTAACCTGTGGCTGAAGTGCTGGATGGCCCGGACAGAGTCACATTTCTTCTGGGGCCATTTACACTGAGGTCTGTGGGTCATTATTTCTGTGGTTTCCAAAGAGATCCAGAGAGAGAAGGTGGTGAAGGTGGTGGGAGTGCCAGTGGAATCTCATTCTGCGTTCTGGTCATCTTATTTCTCTTAGTGTCCTTTAATAAGACTGCCCATAAACAGGGAGAGAAAAGCCCCAGCTGACCTTGATGCTGAGCCTTTGAACTTTATCCAGCCCCCATCCTGCTCCTGCTGCTACTGCCTTCTGCTTCCCAGGTTCTCCATGACCCTCCTGCATCCCTGGACCTTACTGCCATTGCCAGAGGAATTCCTGTCTTCCCTGACATGGGCACCCCCTAGAGGCACGGCTTTCCCATTCACTCTGCAGCCCAGAGGTCCTAAGCGGCCAGTCCACCACACAGATATAGTCTGCAGATACGTTTTGTAGTGCTTAATATTTTTAAAAATTTACTGCCAAAATTTAAGAATCAAATTTCTCATAAAAATCCGGAACTCTGGCTTCTCTTGCAAAGTTGGAATATCTGGCCACACGGGTCCAGCAATCCCACATGGCAACAGTCAGTGTTGTTGCATAACGATGGGTTGGATGCTGGAGGAGCAGGTGCTCTGTGGTTTGCCAGAGACCCCATTACTCCCTATTCATCTTTCACACTGACCTCTTTCGCGCTGATGTACTCCTTGCCTGGGCCCCCAACTCTAGGCATTTGAGTTGGCACATTGGGCCAGTGGGGAAGGGACAACATCCTTGGGCCCTAATGCAGGCCCCATGACACCGGCCAGGGCTGCTTCTCTTTTCTGCGTCCAGAGAGGAGTCCCTAGGCTTTAACTGTTGCCCAGTCGTCTGGAAGACGATCCTTCTGGAGCCTCTTTTCTGCTTTTCTTTGAACTTTCAATCTCTGGCCCTCCCCACCCCCACCCTCCAACCCCTCCCCATGCCCCACCCTCTAACCCTTCCCCACCCCACCCTCTAACCCCTCCCCACCCCCACCCTCCAAACCCTCCCCACCCCTGCAACACAGCATGCCATGTCCCAGGTTCCGGCTGGCACTGGGGTGAAATACAGAACAGGCCAACAGGACAGTGTCTTGCAGCGGGTGGTTTATGGCCCAGCACGTGTATTGGCATCAAAACAGGTTCTTTCTGCCCCAGTGAATCAGAGGGATGGGACCATTAATAGCTATTAGCCTTTCTGAAACAAAAGGATCATTCCACCTCACTGACATATGCCACCACCCAGAAAAACACTAGTTACCCGAACCTCTGTTCACTTAGATTATCTCTTAAAGGTGAAGCCATTTATGTGTACTTCTCCTTGAACTGAGATGACTTCTGTCCCAAAAGGTCAAAGACAGGCCATGGAGCTCCATGGTCCTCTTTCTGCTTCTCTCCTCCAGTTCCCTGCAGAGGGCTTGGGCTGGTCTTCCTTTCTTTGATTCCTGAATTCCTTG
Organism: Stenella coeruleoalba; assembly: GCF_951394435.1. Classification (NCBI taxonomy): domain Eukaryota; kingdom Metazoa; phylum Chordata; class Mammalia; order Artiodactyla; family Delphinidae; genus Stenella; species Stenella coeruleoalba. The sequence goes on from NC_137162.1 coordinate 31,132,062, forward strand.
CTACTCTTTCTGTGACCCAGTTCATGGGTCCTTTGAGACATCTGTAAATCTTTATCGGTCATTTGGTCATCTGTGCAAAGGCCATGTGATAAAATCCTTTTAAGATGTTCTGTGACGACAAACTTGTGTCTCTTCTGAAGGACTTTTTACCAGGTAGTGAGAAAGTCTTAACCCTTGGTTGTAGGTTAACTTCCTACAAACTTCCTTGCCTGGGGTTTTCCATTCCTTCTCTGCTCCTGTCAGACACCAAGGGACAGGGTGATGAGGCACAGAGCAAGGGCCGGGGGTTAGAGCCTCCCAGCTCTGCTACATACCAGCTGGTGACCACAGATCAAGTGCTTTAACCTCCTTGAGCCTCAGTCTCCTCATCTGTAAAACGGGAGTAACAATAATACCTCACCCCACATAGGTGCAGTGAGAAATACACACAACTGAGATAATATATGCAAGCATCAGTCAATCCTATTCAGTCCAATTCAAATAGACATATTTGTTAAGCCTCTGCTATGACACCACATAATGGAAATAGGATGTTATCTCCGTCCTCGAGGGGTTAAGTGCCTTGTAGGGACAATAGACTTGGTCTGCAAATAATTATACTCCAGGCATGGTATGATCAGGGCTGGGAGCTCCTTGAGAGGAGAGGCTGTGTCTGATCTGTTTTTCTATCCCTGGAACCTGGTACAGTGCCTGGCACAGAGGTGCCCCGAGGAAGCATGTTGAATGAGGGAATGAATGAACGGATGAATGAGTAAAGGGCCACGAGGGGGATGTAGGTGAAACAGAGGCAAGGGATGGCTTCATGGAAGAGGCTGTGAAGAATTTTGATTAGGATCGAGGTGGGGAGGGCATTGCAGGTGGAAGGCAGAGCCTGAACACAGTCATGGGAGTGGGAGCTTGGCAGGGTTGACCGGTGGGTGAGAAGGTGGGACTTGGGGGAGAAGAGAAGCTGGAAAGGAGTGTTGGGATCAGACTCCTGTGGGACTTGGCTGAGGACTTGTACTCTCCTCCATGGGCCCTCCCCTACCCCGCCTCAGTGCCCGGAAAGGCTTCGTGCCCCCACTTCTGCCCTTCCCTCAAACTCAGCCAGCCCCTCTCGGGGAAGCCTCTGAATGCCCGATGTCTTCCTATTTCTCCCAGACTGGACTGTGAGCTCTGTGAACTATCATCTGTCTGTGCCCTCCCAGTGCCTAGTCCTGTGAGAGGCACATGGTAGATGCTCACCAAACTTGCTGAACAAATAATTCTTCACAAAATGAAAATCCCACTTCCACCTGACTCAGCATCATCTTTACCATTCATCTCTTTACTTTGCTACTTTAATAGTTGGAAAATGGTACCTTATTTTTGCTTCTGTTTTCATTTCTCAAGGGTAAACAACTTCTATATATTTACCTACTAATTACATTTTTCTTCTATGACATGTTCACCAATTTCCTTTATCCAGTGCATATTAGACATAAAGATTTTCTCATTGATTTGCATGAGCTATTTATATAATATGGATAGTAACCATTTGTTATCTTCAGTGCAGATATTTTCACTTGAATGGGTGTTTTATTTTCATTTTAGGGGATTAGTCTTTCTGATATACAAAAGTTTTAAAGTTTAGAAGTTAAATATATCAAGTCAGGTTTTCTTTTTCTTATACTTCTAAACGTATAAAATTATTCCTACTATAGCTCTGGGAAATAACGTATTTTTCCGAAGTTTTTCTATGGTTTGTTTGTTTATACTTAATTCTTTCAATCCATTTGGGTTTTATTTGGAGGCACCCCTCCCCCCAAGTTCTGACTAATAATCTCAACGCCGTCTAATTCACATTTTTTCCCCGTGTCTCCTTTACCACATAGTGTGTTTTTATATGTAGTGTTAGCATTTATGTCCCATTCATCTGTGTGTCTTTTCATGTTAATTTCTTTATATGTTTTAATATTTGGTGGCCATCCTTCCTCAAGGTCCTTGCTTTTCATTTTTAGAATTTTTAAAAAAATTTTATTGGAGTATAGTTGACTTACAATGTTGTGTTAGTTTCAGGTGTACAGCAAAGTGCTTCAGTTATAGATATACATATATTCATTCTTTTTAAGATTCTTTTCCCATATAGGCCATTACAGAGTACTGAGTAGAGTTCCCTGTGCTATACAGTAGGTCCCCGTTGGTCATCTATCTTATATATAGTAGTGTGCATGTGTTCATCCCAAGCTCCTGATTTATCTCCCCCCAACCCTACAATGTTTCCCCTTTGGTAACCATAAGTTTGCTTTCGATATCTATAAGTCTGCTTCTGTTACGTTAAGTTCATTTGTATCTTTCTTTTTAAATTAGATTCCACATATGAGTGATATCATATGATATTTGTCTTTCTCTGTCTGACTTACCTCACTTAGTATGATAATCTCTAAGTCCATCCATGTTGCTGCAAATGGCATTATTTCATTCTTTTTGATGGCCGAATAACATTCAATTGTATATATGCACCACATCTTCTTTATCCGTTCCTTTGTCGATGGACATTTAGGTTGCTTCCACATCTTGGCTATTGTAAATAGTGCTGCAATAAAGATTGGAGTGCATGTATCCTTTCGGATTATGATTTTCTCCAGATATATGTCCAGGTGTGGGATTGATGGATCATATGGTAGCTGTATTTTAAGTTTTTTAAGGAACCTCCATACTGTTCTCCATAGTGGCTGTACCAATTTATATTCCCACCAACAGTGCAGGAGAGTTCCCTTTTCTCCACACCCTCTCCAGCATTTATTGTTTGTAGACTTTTTATGATGGCCATTCTGACCGGTGCAAGGTGATGCCTCATTGTAGTTTTGATTTGTATTTCTCTGATAATTAGTGATCTTGAGCATCATGTGCTTTTTGGCCATCTGTATGTCTTCTCTGGAGAGCTACCTATTTAGATCTTCTGCCCATTTTCTGATTGGGTTTTTGTTTTTTTGACTAGAGCTACATGGGCCGTTTCTATATTTTGGAGGTTAATCCCTTGTCGGGATTACCATCTAATTCATATTCTTTCCCCATGTCTCCTTTATCACATAGTGTGTGTTTTTACGTGTAGTGTTAGCATTTGTATCCCATTCATCTGTGTGTCTTTTCATGTTAATTTCTTTATATGTTTTAATATTTGGTGGCCATCCTTCCTCATGGTCCTTGCTTTTCATTTTTAGAAATTTCTTGAATAGTCTCACTTGTTTATTCTTCTACATGACTTTGAGGATCACTTCTCCACAAAAATCTAGGAAGATTCCAACAAAATCCTCTTGAATTTGGATCATGATTGCATTAAACTTATAACTTCATTTGGAGAAATGGATACATTTGTAGCATTTACCCAATTCATCCAGGAACATGGAATGTCTTTTCTTCACTTACTACTACTTTTATAAACTGCAGTACAAATGTATAATTCTCCTCTTGCAGTTATCCACACTTCCTGTTAAAGTTATCCCAAGTCTCTTAGGTTGACTATTCAAACGGGCCCTCTGAAAATTTCTCTTCTTTTGGCATATTTCAGTGTGAAGGATGGGCAAGGGTATGCCTTTATCACATCTAAGAGCTGAGAAGGGAGTTCCCTCCATCTCTCTTCTCATATCCATCTGGGTACCGAGTTATGTTCATCCCATCACCTAAATAGCCCTCCCAAGCAAACTCTCGCCATCCCTACAGTCCTATCACTCTCCAGGACGCCACCACTTCTTGACTGGAGACAGGCATTAATGTCCGCTGTAGCCTCACATCCTGCAGCCTCCCTTTCCCCAGTCCCCCCTCCCACCGGCAGCCACCTCCTATGTGTTGGGTACTGTCCCAGGCCAGGGGGTACATCAGGGGAGAAGATGGAGCTAGCTTTTTAGAGGGTGTCAGGGAGGCAGGCAATAAACATGTGAGCAAATAAATGAGATCGTTGCTGGTAATGCTCAGTGATCCCCGAAGGAAATAAATGGGGACTGAGAAGATTCTTCTAGAATCTTCCTCTTATGCATTCAGCTTGGTGGTCCACATTTTGGCCTTCAGCGTCTCAGGGGAGAATTTAATCGGTGTCCCACTGTGCTCTTGGGTCCCTGTGCTCCCTGCCTGCCTCACCATCAGCCGTGAGCGCTGTGTCTGAATTTCTCCCCCGACTGCCTCTCTACTGCCCCACCGCTTCTTCACCCAGCCACTCCCTGCTTTAGAAGCACCCCCCTGCCCCAGAAGCTTCTGGAAATCCGTGTGAAAGAGGCCCCAACTAATCCCTCCAGGGCCTCTGAAGACCAGCAATTCCCCTCTACAGCTTTGTGAACCAAAAAGGACCAAACCCCATGGGAAGTTCAGGTGACAGTTGTCTGAGGGAAAGAGCAGCTACTCCTTTCTCATCTGTCTCCTCCTCCCTCTCTCCCCTTCCTTCTTCTAAATGACACTGGGATGTGCTCTTAGACCCTACTAAAATTTTGGGCAAGGGGTAGGGCAGAGAAAAGCTGTCATTCTGTCAGGACACTTCATTCTGTCCTGAATGGGGGAGGCTGGGTTTCGCAGGCTGGGGTCTGAAGACAGATAACAGGTTGGTATAGCTGTGCTCCTGGCCAGAGCTTAAACTTTAGTATGGTCATCAAGATACCAGAGGCTGGGCTTCCCTGGTGGCGCAGTGGTTGAGAGTCCGCCTGCCGATGCAGGGGACACGGCTTCGTGCCCCGGTCCGGGAGGATCCCACATGCCGCGGAGCGGCTAGGCCCGTGAGCCATGGCTGCTGAGCCTGCGCGTCCGGAGCCTGTGCTCCGCAACGGGAGAGGCCACAACAGTGAGAGGCCCGCGTACCGCAAAAAAAAAAAAAAAAAAAAAAAAAAAAGAATAATCATCAGTAAGGCTATGGGGTCCCTACAAGGTGCCAGACATTGTATTATGTGTTGCTCACAACCTAAAAAGTTAGATCCCATTGTGTCCTTTTTTATGGATGAGGAAACTGAGGCTCTAAGAATTTGAGTATCATGCCAAAGATCACTCAGGTCAAAAAAGCTGTGCTACCAAGCTGGGCTAGTCTTTTCTCTTCTATGGTCTATCCTGCCTGACTCCCTCCCGTCTCTACTTATTGAAACCCTTCTTGTCCTTCAATGCCACCTCCAGGAAGCCCTCCTAAATTTCCAGGTTGAGAGTGGGATTTCCTTCACCAGGTTGCTCTTACTGTTCTCTCTGCCTCATGGCTCCTGTGGATGGGGCGGTGTCTGATTCATAGCACATTGTGGAACTGGCTTGATTCAAGGCAGGTGGTGAGCCCTGGCTAGAGGTGGATACCTTAGATGGCTCTGAGGGAATCCAGTGGTCCTGAGTTCAGCCGAAAGTGAAGGGGCCCTCTTTTGTGCCTGGAGGGGACCACTTCCTATTCCTGAGGAACAACCTGCTCAGTCTTCAAGGACATCTGGCATGATCCCTGATTTGGGGCTGGAGAGCTCTGACTGTCAGTGTGTCTGGGGCAGCCGCCAGGGAGTGGAGAGTGGTTTGCAGGACAACTTCCCTGGGAGCTCAGGTTCCCATTCATCATCTGTCTTCTCCTCCTCTTCCTCAGGGGTCTTGCTCCAGTCTCCTGTGCACTTCCCACCTCGCAATACAAACACGGGTCACTGAGCCTTCAGAACCATGCCTGAGATGTAGAGAGATCTCCCTGGGAACATGACCCTTTATCATCTAGCTCAGGGGTCCCCAACCCTTGGGGCCGTGGCCTGCTACCGGTCCGCAGCCTGTTTGGAACTGGGCCACACAGCCGGAGGTGAGCGGCGGGCCAGCGAGTAAAGCTTCATCTGCCGCCCCCCATCGCTCGCGTTGCTAACTGAGCCATCTGCACCCCCCATTCCGTGGAAAAATTGTCTTCCATGAAACCGGTCCCTGGTGCCAAAAAGATTGGGGACCACTGACCTAACTTACTCTAGAGAATGAGGAGCTGGGATTTTCCCAGCCTTATATATTGGGACATTTACTGTCAATTATTAAGGTTGGAATCCCTAGCCCTGTATTATAAAGACCATCAGTAGAATCAGATGGGCCTGGGATTATATCTGGGTTTTGCTTCTTACTAGCTGTGTGACTGTGGGTGAGTTATTTAAAGTTTTCTAAGCCTCAGTTCTTTCTTTTGTAAGTAAAGCCAGTAATAGTCCCTACCTCACAGGACTGTGCTGAGAATTAAATGAGAAAATACACGTAAGGCAGCAAGCACAGTCCTTGGCACACAAGACCCAGTAAACATTATTGGGTCTCTCAGCAAAGCTCTAGCCTATAATTTGGGACCCACTACTCAGTGAATGACTCTTAACTATCTTGGCCAAGCCACTCTACTCTCCCAGGGATAACAGGATGACTACACACAGCCTAGTCACCTGAGTCTTTCCTTAACATATATCTTTGGTTAATTTTTTAGTTATTTGATGTCTCAAATTGTTATGGAGCAAGTTTTAAAAAAATAACATGCTTGGGTACAGTGGGTGTCTTATTGTCACTGCCTGCCAATGAGTATTAATGGGTCCTCAGCCTAAACTTGGTTTCGTTCAGTGCACTTTAAGGAGAACTTAACTTTTTACTTCACTTGTGGTGTTTCTGGTATAAAATGTCTTGTCTCTGTGGCTTACTGTTTCAACCCATTCTGCTCTTTCAGCCTTCAGAACAGTTTTAGAGCCAATAGTAATAATAGCTAACTCAATGAGTGCTGACTGTGAGCCAGGCATTTTTCTATGTCTTGAATGTATCATCTCTCTTAATCTTCATAACACCCCTAAGAGGTGAATACTCTCATCCTTATTTTATGGATGAGGAGACTGAAACATAGAGAGGTTAAGTGACTTAAGATCACACAGCTAGTACGTGACATAGTAAAGGTTTAACCTTGGACAGTCTGACTCCAGAGCTGGCACTCTAGGTCCATCTTGCAAACCACCTGACTTGCTAGAACTTTAAGTCTCTAGAGCTCAAACAGGGGGTAGGCTGTTCCATTCGTGGTCCCTGACAGACCTCACCTGGCATAGTCATTCCTTGTGACTCTGGGCTTGGTTGTGTGACTTGCTTTGGCCAGTAAGACATTAGAAAGCATGATGGAAGCAGAAGCTGACAAACACTTGCACGGTGGGGCTCATCCTTTTGGAATGCTGCCTTCCACATGAGCCATCTCGGCCATCCCTCGGCCATTTCAAGTCAACCCAGCTCAGGTCCCGGAGCAGAGAAAAGTCAGCCCCGTTTGTTCCTTGCCCAAACTCCTGGCCTTCAGAATCAGAAGCAAGCATAAAATGGTGGTTATTTTAAGCCACTCTGTTTAGAGGGATAATTTGTTATACAGCAATAAATGATGGAAATGGCCAAGAAGCCAAGGCCAGGCTGGGTGTGAAAGATGTGGACCAAGTGTGCAAGAAGACCTAGAGTCCAGGGCCCAGGAGAGCACTGAAGGTTTGAAGCCAGGTGAGCAGCAAGTCCTTCAAGAGCATCCCTAAGCAGAAGGTCTGGTGTAGCTCAGCCAACAGTCAGGGACTAGGAAAGATGCAGACACAGGCATTCAGGATGGGTGGAGGGTCCAACACCAAGCAAGATGGACATCTGGCTGGAGGCTCTGGAAAGAGAGAGCTCAAATTTGCATGATTAAGAAGCCTCCCATGAGCTTCTGCCTGGGGTCGGAGCAAATTCCAAGGCTTCATCAGCCAGTGCTAGGACACAGGTGGGAGCCAGTTAACTGACTGGGGAAGAGCGCACTGGATCTCCCAAGAGCCCATCCAACACTGTCTTAAAGAAGTTTCCAGCAAGCCCTTTCCCGTTCTCACCAATGAGCTTAGCTTTCCTTTCTTCCATCTTGCCAAGGTGTGGACTCATTATTTTTTCTTTCCATGGTGAGAGCAGAAAAGTAGAAAAAAAGATTGGACCACAACCTTTCCATCTGCATAAACACGAGTATGTTTCTTTCCCATCGGAAAAGGGTTTCCCGGCAACAGTGTGTGTGTGTATGTGTATGTGTGTACAGACATACACTACAAAGTGCAGAGCACATGTTCTTAGGCAAAGTGTATGATGTAATATAGTTCTTCTTTATTTTTAATTCCTGATTATAAAAGTAATATGTTGAATAAAATTTAGAAATTACAAAAAGTATATAAAAAAGTAACATTCACCCAAAAATCACCCATCAGGGATCATCACAATGGACATTGTGCATATTTCCTTCCAGTATTTTTTCCATAATTTTTCATATATGCTTTTTAAAAAGATGGAATCATACTGGGTACTACTTCCTAACCTGTTTTTTGACTTATAATATGAACATTTTTCCCGTTTAGCAATCTTTCTTCTAAAACAGTTTAAAATGTTACATTAAGTTCCTTTATATCATAATTCCTTTATTGGGGGTGTGTGGTTGTTACAGTCTGTCTTTAAAATGTTGAGAATGAACATCCTTTGTTTTCATTGTCAATCGATTCCTTAGTACTGATATTTAGAAGTCATATTATTGGGTCGAAGTCATATCATTGGGTCAAAATCATACTATTGCTTGTTTTAAAAGACTTTGATACATCTTGCTAAATTATCTCATAACATGTTACCAATGTATATTCCTCCTTCAACAGCAGTGTATAAGAATTCCCATTTTATTATACACTTGCCAATATTGAATCATTTCATTAACAAAAACTGGCAGTGATCTTTTAACCCATTTTCTCTTTCCCTTCTGTAACATTTGAAATTTGGCACAGATATAAACTTTACTTGGCACTGAATTGCTTAGGATTACACACTGATTACCGCAGTGGTTGCCTAGTTCATTCCTAAATCAACCTGTTAAAGGGGCTTTGCCTCGTTTTTTTTTTCCTAATGAATAATGAAAAGCTCTGCTGTGTGTGTCTCGCCAGTAGTTTTCTGACAGAGGTGTGCAGATGTGTCGTCCATCGACCTTGCTTGGGATGCTTGTTCAGACCACACCTGTACAGGTGTGAGGTAGAGGGCAGGGGTTAGGAGCATGGATTCTGGAGTCAGAAGGGGCTGCCTTGAAAGGCAACTTCAGTCTCTTACCAGCTGCGTGACCTTGGGCAACTTATTCATGAACCTCAGTCTTCTCTTCTGTAGAAGAGGAATGATATTACTTAGTCACAGGATTGCTGTGCGTATTACATATGACCAAAGGGCAAGGCAAGTTGACTGTGAGGGTAAGACTCAAAGGCAAACTGGCCCTGCATCCCTCAGGTACTAGCCTTAGTTCCAGCTCCATCGGACTCTTATTTTCCTCCCTCTGGACTTTTTTTTACTTGCTGGTGTTTTGTTTTGTTTTGTTTTCTGCTAGAACACTCTCCCCAGATGGGTGTCCCCCTCTCATCATTTAGATCTCACCAACTCAGACTTTCCCTGGGCTCCCATCCCCCATTGCTCTTTCATAAACTCTGTTTTAGTTTCTTGAAAGTGCTTAATCCCTCCATAGAATGATCTCTTTTTGTTTGTTTGTTTGTTTCGTCCTGTTTTGTATTTGGCCACACCATGCGGCTTGCGGGATCTTATTTCCCCAACCAGGGATCGAACCCGGGCCCATGGCAGTGAAAGCGTGGAGTCCTAACCCCTTGACCACCAGGGAAGTCCCAGGATCTCATTGTTTATTGTTGATTTTCTTCCCTCCACTAGCACCATGAAGGCACCATGAGGATAGACTCTGCCTGTCTCTGCCTTCAGGAACCCAGCACAGTGCTGCCCAAAGCAGACACTCGATCAGTATTTATTGAGTGAATGGACTCTGGCAATAAAGTGGTTTTTAAGCTCTTGTGCTAGAGATTATTTTTTAATTTTTCTTAGAGTAAAGCAAAGCAGTTTTGTGCTAGATTTACCTCTGATGGGACGGAGCTGTAAATACAGGTATTAAAAAGTCAGTAACTGTGAGAGCTGAGGGTGTCCTGGCAGGGTTATTTGTGTTGTATCTTAAAGGCTTTGACACTAGACTGATCTGGAGAGAATCTCAACCTCTCCACCCAATGGCTGTGTGTCCACAGTGATATCTTAAGTGCTCTAAGCCTCAGTTACACTGCATGTAAAATGGCACTGATACCCACCTCAGAGGATTAGTTTGAGGATTAAATACAGGATAACATATGTGAGTACCTGCAAATAATCAGCATTTAAAAATGGCAGTTATGGGGCTTCCCTGGTGGCGCAGTGGTTAAGAATCCACCTGCCAGTGCAGGGAACACGGGTTCAAGCCCTGGTCCAGGAAGATTCCACATGCCATGGAGCAAATAAGCCCGTGCGCGACAACTACCGAGCCTGCGCTCTAGAGCCCGCGAGCCACAACTACTGAGCCTGTGTGCCACAACTACTGAAGCCCACGCGCCTAGAGCCCGTGCTCCGCAACAAGAGAAGCCACCGCAATGAGAGAGCGCCCGTGCACGGCAACAAAGACCCAATGCAGCGAAAAATAAATACATAAATAAATAAATTAAAAGAAAAAAAGAAAACTGAGGGCCAAGTAACGTTAGGCTCTAAGAATGAGACAGAAGGAATAATTACTATAAGGTTTTGTTTATTAATTATATTCATGAATATTAATTCATAGTCACTATGAATAATCATATATTCAAATGAACAGTATTGATCCAAGGCTGTCTTTTCGGGCTTTGGAAAAGCCCATCCCTTTCTACCTAGATGTCTTTGGGTGTATGTAGTTAATATTTCATTAATTATGTAGAGGGGCGTTGTGTGTACATCAATGTCTCATATGATGCATATAATTAAGCCACTTTTTGTTGGGAGCGGAAGAAAATTGGGCTTTCCCAAAGAAAAGCAGCTTGCTCCCAAAGTTGCTAACAGATTGCTTCTTAATTGAACTTGGGAGGTGAATTATATGGTGAATTAGAAAAAAGAACAACTCTGAATTTAGTGAATTGTTCCATAAAGGAAACTGTGGGATTGAATTGCAAATGCTGGATAGAAACATTTCAGCCTGGCCCCATGCATCACGGGCTGCTGACCTCTGCATGAACAGGCCTGGAGCTCTCTTTTCAAGGCCTGGAGGGCATTCTTTCCCAGAGACCAGCTGTAAGCCTGGGTTTCTTATGCAAAGGAGACGTTTGAATAAGCCCCTGTGACTAATGAAATCTACGGGGTCTTTGCATAGCCTCTCACTGAAGAGGTAATTAACCAAAGATCAAATATGGGCATATATATGTATTTTTTCAAATATTTTTTGTCTTGCAGTTACACCCAAGGAAAAAGATATCCCTACACCCTGAATACTCCCTGCCCCCATTGCCCGCAATCTCTGTCCATCAGACTATATTTCTCTCTTCCTTGTTCTGCGTGCTTATGGCTGCAGTTATAGCCACAGTCACACCTGTCTTATTTGCTTGCTTTTACTGAAATGGAGCAACACATTCCATTGATTTAGATGTGAGAAATGACTTTTCTTAGTACTTGATGTCTGTCTTCAGCTCCACATCTTCCATTCCTGGTGAGCTGGGGAGGAAGGAGGTTAGTTTTAAGAAAACATCATGAGTTGAGGCTACCTCTTACAGGGTTCTCTAAGTAGAGAATCTCAAGTTCGGCTGCACCTTAGAATCACCTGGGGAGCTTTTTAAAATCCCAAGGCCCAGGCCAATCGAATAAGAACCTCCGGGGGTGGGATGCAGGCCTCAGTACTTTTCTAAAAAGCTTCCCAAGATGATCCCGAAGTGCAGCGAAGGTTGAAAGCCATCGTTCCAAGAATATCTACTTCCCTCCCTCCATAAGCTGAAAAAGACAAACTTTTCCGTCAGTGATGATGAGTTAGAAATGAGTGGGTTTTCTCTGTAAGCACTGCCTACCTGACTCGTCCATCTGTCTATCCATCCATTCATCCATCTGTCTATCCATCCATTCATCCATCAATCACATATTTTATTTATTGCCAGGCACAGTGCTGGGTGTTTACTGTTGGACAAGGCAAGGTCCCTTTCTTCAGGATGCTAAAAACTAAACTAGGGGATCAGCTGAGTAGACAGGAGATCCCAATTACTTGCGGCAAGGGATGTGAAAAGGCCCAGGGTGCTGGTAACACAGAGGAGGGGGCTTCTAACCCAAGAGGAGCAATGGGGCTTCCCAGAGGAAGTGGTGTTCAAGCTGAGCCTTGCAGGTCCAGTAGGATTTGGCCAGATGAAGAGGTGGGTGTGGCAGAGGAAGGCGCATCAACAAGAGGAGAATGGAAATCCATGAGGACCGTGAGGAGCTTAGGTGGCTGAGCACAGAGTGGGAGTGGGGGAGTAGCAGGAAGCCCTGAGGTACCGGCTGGAGGAAGCCAGCAGGGCCATATCACAGGGGTGGGCCTCATGGGTCATGTTAGGGCTTAGAATTCATCCCGAGGGCAGTGGGAAACCTTGGCAGGGTTTTCATCAGGGGAGTGGCCAAATCACATTCACTCCAGGTAGATCCCAGGCTCAGCTGTACTAGAAGCATGCGATTTGCTGCCCTTTGGAGAAATGACGAGAGCTGCCAGTCTCTTGCTGGTAAGGGTGACAGAGAAGGGATGTGTGTTCTTAATTGCTGTGACCCCAGTCTCATCAGTGGCTTTCCCTTGGGAATAGACAGCCACCACCACCACCACCACCACCACCACCACGCCCCCGCAAGACATCCCACTTGTTCTCCTGTTCTTTCTGGGTCTGAGGCTGAGGGAAGGAGCACAGATCTGGGGAGGTCCGCCAGGACCCACCTTCAGCTTCTCCATTACTAACCATCTCTGTACCTTCAGGACAGGCAAGTCACTTCACCTCTTGGAACCTTGTTTCCACATCTGTGAGACGAGGATGTTTGTGGCTCTTTTGTCGCTGAGTCTTCATGAGGCTAGAATTACAAAACTCTGCGTTTAGCACTGTTCCCAGCACATGGTCAGCACCGTAATTGGCACACAGTAAACACTGATTCCTTCCCCACCTCCATCTGCTAGGGGGCCCCTGGTCTCCCCCCAGCTCCAGAGCTTTGCTCCCATTGTAACCCCAAGGGCCAGGGGGCCAAGGGAATCAGAAGTCCTCATCCCCCCACCTCCTCTGCCTGCTGCAAAGCTGAATATCAATCTCTCGCAGCCATCGCTCCCTCAACCACAGCTTCCAGCTAACCTTGAACCAGGCTGTGCTCAGGTATCCTTACAGGTCTTTTTTTTTTTTTTTTTTTTTTGTAGGAGCCAAGCAGGTCTAAACTTTCCAACCCTCCATGATGGACTGGTGCTTTGCAGAACCTCCTTTCAAATCCCAGCTCCTGTGTTCCCCTCCTGTTCGCTACTAATAACCCGGATCATATTCAGAGCCAGTGCAGTTACAAAACCCTTTCACGTCCTCTGGCTCCCATCTAGATCTCTCAGAATAAAAGCCAAAATCCTGAAAATGGCCTGCAAGGTCCCCCAGGAGCTGACCCCCCCAGACCCTCCACTGCTCACTGACCTCATCACCTATTATTCTTTCCCTGGCTCATTCCATTCCAGTCATACCCACCTCCATACTGTCAAGCACATTCCCACCCCAGGGCCTTTGCACCTGCTGTCCCCTCAGTTGGAATGCTCTTCCCCAGATATCTGCAGACCCTCTCCCTCACTTTCTTCAGGCTTCTGCTTTTCTGCCTTGTATGAAATGGCAATCCTTCACCCCTAGCATTCACTGTTCCCCTCGCCCTTATTTATTTTCTTCATAGCGCTTGTCAACAACCGACTTATATATTTAGTCACCTGTTTGTTTATCATTTTCTCCTCTACCCTCCACCAGAATATAATTTCCATGAGGTCAGGGTAGAGTTTGTTCAGTGTCATATCCTGAGCAGCAGAAACAGCATCTGGCATGCAGCAGGTGTCGGATGAACATTTGTTGAATGAGCAAATGCCTAAACAAACCATTACCTCATTCGGAACTTGGAACAGCCCATTTGACAGATGAAAAGTACTAACACCCAAGGTCTCATCCTCAGTTACACAGGGAGTGAAGACTAAGCTAGTCCGGGAGCCTTGGCCTCAGGCTCTCCTTCAGTCTGCACAGGGCACATTCCTCTGCTGGCCAGTGATTTTCATACCATCAGGATTTCCCCTGACCTTTAGCCCTAGAGGAAATGATATCGCAACTGGAAGAATACCCAGAGGGCTGGGAGCTGGCAGCGAACGCCCCGGCAGCTGCAGGGAGTGTGTTAGTGGATTCTGACTTGGCCAGAAAGGCAGCGGACGAGCAGGATGAAGGCATGTAAAAATATCTGCGCGCGCCTGGTCCACCGCCAGTGTCAGTCACCAGAGGGAGAGAGGTGGTCTGCATGTCAGGAGTTGGGATGCAGGACCACAGGGCTGTCTTCCGTGGTTGTCAGGGGCCAGGGCATTGGGTTCCATGTTTGGGACCCTTCCTTGAGCAGCTCTGGAAGCCTGTGACCTATGGAGCACAGGAAATATCATCGGGCTTCTGACCAGGAGACTGTCCTGAGCCCTCAGCTTCCTTTACGGGCTGGCAACCCGGGGCTGATCATTTTGAATCTCAGTTTTCTCCTCTGTAAAATGGGGTTACACTTCTGCTACAGAGTGTTTTCATCAAGGTCAAAGGGGAGATGGGGAAACTGCTTTGTAAGCTGCAGATTTCTAAACAAATGCAAGAAATATTTTGCACGAGTAGATTGTCCTGTAGGTGCTTTGGTGTGGTTTCACGTGTATGATAGTCTCTCCTGGACACAGGCTTTGTCCTCAAATCTGCTCCCTGGTGTCCCGACCCACCCAGCTGCTCAACTGCCAAATGTAGGCATCATTCGGGACCCCCTCAGTCCCTCATATCTAAGCCATCAGCCTCTCCTGTTGCTGTGCCTCCAACTATATTCTTAATATCCCTGAGGATCCAGCCTCCCTCTCTCCACCACGGTCAGCCCCTCCACATGGCAAGCTCATTCCCAATCCAGATTCTTTCCTGATCCTCCTTCAGCTGGGACCCGCTGGCCCGGATCTCTGTGTGGCTGGCTCCTTCTTGTCTTCCAAGTCTCAACCCAACTGTCACCTCCCTAAAGGGCCTTCTCTGACCGCTTTCTAAGCAGCTGCTCCAGGCCGCGTTACCACATACTGCGTTTGATCTTCAGAGCATTTTCTGAACCTGCAATCATCTTATTCCTTTATTTTCTTACCTACCATTTACTGTCCAACTGCCCATTTGGAACTTAGGCACTGTCTGTCCTGTTCACTGCTGAATCCCTGCTGCCCGGGACTGTACCTGGTTCACAGTAGGTCTAATAATAGATGGTGATAGACCATCTTCCTGGTGGGGACAGATGTGAATCTGGTTTCTAGCAAACGAGTACGTGCATCACTGCCCTTGACTGAGGCAGTGTCGGCAGAGTCTGATTTATAAAGTAAGCAGAGCAATTTCTAAAAGGAGACTCACACCCCAAAGAGGAAACCAGGATGCCTGTATAAGCCAAGGCAGCAGCAACTGTCACATCACATATTTAGGAGTGGCATTGGTGACGTCTCCCTGCATCCCGTGCGGGGGACTCCAGAACTTGAGAGTGTCCGGTTTGCGTTGGGCTTTCTCAGGGAGTTGGGGGTTAGGAAGCTGACTTTGGGATTCGCCTGTTAACTTTATATGTTTCACTCCAAGTGCCCTTGATCGAGGAGGCTACATTTATAATTTCTGAACTATGTTCATGGTTATAAGAAAGCAAGTTCTTTTTGGCCTGAGCATCGAGTAGGGGCCCAGTCATCCTTTGTTAACAGATCTTTACTGACCCACTGGTGATTCTGAGCATCCCCCAGGTGACCAGGTGTGTTCCCTCATCTCATGGTGCTGGTGCAAAGAAGGCTGGTGCGTCCTCACGTTTCTTTTCTTCTTTGTTCCTTTAGGTGGGCTTGGAGAGCAGCCATCTGAGAGCTGGTCGAATGCTACAGCCACGAATACCAGCAGTGAGGAAGCTAGAGAGGGTAATGTGAGGCCCCACCAGGCCTTGGGGTACTCTTTGTTTTTCAGTTGTTGTAAATTTCACATAACCTAGAATTTACCATTTTAACCATTTTAATGTGTACCATTTCGGGGCATAAGTACATATACAATGTCGTACCACCATCACCACTATCTAGTTCCAGTCGCACCCATTTCCCTCCCCCATCCCTGATCCTGGCTTTGGGAACCTCTTATTGTACCTTTTACTTCAATCTTAGTGAACTAGAAGCAGTGAAGTCTGTGAATGAGGGGGCAGTGAGGCCTTTTGTTGAGTGGGGTGGGCCGTCTGCCAGAGAAAGGTATAAGGGTGGTATTTGGTTGCTCGGGGACTGGATGGCCTCCAGTTAGACTCTGCAGTCTGGGCGTGACTTTTCTCTGTAGCCCTTGGCTGGCGAGCTGAAGGCCCGGAGGACGGAGAGGAGGGATGACGGGCTTTGGGAACCAGGGGTCTGACAGAATGAGTGGGCCTGGGAAGCAAGAAAGGGAGCTAAAGCTGGGGTGGGGACTGGGAGGCAGGTGTAGACTAGAGACCCCGTGGACAGTTGCGGGGGGGCTGTCTGTGGCAGGGGCCTGCCTGGAGGTACCACCTCTGCCTGTCTGCACACCAGCGCCCAGACGCGCATGCGCTCTCAGAGATTCTAGTGGAGATTATGGGAGGCACCTCACTGGAAGCATCTTGGTTTTGGAGAAGGTTTTCCTGTTCAGAAGCTGTGCTGGAGGAGAAGGGCTGCTGGGCTTCTGTCCAGCCTGCATCCTGCAGGAATCAGGGCTTGTTGCCGACAAGGGCATTCCTTCTATTGATACATAAAATTAACGCAGAGCAAAATGAATCATTTTTAAAATGCCAGAATCCTGTGTTTCAGGGATGTTTCTGTAGAGGTGAAGTACAAACCATTATTCACTTCATTTTATGTTCTTTCTTTAATGTTATTTTATATTTTACACACACAATATATATATAACTTCACAGTAATGTACAGATGTGATGATATCATCATATACTTTTCTTAGTGTTGTTTTTTTTTCTTTTCCCTTTAATTTGGCTTCCTCCTTCACTTCTTTTTTCCACATGTTACCCCTCTACTCTTCCCCAGGTAATGCATGCTAATAACTTTGTTTTCACCCTTTCATATTTTTCTCCATGCACATATATTCACATATACACTGATGCAGAGATGTATACATATGCATACATAAACATACATATAAACACATAAACATATATACAGATATGTTTTGTCCTTCTTTTTAAGAAGGGATCATATTTGATACGTGTTTTTTATGCATTATGCTTTTCTCACTCATCAGTACCTCATGGAAAACCCCTCCAAGACACTTGTATAACTTCAATTTATTCTTTTGAATAGTTGCAAAATATTCCTGGTATGAATGGGCCATAATTTATTCAATCCTTCTTTTATCAGTTAATAATAACTTCAAGTTTTTG
Organism: Stenella coeruleoalba; assembly: GCF_951394435.1. NCBI lineage: Eukaryota > Metazoa > Chordata > Mammalia > Artiodactyla > Delphinidae > Stenella > Stenella coeruleoalba. The sequence continues at coordinate 31,149,411 of NC_137162.1, forward strand.
CCATCATAAACAATGTTGCAGTAAAATACCTGAATATAGAGCCTTACACACTTAGTATGTTTTAAATAGATGTTGCTAAAATGCATTTCAAAAGGTGTAAGTGTGCTCCTTTCACCATGTCCTCCCTGGTACTAGGTATTATCAGTGTTTTTAATAATGGAAACGATAGCTTATTATTAGTTAATTCGTATTTCTCTGACTCCTGGTGACTTTCAGCGTCTTTTCCTACCTTTGTCAGTGATTTGGGGGTGCACTTCTGTGACTCGCTTCTTCCTGTCCTTGGCCCATTTTCCTGTTGGCTTGCTGATCCCCTCTCAGCAGTCTGATCTCCTTTAGAGAGAGGCAGACTCTTCCACTCACAATCCCCACCACCACCATTTGACAAACGTGCATCTGATTTTAAGTCGCACCAAGTATTGCTGGGACCGTGCGCAGGGCCCCTTTAAAATCTGTATTTTTCTGCTTTGCTTTCTCAAAGGTATTTTGACTTAGGCGTTTTCAGGCTCCCAGTCACCTGGTAAAATCCGTGTCACTTCATTTTGGCCGCAGATGACCAGCACTTAGTGGTGAAAATGGACACAGGGTGTGAGGATGAAACCAGAAGGATTTGCCATTACCCTTCAGTGATGTAGATGCCACACCTAATTTTTCCTTCACGATTTAAGTGATTTATTATGGCGTGAAAACCACCCCCAAACTTAGTGACTTCAAACTGTGATTTGTTATCTCTCATGATTCTGTGCATTGACTGGGCTGTCGGGGGTGGTTCTTTGGCTGACGTCAGCTGGGGTCACTCACTTGATTACATTCATCTAGCAGGTGGGCTGGGCCGAGAGGGCCAAAAAAAGCTTTAGTCACATGTTTGGTGCCTCACTGTGCCTCCACGTGCTGTCTTTCCACATGGACCTTCACCATTTAGTTGTCTAAGGATTTTTTATAGCATGGTGGCTGGCTTGCCAGAGAGAGGAGACAGAAGCCACCCGTCCACTTAAGGCATGGACTCTGAATGCTACTTCTGCCACATTCTATTGGTCAAAACAAGCCAAAGGGCCAGCTCAGCTTCAAGGAAAAGAAAATAGATTCCACCCCTTAATGTGAGAAGTGGCATGAACTTACAGGGATGAGAGCTGTGGCCATATTTGGAGACCATCTACTGCCTTCCCTCCCTGCATCTTTCCTGCTCACCAGCAATAGCTATTGTCAGAATTTTTAATATTAATATTTACTGGTTTTTTGGGCATCATATTACCCAACCAAATAAACTTGAACAGTCAGACACACTTGGGTTTGCATCCCAGCAAGCCACTTAGTAGTTACAACCTTGGATAAGTTATCCAGCTCTTCATCTAAGGTTTGGAGAGAATTAGAAACAATATTTATGCAAAGCTCATCGCCATGTGTCTGGAACTTAAAAGGTACCCAATGAGTGTAGCTCTTCCCCTTCTCTCTCTCCACCTTCACCTCCAAGAATTAGATTATCCAGCACGAAAAGTGCATTGTCCACCTCTGGACTGGGATTTCACAGCTGTTTAACAGCTGCACAGAAACACCATTAAGGAAGACAGGAAGGAATAAGGCTCCCGCAGCCCATTACAATTCTGCCTCTGGTTGGGTTGTACACGGTACTCACACGGCGACGAGAGATCTTCTTGGGTGTCTTGAGGAGGATGATGACAGCACTGCCCCACCCATGCCGCACACCCCTGCAGCTGGCTACATCCATAGTCTGCAGCCCCTCAAATGATCCTGGTGTGTTTCAAGAGGATAATGTCAAGGTTAGGCCAGTCCCTTCACTCTGTATTACAGCAGCAGACGAGCAGGTCTTTAAGCATCCAGGGTGAGCCTGAGGAGGAAGGAGACCCCCAAGGTGAGGTGAAGGCCATCCCTTCTAGCTTGTTCCCCCAGCCTTCCCATCTGTCCCTCCAGGACACTGTCAGGTGCCAGCCTGGGTGTCTCTTGTTTTTGTTTGAATTAAAGATAAGGCAAGTTGTGTCAATCTCAGATTCCCCTTTAATCACAACCCACCCCGCTTCCGCCACCCCCAGAAAAAGGGACCGCCCAAGCAGGAGAAAGGATCTGAGGGAAGCCCCTGGTCGGCTGGCTGCAGGACCAGGTGTATTTCCTGGCATTATGTTGCTCCCCTCAGCCCTGATGGCAGGGATTTGTACTTCCAGCTTTGGGGAGGTCTGGGGGGCCTTGGGGAATTGCTCACTCGGCACCCCTTGGCAGACTGGTCTGAGGAGCCTTCCTACCCTGGAGATGAGAGCTCAGCATGCATTTCGGGGCCGATAATGGGATTAATGAAATGGAGTGTGTAACTGTTCCTCAAATGAAGCTGCGACTGTTTTGGTAGAGCCTGATTTCCAGAACCATATTCATAAAAGAGAATGGACCTTTCACTTTCTGTAGCAGTCCCTAAGGGCTCTGTGCTGCAGCAAATAATAATGGAATCAGGTTGCACCAGAGAGCAGGGATCCCTCAAACTTGGGCACAGAGCCTCACCTGACCCCTGAATGTCACTTATGTCAGCATATCTGGGTGTAACCATTGAACCTGACTTTAGGCATTCTTTCTAGCCTGTCCCCAAATGCAGATGTGATGGTGATAACTGCAGCTCTCGTCGAGCCCTTACACAGCAGACGTTTGATGTTCATTGCCTGGTTCCATGCCCATGACATCACCATGCAGCAGGAAGGAGATCTCAGGGGACAGTGGCTCATCTAGAGCCACACAGGTAGTGAATGACAGCATTTACCTTGAGCCTAAGTCCCCCTGACCCTGAATCTCTTGCTCTTAATCTTTGGGCTACATCAGTGGTTCTCACACTTCCTTATGCATCCGGATCACCTGGGGAGCCTGAAAAAGCACAGATGCCTTGACAGTCCTCTAGGCCAATTGAGTCCCAATCTCAGGGCAGGGGGGCGGACACCAGAATTTTTTAAAAGTTTCCTGATTGAATCCAATGTGCAGTCAGGTTTGGGAACCATCGTGCAGAATAATCCACAGTCTCCCCCTTTACTGAGCCTTTCAAGATCGCCACAGGCAAGGTGCGAATTTGCCAGTCACCCGTGGGGTGAGGGTTATGCAGGTGGCTGGACTGTCAGGATGTTTACTTCCAGTGTAGGAGGGACCGGTTGACTAATCGAAAATCCGCAGTTCCTTGCTTGAGGAGGCTGTGCCATTTATAATACGGCTGTGCCTTCAGCTGGAAACGGAACATCGAATAGCTATGGCGGATTTTCAGAGAGGATAGGGTACACTCCCAGAGCCAGAGAATTTAAATGGACTTTATCCCCCAGCCCACCCCGCCCCCAGCATGTTAAATCCCTTCAGACACCCCTGAAGGGAGTCCTCCTCTGCATTTGCTCCTCTTCAGATGCAGGCCTCTTGGACCATAATAAATAATTACATCCTTCTATTGGGACTCCAATTCCAGATAGTAGTAATCCAAGAAAATCCAATAATGACAGTTGCATTAAGATCCTTCTTCCAGGCTAAGCAGAACATCTGTTTAGACATATTTTTAATCGGCAAATGCTTCCTGTGTTGAGTCCTCAGCAAATTAAATTTCTCACTGGACCGAGGGGGAAGCTGTCATTCAATAACCCATCTCTGGAAATTACACCCCAGTCTCTCTCCAGGTGCACTTAAGATTTTCCCATGCTGACTCGGCTGCACCAGGCCCTAACATTACTGGCTCACATGTGTATATAGCACAGCTTCTCTGAGAAACATTGGATTTCTTAGTGTTAGTCCCTCAGATAGAGAAGTATTGATATTTTTGCCCATTCTCCAAAGGAGAGTTGGCGGCGGAGGAAAATTAAGAGACTTGTTGAAAACCGTATGGGAAATAACAAACTTCCACTTGCTACATCACTGCCTGTGATTACTTAAGACAGGATTCTCAGGATTTAAACATTAAGGACTTCAGGGCTGCCAACATTTTGGAGAGGTTTCTGCCGCAGAATTGTTTGGACTGTTGGGTTGTTTATTTTTAGAATAACTCATCCATTCTTTAACTAATTAATTCAAAATCCAAGAGCACCGAATGCTTCCCACCAGCCAGACACTGTGCTGGGTGTGAATAGAGTGGTGAATGAGCCAACCACAGTCCCTGCCCCCATGGAGCTTCCAGTCTACTGGGGCAACTCACATTTGAAATCTGGATGCAATTTGTAGTCCTGGGCTGGGAGAGCAAGTTAGAATATCTGTAGAGACCAAGCAGGTAATGTCAATGGGTGAAATGCCTGGATGGGACCCTGAGGAGTGGGAGATAGATTCTAGCAACCAGGAAAACGTGTACCCTGACTGTAGAGAGCAGGTGCTACTTAACTGCTATGGGTTGTAAATGATAGAAGATGGGCCCACTGTTGCCAGATCTTTCCATTTTTAAAGAAAAACTAGAAAATCTGGATTTTTATGTGAAATTCCTTGATTTTTAAAAGTTGGCTTCTCAAATGAGAAGCCAACTTTGTTTTTAAACAAAACAAAACAAAAACCCAAAGTGTAGGCCAAAAGCATCCAGGCCAAACAAAACACATCTGTGGGTTGGGTTTATCCCAAGAGCTGCAAGTGTGTGACTTCTGATCTAGAAATTCTAGCAGTAAAACAATTATGTTCAGGCTTAAAAATGTGTTATATGCCAACTTTCTTGTTCTGGCAACTGAACTGGCAGGGACCCCTTTTACAAACATAGAACTACTGGAAAAAAATATAACCTTCCTCTTACTCCAAATTAAAAATACAGAGTTAAGCTCAAAGAAAAGATAGGGAAATTGTCATTATCAGAAAAGAACAGGGAACATAAACCCATGAAACTAAGCTTCAGATGGTGGCAAAACTGTGCAGAGGGCACTGAGACTGGGCCAGGATTTGGGGTACTGAGGGCTGGTGGTTTTTTTATGCCCATGTAACAGCTATATAGGTTCAGGATTTGTGGCCGTGGCCTTGGAGACTGAGATCTTGCATAAAATGAACTCCTTCAAAGGGCTTCCTAATCATTAAAAAAGAAAGAAAGAGAGAGAGAGAGAGAGAGAGAGAGAGAAAGAGAGAGAAAGAAAGAAGAAAGAAAGAAAAAACAAAGAAAGAAAGAAAAGAAAAGACTAGAAAAACTCTGTCCAGTGGCTGAAAGAAGGGACAAGAAATCTTGCTATCTTTCCTAGGTTCTAAGTGGGGGTAAAAACATATCTTCTATGAGAAACTGAATCCCAAAGCCTGTTCCTGAGACAGGTATAAGTTCTCAAATTTCATTTCCTATGTATGGAAACCATAAACTTAGAAATTAACATAAAAATTGATCTAGGACCCATAGAACCCCAAGAGCCCTGAAAAAATGAAAATCAGGATCACACTCATTGCTGAGGGCATATGAGACTCTTGCAGAAAGGAATAACCCTCCCCCACAAAATGAACTTTAACTAAAATATTAGAAACACAAAAAGTTAATCCATGAAGGATAATCAACAGAGACAATAACTTGGAGAATTAGTACCCCAAGATGCAGAAATAATAGAAGAATCTGTGTGAGATTAAATAGGTATACATAAAATGACTAAAGAGCCAATGGGAGAATTTGAAACTATTGTGAGGGAAAAAAAGAACAGATCAATTTAGAAGCTACTAAATAGGGCTTTTGGTAATGATAACTGCATTTATTGAAACTGGAATGGGATAAATAGTATATTGAACACAACTGAAGAGAGAATTATTGAAATAGAAAATAGATCTGAGGGGGAGGAGCTTCAAGATGGCGGAAGAGTAAGACGTGCAGTTCACCTTCCTCCCCATAAATACATCAGAAATACACCTACATGTGGAACAACTCCTGCAGAACACCTACTGAATGCTGCAGAAGACCTCAGACCTCCCAAAAGGCAATAAACTCCCCACGTACCTGGGTAGGGCAAAACAAAAAAGAAAAAAGAGAGACAAAAGAATAAGAATGGGACCTGCACCAGTGGGAGGGAGCTTTGAAGGAAGAAAGGTTTCCACACACTAGGAAGCCCCTTCATGGGCAGAGACTGCGGGTGGCGGAGAGGGGAAGCTCTGGAGCCATGGAGGAGAGCGCAGCCACAGGGGTGCGGAGGGCAAAGTGTAGAGATTCCCACACAGAGGATTGGTGTGGACCAGCACTCACCAGCCCGAGAGGCTTGTCTGCTCACCTGCTGGGGCGGGCGGGGGCTGGGAGCTGAGGCTCGGGCTTCGGAGGTAATCACAGATTGCCAACAAACACATGAAAGGATGCTCAACATCACTAGTCATGCAAATCAAAACTACAATGAGGTATCACCTCACACCAGTCACAATGGCCATCATCAAAAAATCTACAAACAATAAATGCTGGAGAGGGTGTGGAGAAAAGGGAATGCTTTTGCACTGTTGGTGGGAATGTAAATTGATACAGCCACTATGGAGAACAGTATGGAGGTTCCTTAAAAAACTAAAAATAGAAGTACCATATGACCCAGCAATCCCACTACTGGGCATATACCCTGAGTAAACCATAATTCAAAAAGACATGTACCACGATGTTCATTGCAGCACAATTTATAATAGCCAGGACATGGAAGAAACCTAAGTTGATCATCGACTGATGAATTGATAAAGAAGATGTGGCACATATATACAATGGAATATTAATAAGCCATAAAAAATGAAATTGACTTATTTGTAGTGAGGTGGATGGACCTAGAGTCTGTCATATAGAGTGAAGTAAGTCAGAAAGAGAGAAACAAATACCGTGTGCTAACACATATATATGGAATCTAAAAAAAAGAAAAAATGGTTCTGAAGAACCTAGGGACAGGACAGGAATAAAGATGCAGATGTAGAGAATGGACTTAAGGACACGAGGAAGGGGGAAGGGTAAGCTGGGACGAAGTGAGAGAGTGGCATGGACATATATACACTACCAAATGTAAAATCGATAGCTAACGGGAAGCTGCCACATAGCACAGGGAGATCAGCTCAGTGCTTTGTGACCATGTAGAGGGATGGGATAGGGAGGGTGGGAGGAAACACAAGAGGGAGGAGATATGGGGATATATGTATATGTATGGCTGATTCACTTTGTTATAAAGCAGAAACTAACACACCATTTTAGAGCAATTGTACTCCAATAAAGATGTTAAAAAAACAAACAAACAGAAAACCAAAGTAGTTCTAGAAGTTGTAGACACTGTAATAAGGCAAGAAAAAGAAATTAAAGGCATACAAATTGGAAAGGAAGAAATAAAACTGTTCTGATTTCCAAATGACATGTTTGTCTATGTAGAAGATCTCAAGGAATCTACCACAAACAAACAACTCCTAGAACTAATTAGTGAGTTTAAGAAGATGGCAGAATACAAGACCAAAACACAAAAAAATGCTTATATTTCTAATAATTAATGTGCAGAAACCAAAATTAAAAACACAATACCATTTATAATCACTCAACAAAAATGAAATACACTTTAAAAAACATGTATAATATTTGTGTACTGAAAATTACACAATGCTGGTGAAAGAAATAAAGACCTACATAAATGGAGAGAAATACCATGTCCATGGATTGGAAGGAAGACTCAATATAATAAAGATGCCATTTCTCTCCAAATTGATCTGTAGTTTTAATGTAATTCCCATTAAAATCTCAACATTTTTTTTTGTAGACATAGATAAGCTTACCCTAAAATTTATATGGAAAGACACAAAATTCATATGGAAACATAGCTAAAACAATGGAAAAGAAGTCTAAAATGAGAGTAATCACTCTGCCTGATATTAAGGCTTACTACAGGCCTTCCTCAGTATCCCTGGGAGATTGGTTTCAGGACCCTTCATGGATACCAAAATCTGTGGATGCTTAAACACCTTATATAAAATGGCATAGTATTTACATATAAACTATGCACATCCTCCCATATACTTCAAATCATCTCCAGATTACCTTTAATACCTAATGCATTGTAAATGCTACATGTTTGCTGGTGCATGGCAAATTCAAGTTTTGCTTTTTGGAACTCTCTGGAATTAAAAATATACTTTTGATCCACAGTTGGTTGAATCTCCAATGTTAAACCCAGGGGTATGGAGGACTGACTGTATATAATTACAGTAATAAGACAGTGTTATATTACCAGAGGGATAAACACATTGATCAATGGAACATAATAGAGAACCCAGAAATAAACTCTATTACTATATGACCCAGCATATTGGGTATTTATCTCAGAGAAATAAAAATCTTCACAAAAACACCTGTTCATGAATATTCATAACAGGTTTGTTTGTAAGAGCTGGAAACAACCCAGATGTCCTTCAACAGGTAAATGGTTAAACAAACTGTGTACTACTCAACAATAAAAGGAAACGATTGATACATGCAACAACTTGGATGAATCTCCAGGGAATTGCACTGAGTGAGAAAAGCCAATTCCCAAAGGTTATACATTGTAGGATTCCATTTAAATAATATTCTTCAAATGAAAACATTTTTGCAATGGAGAACAGATTAGTGGTTGAGAGTGTAGGGATGGGTTGGGAGGGAGGGGAAGGGAGGTGGATGTGATTTTAAAATGACAATATGAGGGATCCTTATGGTGATGGAACTATTCAGTATCTTGAATGTGGTGGTAGATACACAAACCTATACATGTTATAAAACTGTGTAGAACTAGACACACACACACACACACAAGTATACATAATGGTGGGGAAATCTGAATGAGATCAGTAGATGTCCATATCCCAGTTGTAATAATGTACTATAGTTTCATAAAATGTTTCTATTGGGGGAAACAGAGTAAAGGGTATAAAAAGTCTCTCAGTATTATTTCTTGCAACTTCATGTAGATCTACAATTATCTCAAAAATTTTTCAATTTACAAAAACTATTTCATATACAGTAAAAAAGTAATATTAACCTCAACATTATGACCATTGCAAAACTTGTTTTATTGTTTCTTGTGGGAAATGTATTGCTCACAGAATAACACCTATTGAATGACTCATTTAAAACAAAACACATAATTACACAAAAAGATTGAAAATATGTAGATGCAGAAAAGTTATATGAGGCAAATACTAATCAAAATAAAACTGGCACAGCAATATTAATATCAGTCAAAATAATCTTCATTATGGATGAACATTATTACAGATAAAGAAGGTATTTAATGATGAAAGAAGCAATTTAGCTGGAACATTTAACGATCCTTAACTTGTCTTATTTAACCAGCATAGCCTTGAACAATATGAAGGAAAAATTAAAAATAAAGGAGAAGATGACAGTTCACAGGCTTAGTTCTCAAGGTTGTTTAAAACACTTTTCTCGGTAGCAGATACACTAAGGAGCCAAAAACATTTGTAAGTAGAATATTTGAACAACATATGTAGCACCCTTCAACCATCAATTTTGGAAACTGATGCACATTATTGCAAGGTTATAAGGAATATTTATAAAAACAATCACATAGTGGGCTACAAAGCAAGGCTCAAAACAACAAAGAATTGATACCTTGGAGCATGGGCCACCATCCATGGCCAGAAGGCCAAATCCAGCCTGCCATCTGTTTTTGCAAATAAAATGTTATTGGAACACAGCCATACCCATTCATTTACACAGTGTCTACGGCTGCTTTCACACTATAATAGCAGAGTTGGGTAGTTGCAATAGAGAATATATTAACCACAAAACTTAAAATATTTACTATCTGGCTTATTACAGAAAAAGTTTGCTGACCTGTGCCTTGGAGAATAGGTCCTTGGAACACAAAGCAATGTTAGACATCAGTAACACACACAGAGAGACAAATGTTTAGAAATTAAAAATCACACCTCTAAATAATCCAAGGATCAAAGAACAAAGTCCAAATGGAACTTACAGAATATATCAAAGTCTAACATTGAAATGTACATGTCAAAAGATGGGATGCAGGCAAAGAGGAACTCAGAGAAATTTTAGTATTAAAATGGTAATATTAGAATGTAAGAAAGATTGAAAATTAATGTGCCAAACATTCAACTCAAGAAGCTAGAAAAGGATGGCCGATTGATTTGTTACAAAGGTGCCAGGACAGTTCCATGGGGGAAAAACTAGTCTTTTCATCCAACAGTGCTAGTACAACTGGATATTGCATACAAAAGAATGAAATTAGATCCCTACCTCACACCATATACAAAAATTAACTCAAAATGATTGAAGAGCTAAATACAAGAGCGAAAAGTATAGAACTAAACATAGATATAAATCATTATGAGTTTGGATTAAGCTGTACAGGTACACCTCAGAAATATTGTAGGTTCGCTTCCAGACTACCGCAATAAAATGAATATGGCAATAAAGTGAGTTGCACAAATTTTTTGGTTTCTCACTGCATATAAAAGTTATGTTTACAATATACTGTAGTTTATTAAGTATGCAAAAGCATTATGTCTGAAAAAATAATGTACATACCTTAATTTAAAAATACTGCTAAAAAATGTTAACCATCACCTGACAATTCAGGGTTGCCAAAAACCTTCATTTTGTAAAAAACACACAATAAAGTGAAGCACAATTAAACAGGGTATGCCTGTAATTTATTATATATGATACAAAAAGGCAACAAAAAAATGCATAGATTGGACTTCATCAAAATTAAAAACTTTTTTTTTTTTTTTTTGTGGTACGCAGGCCTCTCACCGCTGTGGCCTCTCCCGTTGCGGAGCACAGGCTCCGGATGCGCAGGCAGAACGGCCATGGCTCACGGGCCCAGCCGCTCCGCGGCACGTGGGATCTTCCCGGACCGGGGCACGAACCCGCGTCCCCTGCATCGGCAGGCGGACTCCCAACCACTGCGCCACCAGGGAAGCCCAAAATTAAAAACTTTTGTGCTTCAAAGGACAGTATCATAAAAATGAAAAGACAATCTATAGAATAGAAGAAAATATTTGCAGATCATATATCTGATAAGGGTCTGGTATCCAGAATATATAAAGAATAATTATAACACAACAATAAAAAGACAACACAATTAAGAAATGGACAAAAGATTTGAATAGACATTTCTCCAAAGACGATATACGAATGACTAGTAAGCACACGAAGAGACATTCAACATCATTAGTCATTAGGGAAATGTAAATCAGAACCGCAATGAGATGCCACCCACTTCACACCCATTAGGATGGCTATAATCAAAAAGATTGATGATAACAAGTGTTGACGAGGATGTGGAGACACTGGAACCCTGATGCTTTGCTGGTGGGAATGTAAAATGATGCAGCTCCTTTGGAAAATAGTCTGATAGTCCTCTAAAAGGTTAAACATAGAATTACTATATGCCCCAACAATTCCACTCTTTGGCAAATACCCAAGAGAACTGAAAATATATGTCCACACAAAGTAAATGGCATCATGACTCTCTTGCAGATGGCAAGGAGAATGCTATGCTTCCACAGAGCCCTGGGACCTTGCATGCTGGAGCTGAGACCTTCTCTCCCCGGGTCCGAAGAGCTACAACCTCAAGGACAGAGAGGATATGGCCAGGAGGGGTCATCCCCTATGTCATTGGAGGGAACTTCACCGGTCAGTAGCTCCAAATGAGGCCTGGTTTGGGGCTGGATGATTTGTCTTCCTAGGTGGGCAAAGTCCTCCCAGGAAAGACTTCGGTGGGATGGAACAGACGCCGGAGCCATAGCAGTCCCCCTGCTGAAGCTCCCTCTTGCCCACAGGGTCTAGTGCAATCGACCTCAGGAAACTGCAGTCTCTGTTGGTGCTATGTCCTCAAAAGTGGTCACCTGGTCCCTGAGGCTTCATGCAGGTGGTGACCCTATGACCCTGGTGGAGTCCCCGCCCTCCTTCCTGACAGCATCCGTGCCCTTGGTTCCGTTGCACTCCCATGGCATTAACCCAGGGCCACCAGTGCCAGATCCTTAATTAGGTGCTGGTGATAAAAATATGACTAAGATGTCATCCTGCTCTCAAGGGGCCCTCAGCCCTAATAAGAGAGAGAGAGATGTGTTCCTAAAGGATTAAAATGTGGGAATTGTCATCAGCTACTAACTTTTGTTCCTTGGTGTCTTAACCGTGTTCTTTCAGATCTGGTGTGCTTTTCTGGCCAAAGATTTATATAATCTTCTTCCAAATTAACTAATTTTATATAGAGAACTTTGTTTACACGGAGATATTTGTTATTAGTAGGATTGCCATTTTGGTGAGTAATTGCTCTATAAACAATTTTAACTAAAAGTGTCAAGATGTCACTTGACACTTGGATGACTAAGTTACTCTTTCTTCTATATGTATGTTTTGGGGGGACATTATGACACCACACCCGCATCTTCTACACTATGATGGGAGCCTCCCAATGGTTCGTTGGTTTGTTTTTTGCAACGAAGTCTTTCTAGAATTCAGACCCAATCCCCAACCATCCTGTGTACTTCCCAAACAACTATTTTTCTAGATCCTTCTCATTGCTTCTAGCAAAATCAAAATACAGTAGTATTATTTATTTCAGACTGATAGATTTTGAAAAGAATACTTATTGACTAGATGAAACTATCAGCCTAGAGTTTACTTTATTCTTGCTCCCAATTTACTTACTGCTTTTCCAATTTCTAATCAGGGAAATATGAAGAAAGGTTCAGAGGAAGTATGAAATTCATCTGTTTTCAAAGGACTTGCAGAAAATTAGGCTCAAGGATACCCCAGCAAGACTAAGTGAGAGAGTGGCATGGACATATATACACTACCAAATGTAAAATAGATAGCTAGTGGGAAGCAGCCGCATAGCACAGGGAGATCAGCTCAGTGCTTTGTGTCCACCTAGAGGGGTGGGATAGGGAGGGTGGGAGGGAGACATAAGAGGGAGGAGATATGGGGATATATGTATATGTATAGCTGATTCCCTTTGTTCTACAGCAGAAACTAACACACCATTGTAAAGCAATTATACTCCAATAAAGATGTTAAAAAAAGAATGATACAACAGGATTATTATATTTGAAAAAAAAGGAACCCCCAGCAAACACTGAACCCCAATGCAAAAGTAGCATGAATGTACATGCAAATAGAATTTATAGAGCATACGGGAATACCGTCCTATAGGTATAAAATAGAATGAAGGGGTGGAACGCAGTGCTGGTGATTTACTTCAAGAGCCTAAAATTGCCAAATTGAATAACCTGAGTAACATTTTTTAAAATTTAGAAAAGTACTTTCAATACGAAGGAAAAGTTGGGAAGCTGGGGACATTTTGAAAAATCTATTTTTACCCTCTCTCCCAATTCACAAACTCCTACTCTCTAGGTTTTGGTCATTCAGGAAAGTTTTATTGTATTCTTAGCTAGGGAAATCCTTAGTCCTAGCTCATTTTTATTCTGGGGCACCCAGATGAGCTTTTTTTGATCATTAGAACATGCTTTGTTGTCAGCCAGCATCTAAGGAAGGTATGGACCTGTCATTTCAGGAAGCCAGAGAGCCATTTTTAAGCAGGCCATGAGACACTGGGAAAAGCACACCTGTGTGACCTTCATAGAGAGGACGGATGAAGAAAGCTTTATTGTGTTCAGTTACAGAACCTGTGGGTAAGTGAAAGCAAGTTCACCTCAGTGGAATCTGAGGCAGACAAGTCAGATGGCTCATGAGTCTTGAATTTTCTCTCTGAAACAAAGTGTTTCCAATGTGCTGTAATATATAGAAGCCCAGCATTTGTCAGAAACTCTTCTTGCCCTCAATGAACTCACAATCCAGGGACAAAGTAGGTGGGTCAAGAGGAAGACTCCAGAATGACAAGGTGTCTGTATCTCCTGTCATGGGAGCAGTTGAAGGAATTGGGAGTGTTTCATACAAAGTGGTTCTGAACCACCTTGGGGCCAGTGATTCCACTGAGAATCTGATGAAGCTATGGGCTCCCTCATTATGGATGTACATATATGCAAAATTCTTCATGTAATTTTGTGGGCTCCATGGGCTTACAGACTTCCTCCAGAAAACATAACAAATAATAAGATGACTGGATTATGACTATCTGTTATGCCAATAAATGTAAGTGTGATATACTCTCCTATTGAAAGGAAAAGTTTCCCATATTAGTTCAAAAACTTAAACCCAACTACATGCTGTATACATGAGATGACTACTGAAGAAAATGATCCAGAAAGGTTTAAAAGTGAAAGGTAAGAAGGCATACAGGCAAATACCAACAAAAATAAAGCTGGGATCACAATTCTAGTTGTAGACAGGCTGTTTTGTTGTTGTTTTTTTTTAAGTCAGAAAGTACTAAAAAAAAAAATGGTGAGACACTTTATAATGAGAAAGAATTCAAACTACGGTGAGAATATAACAGTCATAAATCTTTATGCACCAAATAGCATAGCATTAAGAGTCATAAAAGAAGCGCCAGGGGTTTCAAGGGTAAATTGAGAGAAACACCAGCAGCAGAGGACTTTATTTCATGTCTGTGAACCCAAGCAGGTCAATGTCAAGTTGACCAAAAAATAAGTAGAGATTTGTAGAGGACTGGAAGAATGTAATTAGTAGAGTTGATCCTGTGGATCAGATTCTATAACGTGATAACACATTTTTTAAATGCCTACTGAATGTTTATAGACATTGTCCATCTGTTAAGTATTAACAACACCTCAATGGGCTTCCCTGGTGGCGCGGTGGTTGAGAGTCCGCCTGCCGATGCAGGGGACACGGGTTCGTGCCCCGGTCCGGGAAGATCCCACATGCCGCGGAGCGGCTGGGCCCGTGAGCCACGGCCGCTGAGCCTGCGCGTCCGGAGCCTCTGCTCTGCACCGGGAGAGGTCACAACGCTGAGAGGCCCGCGTACCGAAAAAAAAAAAAAAAAAAAGAACACCTCAATGAATTCTAAAAGGCAGAGATAACATTAAAATATTCTCTGATTGCAAAGCAGTGAAACTGGACATAACATAATAACAACAAAAGATAGAATAAATACTCCTGCATTACCTGGTAAGTTAAAAGTTCCCTTTTTTTACAACTCTTAGGTCATAAAGAAATCAGGATTAAAATGATAAGAAGTCTAGATAAATGAAAGCCCTACAATTCAGAATTGAAGAGATCTGGGTAAAGCTATGTCCATAAGAAAACCCACAGCCTCAGATATCCACATCACTAAGAATGACAATGAAATATTCAATTCAAAGACATAAGCAAAATAAATAAATACATAAAACCCACCACCACGACAAAACAAACCTAGTGAGAGCAGAAGAAAATGGACAAGGTAACACATTATAGGACTGATAAATTGAAGAGTAAATTCTTTGAATAAACAAACAACTGTAGACAAACTACTTACTCGTTAGTCTAAGACAAAAAAGTGACAATGCAGAAATATACAAAGTCAGACATGCAAAAGGGGAAAATAACCACAGATTCAGCAGAATCATAAAAGAGTACTTTATAAAACTCTAAGGCAAGAAATGTGGAAATCTGGATAATGTGAATGACTTCAAGGTAAATATAAAGGGCTGGCACAGGCCAGTAACTGAAAGAAATCGGAAAATTGACAGAAAAACTTTCTCCCCCACGCCTCCAATGTAGAGTTTCACAGATGAATTCTTTCAAAACTTCAAGAAACAGATTATTCTGGTACTATTTAAGTTTTTTAGCGCCTAAAAGAATACTTTCTTCCAATTAACTTTTAATGAAGTATCATGGCATTGCTACCCCCTAATGAAAAAGATGACACCAAGGAAGAAAATTATAGACTCATTTAACTTATGAACAGCCATGAAAAATAGAATAGAAGAGTAGGCTGCCAAGAAGGTTTATCTAAGGAATACAAGACTAGTTCAACGTTAGGAAATCTGTTTGCATTATTCAACATATTGATAGATCAAAGGAGATAAGCCATATTCATGTCTCAATAGATGCTAAAAAGGCATCTGCACATTTCGACATGCCTTTGTTGTTTTAAAAAAGTAGTCACGGTAGTACAAGAAGAGATGTCAAGGATAGATCCTTGACTTACACACACACACACACACACACACACACACACACACACATATATATATCCCCAAAGCACATTTCATGTTTATCAGAGATAATTCTAGAAGCATTTCTGTTAGAGTCAGGAACAAGTCAAAGATGTTCATGATCACCACAATTATTTAACATTTTTTTCTGGAAATAATAGCTAATGTAATTTGACAAGAGAAAGAGATAAACACAATGAATATTGGCAGGAACAAGCCAGTGTTTGTATTGTTTGAAGTTAATGTAATGTGTGCCTAAAAAACTCAGAAAATCAGTCGAAGAACTATCAGAAACAAAAGGAGACTCTATTAAAGTGACTGATTACAAAATTAATAAACAGAAAATTAATTACTTTTCCTTTAATGAAATAATTTGATATACTTTCATAATGGAAAAAATCACAACTTTAATAGAAACATAGTAGATAATATATTTAAGAATGAACTTAACAAAAATGCAAACATATGCCAGACTTATAGAAAGAAAATGCCAAAACTCTAAAGAAACTTAAAAAAGAAGAAAAAATGAAAAGGCATACCATTTCCTGATATGGAAATGCCCAACATAGTAAAGATGTCAGAACTTCCTAAAATAACCTATAAATTCATGCCATTCTGATTTGTATGTATATATGGGTATGTGTATACATGTATTTTAAGAACTTGAACAAATGGTATTAGAATTTTTCATGTAGAAATAACTGAGAGAGAGAGAGAGAGAGAGAGAGAGAGAGAGAGAGAAACCAAACAATAGTGACAGGGACAGAGATAGGGGAGTGTTTGGTGTTCTATCCCAACATATAGGATATTAAAATGCAAATGAAGATAATAACAATTAAAACCATTTGGAACGCAATAAAAAATAGATAATATGGAACAAAAGAGTTTAAAATGAATATGTTTATACACAAATTTAGGTAGCATTTTAAATGAGTGAGAGAAAGATGGATTAGTCAATTGGGATATTTGAACATTGGGATAATTAAATAGCTCATTGTGAAAAAAATAAAGCTGGAATCCTACCTCACTTCTTTTTTTTAAAATTAATTTATTTTTTAATTTATTTATTTTTGGCTGCGTTTGGTCTTCGTTGCTGCACACAGGCTTTCTCTAGTTGCGGCAAGCAGGGGCTACTCTTCGTGTGGTGCACGGGCTTCTCATTGTAGTGGCTTCTCTTGTTGTGGAGCATGGGCTCTAGGTGTGCAGGCTTCAGTAGTTGTGGCACGCAGGCTCAGTAGCTGTGACTCGAGGTCTCTAGAGCACAGGCTCAGTAGTTGTGGCGCACAGGCTTAGTTGCTCCATGGCATGTGGGATCTTCCTGGACCAAGGCTTGAACCCGTGTCCCCTGCATTGGCAGGCAGACTCTTAACCACTGCGCCACCAGGGAAGCCCTACCTCACTTCTTATACCAAAAATTATTCTAGCTGGATCAAAGATATAAACATTTTGAAAAGAAAAAGAAAGAAAAGAAAAAGAAACAAAAATTTGAAAAGTATTAGAAGGAAGCAAGAGTGTATGTTTACTTATAATCTTGGAACGCAGATGGCCTTTCTAAACAGAACATAAGAACATAAAGAAATTACATTAAAATTTTATATGACAAAAACAACACAAAAAACAAAGTTAAATAAGAAATAACAAAGCAAGAAAAATATTTGTAACACGTCTGATAGTCAAGGACTTGATCCCATAATGTACAAAGCATTCTTACAAATCAGTAATAAAAAGATGAACACCCCCCCAAAATTGGGGGAAGATGTGATCTCACAGTTCACAAGAAAAAAATATAAATGTCACATAAAACATGAAAAACTATCCAACCTCAGTACAGTGAGATACCACTTTTCACCTATCAAATTGACAAAGATAGTTTGGCAAAACCAATGCTGTCCCAGTTGTGGGGAAACAGGGCTTTTTAATATACTATTAGTGGGCATATAAAGAGACGCAACATTTTGGGATTGCAGTTTGATAGTATCTATCAAAATATCAGATGCACATACTCTTTCTTCTGTTAATCCCACTGCTAGGAATTTACCCTGCCACAAACGAGAAAGACCCTAATGGTTTCTGTGTTTTGCATTTTGTTGTTTGTTTGTTTTGTCTCCCTCTCCCCTGAGGCTTTGTTTAAATAGCAAAAACTGGAGTCAGCCTAAATGTACATTAATAGGAGACTGATTAAATAAATTTTAATACTATGTTGCTTTGAAAAAAATTAGATAAGTCTACATGTGCTGTTATAAGAAGATCTATAAATTAAGGAGGAAAAAAGGCAAGATGAAGGACAATGTACATGGTGTATTTTGTAATTAAAAGAATATATGTACATAGATGTATTACATATTTTGGAATAGCATTTAAGAAACTGTTAACAGTGGTTATCTTCAGAGCCTTAATACTTAAATCTTTTGTAACATGGGCGTGTATTTTTTAAATGTTTTATAGAAGTTATTTGAGTGGTGGGATTATGGGCCATTTTAATTTATTTTTTATACTTTTCTATATTAGGAATAATGAATATATATTTAAAAAGATAACTGTGCCCAGAAGGGGAGTCATCTCTAAGGCTCCTCTGGTAATAGTATCAAGACTCATGCTTTACAGAAACCATTGTCTCCTCCTTGTCATCAGAGATGGTCCAGCGGAGATTGGGGGGTGGGGGAAGTTAGTTGCTTTTTTCCTGGAAGAGAGGCCATATCTTTCTTCAGATTCTCAAGGGAATCCATGACCACCATAAAGGTCAAGAACCATTTTTGGAGGGAATTTCTGCGTTGAGAGGGAAGTTAGACAATGAGATCATTTTCAGCTCTCAAGTCTGCGTTTCTTTTAGACACACACACACACACACACACACACACACACCCAAGGGAGGGGTGTTAGACTCTTGCTATTCCCTGATCTGCTGACCTGGGTATTTCTGCAACTGTCCAGCTGTTGTTCCTATGTTGGGCGCCGAGGTGGAGGCCCGCAGGCCATATCCATTGGGAAAAACTGTGACAAGTTTGGGATTGTGGCGCATGAGCTGGGCCACGTGGTCGGGTTCTGGCATGAACACACCCGGCCAGACAGAGACCAGCACGTCACCATCATCAGAGAGAACATCCAGCCAGGTAAGGAGTCTGTATGGAGCCTGGAAGACACCCGTCAGGCAGGTGGCATCCATGGGGTCAGGAAGGAGTAAAGGTGGGGGGGCGGTGGAGAGCAGACAACACTCGTTTATAAGTATGGAGGCCTTTGTCACTAGCACTGTCCATCGGTGGCCCTTCCTGGGAGGTCATCTGCCAGAGCTTGTAGGAGAGAGCAGAAGTGAAATAACTTTCCACGTTGTAAAGGAATCCAATTCCATTTCCTAACAGGAACAGAATCTACCAGAACACTGTTGCAGCATCAAAGCTGATAAGCCAGAAAAAGAGTTCTCCCAGTTGCTTTTCTAAGACTCATTTTTGCTGATGTAGGCAACATATTTTTGAAACTGAAATATAATTAAGATACAGTACACGTAAAAAGAGTATTCCTGCCTATCCCAGGGCAGATAGTGTCTAGATTTCTTAAAAATACCTCCTCCTGTGAAACAGTTTTATACATAAATTCATACTGAACATGAAAGTAGCTGGTTGAATAATATAGTTGCCTTAAAAATGCTTTTGAGAGCCTGAATTGTGAATGTGGGGTTGAAGTTAACTCTTGGATTTGTTTTCTTTTGTTCTGTCAATAGCAAGATTAGAGATTTAAAAACCATTTTTTTTTGAGCAAGCAGACTGATAATTAACCTGTCTACTAACTGAGTTTAGGAGTTTTGTTTTTGTTTTTGTGTTTTGCGATACGCGGACCTCTCACTGTTATGGCCTCTCCCGTTGCGGAGCACAGGCTCCGGACGCGCAGGCTCAGCGGCTGTGGCTCACAGGCCCAGCCGCTCCATGGCATGTGGGATCTTCCCAGACCGGGGCACGAACCCGTGTCCCCTGCATCAGCAAGCGGACTCTCAACCACTGCGCCACCAGGGAAGCCCGAGTTTAGGAGTTTTGAGTGGCATTTTGGGAGGGGTGTTGTGTGGTGGGGTGCGACCTCATAGTGCTGTTCTGTTTCAAATTTCCAATCTGTTAAAAACAACAAGAACCACCACCAAACCTGTCATTTGTCTGATTGGGCTAACAGAGCTCTCGGAAGTTGCTATGGGCCCTCCTTCTCCCTCCTGTGCCTCCTTTCAGGTGCCTGCCTTGGTTTTCAAAGGCCTTAACAGAGTGTTATGTCACAGGTCAGGAGTATAATTTCTTAAAAATGGAAGCTGGGGAAGTGAGCTCTCTGGGAGAGATGTACGACTTTGACAGCATCATGCACTACGCCCGGAACACCTTCTCAAGGTCGGAATCTATGGTTATGCCTCGTCTGTGTTGTAATGTGCCTGCCGCAGGCTTGGGTCGGATTCCTGGAGGTCTGCAGAGAGCGGGTCTCTGCATGTCCCTAGCACAGTTGGCGTGTCTGTCCTTGAAATACAGTGGCCTCTGGGCTGCAGTGAAATATAATCTAATCAGGTTCCCGCTAATAAGATTGAATCCCATTGTGAAGCTGGTGTTTCATCATGCCCTCGTGTCACAAACAGCAAACTAGAAAAGGGAAATTATCAAGAGGTTAGCTGGGATAATAACTTAGAGGCTCCTTATAAAATTTCCAGTGGGGGGGAGGGTGGGTATCTTCTAAAGTATGTCCTTGATGTAAGCATGGTGACGCTAACCAGTTCTCCTAGAAGCAGTGTGGTTTATTGGGACCTAGACTGTGCCAGAGCTGGGAGGGTGGTAAATCATGGGTTCATTTTAGAAGAAAATGAGGCTCCGGCCAGCTGGTGGGCACGCAGGTAGCTGGGGTTAGAGTGAGAACAAAACTCCAGGTCTCCTGCCTGCTGGCTGCGCACGATGGTAGCTGTTTTCCTCAAGCGTGGTCACACCAGTTATGTACAGCTGGCATCAGCAGGATCTGTTTTGATGAGTTCGTGCTGTGCTGGACCCAGTATTTAAGTATTTTCTGTATTGCCCTTGCTTCTAGATCATATAAGTGTTTTGTATATAGAAGTTTTCCCCTGCTAGTCCCAGTTTTGTAGGTCTTTCCACTCGACTTAAAGGAGACACAGTGCGAGTATTCTCTCTTGGCATTTTTCCCCCGGTCTCTTCTTAAAACCAGCTTGTTTGCTCTTTATTTATTTAATCATTAAAAAAGATTTGAGGTGATTCCCAATATATACAAGAAGAAAAACTAGGTGAGAAGACTTGGGGATGGGGGAGGGAAATATAAGGGTCGATGGCTAAGTTGAAGCTTGGCATCAGTTTGGTATTCAGAATATATGCCATAAAGTCATGTACCCTTTGTTGGGGTTGGCAGAAAACCCTGCCCTGTGCTTCCTAGCAAGTCATAGCAAAGAGGGAAACAATCCATTTCATAAGTCTCTGTGTCCATAAAGATCAAAGGAAACCATTAGGTCAGGAGACATAGTGCTCTTGGGAGTGGAAGGAAGACTATTTACGCAGGCTGATTGGCTCTTGGGTACGGCTGCTGAAAGCATCCTGTTGAGGTCGTAGAACCGTGGGAGACATCCTCCAACCCTCAGCATCCCACGTTCCACGGGGGCACTGTGCTCTGGAGGGGCTCTCCAGAACTCTAATGGGAGGAGTTTGGCCAAAGTTAGCATCTTTGAACACCTGGCATGGGAGTGACCTACCCTGTTTTCTTTACTCTTCTCCTCGCTTTTTATCAGAAGACACAGAAGGCAATGTGATGTGGTGACAAGACCACTGAACTGAGAGTCAAAGGCTGGATTCTAGCCCTCGTTCTCTCCCATGTACCTTGCTGTTGAAGGAGGTCCAGACAGTAATTCGGGGCAGCTGTGTGTAGGGTCAAATCGCCACCTCCCTGGGCCTCAGTTCCCTCATGAGAGAGTTGGACCAGATGTTCCCTGAGCCCCTTCCAGCTCGAACATTTCAGGTTGTAATTTCTTAATGAGAATGGGTGAGGGATTGACAGATATGATCACACTCATTGCCGTATTGGAAATCCGAGGCTTCCTCTTCCACGCTGGGAAACTGAGACTTTGAGGGACCTACCCTGGGGGTGTGAGAGTCAGGATAAGTGGCCCCTCTGCAGATGTCAGAGGTGGGATGCTTGGGTGTGGAGGTGGGACTGATTCAGGTTTGGGAAATGGTTTAGGGAATAGCCAGCTCACATCGCATCGGCCCCAGGGGTTGCAGGCGGCTAAGTAGAGCCAAAGTGTTGATTTTTTTCAGGGAATCAAGGTCAAGTTGGTCCAGGTGAGAAGCTTGTACCTTGGGTCTTGTTTTTATAGCCGTCCAAACTCTTCATATTGCTTTATACCTTATCTATCAATTATTCTTATAAATTTATTTATTAATATTTATCTGTTGCATTCTCCTCTCCCTCACTGGACTGAGATCTTTGAGGACAGAGACTATCTCATTCTCTTCTAATCCCCAGCACCCAACACAGCGCCTGGCACAGAGTAGCTGTTCAATAAATATTTGTCAAATGAATAAATTAATGAATGAGTCGAAGGAGACAGGAGATCCGCAGTGCTGGGGACTAGGTGAGGGAAGAAATGTCCATCGTCTCATTGCAGTTCTTTCCACATGCAGTTACAGTGGTCACTTCATTAAGAAGAATCTACGAGTTTCTATTATGTAGGAAATTTTGGATAAATTACTACAAATGGGATGTAGAAACTGCATTGCCTTCTCCATGCCTGCGACGTGCCAGTAACTGTGCAAAGCTCTGAAGCCAGAGGCCGAGGCAAGAGTGAAGACAGACTGTCTTCTGGCACCAACATTTCTTTTCTTGTCTTTCAAGAAAAAAAATTCTTTTTTTTTTTTCTGATTTCTAACCCGTAATGCCATCCCTTTTGCCCCTCAGGAGATAACCGTTTTAACACCATTGTCAGCGTGAAGGATTTTACCAGCACAGACCAATGGAAACCCATGGACCAAACCCATGAAATAACAGTTCCTCATCAAAAGTCCACCTAGAAGGGAGCTTGGCAAGGGAGCAGCACATGGGTGTGACGGGCGGCTAGTTAGGAGAGGAGCAGCTTCCCTGAAGGGGTCAAAGGGCGGCAGAAGTCCCCTTCTGCTCACGTGATGTTATCTATCGTTGTACAACAATCTACCCCCAAACTTAACAGCTCATAAAAACTTATTTTTTATGACATTGTGGGTCATTCTGATTCATTCTTCTCTGGTCTTGCCTGGGATTGCTCCCACGGCAATACTCATTAAGACTCTTAAGACCCAGGCTTTAGGATGTGCATGACATCACCTCTGTCACATTCTGTTGGCCAGAGCAAGGCTCAGGACGAGCCCAGATTCAAGTGATGAAGAAAGAGATTCTACCTCTTAATGGGAGGAGTTGCAACTTCGTATTGCAGAGGGATACGGATGTTAGGAGGCACAGACTTGTTATTTTAACAATCCACCGCAGCTACCTTCACACCCCTGCCCCAGAGTTGAGAATGATTTTGGCAAATCTATTTTGTAGCATTGTCCCCTATGCCAATTTTCTGCATGGATTTTCAGAAAACTACTTTGTTCATTGGGGGCATTTATCAATGGAGTCTTTAACTGGGTACTTTTTGTAAGATTTTCCCTCTCCCTAGTTCCATGTCATTACTCTTGGTCACATATCCCCTGGAGCTAGCCCGCACATTGTCTTTGATTCTGTAAAAGAGTAGAAAATGGCCTATAGAACATTTGCTCATCTTAGAGGCAAATGCTATTCCTGCTGATGGGAAACCCAATCTTCGTGTGTCTTTACGATTGTCCTTCCAACTTTATTCCCTCTAGTTTATTGCAGTCCCTCCCTCCTCCCCATGGTTGGACCCGGGCTGTGGGGAGTGATGTCTTTGGAGGTTTTGTTGGGCAAGGGTCCAGGAGATTAGGAAACAGTTCTCTGGTACAGGGGCTTCTTTGTTTGGCGAACTCAGAGCTGACAGTTTTATTCCCTAAGGGCATCTGCCAAACTCTTTCTTAGTTTAGCAGAATGTCAATGCTGAGAGTGTCCTACATAAAAGGGGGGGATGTAATTGCAGCGGTTTATATAGGGATGTCTCTTGTAGTAAACATCTTCCACAGCCCACCGCTGTGCTGGCAGCTCAGGGACGTGCAGGGGAGGGAGTCTCAGCTCGCAGAGCTGTCTGAGTGTGAGCCCAGGTGGTTCCTCCTGCTTTGGTTTCAGAGGTTTCCAAGCTTCCTAACTCTACCACGTACCTAACAGACATGAAGACCTGTTTCTTGGGTGGTGGGAAACTCTGGCTGGAGGGAGGTAGATGCTAGGAGGCAGGTTCCAGGCCTGCCTGCGTCCAGTTCACGGCTGGCTCCCCATCACTAGCTTTGTACTCGGGTGAGTCCCTTAGGCTCTGCAGGCTTGGTTTTCTCACCTGTAGAGAGGACCCCTAATAAACGGCACCCGCTTCCTAGGGTGTTTATGGGGATTAAATGAGATGGTGCATTTAAAGGGTCCAGGCCGGGCCTGGCACATAGGAAGGTCTTGTGAACGCACAGCGGGTGTGAGCACACACTCTCCACACAGCAGGCTGCTGCCTGAGCTGCCTACACTGTGTGGGCTTCCACATGGTCATT
The DNA here is from genome assembly GCF_951394435.1 of Stenella coeruleoalba. NCBI lineage: Eukaryota > Metazoa > Chordata > Mammalia > Artiodactyla > Delphinidae > Stenella > Stenella coeruleoalba. The sequence continues at coordinate 31,174,019 of NC_137162.1, forward strand.
TAGCCTGAGTTGCCAAGAGATTGTACTGAGCCTTGCCTTTCATGCAGCAAAATGTCTTTCTCCAGGAGAATCAAGAAAACGATTACAAGTGAACACATTTTATGTTAGGGCAGAAGTACCCATTTTTAAGATTCATATGTGACTGAATTTAGAATTTTATGTAGGGTTATCACTTGTGGTTTCAAACTTGGTGAGGTCACTGAGGGAGACCAAAGATTCCACAAAAGTTTCTCTGAAGGACCCAGAGATGAGGCGATGGGAATTAGAGAGAGACAGGCCAGGTGGTTAAATGTTGGGGAGAGCGGTGCTGAAAAGGACATCGGCAGGCAATCTAGGCTCTGGTGTGCTAATATAGGAAAGAAAACGAGCTTGAAATCTGATTTAGGGGAAAAGTATCTACACAAACAAAAAGGAGGAACTAGGGATAATGTATATTTTCCAAAGTAGTGCAGAATTTAGGGAAAAGGAAATGTTTGAGAGAGAAAGAGAAGAAAAAGGAAAGAGCAGCTAATAACTAGGTAACAAGCATTTTTGCATCTCCTTTTGAGTATAAATAATTATTTTGCAAAATCTTTTGATGCCAGTGTCCTATCTTGGCTGCGTAAATTAATTCAAGAAGCATTTTTTGAGTTGGCTACGCTTTGGTCCCTGAGGGCATAGAGACGAAGGACCCAGCCTCTCTGCTGAAGAAACTTATTGTTTAGCAGAAAAGACAATTATCATCACCCCAAAAAAGACAATACAGTATGGTAAGAAGAATCATATCGTATTAGGCGAATAAGGCCCAGAGGAAGGAGTGGTTCACTCAGGATGGGAGGGATAGAAAGGGCTTGTGAAGACTTTTAAGAGGGAAAGCCATCTGATGGTGTTTTGGAGAATGAACAGGAGTTTGGTAGTGGTCAAGAAGATGGGGGATGGGCAGCCTGGGCAGAGGACAGCTTGTTTAAGGGCATTTTGGGGGCTGGCAGGAGTACTAGCTTGCTTATGATAACGAGTAAGGTGGAGGTGTCAGGAGAGAAAGGCAGAAGCCAGCGAGCCACAGGCCTGGAGATCCAGGTGGTGATTGGAAGTCGGCGAAGGCCCGTAAGCAGAGCGGGCACATGCCTGTCCTTACATTTCAGGATGATCACGTTGCAGCCTTGTGGAGGGTAGAGCAGAGGTGGCAGAGTCTACAGGGGGGAGGCCAGTTGAGAAGCTACTGGAAAGAGAGTTCAGGAAGAGGTTGCTGATTGCTAAACCAGTGGTCTGGAATGAGGAGGAAGGCATAGATTCAAGGGATGTAGAGAGGGTGCCGTGGACAGGCCCTGGTTCCCAGTTTTGACAAGGGAGTGGGAGGAAGAAGACAGAGCCAAGGGCACCTTCAGATTCAGTCTCAGGAGACAGATTCATGGAAGGAGCAGGAGGACGGAATGCATTAGGTTTTGAATGAGTTGCATATAAGAGCTCCATAGGACAGTGCAGTGGAGCGGTCACCAGACTTCTGTCTTAGCGGATGGTTCTAGAGCTGGAATCAGAGAATTAGCTGTCAGCCTGTAAGTGTCAGTTAAAACCCAGGGAAGCAAGTGGAGCAAGAGAGAGGAGAGAGGAGAGAAGAGGGGGAGGGCGGAACCCTAGGGATAGCACTCCTGGGAAGCAGAAGAAGGAGAGATCCTAACTTACGGCTCAGAGAGAGCAGTGCCTGGGAACCAGGGAGAAGAGAGTCCAAGAGAGGAGGGGCCAGCAAAGGGGCGGTGCTGCCGAGAGGGCAGGTGAGCATTGGCAAGGGGCCATCTGACTTGTCAGTTGGTCGGGGACTGGGGACCATTGCTGGCGTGGTCAGATCGCAGTTGGATTGAGGAGTGAAGGAGAGGTAGGCAGCCAGAGAATGGAGACAGTTCTTTCCAGAAACTTGGTTAAGAAGGGACAGGAAGGAATAGGGTGGTAACTGGAGAAGGTGTCCTTTCAAGGGAAGGCCCTACCCTCCAGGAGAGGTCCCAGGTTGGGGGTCTGGAAGCAGAGTGGGAAGATCAGGCAGGGGGTAAACCACACCCACCAAATGGAGGCGTGAATAGAGCCAGTACCCAGCCAGGCATCCTGGTGGACATTCGTCTGCTTTGCTCCTTTTAGGTTTCACTCCCACTGGAGCAGAATGAGATGTGAACGTTAGAAGGGGCTGCCATGACCATCTAGGCCAATCTCTTACTGTTCAGAGGGGTGAACTGAGGCTCAGGGAGGGAAGGGACTTGTCCGAGGCAAGTGAGGCCTTACAGGTGGCAGTGAGGCCTTACACAGAAATCTCTAGGCCAGAGCTCTCTTGACTACCTCCTGTTCTTTGCATTCATCCTGTTTTCCGTCTGATTATCCCTCTTGCCAGCTAAGGCCCCCAAACTCTGAACTGCTTTATTCATCAACGAGCGCTTGCTGACCAGCCCCTGAGAACCTCACACTGTACTGGTTCCCAAGCTTTCTCTGGAGCCTCTCCAAGACTTACCCATTTTGGGAGCTGCCCGTCGCACAACTCCAGAGGGCGCCACTCACACAGTTGTCTCTCTGAATGGTGCTCCCTGCAGCTGTGCAGTAGGGGGCCCTGGGGCCTGGACCTGTCAGGGCCTTTGTGGAGATGCTCGGTACACTTCAGTAAGGAAGCCCTCAGGGCCACTGGGCTAGGGCATAGTTTTAAACTTGGCAGAGTCATTTTCCCATTGGAAAGGGAGCCGGCAGCTGAAGAAATGGAATGCTAACATGCCAGCACAAGGGGAGGCAACGTCATGAGTCATGTCAGCCTGGGGCGAGCAGGCCAGGGGGTAGGAATGTTCATGGGGTTGCGGGCAAAGGAAATGAAGACTCGAAATCCCCACGCGGACAGCCTGACAGCCTTGACTTTTCGTTCTCCTTTCTCGCTCTCTCCTTTCTTCCTGTAGAGGAGTTTTCTTAGACACCATCCTCCCCCGTCGAGACGACAATGGCATCAGGCCAACCATTGGCCAGCGTGTGCGGCTCAGTCAGGGAGACATAGCTCAAGCCAGGAAGCTGTACAAATGCCCAGGTAACTGAATCGCAGGGGTTCCAGGGCCTCCAGAGCACCATGGAGACAACTTAACTCAACCACCACAGGCAAACATCCCTGGTGCTGGGAAGACTCCTTGGGGGACATGAAGAGTCTCCCCCTTGGCAGTTGTCATTCCTGGCGTGCTGAGGTGCTGGACAGTGCAGAAAGCCCAGCGGTGGAGGGGCTGCAGGTGGTGAAGCAAACAATAGGTCTTAGAGCCCACAGCTTAACTTGTGGGAAGCTTTGGAATTCTCCGGCAAAGCCCTGACGTTCAGAAGAGGAAGAGGCGTAGTGGTGCAGCAGTGAACGGGAGTCCAATGCGGTGTGCCTCCCATAGGGGTCAAAGCACTCTCCTTTCTATGGGAGTAGGGGATGTGGGTTTGGTAAAACAAGAACCCCAGGTTTTGCAGAAAGGCAAAGAGTGAAGGAGAATGCTTTTGAAAGGGTAGAAGCCAGCTTCCCAAACACTGGAAGGCAGAGGGCATCTCAGTGCTGTAAATGAGATCATTTCTATGGTCTTGGGCTCTCCTAGCCATCCAGAGTGCTAGTCAGTGGCCAGTATGCTGCCATTGGAGACGGGACGGTACACTGGATCCAAGCAGATGTCTGCTTCTCTGCCAGTTCAAAACCCCCCGCCCCTTGACTTTGCCCTCTTTGCTTCCATCTCGTTGGCTTCAGCTTTGTCACCCCCGCCCCCCTTGCCTCCCAGCGGGGAGCTCACGTTGGCCCCTTTAAGCTGCTGAGCTTCAGTGTAAAGCGCTCCTTGACAGCAGCCAAGTTTTTACCAGTGATGGATGAGAAGGCGATTTGGTGGTTTGGCGGGGAAGAAAGAAATTCCATTACCAAAAGGTCCAGCAACCTTTTCCAAACTCTCAGACCAAACACGTGGTTCGATCACGGGACAGAATATTTGGAATAGGGGCCATCTTAGAAAATTGGACTCTCGGCTTTTTTTCAAACGACACTGCCGGCAGCACACGCTCACTCGCAAAGCGACAACCATACTCGACCCCTAAAGGACCGCAGTGCTGGCACTGCTTCCCTCCAGGCCACTGTTCTGGGAGACCCCCCGACCATCTGTGCCCTGCACCTGCACAGAAAAGGTCTCTGGCTTCCCCAGCTCGTGTGCAAAGGACGGGGTGCTCAAAGGACCGTGTGGGACTGCTCCATCACGACACTCTGGGAAATAAGCCCATCCAGCTATTAGTCATCTGGGGGCATGTTAGGGCTGAAATACAGGATACACATATCATATAACCTTGCTGAATTGAAAGAGGAACCTTATAGCGTTCCCTGGGAAATGCCATAGTATTTATTTAGTTATAATGTATATGCTTCTTACTTCCCGAAAGGATTGGAAGCAGCTGGTAAATACCATGGAGCCATGCAGTAATGTGTATGTTCTTGCAGAACGCTGACGATTATTCTAAAATAATTTCCATGGAACCCTCGGGGGTGTTCACTGCTGGGCATAATCCTCATGATGCCTGGCAGTTGTTCGGTAACATGATATTGAAGCCCCGATATCCAGGATTTCCTGAGGCCGATATGGGCCATTCTCCAGCTCTTCCTTCCTGCAGCTCCAAAAACTGCATCTTCAAATAGTTTCAAGTAGTAACTGAAAGCAAAGGTGGTTGCCGCGCAGACGCTGAATTGCATGTAGGAAAAGAAATGTAAGGAAGTGTGTTTCCCACACTCTGGAGGTGGCCCCATGAAAGGAGGGGCACTCAGCAAACCGATGTACCTGTCTTTGGGGTCTGAATCCCTAGAGATGAGGGGATACAAAAGCTGCAGCTTCCAAGCTTACGCATAACCTTTTCTTTTGAGGACAAATTAGGGGAAATATTTTTCACATACATAGGACTAGGTTCTAGACTCCAGGCAACCCTCAAACATTCAAGGGCAGAATAGCCTACTCTAGAATATTCCAGCTTCCTGTGCTTCTGGTCATTTTCCTCTGTTTTCTTGACTATTCCGTAGCTCTTTCAGAGGTGGGTAGCAGAAAAAGAAGAGACAAGATTCCAACTAACAGCTGAAATAAATTTCAAAGCATTTTCTTTTTGCTCCATGTGCTTGCACTTTTGTATTCTCTCTGCCACAGATATTATTAGCAGTAATTATAACGGCCACTATGCAGGGGGGGAACTCACAGTGTGCTGAGCACTGCACTGAGCCATTTCATGTAATGCAGATGGTTTCTTTAACCCTCTAGGTAGGTCCCACCCATTTCACAGAAAAGAAAACTGAGGCCCAGCAAGGCTGGGATATTTGCCCACCACCAAACAGCTGGCTAGAGAGCTGAGATTCAAACCTCTAGGTTGTACTCAATCCTGAGAGGCTCAGAAGAAACCCCTGGGGTGTTACTTTTTGGCCCCCAGCCCCGATTTTTGCTCTTATTGACATGTATTTGCTTTTATTTTATTGACATTTTGCAAGAAAAATGTCAATCTGCCTGACATGCTTTTTGCCAAGGTGTTCTGAGAGCTTTGGCTGGTAAAGGGGTGAATTTGCTCAGCAGCCCTGTCCAGGGGGCTGCATGGGCGGGGAGTGTGTGCACATGCCTGGATCACACGTGTTGTTTTGCTTGTGCAGCATGTGGGGAGACCCTGCAGGACACGACGGGAAACTTTTCCGCACCCGGTTTCCCGAATGGCTACCCTTCTTATTCCCACTGTGTCTGGAGGATATCGGTCACTCCAGGGGAAAAGGTAGGTATGAAACCACCTCAGGAAATGACAGCGCATTCTTTGAGTTGGGTGAGGCATGAGGAACTAGTATTATTATTGATAGTAATAATAATAGCTGTTATGAGCACCTACTATGTGCCAGTCACTGGGCAAGCTTGCTTAACGTTCATGATTTCTGGACTTTCCCACCAGCCTCCCCCATACAAATGGAGGCCTATGTACTAAATGTCTACAGGGGCTATAAATCAAGCTCACAGTATGTAAAACAAAGTAGGTGCCACCCTCCTCCCTTGATAAATACACCATCAGGATGCCCTGGAAGGTGAGGATCCAATTTAGAATTTCTTGACACCTCGGAGCGCTGTTCTGGAAGGTGGCACTACAGGGAGAGCTAGCCCCCAACCACGGCTGGCCCCTCTTCCTCTTCCCAGCCCCAGCTCCATCTAGGAGCACCCAGGGCAACCCCCAGCCCACAATCCCAAGCACCCTCCACTCCTACCTTGCAAACAGCTGTTTCTTGACTCCTTCTCCAGTGGAGGTGGTCTGGCCAGGTGTGCTGTCCACCCTCGGGAGGATGGATCCAGGGCAGAGGTCCTTGTACACCTGGAAGCGGCCTCAGGGCTATTTGGGCAGGGAATTCCAAGGTCCTGGGCTCCTGAGGTGCAGTCTAGGAGCTGGGAAAACTCTGTACAGGCAATTCCTTTGGTTCTGAAGATTCCATGACCCTCTAAACTTGAGCCCAGCTCAGGGGTCTCTTTTGCCCTGGTCCAGGGGTGGTATATTCTTAACCTTTCTGCAGGGTTCATCTCCTTATATCCATTATTTGAACAAGGAATCCGAGGCCCAGACATTTTTAAAATTGCCCACATTCAGAGGAAGATATAGAACTGGGAACTGGGCCTTCTGCACCTCGAAGCTTGTATTTTTCCCTACACTTCACTACAAAGCCAAGGGTTCTTCATGGTGTCTCAACCTAGATGCAGCTACTTCTGCATCTCTGCCCCTCGGGTCTGTCTCCCTGCAGGCATCCTGTCGTGGCTTCTCTCACAGGATCATGACTGCTGGCTACTTGGCCATCCCCTTTCTAGACCCTAAGCTCACTGAGTACAGACATGGTTCACCTCAGCACCCAACACAGCCCATGGCACAGAGTCATACAATAAGTATTATTTGTTGAATGGATGTGTAGATGGATGAGTGGCTGGATGGGCGTGCGGTGGGAGGTGTTGGATTTTCAGATGCCTGTAGCCAATCTTCAGATATTCCTAATTCATCACTATAAAAAAAATGTCCACTTAAATGTTGAGTTAAATATACTGTGATAACTAGAGAGAAACAATGGCTTAGACCATTGTGAGCATTTTCTGCAGGCTGGGCGCTATTCTCAGCATATCGTGTGGAGTCTCTCATTTAATCCTCACAACAGCTTCATGTGATTGGCGCTATTACCACATCACTTTGCAGTTAAGGAAATGGACTCGCTTAAGGCTACTCAGTTTGTTGTATTGGGATTTGACCCCAGGCAATTTGACTCTGAGAGCCTGAATGCTTAACTATCATCCTAAATTATTCCACAAAGGGGACAGGCTGATAGACATTTGAACATGCATTCATACACACATACTCACATGCACACATACACGCACACACACAACAGCCACACGCACACATCCTTCCTCTGGCTCTAAGCATTTATGACTGTGTGGTTGTCATCGTGAGCCTGAGAAACTTCAGACCTGTCTGCCTTGGGCAGATGAGGTCCCTGTGCCTGCAGGAGGCATCCACGGGAGGGAAGAAGGAGGAGGGGGAGGAAGGAATCTGGCAATCCCTAAATTGTTGAATTGCCCTGAATAGCAGAGGCTCTGTGATCTGTTTGAACTGCATGAGATTCACCAAGCCTTAATTATTATTGCTGACTGGGGGCAGGGAGAATATATCATTGAAATTCCAAAACCAATTATTTCAACTTCTGCTTCACCCACCCAGCCTTCCCCAGAGCTGCTGGTCATCAGCAAACTTGACTGATTTGAGTTTCACCTCTTGTTCATCACCTCTTCCCCTATGGTCTTTATGGTTCACTAACGTACTTAAATAATTAGCCTGAATAATTATCCGTTCATTCAGATCGTGAACGTGTTACCAAGGAAGTTGTAATAACATTTCCTTTCTGAAATTTTAAAAAGCAAAGGCTGAAGAATTATATTGCAACCAGTTAGCAAGGATTACCGAGCCCTTCCACCTGAATGCTAGCACCGCAGGAGAGACGAAAGAAATCTAAATACAACCCCTGTCTTCAAGGGACTTAGAGTTTAGTTGGGGTCCTCCCTGCACCCCTAGGGAGTCTCATTTAATTGAAGGAGGGGCATTTGCTTGGCACTGGTATCTTTTTAACTTCTGAGGTGATTCTAATCCACAAGCAGGTTGAAAGAAAAGTGACATCACACACACACACACACACACACACACACACACACACTACAACACAGCAGGTAAGCTGGCCAGTTATTTTCTGGTGCTGACTTCATCTCCTAGGAGATCACAGGGCTTTGTGGAAGACGGTGCTCCTTGTCCTGAGACCTGAACAAGGGAGCTGGTAGACACACTCAAGATGGGCAGCCTGTGTGAAGAGCACTTTGTGTGTCCGGTTCATGGTGCATGAAGTGTACGTTCAGTGTGGCTTGATGTTTGAAATCGCCATTCATCAAGTGTCTGTTATGTGCCAGGCATGGCACTACACACGCCATGTACAGTTTCTCATGCAGTCCCCTCAACAGCCCAATGGTGTGCATGTTTCTTTCCAGACAAGGAGGCTAAAGGCCCAAGAGGACAAGTATTTTCCCAAGATTCCAGAGCCAGGAAGGGTAGAGCTGGGAGGAAATCCAGATCTGCCTGCCTCTAAAATGCCTGCTCTAGAGTCACTCTAAGATAGGGAGGGAGGAGTTCCAAAGAGGGAAAGATCATATCCATCTGGGAAATCAGGGAAGGACTCAGGGGGGAGGGAGGGGCCCCCTATCCAGGCATGGGAGGGTCTTATCAGCATGGATATATCAGGGTGCGCCAGGAAATAAGGTCACATGGGATGGGTGCTGGAGGCTCTGGAAAGTAATCAGAGCTTAATTTATGAGATGGGAGCATAGGGAGCTGCTGAAGTTTTCTGAGCACAGGAGGGATCTGGTAGACATGAGCTGTAAGTGCAAGATTGATCCAGAAGACCTAGTGTGCAGAATGGACGGGGGCACGGCAGGGAGGGGTTCCGGAATCATCTCAGCAGGAACAACGCAGGCAGGGCTGTTGAAGGGGCAGCGAGACTGACCTGGAGCGGGGACTCAGACATCTCAAAGGAAGAAAGTCCGTCAGCCCTGGGATAAGCAATAGAGGCCAAGGAGAGCTAACCCCAAGGTACAGCACCTCAGTGATCGGGGCGAGGGCGTCACCTACAGACAGGGAAGCTGGGAGGACAATGCTTTCTTTTGAGGTGTCCTTACCTCAGAAGGGGAGCGGGGAGGACGGGAGCCAGCCGAGGAGAGAGAACAGTGGAAACCAGAGAGGAGAGGTTCAAAGCAGAGGGGCCAGAGAACAAGGACAAAGAACTAAGTCCTTTCGATGTGGCCGGGAGGGCACTGCAAACTTTGACCCGCAGCCCTCCAGCCTAAGGGGTTTACTTAGAGACAGTGGGACCCGGGGCTGTAAGAATAGAAAAGAAAGTGGCCAGCAGAGGGAGGAGAGTGAAGACGCTAGAAAAAGATGAACTGCCCGATAGCAAGGTCCCCCCGAGTGGGAAAAGCCATAGATAGGGTCAGAGGTGCAGGAGCTGGGGCAGGGCACTTCAGGGGACTCTGGAGAGCGAAAGGGCTGAGAGACGGCGGGCAAGGTGCACGCCGAGGACGGGCAGGGAGCCCACTTGGGAGCTGCAGCCAGCCAATCCCGGGCACTTGCATGGCGGGGCTTGAAGGGGGCTGAAGGGAGAGAGCAAACCTGACCTCGGTCTGGGCCGTCTGAGTTGGAAGGGGTGCAAGTCTGTAGGGCCCCCCTCCCCCTCCACTGCTTGTGGGCAGGGGCACCACTGAATGGCCTCAAGTGTGTCCAGAGGGACTGGAAACCTTCCTTCCCAGTCCCTCGGAAGCCCCCTCCCCAGCCTTCACTCCTCCTCACCTCTTCTGCCCCCTCATTCCAGACACGCACACAATGACCCTGCTGGAGGCACGGCGCGGCTCCCCAGACATCTCCTTGCTCTGCTTGTGTCAGTCCCTTGCATCAAAATTCTGTCTGGCCCTCCTTCTCTGGCCCCTGGACCCCTATTCTCCTTAGGTTAAATGCCACCTCCTCCGAGAAGCCTTCTCCAGATTTTCCCGGGCAGAATCTAGTTCTCCTTCCTTGGGGCTCCAGAGTGCCTTTCTGTCCATCCCTTTCTTCTCAGCATTTATTCCATAGTGTTCTAATTGGCTTGGCACATCTGCCCTTCCCTCATTCTCTGAGCTCCTTAAAGGCAAGTACTCTGTCTTACTGATCTTTCTATCTTGATTGGCCAACACAGACTGGCACACAGTAGGTCAACTAACAATGGTGGAATGAATGAATAAATGAATGAATGGACTAACTGTAGGAAGGCTGTTAGACACACCACACCTCAGAAGAGTGAGGTCATGGCCAGGGGAACACTGATCACAGAGGTGCTCGGATGCACTCGGGTTCACCCCAAACCCTTTGGAATGATTGATGATGTTTTAAGATCTTTTCGTATCTCTAAACTCCATTGACCTCTTACCTCCTTCCAAATCCCCAGTCTCAGCGCATCCCGACCAGTCTTTTTAATGCATCTTGCTTTCTATAAACCACCAAGTGACTTCAAAAGCCCAAGTTATTCCCCAGACAGAACCAAAGAACCCATCTCCTCTGTTTATTCCCCATCCTGTTTAAGGTTTATTATTGAATGTCATGAGGTTTCCTGTGAATGTGCTTTTGAGAGGACACTCCTACTGTGGTCTGAAAGCTCTGTATGCTAAAGGGTAACGTGAGAACACCGCTATGCCAGACGTATCTTCAAAACTCCTCAGGCTTGGCTGCCAAAACTCACTTTACGGTAACTCTTTGCAGATCGTCTTAAACTTCACATCCATGGATTTGTTTAAAAGCCGCCTGTGCTGGTACGACTACGTGGAGGTCCGGGATGGTTATTGGAGAAAAGCCCCCCTGTTGGGTGAGTTGACTTCAGAAAGCCTTAAGAGAGGAGTGCTCAGATGCTGTCTGCGATGCTGTTAATATCTGGAAGGGTCCATCCCGCCAGTCACAGGAAGCTCTCACGGGTCGGTGTCATTGTAAAACTCTGAACACTCCGTTTGGCCGCACATGTTAAAAGCTTTTAAAACTGCGAATACTCTTTGACCCAGCCGTTCCACTTCTTAGAATTTATCCTAGGGAACTAATTAAGGAAGTGTGCAAAGCTCTTGCTACAGGGATGTTCAGTGAAGCAGGAAACATTGAAAACAATTTAAATATTCAACAGTAGGGGTTAGATGAATAAATTATAATACATCTTTTCAATGAAAAACTATCCCGCCATTAAAAATAAAGTTGGAGGGGGCTATTTATTGATACAGAAAGATGTTCATTGTACATTGCTACACAAAAGGTGTTGCAAAATAGGATATGCAACACGTAGGATTCCGTTTTAACAAAAATACACTTGTATATTGATGCAGGCGTTGCAAAACCAGATGCCTTCGGGTATAAGGTGTAAATGAGTGAGATGGGGCTGGTATAATAAAGTAAGAAGTGGCAGGGAGTGTGGCAAACTGAACAGTAAATATCCCGACTCAAATTACCCAAAACAAAATTACTGAAAACATTGTGCAGCCTGGATTTGACTGGAAGAAACCATTTTGTGGTCTACAATATAAATATTCAGTAAAACAAGACATATAAATAAATAACATGCAGTGGTTATTTCAGGATGATGGAGTATTTTTTAAAATTTATTCTGTTGTTCTTGGTTTAGCTATATTTTCCAGTTTCTCTATGATGAGCATGTATTCTTTTGGGGAGATGAACAGTGCTTGGACTGTTGTTCTTGGTTTAGCTATATTTTCCAGTTTCTCTATGATGAGCGTGTATTCTTTTGGGGAGATGAACAGTGCTTGGACTGTTGTTCTTGGCTTAGCTATATTTTCCAGTTTCTCTATGATGAGCGTGTATTCTTTGGGGGAGATGAACAGTGCTTGGACTCATCCATGAAAAGGCAGGTGGACCTTCGAGTGAGAGAAGGTAGGCAGGTGGCATAAAGAGAAAAGTCAGTTCACTCAGGATTGGTCACCAGGGGCAGGTCTCTCAGGGTGACCAGGGAAGATTACCATCATATAGAGGACAAGTGGCATCAGTGTTAGGACAACGGACATGGGGACTCGTTTGGCCCAGAAATGTCCACCATGGTGGAGCCAGAATGAGAAGCAGAGTCATAAGGGGCCAGCTGGGAGGGTGTCCGCTTAGAGTGGGTTGTTCTCATTTTTAGAGTGCTATTCAGGGTGGGCTTCTGAGTTGGACCAGCGTAAGTTCGCAGTGCAGACTTTGTCCCTGGCGTGTCTTCACGTAGAAAGAAAAGCCATACTTGTTATGCTTCGAATGACTGGCCTGAGTGTGAGCTGCTATTGGGACAACTGACCAAAGATGGAGGCCGGAAAGAAGGGAGAGAGCTAAGGTGGGGAGTTTCACTGCCAGACTGAGGCCAGCTTCGTTTCAGATTCTGGGGTAGATCGGAAGAGACAGGGACAGAGGGTCTGGCTGGACCCAGGGGGGCCTGGCAGGTACTAAGCTTCTGTATGGCCAAAGGGTCTCAGCCAGATCAGCTACCACTGAGAAAGGCACACAAGCCCACTCAGTCCAGAGGACCGTGAGTTTAAATTCCTAAAGGTACAAATAGATAGGAGTTTGTAAAGACGTTTTGATGAGCGCCCTTGCACTCTGAGAAAGGAAGCACAGGGTGGGGGGCAACCTCATGGTTTGGTGTGTATACTTCTGGATTATTTGGCTCTTTTACAAGAATGCATTCAGATATTATTTTATAATTAATAAAAGAAACTGTTTGGGAGGAGTTTCATGATAACATGGAATCTCGGGGACCTTAGAGTCACTTAATCACACACCTTCATGAGAAAACCACACTCCCCAAGTGCAAAACCAACTCGCTAAGGCCACACAGCCTGCTGGTGGCTGAGATCAGGTCAGAACTTAGATGTCCAGCTGATGGGGCAAGGGGACTGCTGAATCTAGAAGGGGCTCCCCATAGGACTGCCATGATTCGTTGTTTATCTGAAATTCAAATGTAACTGGGCTTCCTGTATTTTTGTTTGCTAAATCTGGCAACCCTATACCCCCCAGGGAATGTGATAGACTTTAAAAAGCTCAGGAGGGGGAAGCTCTCTGTTCCTAAAGTTCCATGGAGAGGGCCAAGGCACGCTCCTGAAAATGGGCACAGGCAGAGGGATTTCCAGCTGTTCCTTGAACTTGAAACAAGAATTTTCTCGCTGCAGATCCTGGGAACTCTGATCACACGTTCAGTGATTGGGTGGAGCTTTTGCTGTTCGTCATTATCCATGATGGTTTTTTGTTTGGGTTTTTTTTTGTTTTGCTTATATTTTACACACTTTTGCAGTGAGTGTGTGTATGTGTATGTGAGAGTGTGTGGATGTGAGAGAGAGAGAGAGAGAGAGAGAGAGAGAGAGAGAGAGAGAGAGAGAGAGTGCGCGCGCGCACCGAGTGTGCTGTAGCCAAGGCATGGCCCAGCGCCTGTAACCGTCATTCTTCATTTGCAGGAGTTCTCCTTTGCCAACTATTTGGCCTGCTCTGATGTTTCCAAATGCAGTTGTTAGTGAACTTTTGTGTTTGGAACAAGTGCATTGTGTGGGCCGAGCTGGTCCCTGGGAGGGGTCAGTGCCATGAAATCTGCCGGGAGGAGGCAGGTCAATGCCCCTTTGGCAGGAGAGAGAGCGGATTAGGGCGGATTGTGAAAGTATGCATCTTGCTCTGAAAAACTGTGCATCGCATATTTTCCCAGGGCAGTGTGTGAAAATCCAGGCATAATGGATGCATAACTTTTTATGAATGAACCCTTTATGACTCCCCATGGAGTCCACTTGTAGTGTCCTCATCTGCATTTCCTCTTCTTGATATCCTTATTAAACTCCTCCTCCAAAGGCAGGAACCAGATTTCAGTTTAGGAATCTGACACCTTTTCTCTAGTCCATTTTCTCTCCAGCCTGCTAGTCTCCTTGGGAGAAGGGTGTTTGGGGCCCAGCTTTTCACATAGTGATTAAAGGGAAATGTAAGTAGATTGAGAACATTTCACGGCTGCTTAAAGATAGCAGGTTGTTTTTTTCAGTGTCGATTGCACCTAAAGAGGGGAGGAAGGTGGCCGCATACAGAACGCATCCAGTAATCTGAAACACTGGCCTGTTAATTGGATTCCCCTCCCTTATTTCTGCTAGAGGAATTACTCTAACAATGCACTTTTGTAGGCAGAACGGTCCTCGGGCATTCTGTCCCACCACAACGCACACAAAGGCTTTTCTTCCGCCTTCCCTGAAGTGGGGAGGGAAGTTCAGAAAGGCCAGGCTGGCCAATCAGTGTCGCGTGGCTCCTCTACTAAGGGCTCCCTGGGCAGGGGCGGCCCCCCAAGTGAGCAGAACCGATGGCATGAATCAAACTGGCCAGCCTGGCATCGCCACAAGTTTGCTTTAGGGTTTGAGTCTTTGATCTTCATTCCTACGTGTCTGTTTCCAAATTGGGAAATGGGAATAGTGATTATATTCCAGACAGCAGATTTGATGTCTGCTGATCCAAAAAAGGTGCAGTGTTCAGAACTGCACCTCAAACAGAGGAGTTCCTTTGGATGGTGGTGGCGGTGATGGTGATGATGATGAAGAGCGTGAGACTGATGATTGCCAAGGTTCAAATCCTGCTGCCACTTACAATCCTGAGTGTAACTCAGCTCAGATTCTCCAAAGCTCAGTTTTTTCAGAAATGAGATTACTAATAGCACCTATTTCAGAAGGTAGTAGGGAGGCAAATAGGAAATCCATGTAGAGTGTGTAGGACAGCGTCTGGCATAGTCTGGTTCAATTCCACGGGAGCTTTTGTCAGAACCATTACAGTGAAGGTGAGAATCTGGAGACATCAGTCCAGGGACAATGTAGACGGTTCTAGTTAAGAATTACAAGGTGATCTGGGGAGACGTTGCTTAGACATAATTGGTCATTTATTCTACCAAGTCTAGCTCTGCCAAGGCAGTAAAACACACCTGAGCCGGTAATTCCTGTCTCCTCCGGGGTACGGAGCAGAGGCGGGTGGTCCTGTGGCCCATGGGTGCGTGGTTTCTTAGGCAGCAAGGTGGTGGAAGTCCCTTTCTCTTTTGAAAACTTCCCCAGCGGCTGTGACAGCTGGGGTTTTAAAAGGAGAAATTTGGACTTGAAACTCGGTTTGGCTAAGAGAGTTCCTTTTGTGAACCGTCATTGCTTCACTGCTGTTCAGTGGCTCCGTCTTCTCACTCGTGAGCAATACTTCCCCAGGCTTACATGCTGTTTTCCAAGAACTAATTGATACTAATTGGCCATGCCCGAGGAACCGTTATTGGAAGTGTATAGACTTCTGATGGATTTTTCCTTGCCCAATTCTCAACAGCAGTTTTAGCTCATCTCCCTTAATATTAACCTCCCCAAATCCGAAAGGCTACAGGCAACCAGAATCAGAAGGAAATGGAAGATTAGCAACCTCTACCCCTGTGTCTCCCCAAAGAATGTCGACCACAGTTGGCCACTAGGTAGTGTCTGTAGTGACATTTATTACTCCCCCAGTCTCACCCCCCCGCCCCAGTTCTCAGAAGGGCAGAGCAGCGTTACAGCTTCAAGGGGTCGATCCAGTGGCTAACACAGTGCTGGCCATAAGAGGATACCCACTAAACATCTGTCAAATGGACTTTAAAACATGTTTTGGAGATAAAATTCATGCCCCATAATACATCTCATCATTAGCGCACGTAAGTCAGTGGTTTCAGTGTGCTCACAGAGCTGTACAGCCACATAGTCTGAGAGCATCTTCATCATCCCCCAGAGAAAGCCCATACCCATTAACCGTCACTCCCCCTCCTCCCCACGTTAAATGGATTCTTGAGTGACTCACACAGTCAGCGCTTGGTGGAGCCACGGACGCTTTCTGTTCCGAGAGACCCTGGCTGGATTGTGTTGTGAGCTGATGATGAGTATGACTCAGTCCATCTCCCACCCCACCCCCGTTCTTGCCCTGGCTGCCATCCTTATGTGGCATTGGAAATTATATGGCCAAGGATGACCATGTCCTGGGAAGGCCTGGCCTTCCCCCTTTTCCTCCGTAAAAGGTCCAAATTTCACACAATGTACCCAAGTGTCTAAGAAATACACATTTATTTGTATGTTCAATACCACAAGTTCAGTAGCAATTATGAGCCCCTTTCCATCAGGTAGTGGGAACTTAATTACAGTCAATTTGTGGTTTTTCCCACAGGGTGCCAGTGGGGGGCACACTTTGTGCCAGGGCATGGTGTCTGGCACATTGCCATCCCAACTGGCATTGCTGGGATGTCCTCATCCCCCTCTTGTCTCCAGTCCTCTGTCCACCTCAGTGGCTGCGGTGCCTCCTCCTTGGCTCTGCCCTAGGCCAGTTCAGATTGGTACCAAGTCCACATCTCCCTAGAAGACGTTCTATGGGAGACGTGCTATGGCTCCCCAGGCCCTCTGGGCTATGGGAAAGTCACTTCCATCCCCTCCCAGGAGTCCTGTTGCTGCCGTCGTGTCCCGCTTTCCCTGAAGAACTCTGCATGCCAGTCTCCTGGCCTAATGTCTTACGAAAACACACAGACACTCCTGTTCTGACCCCAGGTGGGACATGGGGAATCCAGGGTCTTGTTGCCCCTCCAGGCTGTGCCAGGGACTGCCCTGGGGGCACAGCTCTCTGCTTCTCCCAGCTCCTTAAACCTCCTTGGGGTCTCTATCAACCTTCTCCACCCAGGGCACAGGGTCCTTTCGGAGGTTCCATGGTGCCCTCTCCAATCTTCTCTCCCTCTAGGAGAGGATTTGCTCCTCCATCCTAGGAATCTTTCTAAGACTACAAGGCAGGGGAAATGTGCTCTTATTCACTGTGTATTTTCCCAAATCTTTGGTATTGTGGCCAGACTTGTGGAATTCAAAAGCCAAGAACTGATTTTGTCATCACGTGTCCTCTGGCCACCCTTCCCCGAGACAAGGAAGGCATAAGGCATGCTCCCCAAATAGAAGGGTGTATATGTAATAGAAATACCAGGGAGGACACTCATCACTCGCTCAGACCACCATCCCACCACTGGCCTTGCTGGGACGTCCTCATCCCCCTCAGCACCTCAACAAGACCCGCTGGTAGGGGAGGGGGTGCCTGGGCCACACTCAGGGTATCTGATTGATTGGCGTCTGAGACTCTCCTGAAGGAGGCATACAGGCGTGTGACTGTTTCCATCCCAGCTTTTAATCCCGTATGTGCTACAGGATGAGTTGCCCAGCGAGGACTGCTCACCTTGAACTGCATTTGAAGCGACACTGCTCTCTCTCTGCCTGCACTGAGTCCCTCCGTCCTG
Organism: Stenella coeruleoalba; assembly: GCF_951394435.1. Lineage (NCBI taxonomy): Eukaryota > Metazoa > Chordata > Mammalia > Artiodactyla > Delphinidae > Stenella > Stenella coeruleoalba. The sequence goes on from NC_137162.1 coordinate 31,191,363, forward strand.
TCCGCCAGCAGCCTGACCGTTCTTTTCCGCTTCCCAGGTAGGTTTTGTGGCGACAAAGTCCCGGAGCCGCTCATCTCCACAGACAGCCGGCTCTGGGTGGAATTCCGAAGCAGCAGCAACATCCTGGGCAAGGGCTTCTTCGCGGTGTATGAAGGTTTGTTCATGATGAGAGGAGCCGCCGGCGTGGTTCCTGATGTGCCTCAGTCCTTCACATGCAGCCGGTGTCCCTTCCCACCCTTGCACGTGTGGCAGCTGCCGGAGCCCTGAGGGTGGGGCAGCACCGTCCCCTTCTCCCACCTTATGGAAGCTGAGAGGCTAGCTGGGCTCCCTTCAGGACAGGCGCCATCTACCTGTCACCACCCAGCGGGGATGGTGTTGTGTTGGGGGTTATAGAACACTTTGGAAATGAAAGCAGCCTCTGAAGAGCTGTGTGAGCCTGAGCAAAGAATCCAAACTCTCTGAGCTACATTTGTGAAAAGAGGACTTTGGACAATGTCAAGGAATTTCCAGCTACATTTCTTGGAAGGGCCTCTGAGGCCATCATCGTGGTTGAGTTGAGGGAACCAATAGGTCTGGGCTCTAGGCAGCTGCCACCAGGGCAATTCTGCTTCTGTTTGTTCCACATATTGGGTTTCTCTGGCTAGTTACCCCTGTGCCCGCCCTCCACCCAAAGGAAAACACTAAATAGTTATTAAGGCCCCTTAGGGACTTAAATTGTAATTTTGGAGAGGCCAGAGCTTTGTTTTTATAAAGGAAATAGCGTGCGTGTGCGTGTGTACACATCACTCTGTACCAGAGACCTCCACCCTCTGCATCAGAATCACTGGGGGATCTCAAACCCCCGGTGATCACCCAGACACACTTGATCAGAACTTCTTGGGATGTGGCCCTGGCTCCCATAGTTTGAAAAATCTCCCAGGTGATTTTGATGCACAGCAAAGGTAGAGAACCACTGCTCTATACAGTTATTTTCTTTATATGAGAAAAATTCAGAGTTGCAAACACAGGAGATTATGCCTTTCCGGAGGCACAGTCTTGGTTGAATGGAAATGAAAATGTTGGCAAGTGGAGCCACCTAGTGGTGTACTTCCTTAGTAAGAGTCTGACCAGGGACCCCCCTTTCCTCCTGGCTCTTTTTCTAAAGCTACCTGTGGGGGAGACATTAACAAAGATGCCGGTCAGATTCAATCTCCAAACTACCCGGATGACTACAGACCTTCCAAGGAATGTGTTTGGAGGATTACGGTTTCGGAGGGATTTCACGTGGGGCTCACCTTCCAAGCTTTTGAGGTAAGTACTGCTGATCTTAGACACTGTGCTCTATAAAGATACGTTTCCATTTTTTTGGTTGAAAACAGGGACCTAAGAGGCCATTTCAAGTCCATGATGCATTTTGCCAGGACATCTGGTTATCAGAGCCTCTGCAGGCTTTGAAATCACATCTGCCTCCTTGCTGAAGGCTGCTGGAGAGGGTGGGGGAATAATTGAAGCAGAAGTCGTCTAGAATGGGATCCCAGGGCGTTTTGTTGAATCTTTCTTCCCTGTTTATCATGACTTAATCTCTTTGCAGCTTGATTCATCCTCGACTTGCACAAGTAGGAGACAGCTTGGAAAAGCCCAGGACACGTTTGGGTCCTTTTGTCTCTTGGTTAGATTTTCAAGAGTGATATTTAGGTTCCTTTCTTAAATTGAAAACCTTAAGGCCAAGCTGCTGTCTTTCACGTTGTCTCCGTTTCTCCGTTTAGATCGAAAGACACGACAGTTGTGCATACGACTACCTGGAAATCCGCGACGGCCCTGCGGAAGAGAGCGCCCTGATTGGCCACTTCTGTGGCTATGAGAAGCCAGAGGATGTAAAGTCCAGCTCCAACAGAATGTGGATGAAGTTTGTGTCTGATGGCTCTATCAATAAAGCAGGCTTTGCAGCCAATTTTTTCAAGGGTATGAATTAGCAGTTGTTTCCATTTTAGTCACAGGATGAAGTATTGCCCCCCTGGCCTAAGAATCACAAAACCCATAGGGAACCTTAGCACCAAACAAGGCTTCCTGCAGTGAGGAGGCAGCCAGCGTTTCAGAGCTGTGCGTAGATTCCCCAGCGGAGATCACGACTGACTCGGGAACAGGCTCAGCCTTGGCTTCTTTCTTTGTGGCAGAAGGTTGTGCTGCTGCACTTGGAAATTAGGTTTATAAGTTTCCAAGGTCAACTTCATGAACCTTAGTGAAACTGAGCATTGATAACAATACATATTTGTGTAGTCACTGTCATTAATTGAGCACCTACTGTGTGCCAGGAACGGTGCAAGGTACTTGACTTACACTATGTCATTTAATTCCCAAAATAAACCTCTGAGTTGGGTTTAGATCATGCTTGATCAGGGTTGAGAAGGGCTGCTCGGGGTCACTCAGTTAAGTGGCAGATCAAGAATCTCAACACAGTCTGACTTCTAAGCTCAAACTCTTTCTAGAACATTGCCTTGCATGCCTTGATGTGGGCCAGAGAGGCAGCCCAGGTCTGCAGCTCCAGAAGCATCAGCTCCCAGTCTACAAGCCTACCCTCAAGTGGGCAGAGCTGGGCAGGGGGCGGGGGGAGACTGAGAAAGTGTGGCGCTCACAGGAAACAAACCTCGGTGCCACCTTAGGGACTGACTGCTCTGTAAGGTCTTGATAAAGTCAGATGCAGAATGGCATGGGAAGACCAGCATTCCTGGCCCCAGCAGAGTGAGCTTCCTAAGACTCTTTTTTTTTTTTTTAACATCTTTATTGGAGTATAATTGCTTTACAATGGTGTGTTAGTTTCTGCTTTATTACAAAGTGAATCAGTTATACATATACACATGTTCCCATATGTCTTCCCTCTTGCATCTCCCTCCCTCCCACCCTCCCTATCCCACCCCTCTAGGTGGTCACAAAGCACTGAGCTGATCTCCCTGTGCTATGCGGCTGCTTCCCACTAGCTATCTGTTTTACGTTTGGTAGTGTATATATGTCAATGCCACTCTCTCACTTTGTCACAGCTTACCCTTCCCCCTCCCCATATCCTCAAGTCCATTCTCTAGTAGGTCTGTGTCTTTATTCCCGTCTTACCCCTAGGTTCTTCATGACCTTTTTTTTCCCCTTAGATTCCATATATGTGTTAGCATATGGTATTTGTTTTTCTCTTTCTGACTTACTTCACTCTGTATGACAGACTCTAGGTCCATCCTTAGACTCTTTTGAATAGATAGGTTTTCCTTCTCTGCTCTCAGAGCCCTGGAATTCCTCAGACCACATGCTAAGATGAAATATCGGCTATTCCCCAATGCATTGTGACTGGGCGCCCACCATCACACCAGCAGCCACTGAATGGAGATATCCAATCTGAAACTGGTGGTCCCCAATCAGTGACCCCTTCCTCCCTCCTCTCCCAGGGCTCCTGGCTGTGCTAACCCAGAATTCCTGGTCCCTTCCTTACTCTGTCTCCCCATCTGCCCCCTCTTTATCCCCTTCTCCCAGGTTTTAGGTGAGCAGATGGTGTCAGAAGAACCCACTTCAAGCTGTGTGACCCCGAGCAAGCATCCCTTTGTCCTTACTGAAGCCCCTGCTTTCCTCTCTGTAAAACAGGGAGAAGGAAATCTGCCCATTTTACCCAGCTGTGAAGCCCCAATGAAATGATGGCTGTGGAGACACTTCATAAGCTGAAAAGTACCACACAAGTGTGTGGGATTTTTTTTTTTTTTTTTTTTTTTTCTGCTTTGAGCCATCTGGGGACAGCAAACCCAAACAGAAACAGAGCAGAATCCTAATGCTCTGAATAATTGGAGACAAAGTTTAATTCTTTCCCAAGCAAAAACAAACAAAAAACCAAAAACCCAAGCCACATCAAGTGTATTTCAAATGCAGTTCGCCTAGTGGTTGTGGTGGGAAGAAGGACGTGGGAGTCTTAGTAGAGATGCCTTAGTAGAAGTAGAGATGCACAGCCCTCGCCTCACCCTAGCCCAGACTGCACCTGCTGGGTGTCTCTCAGCCTGGGGAGACCCCCGTCTAACTTAGCAGCCGTGCTGGTTGGGTCGCCTACAGCAAGTTATAAAACCTCTCTGAGCCCCTATCTCTCTACCTGTAGAAACAATACTACCAGGTTATCGCAGAGTTATTGTCAGAAGAAAATGAAATAGCATTAAGTGAACACACATAGTGTCATGTTTAGTCCCATTAATTTTTTTTGCTAAGGAAGGAATCTCTGAAGTTATTTTTCTCTCTGGAAAAAATGATGTGACAACTTCTTGCAGTTGCCGTGTGTCACTTTCTTATCGCTGCTGTAACAAATGACCACAAATGTGGTGGCTTAAAACAATACAAACTTACCATCTTACAGTTCTCGAGGTCAGATTCCCTTGCCTTTTCCAGCTTGTAGGGGAGGCGCCTGCACTCCCTGGCTGGTGGTGCTCTTTGGTCTTCAAGCAGCAAGGGCAGCTGGGACCTTCTCGGGCTGCATCCCAGACCTCTGCCTCCATCATCACGTTTCCTTTTCTGACCCTGACTCTCCTCCTCCCGCTTTCAGTTGTAAGGACCCTTATGGTTACAGTGGGCCCACCCAGACGATCCAGGATAATCTTCCATTTCAAGAACCTGAAATCACATCTAATCACATCTGCAAAGTCCTTTTGGCCACGTAAGGGTAAGGTAACATCCCCAGGTTCCAGGACTATGATGTGGACGACTTTGGGAGACCTCATTTTACTTACCACGTCACAAATAATCGTGAGGTTTTATTCTAATTCTGTTTATCCTAATTCTCCTGTCCTTCTCCTTCCCTGACTTCCACCCCCAGGTCTGTAAATTAGGTGTTGGGGCTTCTTTCCAGTAAGACAACTGGTAACCAGTTGGCACTGGCCCACCCACATCTCATTCCTGGTTCTGCTGATGATCAGCATTGCAATCTTTGAGAGGACCAGCTAAAACTGGAGGTTAGGGTTTCCAGATTGAACAAATTTTTAAAAACCGTTTGCCCAGTTAAATTCAAAGTTCAGATAAAGAATGATCTTTTAGTATATGTGCGTCCCAAATATTGCATACTGTACTAAGAAATAATTGCTCATCTGAAATTCAACTTTAATGGATCCTTCTGCTTTTTTTGTGGCAACCCTACTGGAGATTCCAGTCAGTGCAGTGGAGAGGGGTGTTTCTATCTGTGATGCTAAACCAGTTTGTGAGGGACTGAGTCTAGAACCTTGGCCTGCTCTGAGCAGCCATGATAACTAGCTCCGTTTTAGTGGTTAGAAAATGCCATCTTCTCCCTCTTCTACCTTTAACATTTATTCAGCAGTCACCAAACTGTCTCAGGGGCTGTGGGACAGAGGAGAACATGGTGACAAAGGAGACCTGTGAGCCAGTGGGCAGTGATAGTGAAGTGTTGACATCGGAGGAGGGTCTCACTCAGCATGGGGGTGGGGTCAGCACCCAGCCTAGATATTCAAGGACATGTCAGTTGGCAAACAGCTTTTTAGATGCCTGTAAAGGTGTTAATTGAAGCCCATCTACACTAACTTAGTGCACAGGCCCAGCTTGACATCTTTTTTATGTTAAGAAGGACTGTAGAGGGCTTCCCTGGTGGTGCAGTGGTTGAGAGGCCGCCTGCCGATGCAGGGGACACGGGTTCATGCCCTGGTCCGGGAGGATCCCACATGCCGCGGAGCGGCTGGGCCCGTGAGCCATGGCCGCTGAGCCTGTGCGTCCGGAGCCTGTGCTCCGCGGCGGGAGAGGCCACAGCAGTGAGAGGCCCGGGTACCGCCAAAAAAAAAAACAAAGAAGGACTGTAGAGAGCCACATTTAGAAGAGAAGAACTATACAGCATTGACCTTGACCCTGAATCTTAAAAGAGGAGTCAGGTCTGGTGGAAGCCTCTTTGGGACCTATTAAAGGAGAAAGAAAAGACATCTATCGAGTATGCCAGAGGCTGTACCAGCTACCTCACTTTGTCTTCAGGACAGCCCCTTGCTTGGCATCATTACCCCCATTTTAAAATTGAGGAAACTGAAGTTCTAAGGTGGCCGAGCTAGAAGTAGGCCCTGCATGTGTAGGACTTCACAGCTCATTCTCTCTCCTCTGCAGAGACCTGAAAGCCACAGGAAAGTTAAGTGAAGGGATTTGAATTTTTGATTTGATGCTGACATCCGTCACCCTTCTGCCATGGGAGTATAGGGAGAAGGGCCCTGGATCCAGCCTCTGCAGTTCGGGGTCTAGCCCTGCCCACACACTTCTTACCAGCTTGCTGCTCTCAGGGTCAGTTTTCCTTTCTGAGACTTGATCCTACCTGCTTTGTCCTCCTCCGTATTGACAGTGCCAGACCCACAGGGGGCTCCATAAATACTTACAGGGCAGTGGATGAATGGATAAGGCTCAGATTCTCATTTGTGGACTGGGCTTCTTGCTCCCTGCTCTGCCTACCTTTCAGGGTTCCCACGCGGGTGAATGAGGCCAGAGACCACAGTGCAGAGCAGCGCCGTCCAACAGAAATAGGAGGCAAGTCACAAATGCAAGCCATGAATGTAACTTTCAACTTTCCAGCAGCCACCTTACAAAAAAAAACCAGAGAAAGAAAGAGGCAAAATTAGGTTTAATACTATATTTAATCCAATATATCAAAAACACTATCATTTTAATATGTAACCAATATACACAATATTAATGAGAGATTTTATGGCTTTTTTTCCACACTAAGTCTTGGAAATCCAGTGTGTTTTACGCTCACAGCACATCTGAATTTAGAATAGCTGCATTTCAAGTGTTCAGTAGTCACATGGGGTCTAGCACAGGTTAGCCCAGGTCTAGAGCCCCGACACAGCCAGCTCTTTGTCAGCCTTTTTCCAGCAAGGCTGTCAGTAGGATGTCCTGTGAGCACACAGGGGCCAGTGCGTGTGTCAGGACTTCTCCAGTGAAAGAAAGTGGAAGAGTAACTACAAAGGCCACGCAGAAGAGTCGGACCAGCCAAAGAAGCTCTTGCCTTGGTGCCAGTTGGCAGGAGTCTCTGCCCAGGGCCCAGCTGGCACGTGGCTCTGTCCAGGGTGCCAGTTGGCCTCTGCATCCCTCTCCTGGTGCCAGATGGAAGTTCCTCTCGGGGCCTGCTGGCCGGGCAGCAGGCAAGGCACCTCACATCTCTGCTTACCTGGGGAGATGGCAAGTGCATTTTCGGGTTGGCAGGGCCATTTTGGCGCCACACTCCCCACATAAATGGGAGGGTTTCCCACCTTGATCCCCGTGCTCCACAGTCCCAGGACTGATGGCCCACCATGGGATCTGTGACGTGGGGGACTGGCTCCCTTCAAAAGCTTAGGGATGTGCCTTGCCTCCCCTTTCCTTAACTCTCTCTGAAACAATGTTTGGGATCCTACCTGAGTCATCTCATTATCTAACCTCAGAACGGTACCTTCTTTCACTGGTACTACTTGGGGAAGGCCAAAAAAAGCCAGAGTCAGCAAAGCTGGTCCCTGATTCAGCTTCTTCTCCCACCCCCACGCTCTCCCAGATTTTTCTGGGTTGCTTGGCCTTGGCCCCTGTAGCCCAGAGCAAGCATGAGCCTGTGGGCTTGAAGCAGCTGATACTTCATTCTAGTGTGGAGGTGATTCAGAGGACACCCAGGCTCTTCCTGAGAGCAGGGCCCCTGGTTCACTTCCATACACCCGAGCTGGAGCAGGGGTGGAAATGGCCAAACATCCCACTGCTCGTTCTGGAGAGAGCTCAGGTGTAAACTATACCTTTTACCCATCTTCCTGGGCCAAACACCCTACCCTTCTAGTCTTTGGAGGAAATATACTCCCTTTGCTTTAGGTGCAAATCCAATCCACCAGCCTCTCTCCCTCCACATGGCTAAGATGGTGCCAGGAGACTCATCAGTGGTCCTCCTTTTCTTGCCTATGACAATCGTGTGTCCTGCCCATTGCATCTTCTGGCATCAGTCTCCTCTCCCCCAAACACCCAGCTCGGCCCTTTGTTTAACTTGCTCTATGTTGATGGGCTCTTTCCGTGGTTCCTTTCCGCCCTCCCGCCAGTTTCTTGACTCTGCTGTGCTGCCTTCCTGCCCATCTAGTCTTCCTTCATTGGCCCATCCTTGATGCTTTTTCCTTCTTTCTGTTCCTGCCTTGTCTGTCTCTCCCCTCCCCAGGCCTACTCTACTCTTCCCTGATTCAGGGATGCCAGGTAACTGTATCCTTTTCACTACTCCCATCATTGTGTCTCTCCATCCACTGGAATTTCAAAAGCAACCCTGCTCTTTCCTAGAGCAATAGCTAATGTGTACTTCATCTTAAAAGTGGAGGAAGGCTGAGAAAGGTCAAATCATCCAGTTTACTGAAGGAAGATCCCCTGGTGAATCCAACCCAGGTCTGTCTGGCTCACTCTAAAGGCTGCACTTTTTCTATTCCTCATTGTTATTGATTCTCCTCCTTTTATACTTTTTAGCAAATGTCAGAGAAAGTACTTTGCCTACTGTAAAGTAGTAAATAATTGCAGGATTGTTACTACTTTAGCAAACTTAATACTTATACTTGTTTGAAGCTAAGGACAACTTCAACCCCTTGTCTAGAGCATGTCTCCTAAACCCAGTCTCCCCTACTGACCAACTTATTTAAGCTTTTGTTGAGCCCAAGAACACATCACTCTTAGAGTCACCTAAGTTTACTCCTCACTATATGAAATGATGGGATATTTACAAACTGTCCTGCACCCAGTGACGAGCCACCAGGTTGATGAGTATTTTGTGCCTCATGAATCAGGGAGATTGGAAGGAAATGTGTTTGAGTTGGAGTTTATTTGAGTTGGAAAAAGGAGATATGGTGGTTGAAAGGTTTGCATTTTCTGCTGGACCATTGGGTTGGAAGTTGCAAGGAGTCAGAGTTTTTAACAATTCAAATTTCAAAGGACAAGAAATACCTTTAAAAACGGTAAGATTCCTATCTCTAGGTGTTTTCCAGCAGGGTCTGAAAAGCCACCTACCAGAAATGTTACTAAATGGATCCTTGCTGAGGTGGCAGGACTGGGGATCTTTTCAAGTCTTTACCAACTTGAAAATGTCCTCATTTATTTTATGTGTAATGCGAGGTGTCCCGAGATTTCGTGAATTCTGTCCTTGCTCTGTTCTTACCTTCCCTGGCGTCAGGAACCAACACTTCCACCCGCTCTCCAGCCCTTTCTTCCTCCTAGGCTGGGCTTTTGTTGTTGTTTGAAGATGTCTCTGTGTCTAGTTGTCCTTTCATTAGACTCTGCAGCTGTTAGGCTACCACCTGCATGCTCTTTAGGGATAAATGTACCACAACTTGGCAACAGAAAACAATGATTTTTTTCCTTTTACTTCTGATACTCTTCTTGGAGATGCCCAATGGACTGGGTTTTTCTTTTCTTTAGTGGTGCGTGGGCTGACACGTCCGGGGAGATTCTCCAATGAGTCCCACGTTCTGCCTCTGGACGGCGTCTTCCTTGCTGCTGTTTAATTGCCCCAGACACATCATTGGACACTTGTCGGTGCTGAATCCCATGTAACTCCCCCGCTAACTGAGTCTCTCTGTGGCCTCTTCCTGTAGTTTCTCCTGGAGGCATCGGTTCACCTAAGAGCCAGCGTTTTCTGTAACCTTGAAGATCACCTCTTCAGATTAGTGATCAAAATGCTAAATCACAGCTTCTGGTTCTGTCCCTGGAGAATACTTATACATCTTCATCTAGGAATGTGTCCCTTTGTCCTTACCCTTTGCTTAATGTCCTGAGACGTTCCGCATTTATGGGGGACCCCCAATTTTACGGCATTGAAATTGATCGTCTTTGGTATGAAAGCTTTGAGATTTTCTAAGATCACAGATACTGCTGACTGAACCCTGCAGAGAATGAAGTTGTACCAGGCCCGGTCTCCTCTCAAAGGAGCCCTGCTTCTGGCTAACGAGTTAGTCTTGTGTGTTGTCAAGATCCCACTCGCAGCTGTGGCTGCTGCTGGTTTCTGAGACGTGGACAGGGGACTCCTTGGAGGGTGGTCACCAGGAGTCGCTCTTTTTCTTAGAGGGAATCCCGGGATGTGGAATGCGACGGGGAACAGACCTGGCAGCTTTGTGATGACTTAACCATGGTCACCTTCCTCCCCAACAGAGGTGGATGAGTGTTCCTGGCCAGATCACGGCGGGTGTGAGCAGCGCTGTGTGAACACTCTGGGCAGCTACAAGTGTGTGTGTGATCCTGGCTATGAGCTGGCCTCTGACAAGAAGGCGTGTGAAGGTTGGTGTTGGACCTGCCAAGCTGGAGTGAGAGGGGATGGGGGACAAGTCTTAGGAGAAGGGGGGCAGGTGAAGATGGGGCAGCTGGTTGGCTGTGAAGTAACAATGGACAGCTGTGGGGATGACCCACCTCCTTCCTGGAGGGAAAAACAACTCGATGAAGCCACAAACGTGAGATGACTTTATCGGACTCCACCCCAGCAACTGTGCAGGTGGAACCATGGTTCATTTTCTTCTGTGACGGTGTGAAATTCATATGATTATTAAGGCAGCGAATAAAAGCAAAGAATAAGTAGGAGCACTTCGGTGTGACTCAACGAACAGTGCATTTCATTCATTCCATTCCTACCTGGCTGGTGGTGTTTTCCTTGCCCACCTGAATGACTGCTTGTTCATGGAAGCCAGGGACATTGCATAGCTTGGTGCAAACATTTCTAAATCTTGAAATTCTGGGCAGCTACAAGTGTGTGTGTGATCCTTGGTCCAAGTCATGTGAAGTCCCCAGCTATGCCACTGAGTGAGAGGTAAGCACAAACGCATCGTCTTTTTTAAAAAAGCTGTAAAGACTTGTCCTCCACTCCATCCCTCCAAATCCTCAGTTGAAACAGACTAGAAGAAAGGAGGCTGAATTGATCAGTTCAGATGGTCTATTTGTTGTTGTTGTTATTGTTGTTGTTATTAAAGAACAGCAGGGCTTGTTGCTGCTTGGGGGAAATTGCAGTCACTTGGAAATAAAACCAGATGAATCTTGCTTTTTCTCCCCCCTCCCCCCATGCAGTGGCCTGTGGCGGTTTCATGACCAAGCTGAATGGAACCATCACCAGTCCTGGGTGGCCAAAGGAGTATCCTACAAACAAAAACTGTGTCTGGCAAGTGGTGGTCCCCGCTCAGTACCGGATCTCCCTTCAGTTTGAAGTGTTTGAACTGGAAGGCAGTGATGTACGTTTCTGCACTCCAATTGACTGGGCATCGTGTTGGGATGTGGCTCAGGGCTGAAAACTGGCGAGGGGCTCAGCAGGCGGGGAGGTGGCCTCCTAGGGTCGCGGGGTTGTAGCTGGGCGGACTCGGGGGGGTGTTTGGTGAGGCAGTTTCAGCGGCACACCCTCTGCAGATGGAGGGCTTTGGCCCTCTCGCCACTGATAAATCCGAGGAGAATCAGGACAAGAGAGGAGGAGGCGGGTCTTGGGGGCGGGGGGTGCGAGGTGGTCAGGACAGGTACATCCCCTGGGGTAGGAATCTGGGGCTTGGCATCCAGCTGGGAGGAATGGAGGCGGTGAGATGCAGCTGACGACCAGGGTGGCATAAACACCCCATTCCCTCCCTTGGGCGGTGGTCACGGGATGATCAAGGCAGCCAGCCGAGGCCCAGGCAGAGCCCTACAGCTGGACAGCTAGTCAGGAGTGCCCCCTGTCTGCACCTTGGGCTGGAGGGATCCCAGTAAGAGTCGAGAGGACCCTCCCACTGGGCCTGACAGAGCTCGACTGCCCACCTGGCAGGGTACAGCTCTCAGGAAGGCAGCCCTGCCATGCGCCAGGGTCTGCGGCGGGACTTGAGGGAACCGGGCGGCTCCCCATGGCTCCCCCTTGCAGGTGTGTAAGTACGACTTCGTGGAGGTGCGCAGCGGCCTGTCCCCTGACGCCGGGCTGCACGGCAAGTTCTGTGGCTCTGAGACGCCCGAAGTCATCACCTCGCAGAGTAACAACATGCGCGTGGAGTTCAAGTCCGACAACACGGTCTCCAAACGCGGCTTCAGGGCCCACTTCTTCTCAGGTGTGCAGGTTTGGGGGCAAGACCACAGGCTGAGGGCAACACGGCTTTGCGGGCTCCCAGCCTCGGGGCACCCTCCCGCCCCTCTCTGCCCGCTGCCCTGGCCCTCACAGTGTCTCTGCCTCGGTCCTGGTTTTATAGCGTGGTGGCTATGTTATTGCAGGGCTACCAAAACAAGCGACCACAAACCAGGTGGCTCAAAACAACAAAAACTGTTGTCTTTCACAGCTCTGGAGGCCAGAGGTCTGGAACCGAGGTGTGGGCAGGGCTGTACTCTCCCACAGGGCTTGGGGAGGAGCCTTCCTTGCCTCTTTCTAGCCCGTGGTTCCAGCACTGAAGTGTTGGGTGGTCTTCATCTCTTTATTTTTTACGGGCTCTTTAAGGATTCTTAGTTGTCCTCATAGAATCAGAGGGCAAAACTAAAGCACCAAGTGTTCAGTGACACATTACCCGCAGTGGGCGGAGGGTACAGAGAGGAGGGAGATGTCCCTGACCCTTGAAGTTATCCTGGTGGGAGGGCCGCAGATGGAGGTTGGTCCTCGGTTAACAGGGAAGGAAGCTGGCTTAGGAGAGGGCTGCATACTGTGCCGGCTTGAGCTACAAGATCCATAACGACAACAGCTAACATCTGAGTCCATCCATAATAATAAATAAAAACTAACACTGACTCAGGGCTGGACGCTGTTCTAAGTGCTTTCCCTGTACTAATTCGTTTCCTCCTCTCAACAATCCTATGAGGTAAGGACACCATAAGTGACTCCACTTTACAGGTAAGGCAACTGAGGTACAGAAGTCAAGGGCTCCCCAAGGTCACAACAGCTGGAAGTGGAGGAGCAGGGCTGGCACTGGGCCGCCTGGCCCGAGGCTCGCATGCTTACCTGCTCCACAGGCAGGGGGAGGTGTGGGGCCGTGGAGTAACAGCCCAGGCCTCTGGTCACACAGACTGCTTGCTCACTGAGTAACCTTGGGCACGTTAACGTTCTCAGCCTCAGTTTTCCTACCTGTAAAATGGGGACATAGGCACTTCCCTCCTAAGGTTGTGTGCGAATTAACTTAGATAATACAGAGGGTATAATAGAGTGATTAGTGTCCATCACAGGGTAAATACTCAGTGCACGGTGGTTATTTTTATTATTGTTAATATTATTATTAATACTAGCCTATCCTTTAAGGAGCTCCTTGGTTTGGGTGGGGAGCGGGAGGGGAGAACCTATATATACATTAAAGTGCCTTAGGAGCATGGGGAATTCAACATGTACCAGGGCCAGGTAGTAGCCAAGGAATGCTGCCCCACCCTCGGCCCCGCGGAAGGATAATCAGAGTTGGGACAATCAGGGAGGCTCCCTGGTGGAGACTCCTTTTGAGCTGGGTTCTGGGCTGTGAGGGACGTTCCCAAGTTGGTGGTTCCTCTTAGGAGAGTCCGTTGATCTCCGCAGACAAGGACGAGTGCGCCAAGGACAACGGCGGGTGCCAGCACGAATGTGTCAACACCTTCGGCAGCTACCTGTGCAGGTGCAGGAACGGCTACCGGCTCCATGAGAACCGGCAGGACTGCAAAGAGGGTGAGGCTGGAGCGTGGCCAGGGTGGAGGGCGCAGGGAGGCTCACCTTGGCTGCCCGAGTGTGCGCATGCGTAAGAGTGAGAGCGAGGGGCGCTTCTTCCAGGTCTAGCAAGCCCCGAACTGAGGCTCAGCTTCTGCCTTCCCTCCTCCCACCTTCCTGCTCAAGAGTGATTTTCGCCAGGGCAGTCACTCCTTCAGGAAGCTTGTAGGGGCCCTTGAGTGCTCTCCTACGGTTATTATTGCAAAGTGGTTAAACGCCAGGCTCCAGAATCAGACCACCTAGGTTTAAATCTTGGCTCTGCTACTTACTAGCTGTGCACCCTTGGGAGACTTAGTTAACCTCTCTGAGCTTCAGTGTCCTCTTGTGTTTCAAACGGACTAAACATACCTCCTTCTTAAAGTTTTTGTGAGGGTTAAACGAGAGCATGCTTAGAAAGTATTTCAGACAGGCTGACACATATTAAGCGCTTGAAATGTTGATAGATGTCAGCCATCTATGTCATAATCATATTTACCGTTTGCAGGCCTAATAGTAAAATAGAATTTGGGGAAGACTTTTTTCCCGGCTCCATTCACTACTGGGAGTCCAGATGGCTTTTCGTGTCCAGTCACTCTGGGAAAGGCCTTCCCATGTTCTTACCCCATCCTGCAAAGGGAGTTTGAGCATCTCGATGAACACACAGACCTCCAGGCCTTGTCCCCACCACAGAGCCCCGCATGCACATCAGGTTGAGGGAAGATATGAAGACCTCATACCCCTGTTCTGGGATAAACATTTCAGAACTAGGAGATACTGGCTGGGGCGCCACAGAGACTGGTCAGGGCCTCCCCGGAAGGTTAAAGAATGAGCTTAGACATCTTCAGAAGCCCACCCGAGCCCAGTGCTGTGACCTGGACACAGGAGGTCACAGGTTGGGTTGAGAGGTGGGTTGGAAGAACTTGGAAGGAACTGTCATTCTGGAACTTAAAAAAAACTTTGTTTAGCCCCTGTGGCGTGGATGGGGGGGCGGGCAGGAGGGATATAACTCCGCTAAGGTCCCATCAGGTGAGCTGTATGCGTTCCCCCAGGGTGGCAGGGAGTGCGGCAGCGAACATCCCACATCTGAGCTGCTGCCCCTGTTGGCACCGTTCTCTGTGGGGCTGCGGAGCAGAGGCAGCAATGAGGGGGAACCTCCGTGGAGCCGCCCCTCCCTCTTACCCACCCTCAACCTCCAGCTGCCTCAGCCTGAAGCCACAGGGCAGAGACAGCAGTGGTACCTCCTCAGCGCCCTCTATTTCCTAATCAGCAAGAGCAAAGGCAGGCCTGGCTCTACCCCCAACCAACAGGTCACTTGCCATCTCTCAGCTTATTTTCTCAATTAGAAGGTGGGAAGGATTAAATGAAAGGATGCAATCAAAGTGCTTAGTGCAGTGCTCGACACAGATAGAGACAAATTCCAGCTATTGGCGAAAACGCTACTTACTAAGCAAGTCATGGGACCGCTCTTTGCAAATAGCATGGTTACCAGGCCAACATCTGTAGCCTCCAATTGAAATTGCTTTGGAAACTAAAAGACAGAGGCATAGTGATGGAGATCTTTGTTAGCACTTACTGAGCATTTCACATGCATTATCTCATTTAATCCGTGCATCCCCGCTACAATGTTGGCGCCCCTTTTACCAATAAGGACACAAGGCTCAGAGTCCCAGAGCTTGTAGGTGGTGGCACCAGGACTTGAACCGAGGCCCATCTGACCCCAGGGCCTGTGGTCTCATCCACTAACTCTACCATATTTCCAGTGACAATCACAATGAGAATAGCAGCAGTAAGAAAGGTGACCTGGCTCCAGGAAGGCAGCAAAGCCAAATAAATCAGCAGATCTCTGAGCTGGCCTCACATATTATGACCATGTGACAAGAGGTCAGGGAAGAGACCCACAAATGAATTACCTCTCTCTCTCTTCTGTGTCCCCCCACCCCGTCACCCCCAGCTGGCTGTGTGCACAAGATCAGCAGTGCAGAGGGGACCCTGGTGAGCCCCAACTGGCCTGACAAATACCCGAGCCGGAGGGAGTGTACCTGGAACATCTCTTCAACCGCGGGCCACAGGGTGAAACTTGTGAGTTATTTTCAAAGTTGATGGACAACACGGACTTCGGTATCAGGCTGACATGGGTCTGAGTCTCTGCTCGGCCTCTTCCCAGCTCTGAAATGTGGGGAGGTTACTCAACATTTCCAGGACTCAGTTTTCTTATCTGGAATATGGGGCTGCTAATGAAACCTACCTCTCCGGGCTGTTGGGCAGATTAAAAGAGAGGAGGCACCCGAAGCCCTCCGCCCAGGGTGGTGGGTGAGAAAAGCTCTGTAAATAGCACCTGTTCACAGTGGTGTCAGTAGGACCTGGCACCCATCACACAGATTTGAAGCGCTGTTTGAGATTCAATAGTTTCCAGTTACAATATTTTACAAAACAAAACAAAACAAAACATTCTCAAGGTTAAAAAAAAAATGTAGTCAGTCAGAGGGTTGGAAAGTGGAAATCGAGTTTCCAGATCCCCGTGCTCACTCTAGGAATGACTTCTCGGAACATTTTCTTGTGAATTCTTCCAGAAATTTCTGTGCGTGTGCGCACAGGAGCAAATACGTATCCTTTTTCTTGCTCACGTTTCTCAAATGGGTTCTATTTTTCATAGTCTTCTACGACTTACATTTTTTCCAGTTAACAATAGGAGGTTATGTATGCTAATTCTCTCTTGAATTAAAAATATGTATCTTCCAAGCCTTTCTTTAAAGTCCCATCCACGCATATGGTTGTGGTGGTCTGCGCACCATGCTCGGTTATTTCAAAAGAGAAATGAGTTTTTCCCACAAGTCTTGTTTCTCAGCCACCAGGGACTCCCAGATCGTGGCGTGTAAAACAAGCCCTCTTGCCTTCCGGAGAAGTTGTTGTATTCCAGCAGACAGACAGTTTTTAAATGGGTCATTCTAGCTCTGGAGATAGCTAAGCTCTTCAGAATGTATATGGATGTCCCCCTGCATTATGGACCAATAATGCAGGGAGAAGGGGAGAGAACAAAGGAGAAGGTGATGATAAATAGACGATCACCCAGGGACTTGCGTGGGTCTTTACTGGCGAGAGCGGTGAGGAGGACAGGTGGATGAATGGGCGCCCAGGCTGGGCACGGGTGCAGGCCTGGGGCATCGAGGGGTGAAGGCAGGGCCCCTGACCACGGGTGCCCACGTGGGCACCTCGTATGCATGGCTGTCCGCGTAGGAAATGCTTTCGGCTGCTCTCCTGGGTCAGTCAGAACAGCCTTGAATCTGGGCGAGGGTGAATTAAAGCAAGTGCATTAGAGAAAGGCTGCCGTCTGCCGGAAGACGATCGCCATGGCAACACAAATCTCTGAAGACCGCGGGGGAATGGCGCGCCCTGGGGCTGGGAACGCGCAATTTGCACAACTGGTAGCGGCGCTTCCCTGGAAGGGCCACAAGGTTTTAGTAACTGCCCCAAACGTCTTTTCCTGTTCTCTACAGTACTGAGGAAATAAAGCAACCGATCACAGTGGCCAGAGTGAACCCAGATCTCCAGTTTATCTGAGGCACATGCATATGAGCTAGTTCTTAAATGCTTCCTTGGGAAGTGGATGGTGGGTACACTGATCATGCTCTACCTTTTTGCTACCAGAGTGTGGGCTGAATACTTACCAGGAAGCTAGTGTTTGACTGCACAGGGATAGCCACAGGGTGTCCTATGGACTTTTGGGGAGCACCCCGTCTCCCTGGCCCACCATCACCCTCCCATTGCATTGCTCACCCTGGTCCCACCAGCACCCCCCTTCCTACTCCTGGCCACCATCCCTACCCCAACTCTCCGGCCCCACCTCCCTTCCTATAAGTGTGAAGAGCTTTGCCCATTTCAAAGCTCAAACACAAGATGTGTGTGTCATTCTTACGAAAGCCAACGGCCCCTCTATTTCTCCCTCTCTACCTCCATCTCTGCTCTGTCACCCCAGGCCCCTTCTTGTGAATTGCGATCCCTTCCAACCCCCAGCTAATGTTCTCTCTCCCTCTCTGTCATTTGGTCCAAGTCTTCCATTAAACTGTCCCCTCTCACCTTGTCCCATCCCCCTCGTAGCCATGGGCAGGCCATCGGCCAGTCCCAGCGCCTGAGAGGCCCTACATTTGGGGCTACAGAGCCTGGTTTACAGCCTGGAATTATGGGGTTGCCCTGGCCTGCTTCAGGGGACAGTCTGGCGGGGACAGAGAGGAGGGAGGCAGTATAGCCTGGTGATGGTTAGGAGTGTGGCCTGGAGTCAGGCTGGCTGGGGGTCCAGTTCAGCTCCATCCTTCTCTAGCTGTTTGAACGTGAGCAAGCCACTTAACTTTCCTAAGACCCAGTTTCCCCTTCTGCACACTGGGGATAATAGCAGCTCTTCCCTTACAGTATTGTCAGAGTTGAGTGAGAAAATGCAGGGCTCTGCATGGAAAAAAATATTCAACTCTGGCCAGCCACTCTCAGGACAATGACGTGGAGTAGCGCGCACTTCATGAAGCCTCGTTCACACGGTGCAATGCAGAGCTTAAGCGCAAGGGCTCCTTGACCTCCTGGTCATGGCCCAACTCTGCCAGTGTGTGACCTTGGGCAAGTTATCCGACAGCCCCGTGCCTCAGTTTCCTCATCTGTAAGGTGGAGGTTCTCATGATGGAGACCTCACAGGGTCGTGAGGATGACTACTTACAAAGCATTTAAAACAGCCCCTGGCTCAGAGTGAACACCTTGGTCCCTGCTGCTCTCATCGTTGAGGGAGAAGCCGCAGGATGTGCCAGAGGAGCACAACAAGCACCGAAACGCTCTGACCCCGGCCATCTTATCCGCAAAGCGGTCGTGGTAGCAACAGCTCATAGGGTTGTTCTGGGGACCAAGAGAGGGGCCAGCTGGAGACCTGCTCAACAGATGTGGCCACCATCACCACGGGCTCCATGCCGCCTGCACAGCTGGCTGGGCAGATGCGTGTCCTCGTGCCCCTTCCTCTCCCACCGCCCCAGCTGAAGTGACCTTGCCTCACTTTCTGCTCTTCCGTCCCTAGACGTTTAACGAGTTTGAGATCGAGCAGCACCAGGAATGTGCCTATGACCACCTGGAGCTTCACGATGGGCCCGACAGCCTGGCCCCGGTCCTCGGCCGTTTCTGCGGCAGCAAGAAGCCAGACCCCGTGGTGGCTTCGGGCAGCAGCCTGTTTCTCCGCTTTTATTCAGACGCCTCGGTGCAGAGGAGAGGATTCCAAGCCATGCACAGCACAGGTGCGTGGGCTGGGAGCCCGGCCTTCAGCTGATCCCCATGTGGACTGGAGATAGATGGGTGATCAAGGCAGGGGAAGGACCACCTTTAATTCTGACTATGGGGGATGAGCAGTGTATGATAACATGTCCCTTTTAAAATGAAACATGGGCAACCATAGGTGTAGGGTTGTTTTCTTTTAATGTCCTTCATTGACAACCTTTGAAAGGGGCAACCCTTTGTCGGCGCCATGTTTCTTTCCTCCCTTTCTTTCTTCCTCCCACCGCCCCCCACCCCGCCTTTAAAATTTTACTTGTAATTTTGCTGGTCTGTGAAACCCTGAGTCTGGGTGCTGAGTGGTGGAGAGTAGCCCTTTGTACCCTCCAAGGATCAGTTCCAGAAAATGAAAAGTGTTTTTGTTCCCCATTATTTTTCCTCACTTGAAATAAATAACTTTATTCAGCCCTTTGGAGGAAAATGTTTATGCATATAACTTACATTATTTACTGTGTTAAACGGAAGAAAGTCAGTAAGAACACTGGCTCTGCTCTTTAGCCATTTAAAGGATACAACCTGGGACTAGAACCCTTGAAGCAACTTTGACTCTCTGATCCTGGCCCTCTGGCAAAGCGGTGACTGTGCAGCCCACTCAGAGTCTGAGATCATGATGACGATCACTGTGAGGTTTTCTGATCCCTTTAACAGCCCCTCCTCCCAGTTTTTTCCCAGAACCAGAAACCATGAATCAGGTGAGACAAAATGACAGCCAGCACCTTCTCCGTCTGGCTGGCCCTCGCCTGGGAGAAAACTCCCCACCGTTCACGGCTGCGTTGTCACTTCCCCGGTGAAGTTTAAAAGCCACTAACTCTTGTCCCTGCGGACTGAGTGTGGGTGCTCAGGGTGGGTCAGGGTCCTTCAGGCAATGGGGGCACACTCAGGTAAAATCGTTAATTGAAGAGAGTTTAATAAGGGACTGTTTACAGAGGGGTGGGCAGGGTGTGAGGACACCATGGGGACAGCGCAGCGACCAGGGCTAGGTTGCAAGGCTGTTACTAGCCCTGGCCTGGATACCAGAGGAGGGAATGGTTCCTGGAGCCTAGAGATAGAGGGGAGCAAACAGAGGGCCCCCCAACAGGAGCGAGGACCAGGCAAGGAGGGGGCCTGGGACTAATGCCCTGACCTTCCTCCTCCCTCCTGTGATCTGCTGGTGTTCCCTGTGGCTGGATCATGAAGGCAAAGGGCTCATCCATGTAGACCCAGAGGTCTGCCTCCAGGGGCCCAGAGCAGGTGGGGAAGAATGGAGAGGGGATCTGGCAGGAGGGATGGAAGGCATCCTGCCCTGCTAAGTGCCCATTTCCTTGCCAGCCACGTCTCAAGAATTTGAAATTTCCCAAAGACAGCTCAGATCTGGAAGAAATTCTAAGCTAGAGCACACATGGGATTAAGAGTTGGCAGCCGGACAGGACTGGGGCCAGGCTGGACACGGAGCTCCAGCTGGGCTGGGGAACGTTACCAGATAGTGTGGAAGCCACGCCAGAGGGAGGAGGCATGGAACACATTGAGGACCTGCTGTGGAGGAATTTGCCTTCAGAATTTCTGTTGCTTTCTAATTCCCCATCCCTCTCATTTACACATTTTTATTATGTGGTCTCTAGCAGCCTAGACACATGGTAGGATGGGACTCAGGCCAACCAGAGTTACCGTCCCAGTGAAAAAACGCAGAAGCCAAGGCTACAGAATACAAGTCCAAAGTACACGGCGCAGCTCGCCTGTAACACTCACAGGGGTTTCAAAGTTGGCCTATAGTTAGGCTCTCAAATGCAGGCTCCAGCCAGGTCTATTCTGAGGTTTCTGGTTTGAGCGCTCACCAGCAGTTTTGATGTGCTTTTGGTGCCCTCTGCTGGCAAAATAACGAATTACAGTAAGTCGGCCGCGCAAGTGTGAGCCCTTTTCAAATGCTTCTAGCGCTTCCACGCAGTAAAGTGGTAATGATCCGTCACATCCCAGCGACCAGGCGGGCAAATCATCCATTGGCCCCAGGTCTCCATAACTGGAGAGGGGAAAAGGTTTTTGTCAGTAGCATGCCCCGGTATTCCCCGAGGCCTCCTTATGGCCCAATCTGGGAACACAGGACCTTGGTTTGTACGTAAGGGTCAATTTGGACTCGCCAGTGAGCCCTGAAACTCCTGGATCTCTTTTACTCCTCTGTAAAATGGGCTGATGAAACTTTCCCGACCCTTCGCACAGGGCACACACCAGGCTTTGTGGAGAAAACTGGCCTGTACGCAGGGTGTGAAGAGAAACTGGGGGCCGGGAAGAGGGGATGCAGAGCGTGCGCTCTCTGTGCGGAGGGGGCATCGCGCTTCTCTCTCCGCTCTAGAGTGCGGGGGCAGGCTGAAGGCCGAAGTGCAGACCAAAGAGCTCTATTCCCATGCCCAGTTTGGGGACAACAATTACCCGAGCCAGGCCCGCTGCGACTGGGTGATCGCGGCGGAGGACGGCTACGGCGTGGAGTTGATATTCCGGACCTTTGAGGTCGAGGAGGAGGCCGACTGTGGCTACGACTACATGGAAGCGTACGATGGCTACGACAGCACGGCGCCCAGGCTCGGCCGCTTCTGCGGCTCCGGGGTGAGTCCCGGGGATGTGGGGGAGGCGGGCCGCGGAGCTGTTGGGTCAGACACGCGTGCGTCTGGGTCCCTGCTGCTTATAACACCAGCCAGGAGGCCCGCTCTGCTGGAGCACAGAGGGAAACTGGAGGGTAGTCGCAGAGGAGGTTGGGAGGTACCGGGGACCTAATACCGAGGTCAGCTAGGTAAGAGCAAGACCTTTTTAGGACTGCCTAGTTTTGCAAAGGGTTTGTCTCTCCCCGCCCCCCTACCCCCCCACACCCATTTTTCTTTAGCCTTCAGGCTTTAAAAAATTTTTTTATTATACTTTTGCATATTCCACATATTCATAATTCTCTCTCCCAATAAAACCAAATGCCTGTGAAAATTATGAATCACTCTTCTACTCCAAACATATTAGTTATGCTCAAGGTCATGATCATTTTTCTCATTATCACCTCTTTCCTGGGCCACCTCCTCAGGACAGGGCAGGCCTGTTTTGATCACTATTTCCCCAGCGCCTGAAATAGGGCCTGGCACGTAGTTGGTGCTCAGTGAAAGTGTGTGGACCAGCCAGTTCAGTGTCCTGGGCCCTCTCTGGCTGTACCATGCTGGGCACTGTCCACCTCCAGGGCTGATCACTCAAGCTTCTTTGCAACTGGCTGGACTTACATTAAATCATTTTGGAGTCATTAGTGCTTGTGCTAAACAGAACCTCAGACTGGCATTTGCATGAGTCTTTGAATAATTCCCCTTCATCTTCTCTCACCCTCCAAAGAAGAAAGGATGCCGAAGTGTGACTTAGCTGATGCAGTGCCTTTGAGAGCTAAAGTCTTTCAAACTGTCGGGTCCACATGCAGAGGAAAACCTTGGAGGGTCCTGAGCAGTGAAATGTACGGGAAGCCCAGTTTGGTTCCGTTAGAATCTGTCAGACAGCAGCCTCAGAACCTGGCTCCCCTTCATCCACCACCTGGCAAAACCTTTCTGACAAATGTAGTGGCTCCATCCCATGTTTTGTCCTTGGACAGGACATAGACCCCAACAATGGTCTCTGTCTTAGGTCTCCTGGAAGACACATCACAGCGGTGACCCTAGAGCTGGGTGATTCATGGTATACACTTTACAGTGAGAAAAACCTGAGCTTGCAGCCTATCTAGTTGTGTGAACTTGAGTCTCATCTCAGTTTCCTCAAGTATAGAATAGAGATAGAACCTGCCTTACAAAGTTGTTGTAAAGTTTACATGAGATGAGATCTGAAAGTGCTTAGAGAAGTGCACTTAATTAATCTATGCACTTAATAAATAACAGATTCTATATGAGCTATGCATTTCAGATTGTCTTTGGAAAAGCACGGCTGGGGCAGGGGGCGGGGGTGCTCTCTAGAGCAGATCTTGAAAAGCTTTCCTTTGAAAAAGAGCTTGTTTTGTTGCCCTTCAGAGCCTCTGGTGCCAGGGATGCCTCCCGGCATCATCAGCCATCCTATGTCTTTGTGTAAAGTTCTGTCTCATTCTCCTTATTTTAAACTCCAACCACAGCCAACTGGCTTAAAGTCCCTCTGGTTTTCCTTTCTCCTCCCCTCAGCCACTGGAAGAAATCTACTCTGCAGGGGATTCTCTGATGATTCGATTCCACACGGACGACACCATCAACAAGAAGGGCTTTCAGGCCCAGTACACGAGCACCAAGTTCCAGGATGCCCTGCACATGAAGAAATAACGTTGTGCTTGGAAAACAGGAAATGAGAATGTTTTTGTTATAACAATGGCACCTTGTGAATTTCCTTAAAGCAGTGTGCAGTATTATTCTCAAACAAAAACTCAAAATCTAGCCTTGGAGGTGTGTGTATCTGATGAAGTTCGGCCAAAACAAAGAGAAGATGTTCCTTTGATTCCAGCTGCAATGTTATCAATCATGGAGTTTTAAAGATTAAGATTTGATGTCCCTGACTATTCAAGCTATGCCTGTTCATTCTCCTTGTCCCTTGCTCCTATGAGGTAAAAGCCCACTCTTGGGTGGGTCCTTCCTCTATTTCCGGATGGGCTTCCATAGGTGTCAGGCAGTGTGACCGTGTCCCGGAGACTCGGATCATCTTCTGTCTACACCGCGCAATGAGGAGAAAAGCCTGGCCATAGCGCAGGTGCTCCTCACAGCTTTGGCTGGAGACTTTTGCTATCTCTCTGCCAGGGACACGGCACCCATGAAACCTGAGAATATGGGCGTCAGGACTAGAAAAGGCATCACAGTAAGCAGTGCACGGAGGGAGCTGGTGTGTGAGGATCCCTGTCACGTAGCAAGGAGACCTCCAGCCTTTCCTCTGCATCATCGGCTCTCCCTGCCCACGTTGGGCTCCTCCATCCCTAACTGCATTAAAGGACTAAGGCATCTGCTGTAACTTCAGCAGAACATTTGCTGGTGAGAGTCCCTAATCTGCCAGGAAGACATCCTGACTTGTCCTCCTGCCCTCGCTGACTTGGAGAAGACTCCGCCTGGCCTTGGGATTCCATGGGCTGAGAGCATCTATTCCTCCAGCTTTAGAGGCACTTGCTGTGGTTGACCTTGACTCTTGACAACCAACTCAAACTGCATTTGCAAGACGTGCAAAGACATCTTATGAGGGACCATTGAGGTCCCTCGTGGGGTTAACATCATTGAAAACTGGTTAATTATAAGTTATGTAAGAATCAACACCTTGTGGAACAAGTCTACTGTGACTGACTTCCTGAAACCAGTAGGGTTCAAGAGTGCATGGGTGACGTTGCTCAGACTAACTAGCACTCAGTCACCAACCCGCAATCAGAATTCACCACACTTGGCACTTGTCCTAGAGAAGTGTAGAGGATGTTGTTTACATAATTTTGAAACCTCCAGGCGTACTTTAAACAGTGAGGTAGTTTTGAATGGCATTTCATTAAGGCATCTATGGGCATTATGAGCTAAAACCTGTGGTATGTTAGCTTTAAAAGAGTATTTATGTTGGAATAATTTTTAAATAATGTTTACATGACCGTAAGTCCCGTGTGGTTGGTATCGAACACAGGACAGCGCACGAGAGGGTTTTTTGAGAGCCGAGATCACTCCCAAGCACCAGAATTCCTTTGGGATGAATCAACCTCATTTGAAACAAAGTATTTGTAAAAGATTAAAGGTGGTATTTTTTAAAGATCAGAATACACTCCCAGAGGACTATGTCTAATTAAAATGATTGCTGGGAGTTTAAAAAAAAAAAAGATGAAAAAAGAAGAATACAAAGAAAGGTAGAAGAAATGCATGGGACTATTTTTTCCTTAAAACAGCAAAAAACAAAGTATTATTAATAATAATATATGTCTGTATATATGTATGAATGTAAAGGATCAACTGTCAGAGCCTTAGTCAATGCAGTGTGATAAATACTGACCCACTGATTTGACCGACTGGCCCTTCTGGACTCGTGCTGTGTTTTGTGGGTCTTCTTTCACCAAGCTCTCTCTTGGCCTTTCTTGGCCCCGAACGGAGGTCCAGCCTACATTCTTATATTGTGATCTATCACAGCCCCTGTTTCCGGGGGATCTTTGATTCAGCACATAGCGCAGCTTGTCCCTGGCTCGGGCCTTACCCGCCGCATAGGGTGGATTCCATTCCTCTGGTTTCTGTGTTTTGGTGGCTTTTATTTTGCCCCATCTGATCTTCAGAGTTGAAACTGAAATCAGGATGCATAAGGTGACTGGTAAGGGTCTCTCTCCAAGAACATGAAAATTCTGTAGTTTCAGCCTTTAGAAGTCTGAAGAAGATTAATGAATTCCCTGGAAGAGTGAGAGGGAGTCAGAAACAGAGTCAGCTCTGCCTCAGTATTTGCCACCCTCATGAAACAATGGTACTTATTTTTCTCTCTCTAGTATGAATATTTTCAAAAACACAACTTCAACAATTATCAACCTGTGGCCAATTTGAAACAATGGGACTCTTATGAAAACCTTTATTTAGGCCTTCTGTGAGTGACGTATTCCCAGAAAAGACAAGCTCTGATTCAGCTGGGGCTGGCCAGACCACTCCCCTTGGAAACTCAGACTCACAGGACGTACGCACAGTGCAGGTTCTGCAACGAACGCACAGCTGGCTTCACGAGAGAAAGTCCACTCAGCAGAAAGACCCAGGCCCCTGCCTTGGCTCTTCCAAATGCCCAGTGACCTTCCTGCACATATCCCAGGGGACATTACCCCTGCCTGCTTTGTCCTTGGGGCTATCACAGAGCTCCAAGAAGACTGGCTTCAGTTCAGAGAATTATCTTGATGACCCGATGAAATATTTGGGGTCTGGGTCTTCAGCCTGGTCCAATTCTAGTGTAATCTGGTCTAGTAGATGCTAGAACCTGGATCCCAGGGCAGGGTAAGGATCTGGAATTAACTTCAGCTTGTGGAATTTCTCCAAACAGAAAATGAGGCTGTGCATCGATTCACTGTAAGACTATTTTCCTCTAAAGTTAAGTTTCCTATTACTCATGAAATGCTCAGCCTGGTTAAATCATTTGTAAAATCTTGTTAACTAGCAAATCACACTGGGGTTTGCATTGATCTGGTCTATTTGATAAATCTCAGATAATTCGTGGTATTGTTATTGTCCAGTGTGTCAACAAGTGTTCCTTTGGCTTCAGCAGATGTTTTTCAAGTTTCCTTTGTAGACTGAACTTCTGAAAAATAATCCCAAATGCCTAGAAGGATTCTTTATAAAGAAAAGAGAAAAAGAAAAACCGTTTAGAGCATTATCTATAAATATATTGTATTTTTTATTTTGTGTAATTGTACATTTCATGAAATGTTGTCAGTTTCAAAGGGAAAGGGGAGAGGAGCTAACATATGTCTAGAAAGAAATGTTTCATTAAAGAATGAGGATTTATTGATGTGTCCTGGGTTTGTATCATAAGTTCAGACAAGATCTTTGTGATCATTTTCTCCAATACCATGAGAACTTGGGGAGGAGATTAAAAAAAAAAGGGGACCCTCTCTCTGGCTTTCTACTCTCTGGTGAGTACCCAGTGCCTGGCTCCAGAACAGAGCTCCTTGTTGGACCCAGAAAGTCATGAGCAAAGCTAAAGAGGGCTTCAAAGTTGCCGCCTTTCTTGGACCCAAACAGTCTGGAAATTGACAACATGAACGTTGTGGCGCTGGTTGCAGCTGTAACAGTGCTAGATGTGGTAGACATCTTCCGTTTGTCCCTCAGCAATTCTCTCCACCTGATTTTGAGCCTGAGGACCACATGTGATGTCTAAAACTGAAGGTCACGGCTCCCATAAGGGGGCTTTCTCTCTGGCTCTGGCAGCCACTCCTTTCACTTGTCCCTTCAGACCTGGGGGGGAAATGACACTCTGCCCGTCTAACTCTCGTATTGCATTATTCCCCAAGGGGAACCTTTATAAATAGTCCTTTTAATAAGCCTCCTTAAATATAACTAGTTGAGTATATCACTCATTTCCTGTGTGGGCCCTGGCTGATACAGGGTCCATTTCTAACACAAGGACAGAGACGCCGTCTGATCAAGGACGGTCTTTTGGGGTTGACCAGATGAAGAGACTTTAGGGTGTGTTTGCAGTTTTGTGGGTCAAATCAGGGAAAGGTAATATGGCGCCATGTTTTTAGAAACACTCAGTCTTAATGCAAAACTAACACACGCAACTGTTTTGTGCTCTACGTAGAGTGTCAAGGTTTTATGCCTTTTCTGCCCTTTTGCAGTCACCAGTACCTAAAGGATGAGCCCCCGTGGTGCAGGGGTATGAGTGCTCTATGTATCTGTCAGGATAAGGTAGCTTATGCCACCACAGCAACAAAAAACCCTCACCTGTCAGGGTCTTTACAGAAGAAAGACTTATCTCTTGTTCATACTACGTGTTCATCTCTGGTGTCCGGAAGCCCTTCCACACCATCCTCAGTCAGGACTAGGCTGATGGAGCAGCTGCTACCTGGAGCCTTGCTGACTTCTGTGGCAGAGGGAAAGAGAGCGTGACAAATCATACACTGCCTCTCGTGGCTGCCTGGGCGTGACACATCACTTCTACCCACGTGGCATTGGCCAAAACAACTCGTAACTCACGTTAAGAATGAGATGAACTAGAACTGCCTGGTGGATCCCACCAATGATTCTCACGTGGGACATTCATAGGTCAGGAAACGACCAGAATCCTTCTGTTTGTTTTCACAGTTTACCTCATCACTACTTCCCTACTGATATTTCAGATAAAGATATTTTAAAACCAGAGTAAGATCACCTACGATTTGGAATGGACCAGCTTTTTAAACTGACCAGTTGTCGCCTGGCAAACTATCCGTGTGATCGGGCTTGTACAGGTTTAAATACAAATGATTAGAGAATCGCAGGGTTGGCAGCTCTAACCTCTCACCCGCTGAGGGCATCTCTTCTACAGTTTCTAAGGTGATAATTCTCAGACCCGATACCTTCCAGAGGAAGTGAGCCGATAACCTCACTTCGCCCATAACCTCTTCTTTGCGTGATGATGTCGAGTTCCCTTTGCAGAACCATCTCGTCTCACATTGGAGGGACCCACGTTGGGCAGACTGTCAGCCAGGCCTAGGTCCTGCTTGGGCACATGACCCAAACCAGACTGTTACCAACCAGGGTCCCTGGACTCTTTGATCAATAGAAATTGATAGGAGGCCAGATGAGAAATTCAGGCAAGGCCTTACTGGGACCCCTGCTGCAGCGCCAGGGAGCGAAAACATGGAACAGGTTCTCTTGCTCACTCTCTGAGGGGACGAGCTCGTCCCTTATAAGAGGTGAGGGTCAGGCCAGAAGGGTGACTTAGGTGGTCTGCCCACCCCGCTGGTGGTACCACGTGCAGGGTGTATGCACAGTACCTGCTTCTGCTCAGACATCTCAGAAGTGGCAGCTGGGTTTTTTGGTCTTTTTGTATCTTGTTGTTCATGATCTGCCCCAACTGCACATGCACACAGTTATTTTTAGCCCCTTATAGTTTCTTTGTATTTTGTTGCTTGAGGAGGGTTTTGTCCAGGTGCAAGCCCTGAAGCAAAGGACCCCAGGTCCCAGATCCCAGTCTGTCTCAAGACCAATCAGATCGTCTTCCTGGAACTGGAGTCCTGGTCAAGGGGCAAAAGGGCCAAGCTACTTCGGAGCTGGTTTTCCCTGGGAGGATATCCTGAGAGGACTATCTAGGAGTCCTTGCTGCTGAAGCCTCAAGAACAACCCAGAGCTGGGGTCCCTGCCCTCTCTTCTTTCTGTGAGCTCCCCTACACTCAACCAACCAATTCCCCTTCTTCTTAAATTAAAAAGAGTCTGTTTTGATGCTTATGACCAGAGAACATGACTGACCCAGACTCTTAGGCCAGAGCACCCTCTGACTGGAGGTCTTAGCAATTCTTCTAAAGAAGTAACGTGTCCGTCAGAGGGAGAGTGGGTGATCAGTGGATGCATAGCAAACAAGAAGAGTCCAAAAGGACCTTGCTGGCCTTGCCCGTCCACAGACAGCCTAGTCAGAGGGAACAGGGGCCACCAACTCAAGTTCCTTGGTCCAGCTCTCTGGTCCAGGTGTGAGTCTATGCCCACCAAGCAAAGTTAGAAGCATAATTTGTACCAGTTGTGCTGATTTAAATAGTCCAGTCATTGTAAACTGTATTTTCTCCACTTGATAGATTCAGGCGGAGGCTGGAAGAAGTTACTCCGCTTGCCTAAGACCTCACACGGTCCAGAAGGGCGGCCAAGGCTTTCCACACAGGCCTCTCCGAACTGTGCTGTCTCCCCAGCGTCCAGGCACCTGTGGAGTCAGTTTAGCTGTCACTGTGGCGTCTTGGGGACTGGAAGCCCCATGAGGCAGAAGCCACGTAGGTCTTATTCAGCACAGCATCCCAGTGCCTGGATCCCCACACCCCGTTTTCCAGTATCACCTGCCTAAGCAGATGGTGCCTCCACGCCTGTTAGTCAAGCCCCAAACCCAGGAGTCGGCTTCATTCCGATCTTCCCCTCCCCTTCTCTCCCCTCCCCTGCCCCACATTTCTTCCATCGTCAAGCCTCACTGCCTTTATCCCCACAATAAGCCACAAACCCATTGACTCCTCTCCATCTCCACTGTCCTCATCCCAGGGCAGCCAGCCTCACCACTCACTTGGGCTCTGCTAACCAGTCTCCAGGTTAACACTTGTGTCCCCTATAAACCAGGCTCCACAGAGGAGCCAGGTAATATTGTCAACATCAGTTAGATCATCCCCTCTCCCTCTCAAAAGCCCTGAAAGTGTTCCCATTGCTCTACGATGGAAATCTTACCGTGCCCTGCCTGCTCACATCACGGGCCCTTAGCTCACTCTGTCTTTAACCTCTTCCAGGTCCCTCCCTGCAGGTACACTGGCCTCCCTCTGGTCCCAGCGCACGAAGCCTGCTTCTTCCCCGGGACTTTGCATTTCCTGTTCCCTCCGCCTGGGACCCTCTTCTCATCTTTCACGTGCATCTTAAATGTCAGCTCTCAGAGACGTCTAAAGCAACTGCCTCCTGGTCACCCCAGTCACTCTTCCCTGACACCCCGCTTGCTCCTCCACAGTGGTTTTTGCTGTTTAGTTCAGATTTTTGTCCGTCTGCCTCGCTGGAACATACATTCCCTAAGAGTTCGGGCCTCATTTGTCTTTATCACCAAGCCCAGGACAGTGCTCAGAATAATACGTGACATAGAGAAGTTGTCAAAAAGATTTGTTTAGTAAATGAATGAATGCACTCATTGAAATGACCAAATGATGGGTTTTAATTGTTTTGTGGACATGAGACTCCAACTCCTTCATTGTTTTAAAGAAGCAAACTCCTAACAAAGAACTCATAAGAATTATAAGGCAGCCCACATTCATGGCTTCCTCCAGCTCTGTGAGGCTCCCCATCAAAATGTGAGAACAGAAAGGGGGTGATGCTAACTCACCGCCACGCATCTCATTGCCTGAGGCGTGGGCTCACTGAGGCAACTACAGCCTCCGACACAGAGCGGGCTCCAGCCCCCATCTCCCAGGCCCCTACATCGGTGCTGGTGATGTGTTGACTCCATCATTGCTGGGACGGGGATCACGCCACGGCCTGGCAGCTGGAGGTGGAGTGGCCCGCCTCCCTCAGCCTGTGTAACCCATTGTTTCTAAAGAGATGTTGGTGCAGGAGTCGCCAGGCTCTCAGGCCAGCTCGGGGCTCTTTGCTGAGACGGAGGTGTAACCAAGGAAGGGGCTTGAAAAGTAAAAAGGACAGAAAATGAAGACGACGAAGGTAGATGACCTGGCCCTTACACGGTGGCCCTGAAGCAGAAGACCATCTTCCCCAAGGGGTGGGCCAAGGACTGGGCTCCTCCCCTGACCATAAACGGCTTGGCCAGAGCTCTGTGGGAGCCGCCTCTTCTCCTGTCACCCTTGCTCTCCCAGCTGGATGTTCCTACAAATGCAAGACACAAGCCAATAACACCAGCAAGAAAGGAGCTTGCTGAGGGCAGTGTTTGGAGGAAGCTCTCGGGAGGCTGTCGGAAATGGTGAGTGCTAGCTAGCGTCTTTCCTCTGCCTAACCTTCATTTCTCTCTATAAAAAACAATCCCCAGACTTTTAGATTTCACATCTCCTAATTCAAGTATAACTGTACCCTTGGGGCAAGAAGTTAAGGAGCTTGGCTTTTAATTCTTTTCCAATGTACAATCATTTAAAAACATTCTATCTAGTATTTGCTGATTCCATCTTATATTTTAATATTAAGGTTTTGTTTTTAAAACCCCACATACAAGGGTGCAAAGTAAATGTTTCAGCTAATTTCAGTTCCCAGTTGAAGCAATGGGTCCGACCCATGCCTTTATCCTTATTTGTTCAGTCTGCCTTCTGCTGCGTGATCAGCAACAGGGAGAGTCGTAAGTTGCATCGGAAACCTTCCACCTTCCTTATTGACTTGATACACGTTTGCTTATGCCTCAGTCGAATGAAGCTTGGTAAGTTAGAAGAGGCTTCTGTGATTCCTTTCTAAAGAGACTATTAAGAGGAGTTGACATCTAGGAGTAAAGCCTGTTAGAAGCATGCACACGTGAACAGATGTAGGATGGGAGGGGTGAGTGACAGGAGGACCGAAGGGCTGCAGGCCCAGGTTAGAGGGCTGACCTCTCCCACCTCTGGGCCTCAGGGGGTGGGGAGGGGCCCTGCCTGCTGGCACCATATTGGAAGAGCTCTCCTGATCCAGAACCCGCATTTCTATCTACTAGGGGCTGGGGCAGTAGCCAGACTAGAGACTTAGGGGTCAGAATTCAACAGTCAGGACCCAGTTCCTGGGGAAAGGGCGGTTCAGGGAGGGTTCAGAAGGTTAGGAAGAAGGCTGTCCTCTAAAGAAGACGCCCTCTGCATTCTTGTTTCTTGAAAATCTTTTTTTTTTCCCCAATAAATTTATTTTATTTTATTTATTTATTTTTGGCTGCATTGGGTCGTCGTTGTTGCACGCAGGCTTTCTCTAGTTGTGGTGAGTGGGGACTACTCTTCCTTGCGGTGCATGGGCTTCTCATTGTGGTGGCTTCTCTTGTTGCAGAGCATGGGCTCTAGGCACGCCGGCTCAGTAGTTGTGGCTCGCGGGCTCTAGGGCGCGGGCTCAGTAGTTGTGGCGCATGGGCTTTGTTGCTCCGCGGCATGTGGGCTTTTCCTGGACCAGGGCTCGAACCCGTGTCCCCTGCATTGGCAGGCAGATTCTTAATCACTGCACCACCAGGGAAGCCCTCTTGAAAGTCTTTTAACAAGAAGTTAAAACTTAAAAAAAGAACAAAAAGGAGTTGAATTCAGGCTTTGGAGTTGGGAAGATCTGTGATCTAGCCTCTCCCACTTACCAGTTGGGGACCTTGAGAAAACTGTCCTGGTCTCAGTCACCTCACCCATGATGTAGAGATGAGAGTGCCCTCCTTGTGGGGAGGTTATGAGTGCAGCGTGTGACCACTCACTCATAACAGTGAGTGGTGGTTATCCCATCCCCCCTCCTTCCCATCACAAACAGCAGACTCATAATGAGTGACACTCAGCCACTGAGATCCTGATGTACCTTCAGAACCATTATGTAGATACCACCTAGTGCTTAAACTAGCAATGAGTGCCTTGTACCAAATCCCAGTACTTTGAATATTGCTAATCCATGTAGACAATTCCATCCAGCAAGATCTTCCCAGGGGCTTCTCTGTGCCTCGCTCTGTGCTGACTAGGCCATGAAGAATATGACACCACGTGATCTTCCACCTGGAGTATTTTACAGTTTCAGAAGAGCTGCCACAGACATTATTTCCTTTGGGCTTAGTTAATAGTAGCCCTGTTTTGAGGATGGAAAAACAGTGCCTGATAGAATAGATTTGTTGTGAGGAAATAGAGACCGGAGAGTTTGATTCACTTTCCCCAGGCCACACAGCTACTAAGTGGCTGAGTCTGGACTCAAATCTAGATCAGGGGGCTCCAAGCCCAGGGTTGCCTTGCCCCACCCAGCTGCCTCTCTAAAGGACACTGCGTGAGATTCTTCTCCACCCACATTTACGCGATGTTTTTCTTTCCATGAGAGCGCTGTAGTGTGCTTCTACAAAATATAAACGTCTTTCTGAAATTAGCCAAAACCTTCGTCATCCAAATGTTGATAAACAGCACGTGCAATGGCCCACTTGTTGCTGCTCCTCCCTTCTGCTGTCCCCCCAAAGGAAGCTTTGTCCTGGGCCTGCTGACATCAGTACCCGGTGCTCGCTGATGAGATAAGGCTCTGGGCAGCTGCGTTTGAGGCAGAGACATCCAGTGTCCTCTGCAGGCTCAGTTGGCATTACCATGAAAGGTAGTGGTTAGGTCCCTTGAGCAGGAAGACCCTCACCTGAGGTGGCCCAGATGTCCCTCTTGTCCTAATACTGTCCTGGAAGAGGAGGTGCAGAATAATTGGGGGCTCCAATTATTCTGCAGAAACTCTAGAAGTCCTGAGGAAGCCTGTAATGTAGCAGAAAGAGGCTGTCACCAAAAGACCCAGTCGTGTGAATTTGGGCAACTTGTTCAAATTCTTCACCGATTTTCTTCTCTATAAAGTGAGGGCCCCCTGTTGCTAAGAGACAGAGAAGTGAAGAGTCGCCACTGAAGCATGCCGGCTGGCTAGGGACATCCTAACTGAAAGACATAATCTCTGAGGCAGGGGGTAGGGGGAACTATACTTTGTAGGTGCTTGGAACATTTTTAGTTCGCAAAGGAATTTCTCATTCATTAACCTCTCTGAATTCCAACCTTCCAGAAAGCTGGCTAAAACAGGTGTCTCATCAATTTTGCATATATTGGGACTATTGCCTCTATTGCCTCTAGAACCATCTTCCAGGTTGGATTTGAGTCATATGGACCAATCCCACTTGGCCTGTTTTAAGAGATAAGCTCCACCTGTTCTCACTTATCCGTGAGGTAATTTCTGAGGAGTCCCTGGGCCTCAGCTTCCTCTTCTGTAAAATAGGAGTTCTGCCCTCTTGCACTGTTGGTGGGAATGTAAATTGATACAACCACTATGGAAAGCAGTATGGAGATTCCTTAAAAAACTAAAAATAGAACTGCCATATGACCCACCAATCCCACTACTGGGCATATACCCTAAGAAGACCATAATTCCAAAAGAGACATGTACCACAATGTTCACTGCAGCTCTATTTACAATAGCCAGGACATGGAACCAACCTAAATGTCCACCGACAGATGAATGGATAAAGAAGTTGTGACACATATATACAATGGAATATTACTCAGCCATAAAAAGGAATGAAATTGAATTATTTGTAGTGAGGTGGATGGACGTAGAGACTGTCATACAGAGTGAAGTAAGTCAAAAAGAGAAAAATACCGTACGCTAACGCATATATATGGAATCTAGAAAAATGGTACTGATGAACCTAGTGGCGGGGCAGGAATAAAGATGCAGATGTAGAGAACAGACTTGAGGACACGAGGGGGGAGGGGAGGCTGGGATGTAGTGAGTGAGTAGCATTGACATATTACACTACCAAATGTAAAATAGATAGCTAGTGGGAAGCTGCTGCATAGCCCATGGAGATCAACTCTGTGCTTTGTGACCACCTAGAGGGATGGGATAGGGAAGGTGGGAGGAAGACGCAAGAGGCAGGGGATATGGGGATATATGGATACGTATAGCTGATTCACTTTGTTGTACAGCAGCAACTAACACAACATTGTAAAGCAGTTATACTCTGATAAAGATGTATTTAAAAAAATGAGAGTTCTGAGATAGATGATCCTGAAGGCACCTCAGGTCTGAAATGTTAGGATTCTCTTGGATTCTCTAATCCTTCCCAATCTTCCCATTGTTGGCTACCATTTAATTTTAAAACTTAGCAAACACGTTGCTTCTAGAACGACAGAACCAGGTTTTGGGAGGCTTCAGGAAGATCAGGAGCTGGAGTTTAAGCCAAGCTGTGGGGAACCAGGGAGGCTGGGGCTGAATGAGAGCCCAGCCAGGAGGCAGGAATCAGGGCTGGTGGACACGAGCGGGGGGCGTGGCAGGGGTCCGGAAAGTAGACACATGACTTCAGCTCCCTGAACAAGGGGCAGAGAGCGTCGCCAGCTGAGTTGGAGCAAAATCCACCCATTTTTCACATCCAGGCAGAGAAGGGACTGGGTAAAGAGCAGCCTGGAAAAACTGGCATCAAAGAGCCCAAACTGGAGTGACAGGACATGGGGACAGGGAAGAGGAAGGAGCCACTGGAGGCCCTGGGCAGGGTCTGACCCGGGTAGGTGGGCACGTGGGCAGGCTAACATGTTGGTGCCCCATTGAGCCGACAGTCTTTAAATACTGATGCCATATTTGGGGGGAGAGGTAAGGCTGGTTGCTGAGTGAGGGGATGGCACAGAGGGTTAGCATCTCCTCTGTCGTTCTGACCAGCTCAGCTCCAGCCTGGAACCCCTGCCTCAGACTCTGCAAAAACAGAAGCTTGTCTTCCTCAGCTTCTCCTCCTGGGAGGGGGTTGAAGGAGCAGGGTTTTTTTTTTTTTTTTTTTTTTTTGCGGTACGCGGGCCTCTCACCGTTGTGGCCTCTCCCGTTGCGGAGCACAGGCTCCGGACGCGCAGGCTCAGCGGCCATGGCTCACGGGCCTAGCCACTCCGCGGCATGTGGGATCCTCCCGGACCGGGGCACGAACCCGCGTCCCCTGCATCGACAGGCGGACTCTCAGCCACTGCGCCACCAGGGAAGCCCGGAGCAGGTGTTCTTGTTGGAGCCCCTGGGGGGTCTTACTTCCCACCCCAAGAAGAAAGCGCCATCACTTTACAGTTTCCTCCCTGAACGGAGTTCCGGGGGAAAGCAATTTTTAGCACTCTGCTGAATTTCTAGTGATGTTTCTGCTGCCCTTTTGGGTCAGGACTGCTCAGGCAATAGCTTCACTGGCTGGTCCCTTAATCTGGCCCTGGTTGAGGACCTGGAAAAGGAGAGAGGCCAAGACTGCCTTGATGCTGAGGGAGGAACTCATGACCTCAGGCTCCGCTGCTCCCCTGCCATCTTTTGGGGCCAAGACTGGGAGGGGAGGCTGGGACTGACTGAGCCCGTGGTCGGAATCCGCCAGGGCCAGTGACATTTGGTGGAGGGGTGAGGAGCCTGGCTGACCATTCCTGGGAGCTTTAATGTTTCCTTCTCTCTTCCAGAGTTTTTCACTGAACTTCACACTGCCGGCCAACACAGTGAGTACAGCGGTCCCCGTTCACCAGGCAGGTCAGCAGAGATCAATGCAGAGTTGACACTGGGCCTCCAGGATGCCAAAGCTCACGTGAAGCAACAAGTTACATGGGTTCCAAAGGCATTACGAAGAGCTGGGGGTGCTGAGAGAAATGTTTTCGATTATAAAAATTATAAATACACATTTTGAAAAGGAAAATAGCAAAAAACCAAAACAGCTAACTTGCCATCAGCAGAAAACACTGGGGACACTAATTCCAGTCCTGTCCGACTCGACATAAATTTTGACTTTTGTTGCATTTGTACCATGGGCTTCTTATTCTACTCATAATTTTATATGATAAATGTCTTCCGTCCACCTTTATAACCGTACTGAGGGTGGTCACATGATATTTCTTCAAGTGAGTTATTTCTTTAAGTGATTAATCACTCTTAGGAATGATTTTGTGATAAACGTAGGTATAGATAAATCCTTGTCAGCACGTACGCTGATTCCCTTAGAATGTAGCCTAGAAGGGGAATTATTGGGTCAAGAAGGATGAAGGTTTTATGGCTCTGTGACATTTAGTTGCAAGTCCACATGGAGATTTGCAGTTGATGATGTTGGACCGTTTCAATCCAGAACTGGTCCTCCATCTTCTGTTCTCGTGCTGTGTAGAGATAACACGCCAGGATTGTTTTCTGAGCGGAAGTGCTGCTGTGATGGAGCCAGGTGTTTTCCTGGCCCAGTTTTTCAGTGGTTTTGGCTGTGCCAAAGTTTTCTGAAAAGTCATACGGTTATTCAAAGAGAATAAACTGAATCATCAGGAAAGAGGACGCTTAAGCCCGTGCTCGTGTTTACTGTACCGTGGGGGCGTCATTCTGGAGAGCAGCAGAAAGGTAGAACCTCGAGACTCACTGCCGGCCTTCTGCTGCCACTGGCGGCTCTGACATCTGTCCGTGACTCCCTGGCACCTGCTCTACCCTCCCGGGGCGGCCCTGCCTTCGGACCCTCCCTGACTTACTCTGCTCCCTGCTTCTGCCTCTGCCTGTTGACTGCAGACAAATTCCCCTATCCCTCTCCTTACCTGTCAAAACCTTTTAATATGGCCACTGCTGGCGCTTTCCCCCTGGCTGCTCGAAGCCAGCAGGTCCATAGAGACCCCGGGTTCTGTCTTATCCTGGCTTGGCCCAGTCTACGAAGGTAACTCAGAGAAGCAAGAAGCCGTTGCTTGGGGCGGTGAGGGTGAATGGGTTGAGAGGCAGGCCCTTACACTGTTAGTCATCACTTTGGGAGCATCTCCTTGGTTCACAGCACATTTCTCTGAGAACTGTCCCTCCTCCCTTTGAACCTATGTAGGACAACAGCCACCCCAGCCTGCCTGGGACTGTCTGATTTTAGCCCTGAATGCGCTACCACCTAGGCAATTTCTGGGGAAAACCAGGACGGCTGGCCACCCTACCTGGCAGTCATATTTCTACCACAGAACCCTTCCGTTTTGGTGCAGCTGGATGACTGGGAACACCAGAGCCCTGGAAGGTAGGGAAAGGTGGATACTCAGCTCATGAGAGCTTCTCTGCAGGGAGCTGGGGACAGGGCCACCTATGCAAGTCCGCCCCTACTGGGCCATACTGAACTGTCAAGTATAAAAACTGGGTTGGGATGCTGCATTTGGTCATGGAAGGCAGAGTAGTCCAACAGTTAAGAACTTGGACCCTGGAGCCAGACCACTCGGCATCTGCCACTTAGGGCTGTGTGACCTTGCACAAGTTACTTGACTTCTCTGTGCCTCACTCCTCTCTTCTGTAAAATGGGGATCGTTGTAGTCCTGCTTCACTGGCTATGGTGAAGAATAAATGAGTTGATACAGGAAAAGTACTTGAACAGCCTGGCACATAGTAAGTTCTCCATAAGCATTAGCTGGTACGATTAGCAGGTGTCCATGAGGGCAGAAAAATCCATCTGGAGAGAGAAAGAAGGAAGCAAATAGGCAGGGAAAAGTACTGGTGAAGGGCCATTCTACCCAGGAGTGATGGAGAGATCCCAGGAGGGATGGCTTTGGTTCTGACAAGTTGCCGGTCCCCAGCTTCAGTCCCTAGAGAGGCCAGATTCCCGCTGCACATGGGCTCCATGAGGTACCCCTGAATCCTTAGAGGTAACTCATTTTGGGGGGCCAAAGCCAGCCCAAGTGAATTTCTGTAACCTGAAGACAAAACATTTTACCCAAAACGATATGCAACTCTTGGCATCACCCTGAGAAATAGAACCCTTAAGGTAAATGCAGCTTTAAGGTGGGGGTGGGGTGAGATTGCGCTTCGGTAAAACTGTAGCTATTTATTTTTTTAAATTTTATTTATCTATTTATTTATTTCTTAACATCTTTATTAGAGTATAATTCCTTTACAATGGTGTGTTAGTTTCTGCTGTACCACAAAGTGAATCAGTTATACATATACATATATCCCCATATCTCCTCCCTCTTGCGTCTCCCTCCCTCCCACCGTCCCTATCCCACCCCTCTAGGTGGTGACAAAGCACCGAGCTGATCTCCCTGTGCTATGCGGCTGCTTCCCACTAGCTATCTCTTTACATTTGGTAGTGTATATATGTCCATGCCACTCTCTCACTTCGTCCCAGCTTACCCTTCCCCCTCCCCGTGTCCTCAAGTCCATTCTCTGTGTCTGCATCTTTATTCCTGTCCCGCCCCTAGGTTCTTCAGAACCATTTTTTTTTTAGATTCTATATATATGTGTTAGCATACGATATTTGTTTTTCTCTTTCTGACTTATTTCACTCTGTATGACAGACTCTTGGTTCATCCACCTCACTACAAATAGTTCAATTTCGTTTCTTTTTATGGCTGAGTAGTATTCCATTGTATATATGTGCCACATCTTCTTTATCCATTCATCTGTCGATGGACACTTAGGTTGCTTCCATGTCCTGCCTATTGTAAATAGAGCTGCAATGAACATTGTGGTGCATGACTCTTTTTGAATTATGGTTTTCTCAGGGTATATGCCCAGCAGTGGGATTGCTGGGTCATATGGTAGTTCTTTTTTTTTTTTTTTGTGGTACGCGGGCCTCTCACTGCCGCGGCCTCTCCCGTCACAGAACACACGCTCCGGAGGCGCAGGCCCAGCGGCCACGGCTCACGGGCGCAGCCGCTCCGCGGCACGTGGGATCTTCCCGCACCGGGGCACGAACCCGTGTCCCCTGCATCAGCAGGCGGACTCTCAACCACTGCACCACCAGGGAAGCCCTGGTAGTTCTATTTTTAAAACCTGTAGCCATTTAAGTACCAAGTGTCAGTACCTGGTTAGCAAATCTCTCCTTTGATGGGAGCTGTCTGGGAAAGGGGCTTAGGCTTGGAACGCAAACATCCACATTCGGGGTAGATTTATGGTTATCTGTGAAACCTGGGAGAAGACCTATAACTTCTCTGAGATCCGGATCTTTTTTTTTTTTTTTTGTAAAATAGAGACAATAACTGTCAAAAGTCCAAGCCCCTGGGATTCCAGTGTACTCACTGAGGTTGATGAGAATAT
This sequence comes from Stenella coeruleoalba, assembly GCF_951394435.1. Lineage (NCBI taxonomy): Eukaryota > Metazoa > Chordata > Mammalia > Artiodactyla > Delphinidae > Stenella > Stenella coeruleoalba. Next base: position 31,230,972 of record NC_137162.1, read on the forward strand.
TCAATATATAACAGGTCTGGCCAGAGCTTTGCCAAGTTTAAAGGAATGACAAAAGCTTATACTCCTGGCGCTCATTTGATCCTCTTACCAATCCTAGAGGTAGGTACTCACAGCCCTATTGTATAGATGAAGAAATGAGGCTCGTTAGCTTGTGAGTGGAGAAATCGCCATTTCATTCCGGCTAGTGTGAGCCTAGGACTCGTGCTCTGAACCCCACACGGCATCACCTAGCGTAGCTTACGTGGGTCAGTTGCTAATGTGGAACTCTGTGCCCTGAGATATATTGATCCAGATAAGACTCTCATCTGATATATCTCATAAATGGGTAAAATCCAGTGCCCCTCCTTGAGTGGAGATGTGACATGGGAACATGTACTTACTCATTCAGCGTAGAATTACCCCAGGAGCATGGATAATTCACAGCTTCAGATACCTGCCCAAGCCATTTGTTTCATTGCAGTTTGGAAACAGGTAAGGCCTCCTTAAAGAGCCTGGCTTCCACTGGTATTGAATTTTTTTCCCTTCTAGCAACGGGGACAAGTAGGCCCAAAGTGTGCTGGGAAGGGTGTGGGGACTTGGGACAGGAGAAAACCTTTTTGAGTTCTGAAACCTGTTACGGCAAATCCACAGGGTGTATAATGAAGACCTCACCTGAATTTCTGATTTCTCTCTCCTTGTAACCCAATTCTATTCCTTCTTACCTGAGAAGCAATCAAAGAGGGTTCTGTTCGGCCGTTGTTTTTAATAAAAAGTTTAGCAAAGGTATATACTTCAGGCATTACAGCTTAGCCTTGGACACACTGTGTTGTGTGACGCGTGACGTGTGATTTTGTTTTCTTAAGACGTATATTCTTTTTCCACCCAGACTTCCTCCCCAGCTGTTACCAGTGGGAAAGGAGCAGTAAGTATATCACTTAAATTATGAAGCCTTAGTTTGGTCATTTAGAAAATGGGGATAATGCTGTACCCATTTCATGCATTCGTTTTGAGGATTAAAGTTTGATATGTGAACTGTCACCAAGCACAGAATCTTCCTCAACTATTATTCTTATGACCAACTCAGTTCAAAAGGGAAGGAGAACACGCAAAATCACAGATGATTCCCAAAGTGTTGAACAAAAGAAGCTAGACACAAGAGACTACATACTTTCTACGTGCATCTAGATGACGTTGAAAAACAGACAAGACTAACCTACGGTGATGGATTTCAGGATAGAGGTTACACATGCAGTGACTGGAACGGAGCCCGAGGGGCTTCTGGGGGGCTGGTAATGTTCTGTTTCTTCATCTGGGTGCTGGTTACATGGGTGGGTTCATCACGTGAAAAGTCATCAAGCTGTATATTTATAATGTATATACTTTTACGTGTCATGTCATTCTTTAATAAAATCACCCCCCCAAAAATGAAGACGAATCCAGTATTATACGACATTGCATGTGTATAGAGATTCTGAACACTATCTTTGGTATTTTCAAATAATCTGCAAATCTGAAAACCTATGGGGCTACAAGCATGGCTATTTCCACTCAGATCAAAGCAAAATGGGAGTCTGAAAATCAATTGGCTCATGCATTTAATGTAAATAAATTAAAAAATTCATATCAAAATGCTGTGGGATACACTAAAACCTTTTACTTTTTGCCAGACTAATAGATAAGAATGGTATCTAATTGTTGCTTTGAACTGTATTTCAGCTCTTCCTGTGTTGATGCAACATTTGTATTTCTGTTCCTAGGAATGGCCTGTTCATATATTTGTCCAATTTTCTACTGAATTATCACGCTTTTCCAATTGATTTAAACTATGTACATTAACTCCTATGAAAATGAGCCGTTTGTCATGTACGTTGCAAACAATTTTTCACTGTTATTTCATGACCCTTTTGATTTTGTGTACGATACTTAGGGTCCATGTAGGGTTTTGTTTTACTTTTAATCAATCAAACTCTTCCTTTATTTCTGGGAGAACCTGACTATTTTCTCTGTGCAGGACTGTGGACCTTCTCTTGGGTTAGCAGCTGGCATCCCGTCCCTGGTGGCCACGGCCCTGCTGGTGGCCTTACTATTTACTCTGATTCACCAAAGAAGAAGCAGCAGTGAGTCCACCGAGGTGATTAGCAGCTTCTTTGGGTCTGGCCGTGTTGGCAAGAATCGGTATTTGATGAACTGGCTTTGGGCTGAGGGTGTCAGGACCCATGTCTGTTTTCTGAGGACAAGGTGGTGGATGTTTCTGTGCCTCAATTTCTGTCTCAGACTCATGACATTATCCTCCAGGCAGAGCTGATTTGTCACACAACCCTTGTGTCACTTGAGGATGGTATCTGGGATGGCAAAAAGTAGCAGCGGAGAGGGACGTTTGCTGCTACGGCAAACACGTCGGTACAGTAGGTGTGTTCTCTAACCTTGAGAAACAAGGCCACAAGCTTCACAAAGAGGATGGAGGTGATCTTAGGAAGGATGGGAGACAAACAGACCCTGAGGCGTCTATCGTAGGGATACGTCCAGGAGTATGTGACTCTGTTTATATTTGTCTTTTTCCCACTTCTGAACACACATCAGTCACAAGGGAATCTCCGGACCCCACCCCATGCAAATACCAGATTGCTCTGGAGACCAGGCTCAGAATTCAAGGGCCACCCTGACCCACATCCAGCCAGGGTCCATGGTGTGATACAACTGTGTTGTGTAGACTCTGGGCTCTAATTCCATCCTTATTTATGAACATTCCTGATCGTTCTCACAGTGGTAGGCGTTAACGGGGAGTAAAAAACGTAGGTTCTAACCCTGACTCTGCCACTGTACAATTTATATGATCCTGGACAAGTGACTTAACATTTTCTGTTTCTTGGTTAGTTCAACTCCAAAATAAGAGTCATAAAAACTACCCACCTCAGGAATTCCCTGGCGGTCCAGTGGTAAGGACTCCGTGGTCTCAGCGGCCAAGGGCCGGGGTTCAATCCCTCCTTGCCCTTGTGGGGAACTAAGATCCCACAAGCTGTGCAGTGCGGCCAAAAAGAAAAAAATATATACCCACCTTATTTATTTAATTAAAAAAATGTTTTTTGAATTTTGGCTGCGTTGGGTCTTCACTGTGGCACGCGGGCTTTCTCTAGTTGTGGTGAGCAGGGGATACTCTTCACTGTGGTGCGCAGGCTTCTCACTGTGGTGGCTTCTCTTGTTGCGGAGCACGGGCTCTAGGCACGCAGGCTTCAGTAGTTGTGGCATGCAGGCTCAGTAGTTGTGGCTCACAAGCTCTAGAGCGCAGGCTCAGTAGTTGTGGCTCGCGGGTTCTAGAGCGCAGGCTCAGTAGTTTTGGTGCACGGGCTTGGTTGCTTCGCGGGCATGTGGGATCTTCCTGGACCAGGGCTCGAACCCATGTCCCCTGCATTGGCAGGCGGATTCTTAACCACTGCGCCACCAGGGAGGTCCCTACCCAACTTATTTTAAGAGGTAAGCGGAGGTGTAAGGATGGAATGAGATCATGGGTATAAAGATGTGTTGACAAGCTGTAAACTTTAAATATATTAAGAAATATTGTGGTTGTTGGTGGTATTATTTAAGTAATGGTTCCTCAGTCTTTCAGGGCACTTTAAAATCATCTTGGAGGCTATGAAAATACCAACCGCCAAAACCAATTAAATCAGAATCTCTGAATGTTAGAGCTGTGGCATTGGTACCAAAAATATCTCAACATTTTATGATGGATCACGTTAAGCAGATACTAAAGTAGAGAGAATAGTATAATGAATCTAGTTATTAACAACGGCCAATCTTGTTTCATCTCCGCTTCCACCCACTTTTCCACACTGTCAACCTGGATTATTTTTGAAGTAATTCACAGTGGTATCTCTTGTTTATGTTTTTTCTGGGAGGGGGGAGTTATTATCTGTTTGTTTATTTTGTTTTATTTTTAAAGCTCTCTGGTGATTCTAATGTGCAGCCAGGTTTAAGAACCACTGATTTTAATCATGGTCATGGGCAAATGCTGTAACCTTTCATTTCTTCTTCTTCTCTATTTTGTTTTATTTTTTAAAACAACTTAGGAAAGTGAGAGGCCTTGTGAAATTTCAGAAATCTATGACAGTCCCAGGATAGCTGAGGTAAGAACTCTTGGTTATAATCACTATACATCATTCACATGGCAAGCAAGCTAAGGGTCTTAAAGCCTGTGGTGTACAGGAGAAGTGCAGGGTAAGCACAAAGGAGGTTCTCATTATATTTTTACTGGCTGGACAGGAATTCAAGATTTATTTAATATTAGGAAATTAATTTAATATCACTTATTTCACTGGTAAAAGAGAAAAATCATGTGACCATTTCCATGGAAGAGAATTCAAAAATATTATACAGCCATTTGTGATGTGAACTCCCAGCAAACCAAAAATTTTAAAGGCACTTCCTTAACTTGAAACAAGACATCTTTAAAAAAAAAATTACAGCAAATATCATACCTAAAGGTAAAATGTTAATGATTCTTTTTCAGATCAGAAACAAAACAAGGATGCTCGTTGTTGCCAGTTCTATTTGATATTATACTTTAGGTCCTAGTCAACACAGCAGGATGAGAAAAAGAAGTAGAAATTAACTCAGTGCAGGAGAATCCTTTCACAATGTATATGTATGTCAAATAATCACACTGTTCTCTTTGAATATCTTACAATTTTATTTGTCAATTATACCTCAATAAAGATTTAAAAAAAAGAAAAAGAAGCAGAAAGCATAAGACTGGAAAAGAAGAAACAAAAATATCATTATTTACAGATGATATGATTATCTACATAGAAAAGCCAAATTATCTACAGCTAAATTAATAGAACTAGCAAGATATTTTAACAAGTTTACTGGATATAAAATCACTATTAAAAAGTAATTCACATTGCTAAAATTCAATAACAATTAATTAGAAAAAGTAATTTTTAAAAAATACCATTTTGTAGTGGTAATAAAAACACACAGAATGATGAGGAATAAATCTAACAAAAACATGTAATCCCTTTATGGAGAATAATAAAACTTCAGTAAAAGATATTAAGTAAGACCTAAATAATGGGAGTTGGTATTCAATGCTCCTGGATAAGAAGACTCAATAGTATACAGATATCAAACAACTTCAAAGTGATCTGTATAATAAATGTAATTCCAGTATAAACCTCAGCAAATATTTTTCATGGAACTCAATAAGGTGCTTCTAAAATCTATACAGAAGAAGACAGAAAAAAATGTTAAGTACCAGCAGACAGGTAGAACAAATAGAAAACAAATAGGAAGATGGTAGATTAAAACCCAACCATATCAATGATCACACTGATGGTGTCCAATGTATTGAAAACTGTTCCAAACATTTTGTCTGACGGTTGGTTGTTTCAGGTGGGAGGGTAAATCTGGCTTCTGTTACTCCAACTTGGCCAGAAGCAAAAGTCTTTGATGTATTTTTTTTTAAACCTGTTTGTTTTCTCAAGAATCCTAGGAGGTTACCCACACAGGAGAAGAATATCACGGGAGCAGAAGAAGCCCACATATACGTGCAGACTGTTCCAGGAAGTGAGGAGCCCATTCGTGACACTTACCGTCCTGCTGTCGAAGTGCAGAGAAGGAGGGCGTTGTGGTGGCTTATTCCCAGACTGAGCATGGAGTGATGCAGCACAGCCAAGGAGCAGATCTGGAGCTGGAACAGAGCTAAGCACACAGGGATTTGTGCTCGGAGGGAGGAGAGACGCCACGCTGCTTCTTAACCAATCCAAATTTCATTTGCAGATCCGGAAAACTTTGGGGTTGACTTTACTCTTTAAGGGACAGATCTGGTAAGGTTCCTTCCAACGCTCAGACCTTGTGGTTTAATAAGCAGTGAAGTCATTGTGCATCAAAAGGAGCCCTTGGGTCCTGCTCTTGACCCCGGTGGGGATTTGCTTTTCTTTGTGATTTGGGGAAGGGGGTTTGATTTCTCGGTGACTTGCCCCCTCATCTTTTTTCATATCCATTTTCTCAAAAAAGCCGTCAGACCTGGCTTCCATGGGCAGGTTGGCCAAGCTAGCATGGAGGAAGTTGGGATATAAATGAAACGTACAGGGGATGTGTGAAGAGAAGCAGTTCCTTATTTCTGAACAACTCAGGGTAGAAACCATGTGGAACCACATGTTCCCTGACCACAGGGACAGCCCACTGCTGCATCATTCATCACTTGTGATCAGAGGGTATCTAAGGAAGGCAGTTCTGTAATGGGCTCTGTGTCTGTGTGTGGGTGCGTGCGCACGGAAGGTAAATAGGGAGAAGGGAAAGCAGGGGTTGTTTCAAAAGATTATTAGAGATGAGGGCTATACCCATTTTGCGGGAGTGGAGAGAAAGGCCCAAGTCGTTGGACCATCATGGGGAAAAACTCATTAGCAGGAAGAAAGATCAAGAGGACTCTGAGTGGATGAACACAGGACCAAAGGGATGGGCCAAGCAGCAACGTGACTGTCGGCTGAGGGGAGCCCATGGACAGTGTCACCATCGCTTCTGTGAGGAGGCTTACAGGAGTCCTGGTTCCCCTATGCAGGTCCATGGCTTGTGAGCACGCCGGGTCTCCTGGTGGGAGAACCTGGGTCCAGGGCATCTTGGAGTCCACCCACCAGCTCCATGGGCCTCCTTGAAATGCTGTGGAAACATTCCTTTCTCATACGGGGTGCCTGATTGCTCAGAAACACACCTCCTCTTCTTCACATAACCAAGGACAGGTTATACACATCCAATCACTGCCACACGCTGACACGTGCTCTTCAAAGCTCTTTGTGAAATTCAGTTTTGTACCAAGTCCACTGAATCTAGTCACGTTAACAAGCAGATTTGTCCATTTTTAAGCGGACATGCCCAGGGATCCAGGTGCTTATACTTCTCTTACACGTTGGGAAGGACCTTGGATTTGCTGAGAACATGACTGTGGCCTTAGCCTTGACACTCAAAGGTCTGAGCTCTGGAGCATATCATGGGCCTTAGCTCTCTGTGTACAAAATGGAGACAGCCGTTTTCTTCCTCCTGCCCTTAGGGGTGTTGTGAGGCTGGAGAAGGCAAGTGAATGAGCCTTGTAGTCTGTAAAGTGAGACTTGTATTTTGGATCATTTATTTTAATTCTACTTGCAATCCATTACTTAGTATCTTTATTTTAAATGGTTTCTACTAAATTCGCTAGGTTCAGTATTTCTGTCATTTTTTTCCTGCTCTGATGCACAAGAACCCATCTTAGAATAAAGTGAAAAGCAAAATGGTCATTCCTGTGGACCTTCAACACGTCTATGGTGTTTCTTCGCCTATATTGAAGTATATGACATTGACCCTGGGGCTGGAATCAAGGGTATCCCAGGGATATTCCTGGTGCTGACACTTTCTTGGCTGGGCCCGTGATGGAGATGTTCAGTCCTTCACAGAGGGCAGCCCACCTTGTGAGGAAAATGCTGAGACCAGAAGTCAGAAGCTCCAGCCCTCCAACCTAGGGTCGGTGCTAGCGTTGGGATGACCTTGGGCCAGTCACATTCTAGAAAATGCAAACTAATCAATTGGGGCAGAAAGCATATCCGCAGTTGCCCGGGGATGGTGGGGTGAGGAAGGGTGGGAGGGAGAGATTACAAAGGGCCACAAAGAAATTTTGGGGGGTAAGGATATGTTCTCTATCGTGATTGTTGTGATAGCTTCGTGGGTGTTATTACACATCAACACTTATCAAATTGTACACTTTAAACATATAATCTATTGAAAGTCAATTCTACCTCAATTAAGCTTTTTTTGTTTGTTTGTTTAAAGCATTCAAGCCACACAGAGTCAAAATCTCTCCTTCTTTATTCAGCATTTTGCCAGGAGAACAAGAGGACATGGGAATGTGATTGGTGTCCTAGAAGGACAAATGCAGTCTTTTTCTGGAGAAGTTAGAAATAGACAAAAATAGATTCATGTACTCAGTGCCTAAAATGTAGAATGAAATCTGCTCTCAAGGGCTTTCAGTGTCAGCCTGACCTGAAGACCTGAAAAGCTCCCAACACCACATGTACTGCAGAAGAATTTTACCCCGAAGAATGATAGGCGAGTTACCCAAACTAGAGGCAAAATTAGGACTCCTTTAAACGTAGTTTAGGAAGATGTGAATTCCGTGAAGTTGTATGCAAATTTTACATGCATAATTATTATTCAGGGGCCAGATTCCATGATTCCCTTCAGATTCTCAAAGGGATCTGCAACACCCTCCCAACAGTTAAATGTAAACAGTGGTAATTACAGTTGAAGGTTAGTGACAAAGATGTCAAATTCAACCTTTCTTAAGTGACTTGTCGCCACACCTTTAATACAAACTGATTTGAAATTAGTAATGGTTGTGCCTTGTTAGTTTAATAATTATATTTCTATAGAGAAAGGAAAATGGAGGGAAAAAATTAACCTTTCCTATATAGATGCCTGTTTTCATGAAGGTCATGGAGATGATTTGCTAAGAATACTTGGTAAGAATTATAGGTAAGAAGCCTGAGTGTGAGTTTTGCTGTATTTCACATTCGATGCATCATGTTGGAAAATCATTCAGCCTCCAAAGGAGATCCTGTCCCCCACCATCAATCATCATCATCATCAATTTTGCAGCAAGAAGGTAGAGATGGTGAAGGTGAATAACCTCACTCTTTCTGCCTCCTGCCCCAGGGTTAAGGAAGGCTAAAACACTGGACACACTTTCGGACTTGTTTCTTGTGAAAATATTATCCCCTACAGAACAGGAACATGTGGGATGCAAAACGGATTGCAGGCCACAGTGCCATTCGAATCCAAGTACACCACAGTGAGGGTCATGAAGAGTCTCCCTTGTTTCCAGCTTCAGCAAAGGAGCTGGATTTCTTTAAAACAGTATATTCTTGTCCTTGGATTTACAGTGCCAGCCCGTATGAGAGGACTGATTTGTCTTCTTAAGTCGTATGCCTGCCTTTCTGGGAAGCAGTCCCCAGGTGCCTGAACGATGCCCAGATTATATGAAAAAGACTAATCCCTGTTACATTTATAGCACTTTTTAGTTTTCAAAGCACTTTTCATTCATTATTTTGTTTGATTTTTACACTGAACCCAGGAGGTAATGCCGTGTGGGTGTTACTTATGTCCATTTTACAGATGAGAAAACTGGGGCTCTACAAAGGTAATTTTATTTGTCCTGGAAATTGTAAAGCAAATTGCTTCTGAGGGATGATTTAAGTTTGCAGAAAGAGTAAAGGATAATTAGTTTAATTGATAATAGCGGTGGGTTTCTGTACTGTTCTGGGTCCTTTGATATACATGTTGGAGGGAAGGGTTTGAAATACTTACAGTGGTGTGAATTAATTGATAAAAAGTGCGTTCAAAACAGATAAAGTTGACTCCCACTATAGCTCCCATCTGTCCGTAAGAGATAAAGGTCGGTGAGTACCCGAAAGTCCCCGTAAAGTAGCCCTTTATTTCCAAGAAACTCCAGAGTCATGGGACAGGACCTTTGCCTCCTGTCACCCTCAGCCTGGTGCCTAGAGAGTTTCAGGCGGCGTAGCTGGTGCTGGTCAGGTCAAGACAGGTTCTAGTCTGGGGGTCCAAGAGCCAGGACAGTAGTCCTAATCTTCACCACCTCCTGTTCTGGCTTCAGGGGGTTGGTACTTACTGGTATAAAGTACTGCAAGTGAAGCACTGGCAGTGTACTTAAGTGTTACTTCCCCCAAGGAAAGTAACTTGTTCTTTGGTCCTTCACAATACAAAGGATCCCAGATCAAGCACTTTACAGTGTTAGCTCATCTAATCCTACAGCAGATGCAAAGGGAGAAACCATTATCATCTTGATTTCACAAAAGCGGAAATCGAGGCTCAGATAGGTTAGGTAACTTGTCCGAGGTCACACAGCTAGTAATGAGGGGAGCCCGGCCTGTGTGCATATTTTCTAACGAATCAACAGAGACTCTGGCATGAACTGTGTGACTCTGGCAAGGCCAGGGCCTCTCTCCAGACCTTTGTTCGTCACCTGCACAACAAGAGGGGTGGACTAGGATGTCTCCAAGTTCCTGTTCAATATTCTTGGCCTTCTTTGATCTGCTATTATGTTGTACTTGCCGCCGAAGGTTCTTTTATTTGCCACCAGAGGGCGCTCTGCTCCCGAAGCAGGAGGCACTGGGGAACGCTGAGTTCCAACTAATAGTCGCCCCCTTAATTGATAAAATTCTGGCCAAGAACAAAAATTCGTGTGCAGCTTTAGCAGAGGGAATTTGTGGAATTCCTAACAAGGCTTTCCAAATAATAAAATTACTTCAAGAACCCCTGTTAGAATCTTTGCTGTTCTCATGGGGAAACTCCTCCATCACGTACCTCCTAGGGCTTTTGTGTGGTGGGGACCTTGAGAGAATCAGCGCTGGGCAGTTGGTGAGTGAAGGTAAGCAGGCCACCTGCACGTTTCCCAAACATCAGCCCCCTGTGCTTCTCTACCTTCCCTCCTGATTCTTGCCATGTCCCCATCCCGCTGGTAATATTTACTAAGTGTTTTCCCTTACGTTGATTCATTTTCCTCACTTAAATAAGTGTACTCAGAAGGGAAGCTTTGTACTTCCCTGGTGGCGCAGTGGTTGAGAGTCCGCCTGCTGATGCAGGGGACGCGGATTCGTGACCCGGTCCGCGAGGATCCCACATGCCGCGGAGCGGCTGGGCCCGTGAGCCATGGCCGCTGAGCCTGTGCATCCGGAACCTGTGCTCCGCAACGAGAGAGGCCACAACAGTGAGAGGCCCACATACCGCAAAAAAAAAAAAAAAGGGAAGCTTTTTATCACTATTATAAATGGAAAAGCATTATTTTTGTAACATGTACGAAAATAAACCTTTCTAGAATATAACCTCCATGCTTAGAATCAGAGAGTTTTGTTCTGTTCCATGCCCAATGCCTAGAAAAATGAGTTACTTAGTAGGCACTCAATGGATATTTTTTATTATATCAGTACAAAGATATTCATCTACATACTACCTATATAATCTTGAATATCATACTCGGGAAACACTGGGGCAGTGGAAGGTACTAGGAGAAAACTTGGTGATTTGGGGATTTGAGGCTTGTGAACTGACCTGCCATGTGGTGTCAGACCATGAGGCATTTCTCAGTGGGAGTAGCTGCCGTCCACTCCCCACCCCCCCATTTCCCCAGCTCACCTTAGCCAGCAACTCCAGATGTGACACGTGTACATATACCTGAAGCCCTGTCCAGCGTACAACTGTTTTCAGCCTGAACTCTCTTTTGATTCCAGGATAGGCAAAAAGTCTTCATCTGCCACTTCACATCCACTAGAATGGCTCTCATTAAAAACAAGCAAAACAAAATAACAACAAAAAAACAAAAAAAAAAGAAAGGAAAAAGAAAATAACAAATCTTGACAAGGACGTAGAGAAACTAGAACCCTTGTGTACTGTTGGCAGGCATGCAAAATGGTACAGTCACTATGGAAAACAGTACAGTGGTTCCTGCAAAAAATTACAGAATTACCACGTGATCCAGCAATTCTTCTAGGTTTATATTCAAAAGAACCGAAAGGAAGGACTTAAACAGATATTGTATAGCAATGCTCATACTGGCTCTATTCACAATAGCCAAAAGGTGGAAGCAACCCAAATGTCCATCAACTGATGAATGGATAAATAAAATGTGGTATATTAGATGTACAATGGAATATTATTCAGCCTTTTAAAGGGACAAATGCCACAACATAGATGAACCTTGAAAACCTTATGCTAAGCAAAACAAGCCCAAAACAAAAGCGTAAGTATTGTATGATTCCACTTACATGAGGTACCTGGAATAGGCAAATTCATAGAGACAGAAAGTAGACCTGAGGTTACCAGGGATGGGGGGGAGGGGAGTGTGGCGTTATTGTTTAATGAGCATAGAGTTTCTGTTTGGGATGATGAGACAGTTCAGGAAATGGATAGTGACGGTGGTTGCACAACTTTGTGAAAGTAATTAATGCCACTGAATTTTACACTTAGAAGTGGTTAAAATGGTGAAATTTATGATACATATATTTTGTCACCAAAAAAGAAAAAAAGCTTTCACCTGATAAATTGGAAAAGCCTTTCTTGGAAAAGTCACTTGTGTTGAGAAGGTTCTGTGTCCAGCGGATTGATTATCAATGTCTACAGGGTAGGGGGAGTGATGGCATTCCTGTCGCGCATCTGTGTTCCCTGCGGGCTAACTTCCATAGATTGACTCTCCAATGGGGAAAGTAGCTCTTGCGTCATTGTTGTAACTTGGTTCTTTTGACCATTCGGACTCCTGAACTCCACAGGTGAGAGGATGAGCCCAAACACTGACACCAAAGGGAGCTGCTCAGACCCTGAACGGAGCGGCAGTGACTGATGCCTGGGGGCTGGTGCCGAACTGGAGACCTCGGCCCAGCTCCGGAGGGCAGCACCCCTCAGCAATAGCCCGTGATGTCAGGTAGGAATGTGGCCCATTGTTGCCATGGATTGTTTCCCGAGAGAAGCTATAAATCCTTTTTTTTTTTAATGTACTCTATCAGGTTTTAAGCATTGACCACTAATTTTAAAATTTCTTAAAACACAGTGAAGGCCAAACAAGATACACCTATGGGCTGTATTTGGCCCATGGGCTGCCAGTTTTTACCTCTGTCATACATAAAAAAAACTTCTTATTCCCCCTTTGACATTTTCAGCGTGCACAGGAAGGCTTGGGAAGTTCATTTCCAGAAGTTCATTCCAAAAACAGGCTCTGGGAATTCCCTGGTGGTCGAGTGGTTAGGGCTCCGTGCTTCCACTGCAGAGGGGGCAGGTTCCGTCCCTGGTCGGGGCACTAGGATCTTGCACGCTGCACCGTGCAGCCCCCCAAAAATAAAAACAAAAGCTCTGGCTCCTGGATCAGTTACCCTTGTTGCTGCTTATAAAACATGATGTACTTTCCCTAGTCTCTGTGCTGGAACCACGAATGTGGATCTAAATCCTCCCATTCTTTAAAACAGTAGAATAAAAAAGAATGAAATTTTGCCATTTGCAAAACATAGATGGACCTGGAGGGTATTATGCTTAGTGAAATATGTCAGACAGAGAAGGACAAATACTGTGTGTTAACACTTATGTGTGGAATCTAAAAAATAAAACAAATGAATGAATATAACAGAACAGAAATAGCCTCACAGATACTGAGAACAAACTAGTGGTTAACAGAGGAGGGGGTGTGGGCAAAATAGAGGAAAGGAATTAAGAGGCACAAACCACTAGGTATAAAATAAATATGTTACAAAGATGTAACATACAGGACAGGGAATATAGCCAATATTTGATAATAACTTTAACTGAAGTGTAATCTATAAAAATAAAGCATTATATTGTACACCTGAGACTAATACAATATTGTAAATCAACTATATTTCAATTAAAAAGAAAAAAAGAAAAAAACCTGCTGTGTTCCCTCCTCCTCTGTGAAGGCCTCTGGCCCACAGGGCTCTCCTACTTCTAAGCCCGCATTGCCCATCCTCCCCTCTAGGCGGCAGCACTGCTACCGTTGTGCTGACCAGCCATTGCTCTCTGGCATTGTCGTCTTGTTCATTTTCCGCTCTTGTTTTCCAGGTCTCTCCTGGAAAGAGACTGTTATGATGAAGGGGAGATCTGGATTTTGGACATCGAGACCTGACTTCCCTTGATGCATGATTCCTCCCTCCGCCTCCCCAGGAGGCCTGGGCTCCTTGCTGACTCCCTGGCCTCAAGGCTGACATTTCTTTGGTGACAGACGTGCTGAGGGGTGCTGGGGGGTAGACCTCGAGGCCACTTGAACTTGGAGAGTGGACCAAGCACGGAGGAGGGCCTGGGGCCTTGGGTTCTACGGGAGCGGCTGTGCCCTAAGAAGCTACAGCTCCCAGCCTCCAATGGTCATAGCCCTTCCAAGAGGAACGACCTCTACCCACACCCACCTCACCTTACACACACACACACACACACACACACACACACACACACACACACACACACACACACACACCCCGTCACATGGCTGATTGGACCCATAATGCACACCTGGCCCAAAGGCAGCGCACCTATTAGCTGGAGAGCAGCCAGTGACCAGTTGGCCTACATGAAACTGGCAAGCTGACCCTATCAGATTCTGTCTTGAGAAATAGAAGATTTCAATAGGAGATTGAAGGACTGTTGGGCTGTAGAAAGAGAGAAGCAAGGTGGGCATGGGAGCCCTGGGAGTCAGCTCTGGCTGTCCCTTCCAAGGAGCGGTTCCGGGGATGCCCAGCTGTGCTCTGCTGTCGACCCTTGGGCTCCTTGAGATCTTTGTTCTTCATGCTCTTTATGCCTAATGTGGTGTCTAGAGGAGCTTTGATTCAAACATCCTTCTCCACCGATTTGCTCACCTGGTCCCAGGTGCTGCTTGGCCATTGGGTTTGGGGCCCAGCACCCATGAGACAGACGTGCTCATCCTCGATCTTTAGGGCGCGGCTGTGCTTGCCTGCCACGTGTTGCTATGAGTCCATCTCCCAGATGCTGCCTGAGCCCAGCCACAGAGCGTTCTGCTGAATAATCCGGAAGAGGAAGGTGGGTGATGATAACCTCACTGTCATGGACCAGCACGCTGAGCCGTGAAGCCCTGATGGGCACTGGAACTGCTGACCAGGAGAGCAGGCATTCCCCATGTCCCCGCCATCCCTCAGAAGCCAGCTTTGGCAGGGGACCTTGCCTCCATCCTCCTGGCACTACTGCTCCCATTTCCTTCCCTCCCACGGCTTCCTCCGTGCTCTCCTCTGGCCCTGCTCCCCCGTGTATGGGCTCATGGTCACCAGCTGAGCAGAAGAATCCCCTCCCCAGCTTCTAATGGCTTTTATCAGGATTTATCAGGATTAAAAGAGATGCTTTATAGGAAGAGAAAAGAATGTAAAAGAAACTAAACATGTAACTGTCTGAAGTAGCTCGTATTCATGGGCCCAATTCCTCACCCTCCCTGCATTCGTGCCCTTTGCGATACATCCCATTGTGACAAAGCATAACGCCCCATCTCTGGAGGCTTAGCTACGTGACCGGCTTCAGCCACTGGATATTAACAGACATGGAAAGAGTCTTGAAAAGCACATGCACGCTGGGGTTTGCTTGCTCTCTTGTCTCCGCTGTCATCGTTGAGAAGGAGAGGGCCAGGTTAGCCCGCAGGTCCCTGGAGTAGGAGGATGGACCCGAGGAGCAGAGCCCCGCCTAGCTCAGCCAAACCCCCAGGCTGTGTACAGATCTGTGTTGCTTTAAGCCACTGAGTTTTGGGGTAGTTTGAATTTGGGGCAATACTAGCTCATATACACCCCACCCCCAGGTTCCAGCACCAGGAAGGGAAGGAGACTCCTTCCCTGTGCCCAGGGCGGGGCATCAAGCTTCTCTATGGGGTCCTGGATCTCGCCATCTCCTCTCCTCTGAGGGGGCTGGAAGGAAAGGGCAAGGATCGTTGTGAGGCCTCCCAGCTCTCCAGCAGGCTGAGGACACAGAAGCAGCTGGAACAGATGGCCTTTCGTGTCTCTTCAAGGCATGGAGTCGATGCCTTCCTAGAGAAGGCATGACGTCCAAATGGGTCTGCAGCCTGGGAGTTCCAGGCTGCCTCCGTTCCCTTGGGTGCCCTGAGATGAAGAGGGCAAGAGAGATCATCTCCCTGAGAGAGACTCAGAGATGGTGGTTTAGGAAATTGTGCTTCCTTCTGAGTGAAAGCAGTGAGAATACATCCCATATGTGGCCTTGTGCCAGGACACCAAGGGACACAGCTCCAGGTGACAGGGGAGGAGCAGGCTTTGACCTGAGCTGAGAGTCAGGACTCAGTCCCCCTCCTCCAAAAGCTCCAGGAGGGACGCACAACCCTCTCTAGAATCTCTGATCTTCTGATTAAACCTATTTTGCCCCTGAAGGTAAACCTGAAACTCTTTATTCTTTCATTTTCTTACATTTTTGTTTAAGAATAGTTTAAAATATTTGAGTGAAAAACAAAAGACTCCACCATCTTGTGTTCTCCTATTTTTATTGGAAATATACAGAATTTCAGCTACATTGTGGGCATAGTGGGCTTTGATGAGCTTTCCTGAGAACAAGCCACCAATTACAACACTGTTTTTGTGGCAAATGCATTGTGAATCCTAAGTAACAGTCCCACAAATGGCCTATTAGAGCATAAACCATTACCAGGTGGGGCATGATCATGTTTCCCAAACTATTTATTTCTAGAAGCAATCTGCATTTCAGTAAGATGTAAAGAATCCCAAACTTTCCTAAAGCTTCTTTCATTATAATATGAAGCATAATTTATCTAACCTGAAAAAAAAAAAAAACCAGAAAAGAAGTCGACCACTTTTTCCTAAGCATTTCTTTCCCATGGTTCGATGTAATCCAATCCCAGATGTGCAAAGATTTCTTCTTCACTTCCTGCTTTGAGAAACATCCTCTGAAAGCATAACAAGACATGTGTGCATTCAGATATTTTTGTTAAGCGTCTCGATGCTGACACAG